>NC_080179.1:47638646-48838646 GCF_950295315.1 Erinaceus europaeus | reverse complement strand
AAAATTCAAATGTTCCTGGAAACAAATGAAAATGAAATCACAACCTATCAAAATATTTGGGACACAGCTAAAGCAGTACTGAGAGGGAAACTTATAGCCATACAATCACATATTAAACACCAAGAAGAAGCGCAAATGAACGACCTTACTGCACACCTCAAGGACTTAGAGGAAGAGGAAAAAAGGAACCCTAAAGTAACCAGAAGGACAGAAATCACTAAAGTTAGAGCAGAAATAAACAACATCGAAAATAAAAGAACCATACAAAAGATCAATGAAGCCAAATGTTGGTTCTTTGAAAGATTAAACAATTGACGAACCCCTATAGCCAGACTCACCAAACCAAAAAAGAGAGAAGACTCAAATTAATAGAATTGTAAATGATGGAGTAGATATCACAACTGACACCACAGAAATCCAGAGAATACTGTGAAACTTCTATAAAGAACTATATGCCACCAAGCTAGAGAATCTGGAAGAAATGGAACAATTCCTAGAAACCTATGCCCTTCCAAAACTGAACCAAGAAGAACTACAAAACCTAAATCCACAATCACAGTCAAAGAAATTGAAACTGTTATTAAGAATCTCCCCAACAACAAAAGTCCTGGACCAGATGGCTTCACAAATGAATTCTACAAAACTTTCAGGAAACAGTTAATACCCATACTTCTTAAGCTTTTCCATAAAATTGAAGAAACAGGAATACTCCTTTCCACCTTCTATGAAGCCAACATAACCCTGATACCAAAAGCTGATAGGGACACAACAAAAAAGGAAAACTACAGACCAATATCTCTGATGAACATAGATGCCAAAATATTAAACAAGATCTTGGCCAACCGGATACAGCAACATATCAAAAAGATTGTTCATCATGACCCAGTGGGATTCATCCCAGGAATGCAAGGTTGGTTCAACATCTGTAATTCAATCAATGTCATTCACCACATCAATAAAAGCAAATCCAAAAACCACATGATTAACTCAATAGATGCAGAGAAAGCCTTTGACAAAATCCAACACCCGTTTATGCTCGAAACTCTACAAAAAAAAGGAATAGATGGGAAATTCCTCAAGATAGTGGAATCCATATATAGCAAACCTACAGCCAAGGTCGTACTCAATGGACAGAAGCTGAAAGCATTCCCCCTCAGATCAGGGACTAGACAGGGCTGTCCACTGTCACCACTACTCTTCAACATAGAATTCGAAGTTCTTGCCATAGTAATCAGGCAAGAGAAAGAAATCAAAGGAATACAGATTGGAAGGGAAGAAGTCAAGCTCTCACTATTTGCAGATGATATGATAGTATACATAGAAAAACCTAAAGAATCCAGCAGAAAACTACTGGAAGTTATTAGGCAATATAGCAAGGTGTCAGGCTACAGAATCAATGTACAAAAATCAGTGGCATTTCTTTATGAAAACATTAAATCTGAAGAAGAAGACATCTAGAAATCACTCCCATTTACTGTTTCAGCAAAATCAATCAAATACCTAGGAATAAAGGTGACTAAAGAAGTGAAAGATCTGTATACTGAAAACTATGAGTTGCTAAGCAAGGAAATAGAAACTGATACCAAGAAATGGAAAGACATTCCATGCTCATGGATTGGAAATAAATATCATCCAAATGAATATTCTCCCCAGAGACATATACAAATTTAATGCAATACCCATCAAAGTTCCACCAAGCTTCTTTAAGAGAATGGAAAACACACTACAATCATTTATCTGGAACCTGAAAACACCTAGAATTGCCACAACCATCTTGAGGAAAAGAAACAGAAATGGAGGCATCACACTCCCAGATCTCAAACTATATTATAAAGCCATCATCATCAAAACAGCTTGGTACTGGAACAAAAATAGGTACTCAGACCAATGGAATAGTATTGAAAGCCCAGAAATAAATCCCCTAACCTATGGTCATCTAATCTTTGATAAGGGGCCCAAGCATTAAATGGAAGAAGGAGGCTTTCTTCAATAAATGGTGCTGGGAAAACTGGGTTGTAACATGCAGAAGAATGAAACTGAACCACTTTATCTCACCAGAAACAAAAATCAACTCCAAATGGATCAAAGACCTGGATGTTAGACCAGAAACAAACAAATACTTAGAGGAAAACATTGGTAAAACACTTTCCCACCTACACCTCAAGGACATCTTTGATGAAATAAATCCAATTGCAAGGAAGACTAAAGCAGAAACAAACCAATGGGACTACATCAAATTGGTAATCTTTTGCACATCGAAAGAAACTATTAAACAAATAAAGAGACCCCTCACAGAATGGGAGAAGATTTTCACATGCCAGATATCAGAAAAGAAACTAATCACCAAAATATACAAAGAGTTCAGCAAACATAGCACCAAGTAAGCTAATGACCCCATCCAAAAATGGGCAGAGTATATACAGAACATTCACTCCAGAGGAGATCCAAAAGGCTAACAAACATATGAAAAATTGCTCTATGTCACTGATTGTCAGAGAAATGTAAATTAAGACAACATTGAGATACCACCTCACTCCTGTAAGAATGGCATACATCAAAAAGGACAGCAGCAACAAATGCTGGAGAGGCTGTGGGGACAGAGGAACCCTTTTGCTTTGCTGGTGGGAATGTAAATTGGTCCAGCCTCTGTGGAGAGCAGTCTGGAAAACTCTCACATGGACCTTCCATATGATCCAGTAATTCCTCTCCTGGGCTTATACCCCAAGGACTCCATAACACCCAACCAAAAAGAGGTGTGTACTCCTATGTTCATAGCAGCACAATTCATAATAGCTAAAACCTGGAAGGAACTCATGTACCCAACAAGAGATGAGTGGCTGAGAAAGCTGTGGTATAGATACACAATAGAATACTATACAGCTATCAAGAACAATGAACCCACCTTCTCTGACCCATCTTGGACAGAGCTAGAAGGAATTATGTTAAGTGAACTAAGTCAGAAAGATAAAGATGCGTATGGGATTATCCAACTCATCAACAGAATTTGAGATAGAAGATCAGAAAGGGAAACTAAAAGCAGGAGCTAACTAAATTGAAAGTAGGGCACCAAAGTAAAAACCCTGTGGTGAGGGGGAGGGTGGATATGCGGCTTCCTGTGCCGTTGGGGGGTTGGGATGGTTGGCTGTGTTGGGACACAGTCTTTTGGTGGTGGGAATGGTGTTTATGTACACTCCTCGTTAAGTGTAGTCATATACATCACTAGTTAATTAATATGAGATGGGGAAAATTAATTGTATTTCCCAAAGTTTTTAAAACACAGACTGAGTCTTTTTAATATAGAGGATGTGTATTTGATATACAGACTCTCTCAAAAGCCTAGACCAAGTAGATCAGAAGCAACCAGTGGCACAGCTATATATAAGATACTGGGTACTGTACAGCAAACCCTAACAAAAGGACTTCTCAAAGTTAACCCAATTACCAAATAATGTGATGATAACATTAAGTATCCATTGTCTTTTTGAACCCTAAAACAGCAGGAATCTCACATCTCCACTATAGAGCATATATTTCTCCCAGTCCTGGAACCTTAGGATAGGGCCCACTTTCCCGCATGCCTCTCCCAATCTATATCAAATAATATTGCATCTACTGTTCACAACCTAATCAATGCAACAATTGCCACCACAACATGCTTCAGTTCAGACTGTGTCCAGAGACTTCACGTGTGGAATGACAACCCTTCAGCTTCATTACTCGGGTGAGATCTTTCCTTTCATAGTATTCTCTAATTCCATCCCAGGTGGTTCACTTTCTAACAAAGTCCCAAAACCTAGATATAGACCAGGTTCTGTGAGAGAGAGCATATGTTCACACGTATACATAAACTAGTGCAAAATATATACCTGAAAGCAGAAGTACACTAGAGTTTGCAGTGAGTACCTCCCTAACACTTCCTCTCCACTATTCCAAGCTTTGGTTCCATGATTGCTCAACAATTTGTTTGACTTCATATGTTAACTCTCTTTTCAGCCACCAGGTTCCACATGCCATGAGGATACCAGCCAGGCTTCCCTGGACTGAAGACCCCACCAATGTGTCCTGGAGCTCTGCTTCCCTAGAGACCCACCCTACTAGGGAAAGAGAGAGGCAGACTGGGAGTATGGACAGACCAGTCAACATCCATGTTCAGCGGGGAAGCAATTACAGAAGGCAGACCTTCAATCTTCTGCAACCCATAACGACCCTGGGTCCATGCTCCCAGAGGGATAGAGAATGGGAAAGCTGTCATGGAGGGGGTGGGATATGGAGATTGGGTGGTGGGAATTGTGTGGAGTTGTACCCCTCCCACCCTATGGTTTTGTTAATTTATACTTTCTTAAATAAAAAATAAATTTAAAAAAAGTTAGGCTTAGTATATAAAATTATTTGGGGACTTTTTGTCAGGATTTTTCCCTAGAATGTAGATGAAAAATATTTCTGAAAATAAATAGTATTGGATTAGAATATAGCAGTACTTTTAGTCAAGTGGGATGATTATCGTTTCATGTGTCCAATTAGCTATCCATAAAATTATTTTGCAAATGTGGTTGTGTTTAATTATCTCAAGTTCAAGTTAAATGTTTAATTTTTTTGTTCTACAAAAGCCTCTACAAAAATTCATTATAACAATTTTATTGACATATTTCCCTACATGTTTATGAAAATAGAATTTTCTCTAGCTCACCCCCCAAAAAAAAACCAATTTCAAATGTGGTAGTATATTTAAATATAGAGACGTGACTAGTATGTGCTTTATACGCACAAAATTATTGGTTGGAATCTTTCTATTTAATTTTTATAATCTTTACTTATTGGATAGAGAAAGCCAGAAATCAAGAGGGAAGGGTGGAAGTAGAAAGGAAGAGAGATAGAGAGACACCTACAGCTTCGCTTCACAACTTGCAAAGTTTTCCCCCCTATAGGAGGTGACCAAGAGATTAAACCTGGTTCTTACACGTTGTAGCATGTGTACTCAACCAGGTGTTCCACCACCCGGACCCTGGGTTGGAATCTTTGTATTTAATTCTAACTATTCCGAATGTGTTTCCTTCTCTGTGAAATGAGAATAATAGCCCTTTTCTCATGACTCTAAGTGCACTGGCATATCTAATTACATGTGTGAAGTCATAGAAAGTTATAGAGTATTTGACTTAGCATAGTTAAATGAATTAAAAATGTTGAACATATGTATGCTTTTTGACACGTTTATCACTTACCATTACTAAAATATCACGAATGGTAAATATGGGAATAATCATACCACAGCAATTGTGTAAAATAGGGTATAAAGCAAAGAGTGCATTTCTTTTCCTAATTGTTGTCACCTTGTCCAATGCATGGCTGTCATACTTTGCTGCCAAGAGAGTATATATATTTAGTCAATAACTCATGGAATTAAATTATCATAATATTCAGTAATTTGTTTCTATAACTTGTGGCAGAAGTAATTTCCAGGAAATACAGGTGCTCCGTTGCTGTTTTAATGCAGACAGAAAGGAAACCCTCAATTGTGGGATGTTCCTGTCATGGCTATTTCTAATTTGGTGGTTCACCAGGTGGTAATCAATTATTCTTGAATGTAGTTAAGGACATTCTTGTTTAACCCAGTGTTTAAAAAAAGCAACCAAGGGACATTTGAAGGTTAATTTTGGCATAGCCTATCTATGGCTTCTGATTCTGATCTTTTTGGCCTTTGCTATGTACTAGTTCTTTTTAGAAGTCAGCTTAGGCACACAGTCAAAAGCTGATCAAGATATAAAAACAGAAGTTTGGGTTAGAGACATGAACTACTATCTCTGTATAATTCCTTAATGTCTCATGAAATCAGCTTGGTGTCTTAATATCTATAAGTTCTCCCTTTCAGTTTCTGTTTCTTAAATTCCATATATAAGTAATATTAATTGGTATTTGGTCTTCTCTTTTTGGCTTATCTCACTTAATATCAAGCCTTCCAGCTTCATCTAAGATGAGACAAAGATGATCTGATCAATCTTAAGAGCTGAGTAGTATTCCACCCACATATGGACTCTTTCCTCAGTGCCTTGCTGCGGCCATGCTGTAGACCAGGAATTTAATGTGGGCCAAGTGTATGGCCAAGCTCCATTTCAACTGCCAACTCACAAAGGAAAATATACAGTGCATATTCCTAATTTTGAAATCAACAATCATTCATCTTCAAAAGATTATTAATTACAATTTACATTGATGTATTTTCATTTTTTTTCCTCTTATGACTCTCATAGCATTTGATGGAATTGGTCACTCTCTCTGGTGGAGTCCACTACTGACTTGTCTTCTTGAACAGCTAAACCCTTCATGTTGATTGACCTCTTATATTTCTTTTTCTTTTTTTTTGCCTCCAGGATTATCACTGGGGCTTGGTGACTGCGCTAACAATCTACTGTTCCTGGCTCCCAACTTTTTTCCGTTGTTGTTGTTATTGTTGTTGCTGCTGTTGTTGTTGGATAGAGCAGAGAGAAATTGGGAAGGGAGGAAAAGATAGTGAGGGGGAGAGAAAGATAGACACCTTCAGACCTGCTTCAAGGCTTGTGAAGCGACCCCTCTGCAGGTGGGAAACTGGGGACTCAAACCGGGATCCTTGCGCTGGTCATTGTACTTTACACTATGTGCACTTAACCTGGTGTGCTATTACCTGCCCCCCCCCACTTATATTTCTTATAAATACTTCCACAACACCTTTATTTATTTCTCTTCCTCTTCTCCAAAGTAACAGGTTTCTACCATACTGTTATTTATGCTATTTATTCTTTAGGGGTGATTGGACTTGTTTAACCACTATCTCACGCAGTTGACTCAGATCCATACTGATTTAGAATCTCAAGCTCCTATTCAGCTTGTGCTGAACACAACTGTTAAAAACTTTATGCACAGAAACTGGATATGATAAACTTATGCACAAATGATAAGATGTATTTTCATAAGCCTACCCTTAAATCTAATCATACACAGTAGTTTCCTTTAAGTCCTACTTGACTCCTCTTATTTAATGATCCAGTGTTAGATTTATTTTTCACTCTTCTATTTGCTAACTTTTAAAACAAATGATCTGTGTAAAATTGTATATGTATGCTTTTCATACAGTTATGATGGATACAGTCCATAATAGTTTACAGCAAGCAGCAAGACCTTTTGAGAAACCACCGATAACAGTGTGTCATGCAAGTATTTCTTTGCAAATACATAGAAGATAATTAAATTCCTTATAATTATAAATATTTTACTATCAGAAACTCTCCAAGGTACAGAGTATGCAATAATAGACATGATTAAGTACTGCCTTCATAAAACAAATTACTGTTGAGAGATCATAAGAATGATAGATTACTGGAGAAATAAGAATGTTTTATTTTTATTTTTGTTTTTTGACAATAACGAAAGGTCCTTGGATAAGAGTGAAAGAGAGGAAACTGGGGGAATCTATAGACATGTCCTATAAGTACCTACACAAGCATACATGAAGAATAGAGTTCAAGCCCCTGGTCCCCACTTGTAGGGGCAGAAGTTCATGAATAGTGCAACAGTGCTTCAGATATCTCTCATTGTCTCTCTTCCCCTCTCTCTCTTTATCTCTCTCTGTCATCCACTATTGAAAAAGAATGAGAACCCCCCCCCCAAAAAAAAAAATAGCCACATATAGCTGTGGGCAATAAGAAAAAAATGTGACCAAGCGGTAGTGTACCTGGTTAAGCACACATGGCTCAAATCACATGGACCTGTATAAGGTTCCTGGTTTTAGCCCCCGGCTCCACCATCTGCAGGGAGTCACTTCTCAAGTGATGAAGCAAGTTTGCAGTTATCTTCCCCCCAACTCACACACCTCTTGATTTCTCTCTCTGTAAGAACAACAACAACAAAATAGAAAAAATGGCCTCCAGGAGCGGTGAATTCTTCGTGCAGGCACCAAGCCTCAGCAATAACCCTGTAGGTAAAGACCAAAAACTATTAAAGGAGGAAAACTCATCTTTAAAACGTACATTAAGTGAAATGTGCCAGATAAGTAAGCTATCTTTCTTGCAAGTTGTTATTTTGGCTCTCAAGTATCAGGAAAATTTCTCTGAGGAGAGATGGCATGTGGTCAGAGTCATGAATAATGAAATGGTGAAATTTATAGGGTTGAAGAAAGCACCATAGGCAGTGGAAGAGAGAGTTCAAAGGTTTTGAGAAGTGAAAAGATTGACATATCTGAGTTCCACTTTCTGTAAGGACTTGTTGAGTGAAATATATCTGCAATTCACTCCCTCTGCTCTAAGTACTATAGGTGTTGATCTTTCTTTCTTTTTTTTTTTTTACATTTAAAAAAAAATTTTTTTTAATTATCTTTATTTATTGGATAGAGACTGTCAGAAATCAAGAGGGTAGGGCAGATAGAGAGGGAGAGAGACAGAGAGACACCTGCAGCCCTGCTTCACCACTTGCAAAGCTTTCCATCTGCAGGTGGGGACCGGGGGCTTGAACCCCGGTCCTTGTGCACTGCAACATGTGCGCTCAACGAGGTGCGCCACCACCCGGCCCCAGGTGTTGATCTTTCTTACACTAAGTTCACTTTCAGTGTAATGCCAGAGTTACTGATTTATCTGACATATAAATCTTATCCTGTGGTTTCAGTTTTTAAAACTTTTCTAGGACTCCTCTATACAGTGGTGCACCATAGGACACCTGAGGATATTGTTCACTTCAATTATTATCTAAATAGTGTTCTCTGGAGTCGTATGACATCATGGCCCTCAAATATATGCCAGAGATTGGGGGGCATGCATAAATCCTGAACAGATTCTGTCTTCTTATTGATCTGGTTGGTATGTACCTTCCCCTGAGGTCTATTTCTCACAGTTTCTTAGGATGATCTTTGTGCTCCACCGTGTTATTTTATATTTCTATATTTCAAATTAGTTTATTTCATGTCCTTCGAATAAAGGAATAGTTTATCAGATCAAAAACTGCTGGGAGCCAGGCAGTAGCGCACTGAGGTAAGCACTTATAGAGCAAGTGCAAGGACCCAAGCACAGTCCTAGTTCAAGCCCCCAGCTCTCCACTTGGAGGGGGGTCACTTCACAAGCGGTGAAGCAGGTCTGTAGGTGTCTATCATTCTTTCCCCTCTCTATCATCCCCTCCCCTCTCAATTTCTGTCTATCCTATCCAGAAACAACAACAATAAAAGCAACAAGAGTGAAAAAATGATGGCACCAGGGGCAGTGGATTTATAGTGCAGGCATTGAGCCCCAGCTATAACTCTGGGGTCAAAAAAAAAAAAGGCAAAGTGTTTCAATTTTTGTTTTATTTATGAACATTTTCTCTTTTTTCCCCATTTTATAGGGGGGTTAATGATTTACAGTACATGGGTACATGAAGACTCCCAAGAGCCTCTTCACCCATTCCCAACCTCTCCACCCCTTAGAGTCTTTTGCTTTATTTGAGTAACCAATTTGGTATTGGTCCTTTTCTTCCTGGCTTATCTCAGTCAGCATGATATCTTTAAGTTCTGCTTAAGATATTGCAAAAGAGATGACCTCATCATTTTAAAAAGCTGATAAATTTTCCATTGTTTATATACTACAATTTTTTTAACCACTCATCTGTTGCTGGCATCTGGGTTGCTTCTAAGTCTGGGCTAATATAAATTATGCTGCCATGAACATAGATGTGCTTAGGTCTTTTTGAATAGGTGTCTTTGTTTTACCTGGTTATATTTCCTGGAAAGGAATTGCTGGGATATAAGGTAGGCCCATTTCAATTGTTCTGATGAATCTCCAGACTGTTTCCTACAGGGTTTGGAGCAATTTATATTCCCACCAGCTATTTATGGACTTCCTTTTCTCCCCCACAGCTGCTCTGTGTTTCTGTCTTTTTCTAATGTGTGATATTCTCACAGGTGTAAAGTGGCATCTCATGGTTGGCTTTATTTGCCTTTCCCAGTTCATTGATGCCTTCTAGTATTTTTCATATGTCTGTTCACCTTCTGAATCTCTTATTTGAAAAAGATTCTGAACACATTATCCTCCTATTTTTAATGTGGGTGTCCTTTTTATTGTTGAGTTTGGTGAGTTCTCTGTGTATTTGGTTAGTAGCGCTGTTTGATATGTGGCCTTCCATGGGGATCTCTCTCTCTCTCTCTCTCTGCTTTGGTAATGGTTCTTTTTGCCATGCAGAAGCTTTTGTAGCTCCATTGGTTGATATTTCCGTTTTTATTTGTTCAAAGATCCTCCACACTAGTCCCCAGAGTGGCTGCACCAGTGAACATTACGCCCAGCCAGGTGGCAGAGTTTCTCTTTTTACACTTCCTGCCCACCATTATCCAACAATTACGTTTTAAACAATGTTAGATAGTATTTCCAACATTTTTTATCTTGGGTATTTTTTAACTGAAATTCCAGTATTCAGAAGAAATAAAATTAAGCATAAAACTAGAATTACCCCCTATTATAAAATGTTACATTATAATTATAGTAATTATTTCCATCTGTGATTTTTCCCAGCACATGTCATGAGCGGTACTTTGTGACACACAGGAAAAATAGGAGAAACATCTATTAGTTTTATAAGCATATTTTTTCTACTGACCTCATATTTGCCTCTGTAGGTTATCAGCTTCATGATACAAGGGGGGGTAAATTTTCAAAGAGCATTTCTTTTTTTAATTTTTTATTAAATGCTTTATTTATTTATTTTCCATTTTGTTGCCCTTGTCATAGTTATTATTGTTGTTGTTATTGATGTTCTCATTGTTAGATAGGACAGAGAGAAATGGAGAGAAGACAGGAAGACAGAGTGGGAGAAAGATAGACACCTACAGACCTGCTTCACTGCCTGTGAAGGGACGCCCCTGTAGGTGGGGAGCCGTGGAGCCTTACACTGGTCCTTGTGCTATGCACCATATGCGCTTAACCCGCTGCGCTACCGCCGGACTCCCAAGAGCATTTCTTAATGAATTTCATAATGTAGGATCTTTAATATCAACTTTAGAATGGAAAAATCATTGTGTCAATTCCAAATCTCAACATGTTTTTTAAAATATTTTATTTATTTTACAAAGAGAGATACACAGAGAAAGATCCTCTATGTGTATCTATATACAGGTTTATAGTTACATATACTGAGAGACAAGGGTACTGTTCAGCTCTGCCTTATGGTGGTGCTAAGGATGGAACCTGGGACATTAGGTGCTTCAGTTATGAAAATCTTTTTTCATATCTATTATTCAAAGAATAATATGAAAATAACTGGAGTTCAAGTATCTCAAGGACAGTCAGTTTTAGGAAATATTAAATATACTTTGTTTAATATCATTAGCATAGAAAAATAGGTGTAAAATATAGCACATTCTAGAAATTTTGAGCAGAATAAATGGGAAGCATTTTAAATTATGTCTCACACAAGAAATAGCAAAAATGAACCAAGCATTAGTTTCAACTATTAAATCAGTGCACAGGGCTTTAAAATGTGGCTAGAGACAAATATCATTATGTTTTGGTTGAGTAAATTGAGCCCTTTCTGACTTTTCCATCAAAGTCATTCCAGATTAGTACTTATTGAGTATATGTCTTATTGGTAAAGCCTACTGAAAGAAAATCTGTTTCTACTACAGGAAAATAATTTCCCAGTAGTTACTGAATATAAGAGCAAGGAAGAGAATGGAGGAGCTGAGGTAACTTTGGAATCCTGGTGCATGATGGGGGAAAGGGCCTAAGTTGGAGTTAAGAATAGCAAAACTATCAAGGGAGGGGAGGGGATACAGAGTTCTGGTGTCAGGAATTGTGTGGAGTTGTACCCCTTTTATCCTATGGTTTTGTCAGTGTTATATATATTTAAAAAGCCTGAAGGCTGGGACACCCTTCCCCACCCCCTCTCTGGTGTACATGAAAAAAAACAATAAAAGCTTAACTCTCTGAAAAAAAAAAAAGAATGTTTCACAGACATCTTCCACAGGGAGATGAGAGAGTGTATGTATATGTCAATAGCTGTACTATAATTCATTAAGGGTCCAATAAGGAAAGGGGAAAATAATAAATTATTTGTATGAGAAGTATAGTATGACATGCTATTTATTACCAGTCAGTATGTGATAATTACCTTTTGTTCCTTTAGTCTTTTTAAAAATTATTTATGGGGCAGGCAGTAGCACAGCAGGTTAACCACACATGGCTTGGAAGCATAAGGATCCAGATTCAAGCCCCAGCCTCCCCACCTGCAGGGGGTTGCTTCATAGGCGGTGAAGCAGTTCTGGTCTGCAGGTGTCTTTCCCCGCTCTGTCTTCCTTCCTCTCTCGATTTCTCTCTGTCCTATCCAACAACAACAGCAGCAGCAGTGGCAACAATAACAACAAGGGCAACAAACCTATCCAACAACAACAGCAGCAGCAGTGGCAACAGTAACAACAAGGGCAACAAAATTGGGAAAAAAATGGGCTCCAGGAGGAGTGGATTCCTAGTGCAGGCATGGAACCCCAGCAATAACCCTGGAGGCAATGTGTGTGTGTGTGTGTGTGTGTGTGTGTGTGTGTGTGTGTAATTATATATATGTATGATAGAGAGGAAAGACAGAGAACACAAAACTAATCTGTGTGGACTCTGAGTGCCAGGGAGCAGAGTCTTGCTTGCATCTCAGGGTTTATGACTTTTTTTTTTTTTTTTATGCTGGCAATGCATTTATTTATTTATTTATTTATTTTTTTATTTTTATTTATTTTTTTAAAATTTTTTATTTAAGAAAGGATTAGTGAACAAAAGCATAAGGTAGGAGGGGTACAACTCCACACAATTCCCACCACCCGATCCCCATAACCCACTCCCTCCCATGGTAGCTTTCCCATTCTCTATCCCTCTGGGAGCATGGACCCAGGGTCGTTGAGGGTTGCAGAAGGTGGAAGGTCTGGCTTCTGTAGTTGCTTCCCCGCTGAACATGGGCGTTGACTGGTCGGTCCATACCCCCAGTCTGCCTCTCTCTTTCCCTAGTAGGGTGTGTCTCTGGGGAAGCTGAGCTCCAGGACACATTGGTGGGGTCTTCAATCCAGGGAAGCCTAGCCAGCATCCTGGTGGAATCTGGAACCTGGTGATTGAAAAGAGAGTTAACATATGAAGCCAAACAATTTGTTGAGCAATCATGGATCCCAAGCTTGGAATAGTGGAGAGGAAGTGTTAGGGAGGTACTCACTGCAAACTCTAGTGTAATCCTGCTTTCAGGTATATATTTTGCAGTAGTTTATGGATACGTGTGCACATAAGCTCTCTCTCACAGAAACTGGTGTATATCTAGGTTATGGGACTTTGTTAGAAAGTGAACTACCTGAGATGAAATTAGAGTGTACTATTAAAGGAAAGGTCTCACCCGAGTAATGAAGCTGAAGGGTTGTCATTCCACACGTGAAGTCTCTGGATACAGTCTGAGGTGAAGCATGTTGAGATGGCAATCGTTGCTTTGGTTAGGTTGTGATCGGCGGATGCAATATTATTTGGTTTGGATTGGGAGATGCATACGGGAAAGTGGGCCCTATCCAAGGGTTCCAGGACTGGGGGAAGTAGGGGCTCTATAGTGAAGATGTGAGGTTCCTGCTGTCTTAGGGTTCAAAAAGGCAATCAATAGTTAATATTATCATCACATTATTTGTTAATTGGGTTAACTTTGAAAAGTCCCTTTGTTATGGTTTGCTGTACAGTACCCAGTATCTTGTATATAGCTGTGCTATTGGAAGCTTCTAATCTACTTGGTCTAGGCTTTTGAGAGAGTCCGTATATCAAATACATAGCCTATATATTAAAAAGATTCAGTTTGTGTTTTGAGAAACTTTGAGACATACAATTGATTTCCCCCTCTCATATTAATTAACTACTGATTTATATGTCTACAATGGAATACTATGCAGCTATGAAGAACAATGAACCCACCTTCTCTGACCCATTTTGGACAGAGCTAGAAGGAATTATGTTAAGTGAACTAAATCAGAAAGATAAAGATGAGTATGGGATGATCCCACTCATCAACAGAAGCTGACTTAGAAGATCTAAAAGGGAAACTAAAAGCAGGACCTGATCAAATTGTAAGTAGGTCACCAAAGTAAAAACTCAGTGGTGAGGGGTAGACATGTAGCTTCCTGGGCCAGTGGGGGGTGGGAGTGGGCGGGAGGGATGGGTCACAGTCCTTTGGTGGTGGGAATGGTGTTTATGTACACTCCTAGCAAAATGTAGACATATAAATCAGTGGTTTATGACTTTCATTGCACCATTGGTAATGAGAGAAAGGTTTCATGGAATGGTGGTCTCAGTGGACATCTCAACAGTGAGTTCCTGCTGAGTGCTCACCACACAGGCACCATGAGATTTCACCAGAAGATCACCCACATGTGTGTATTCTAATCTTTCACACGGGCTCACTGTCCATCTACTTACTGAGTATGTGTGTATGCAATTATGTCAGAGTCTATGTTTACTTTGAAATCCTGACCTTACCTCAAGGATTAGGTATTATTCAGGGATGTCAGATAAGGAAGGCTTCATGTTAGCCTAAAGGCCTTTTGACCATTCTTTGTGTTTACCATAAAAAGGCAAAAACACCTCTATGGGTTGGGTCAGAACTACAGAGATAACCATTTCCAACATATCTGGTATACTGCATAGCTGTTATTAACTAAGAAACAAAGTTCAGCAGAGAAAAATAACAGCTATTATAGTCAGAGGTCTATCAAGGTTTATCAAGAAATCAGTGGTTCTCCAACAGAGAAAGAGTGCCAAAGCACTGGAATTTAAAGATGGTGACTGAACTTTTGACTTCTGGAGTCTGAAGCATGAAAAGTGTTACTCTAATTGTCTGAACTATCTCCCTGGTCCTCAGTTAGCCCGCTATAATTCTTTTCAGAAAAGGATGAGTCTGATAAACTCCAAACAAGGATCTTTATTGATGTTGGTTAGCTTATGACAGTTTGATTAGCATTCTTAACACTGTGGGTAGTCATGAACACTTTGAGCATCTAATCAAGCCACAGACTCAGAAAAATATATCAGCACACACACACATACACACACAACATAAACAACAAACATTTTAATATTTCTCTAGGGCTAGCATCTTCTGCACATTAGTTGAAAAAGTCTGCTTTAAAGTATCTTCCTTCAAAAATTGTACAATTAAAATATAAATTTCATTACATGACTATAAATATTAAATCAACTTGTAAGTTCATAAAAGTTACACTTTACTTGAATATCAGTTATTGTCATATTTATTATCAGTGATTGAATATAACTTTATGAATCAGTGACATATCCTAATGGTTTTCAAATCAATATCCACAGTTCTCATGTCATAGATATTTGAAAGTTATATTAATAATGGAAGTTACCTTACTGTTCAGTTCTAGAGTAGAATATCAAACAGTTGTCAAACATTACTGAAGCAATGTGATAACAAAGGGTACTAATGTTGCTGTGACATAACAAGCTCCTTTGGTAGATTACAACATATATTTAACTGAAAATTACAGCTGAATTTTTAATGTAATTGGACTTCTAAAGCACATTTTGTTGTATCTGTCTCTCCATTTCTATCTGAAAAAACCAGCCCAGTGCTATGAAACTACAGAAATAAACACATAAGTATATAAGTACATAAATAAGTAAATTGCTAATGAACTTAGTTTTTAGATTATTACTTTACTTTTAGTTGTTGATACTTCCTAAGTTTGAGGGTCTAATTATTTCTGAAGCTTGGAGAATTTCTCAACTAATATTGTTAAAATATTAGTTCAAAATCATCTGTTCTCTTCTCTTTCTCTCCTAACACCCCCTCCCTACCTCATGAATTGGATATTGTAATTGTTGATTCTCTCCTGAAACTCTTATATGTTATTTCAGTTCATTTTTCCCCTTGAACTTCCTTGATTATTTCTTCTATCTAGTTTTTTAGTTTAATTTTTTGGCCTTTGGTTTCTTTCTTTTGGTTGGTGGACTCCTCTACTATATTATTTTAGTTCAACTAGCATATTCTCTATCTCTGTTATTTATTCTGTATCTTTCATCACATTTTCTGTAACTTTGTAGAAGTTTTCTTTCATTAAACTACTCTTTTTGTTGAGTTTCTATATAAAGTTTTAATGTCCTCATCGGGAGGTTTGAATAGCTCTGTTAAATTTTGCTTTTCTTCCAGTTGTCTTATTTCACCAGTGTGGCTATTGTCTTTGTTTTTTCATTATATTTCATATACACTGAGGATCTGTTTCCATGGATCTTTGTTTGAGCCTAAGTGGGAGCTAAAGCTCTGAGATACAAGTGAGTTACAAACAAAGGACTTGAGTATTTTTTAAAATAAAATATTTATTTCTTTATTGGATAGACATAGCCAGAAATTGAGAGGGAACGGGTTGGTAGACAAGGAGAGAGACAGAGAGATACCTGCAGCCTTGTTTCACCACTTGTGAAGCTTTCCCCCTGCACGTGGGGACCAGGGACTCAAACCTGGGTCCTTGTGCACTGTAACATGTATGCTCAACCAGGTGTGCCACCACCGTCCCCAACCTGAGTCTATTTAAAGATAACTGAGCACACTGTAATTCTGACCAGGAATGAAATCTGCAGACTAAATCAGGAACCTGCCCTAAGAGTCTGTTGCTATGGAAACTCATTTTTTAGCCTGGTACCTCCCATTGCTCTGGAAATGTGCTATGCTCAGTAGCCAGGAAGTCTATAGAAATGACTTCCCATCTCAGTTTTCCCACTTGCAACTGTTAATTTACTTTTTTTCAATTTTTTGCTGGGTATTATAAGTCTAGAGAGAAGTATGAGATAGGCTGTGAGGAATCTGGAGGCATACATCTGGAATGTTGCCCCAGGGTCTTTAACTATGGAAACTAAATTCCAATTTGGTTATGTCTGCCTAAAGCATGCATAAACCTCTGTGAGTCTTTGGGAATAGCTACTTCTATGGTTTTGCTTCTCCATGTTATAGTTTTAACATTTGCACCTTGCATTGTGCAGAAGTGTAGATATAAGATTGGGTACTAAAAATTGGGGACAGCCCTCACCTCCCATTTGACAGACCAGAATACCATGAAGTTTGTGGTCCCATAGCAGGATTTTTATATTCTTGGGAGAGGAGTATTTTCTGTCCTATTTCCTAGATGTTAACTTTCCTGTCTTTTGAAGGAAGGTTTTCCTGTGTATGTTTCTCCATATATTGCTGCCTGTAGTCTTGTGCTGAAGTCAAGATAGTCACACAGGAGCTGTCTCATGTTACTGTTATGTCATTTTTAAAATTGTCACCAGGGTTATTGCTGGGACTTGGTGCCTGCAAATGAATCCACCACCCATACAGCCATTTGTTATATTTCTTTTCTTTTCTTTTCTTTTCTTTTCTTTTCTTTTCTTTTCTTTCTTTTTTTCTTTCTTTTCCTTCCTTCCTTCCTTCCTTCCTTCCTTCCTTCCTTCCTTCCTTCCTTCTTTCCTTTCTTCCTTTCTTTTTCTTTTTCTTTTTTTGTCAGAACAGAGAGAAATTTAGAAAGTAGGGGAGATAGAGAGGGAAAGATAAAGACATCCGAAGACCTGCTTCAGTGCTAATGAAATGTTTCTCCTGCAGATGGGGAGTGGGGGTTCAAACCTGGTTCCTTGTACATGATGATATGTGTTCTTAACTGGTTGCAGCACCACCCAGCCTACAATATAAAATTTTTAATATAGTTGTTTTTGGGGTTACTAGAAATGTGCCTATAGTCAGAGAAATAAAATTGACTGGAAATTATCCATACACATTCATTGATTTGCATTCTTATCAACTATAGTCTTTATGTTTCAGTATAATAACAGAGTTGTGCATGCAACAGAAAATGTAATGCCTGAACAGTCTAAACTTTTGGATTTTCAGAAAAATCATGATGTATTTCTCTCTTTTGCTATGCAAAAACGCATCCTGACTTTTCTGACAACCCAATATTTGCTATCTAGCCCTCTACAGGAGAAGTTTTCAAACTTCTGATAAAGCAAATAAAAGATTCTCATGTTGTTATTTTTTGTTAAAAATGATTTTCTATATATTTAGATGGTTAATCAGAGATGCAAGTGTCTTTTATTATTTATGAAGTGAACGGTTACAATGACTCGTTTGGATACACTTGTGAACTTGTCATTGTGTTAATTTCTCATTTATTCAGCCATATTCATTCATTATGTTTATCAAGTATTAATTTATGCTCTGTATTTATTAAAGTGTTGTTATATGCCTGTGGTTGGATTACATTCTTAGACTATTGAAATGAATACAGACAAGGCCTTTGTCCCAGTAGGGCTCAAAATTTATGGAAATGTTGTCTCTTACAGGATGGAGGAAATGAAGTGGTAGGTACACAATGGGCTGAGAATCGAAGGAAAGCCAGGAGCAGAGAACTTGCAGAATGCCATGAAATGAAACTTAACAGTAATAAATTGAAAAACACTGATAGAACAGTATTTCCAAAAGTGTGAGAATTTTTCTCAGTGTTAGGAAAGACAGAAATACTGCTACAGTGATGTTGGGTCTGAGGAAGAGATGTCTCTCATTTCTCAGAAATTTCATATGAATGTGCGTCACTGATTTCTGGCAGTCTTTCCCCAAAATTTAGCTATCAACTTTTAGTTTGACAGAGTATTTGATAGAAGTTACGATTTCATGAAATAATATTTCTCAGATGACTCTATTAGGGGGTTGTGGTTCAGAGTACAGTTGTTGACATATGGGATAATTTCTCATCTATCAATGATAGGTGGCTACAAAACACTCTCACCTCTAATTTAGGCTTTTTTTCATGAAAGTTTCTTTTTTTTTTTTTTTGAAAGGAATCAATTTAGAATTTTTCTGTTCAAAAAGTAAGAGAGCACAGAGATTCATAAACACTTATGGAAGCAGAAGGAGATCACATGCTGCATCTTTGGTTTGCTAATACAATGCAACCTTTTAGATCTTAAAACTCTTGTGTAGATGTTAAGCTTGTAAATTAGTTATGGTAATGTCTCCTTCAAAGGGTCTTTGAAGTTAAGATTTTCCTTTATTAAATACAAGTCTTTTTATATGAGATTTTTGGAAACACTCTTAACACCATGAAGAAAGTTCAAGGAAAGATAATATAATAGATTATTTTTCCTTGGGCTCTCACACTTGAAAAGGATTGTTACTTACCTTTTTTTTTTTTTTTTGCTAAATTTACCTAAATTTTGATTTTGAGATCAAAGTAATGTATTTGGTCCTCAAAGTCTGAGACTGTCTTTTTATTCTCAATTTTTCATATCTAATATTTTCTTATGTTGACTAATTCATCTGGATCACAAGTTTATAAATACTATCCTAATCCCCTTTATAAATGTTTTGCCAAATTCCTCAGAAACAGTCATGCACAAAAAAATATCTATGAAAGTATACATTATCCATGAGACTCAATATAGTAGTATTAGAAAGTTTAGAAGTACCAATTTCATGTAGCCTACTAGAGTATTCATCTCAAGTGTGCAGCCACTTATGATTCCAGACTGTGTGAAACTCGAGTTCAACTATCCACATTACCATTCACTACCTACATGCTTGACATTGATAACCTCATGCGTTTGTAACTCAGTTTCTTCACACATACAGTCAAGAGAGTGGGTAATGCATAGGGTATTATAAGGTACCACATAGGGAGCTGGCATGCAGCAAATACAGTTATTAACCTGGGTCTACCAAATAGAGGAATGGATGTTAGATAGTAACACTAATGGTTTCCTGAAGTAATATTGACTGACTAAAGATATAAGACTGAAAGTTTCAAAGATAGAAAAAAGTCAACACTTGAAATTTTTGTTTTATTTTAGATGTGGATTTCTATGGCTCCATTATGTGTTACACTCTTTATTCTGCTCAAGTGGATGTTCATATCTTTAATAAGCATACAAAGGCTGTTTAATCCGATTTATCACTTGCTTAAGGATGAAAGACTGATAACTAAATAACAGAACATTTACCACATTATATTAACTGATGTTTATAATACTTCTAATTTATAAGCAATATTCAAATTAAAGAAATGGGGGTCTGGTGGGGTTGTACCCAGTAGAGCACACACTATCACCATGCACAAGGTTAAGAACCCATGCCCATGTTCAGCGGGGAAGCAATTACAGAAACCAGACCTTCCACCTTCTGCATCCCACAATGAACTTAAATCCATACTCCCAGAGGGTTAAAGAATAGGAAAGCTATCAGGGGAGGGGATGGGATATGGACTTCTTGTGGTGGGGATTGTGTGGAGTTGTACCTCTCTTATCTTATGGTTTTGTCAATGTGTTCTTTTTATAATTAATAATAATGATAATAATAATAATTTTAAAAAGAGCCAGGTCCCTACCTGCAAGGGAGGAGCTTCATGATTGGTGAAGCAGTGCTGCAGGTTCTTTTAGGAAAATCACGTTGCCAGTGAGAGCAGTGGATTTGTATGCAGGCACCAAGCCCCTACAATTTTGTTTGATAAAATGTCAACTTAACAGATGTCAGGTGGTGGCGAACATGGTTGAGCGCAGGTATTATAATATTATAATGGACAAAGACCTGAGTTTGAGACCACCTGCAGGGGAATAGCTTTGCTAATGATGAAGCAGTACTGCAGTTGTCTCTTCATCTCTTGTCCTCTCTACCACTCCATTCCTCTCAATTTCTGGCTGTCTCTATCCAATAAATAAATAAAAATAATATTAATATATACATATACATATAAATCAACTTACAAGTCTATGGAATGGAAGATGTAAATATCCCTTCTCTTCCCTTCTCTTCATTTTTTTAAAAAATAGAGACAGACAGAAATTGGGAGGAAAGGGATAGACTAGAAGGAGGGAAAAGGACACTTGGAACACTGACTTACCACTGTGAAACTTACCCTCTGAATGTAAGAATCAGTAGCTTGAAGTATTATCCTTGTGAACAGTAAAACGTACACTCTGCCGGGTGTCTCACTTACTGTCCCCTATACCGAAAAGTTTTAAATTTTACTATTGGTTTTATCTCTGAAATACTGGAAACAATCTAAGGTGCTAGATAAACATTATATGGATAATCATCAAATGACATACTATTTCTCCATAAATTATATGAGGACATTTTTCATGGACTTACATGATGTAATTTTCAGAACATGATATAAGTAATCACTATAAAAGGCTAATTTTTACCTAAGGAATAGCAGGGGATACACTTATAAGATTCTCTATTTTATATTTACATCTTTCTATACTAGTTGGTGAAAGGAAGAAATAAATAATGGACAGAAACTAATAAAAACAGTTATTAGTGAGAAAGAAATCAAAATGAAGTAGAAGAAATAAGAATAGGAGTATGACTCCTCTGAAAACTAGTGTTTATATAGTTCACTATTTGAATTATGAAAATATCTCCTATATTCAAATATTTAAATAAAAAGAAGAACAATTATTCCAATAAAATAGAAATAATCCGTCTTGGCTAAATTCAAGTTAATATCTTCCATATGAAAAAAATAATTAATTCAAATGTCTTTTATATGAATAATTAATTTACTGGAGAGAGCATATTAATTAATGAAATGCTTATGCAGCTAATGTCATTTACTAAGCACATGCTTAGCAAGACTCATGATGTTAAAAATATCTGCATAAATATGAAACTTTCCATAGGTTTGTAGTAAGTTGTTCTATTAATGTGGCATTCTGGAACTTTTCTGTGCTTCTTTTATAGAAAAGAAAAAATAAATAAATGGATAGATATTTTTGCACAAAGTGTACTAATATAGAATAAGGCAGTATAGAAAAAATCCTAATTACTTTCTATTGAAGGGTTAATGCAATTCATTTCGTATTCACACACTTCTTATATCCACATACATTTTATGCTTATATATGCATTTTATATGCACACAAAAGTACACAAATATACATATATACACACATTTGTATATATACACACAAAATCTGATGTGCTGGAATTCACACACAGGGAGGTAGGTCGTCAACTTGGTGACTTTTTAAGTTCTAGTTTGAAATTCTCATAATAAAAAATTAATTAATTTATAGCATGCCTGAAAACTAAGCTATTATTGTAGAAAAAGAACACACTGTTATACAGGTTTATATTCTACTGCTATTATGATATGTAGATACACACAGATCACAATCAAATCACAGAACTACAAAGCAAATGGAAGGGCCTGGAATATCACTCATTTGTAGAGCATACAACTTGCCTTTATGAGACCCCAGGTTTGACCCCTCCTACCACATATAACAGAACTGAGCTTACCTTTTGCTGTCTCAAAAAATAAAAGTAAAATAGACTATAGGATTCTGGAGGAATAATAAACTGTAGAAGATGGCCTATCAATTTAAAAGGCCATCAACTATCAATATAAATGTATATAGAATTAAATAATATCTGAATTGTGTTAACTCAAACTCTAGAACCAGAAATGGTATTTAATGAGCCAGAGTAAAGACAGTCTATGTTATTATTATACAAATGAAGACATACCAAATGAAAATATAAAATTGAAGGAGTTGTAGGCAAAAGAAATATGCTACCATAAGGAAAAGGCAAAACACTCTTAAGAATCTATAGGCAGTTATATTGAAAATATATAGTTAAAATCAACAAAGCAGGATAATTTTTAAATAACAAGTTGAAATTAAGAGAGAGAGAGAGAGGAAGAAAGAAAGACTTCTTAGAATATAAAATAAATGGAAATGGGCCACCAAAATACCTTACTTGGAAAATGTGCTTCTTTTCCATGTGCACAAGGTAGGTCTGAGCCAGGCCCCACAGAACTGAAGGAAGTTTTGGTACTGTGACATCTTTCACTCTCACTCTACCTCATCTCTGTCTAAAAAGAAAAGAAATCCTGTTCACAGCTCACTATAATAAAATGATTAAAGTCACACTATGCCATACTTTTTAATTATTATTATCTTTATTTATTGAATAGAAACAGCCAGAAATAGAGAAGGATTGGGGAGATGGAAGAGGGGGAAAGACATCTACAGTCCTGATTTACCACTCACAAAGCTTTCCCCCTGCAAGTGGGGACCGGGGCTCAAACCTGGGTCTTTGTACATTGTAACCATGTACACTCAACCAAGTGCACCACCACCTAGCACCCTGCTATACTCTTTATGTTTTGGAAATATGGGTAAGTTATTTTTGAATTTGTTAAACTTAAGTAGGATCACTATTAAGATGATAGACACAAACCACAGACATCCAGAACAAGGGGGAAAAAGGACAACGTAAGAAAAAATGAGGCAGAAAGAAATGAGCTAAGAAACATAAGGAATGCAATCCATGCAGTAGAAGATTGGACATCAAAAAGTAAGAGATTAGGGGATCACCAAGCAATAATATATCACCAGGAGATTATTTCCTAGAGAAAGGAAAAGTTAGCAACTGTATGCTATGAATAAAAGTCATTTTGTGAGAATTATGCCTTAAGATATCGTTGAATTTACTAGTACTCTCCCAAATAGAACACGTCTGTTGTCATACGGTTTTCATTAAAGAAGTTGTCCTTTTCACAGGTGAGGGAGGAATTGTACTCAGTCTCCTGAAATTGCCATCAGATGATGGTACCAGCCAAACCAAACTTGTATGAAGGCCAGTGAAATTCAATGTTGCAAGTTTGTTGATACTGGTATATTTTTGTGTCCATTGAATTTTTGGCATTCATTTAGTACAATTCAAATGCATATTAAGAGATAGCTTGGGAAGTAATAGCCAGAAATCTACTTCCTTGTTAGGTTTCACCATAGAACATGGGGAAAAGAATCTGAGGGCTAATAAAACCTTCAGAATGCAGAGACCACTCATCCTCTCAATAGGCCTTGTGAAAAATCTCTGATATATGCAGCTTTATATGCATCTGTGATTCTGCCTAATTTTTATGGGTGCTGCTTTGTGATTCTTTGGAAAGAAAAGTATCATAAGACTGAAATCTATCAGTTGATTGCACATTTCTTGTTCAGTCAAAACTTACTCAGAATTCTAAATGTACATTTACTTTATTGACTATGCTTGAAGGGTTGGCAATGGGTGATTTAATTCTGATATTATATGTGATTGCAATCTGGAAGGCTGAGCTCTTTTGGTGATGGCCAACCATGCAGTAAGAAGGTTAACCCAATTTGCAATGGTAATCTCTCCTTCATCTATACATTTTAATCAACCTTGACATTTATCTCTGAGGCAGAATCTAAGTGCCTTTAAACCAGAAGTATTTAGAAGAGATCCGCCCCACCCTCCCATTACATCTTAACTTTTAGGTCAAAACACCAGGTAAAAGTTTTATGGCTAAAATACCAAAATTAAATTTAAATAAAATGCATAGGAATATTCTAAGGATTCTGTTTACTTCCACCACAGTTCACTCAGAATAATCCAGTACACCTTTGAAAAAAAATATATAGGCTAGTTCTCAATTTTTTTTACCAAGTTTTCCTTTAATAGTTTCCACATAGGACTATACACTACTTAGGATTTGGACTGAGAGTTGAGTATATACAGTGAGTTATATCAGTTTCAGTAAAGAAAAGAGAACTAGTGTGGGCATGCCAATTTAATGTAGAAATTAAGTTACACACAGATGTGGAAATAACACATCAAGCGAAGATTTTTAATAGCAAGTAGAGTATCAGAAAGTAATTCCTGATGCATAAATAGGAAGCACTGGCCCAGGGAAACTGTAACAGTTTACAGGGAAATGAAAGAAACCAAGCATATATAACTCCCAAGTAGAACTCCAGAGTGAGAACTTGAGGCAAGAACAGGAAGAAAATGGTGCCCTTTCAGTTGATCATCTGTTTGGATTCACAACCATGTGTTTTGTGGTAGGTCTAAATTCTCTACCGATCCACAGGATACACGCATGCACACACGCACTCACACATGCACATACTTCCAGAGAGTAGAATAAGAATAAGCTGGAAGGGATCGGGCAGTAGCAGTGGGGTAAGCGTAGGTGGCGCAAAGTGCGAGGACCAGCAGAAGAATCCCAGTTCGAGCCACTGGCTCCCCACCTGTAGGGGAGTCGCTTCACAGGAGGTGAAGCAGGTCTGCAGGTGTCTATCTTTCTCTCCCCCTCTTTCTTCCCCTCCTCTCTCCATTTCTCTCTGTCCTATCTAACAACGACATTGATAACAACAACAATAATAACTACAACAATAAAAAAAACAAAGTCAAGAAAAGGTAAAATTAATAAATATAAAAAAATTAAGAAATTAAATTTTTGCCACATTTTCAGACGGTTTTGTTCAGGATAATTTAAAATCTTTCAACTTAAAAAATCCTAAATTGGGGGAGTCGGGCTGTAGCTCAGCAGTTAAGTGCACTTGGCGCAAAGAGCAAGGACTGGTGTAAGGATCCCAGTTCGAGCCCCCGGCTCCCCACCTGCAGGGGAGTCCCTTCACAGGCTGTGAAGCAGGTCTGCAGGTGTCTGTCTTTCTCTCTCCCTCTGTCTTCCCCTCCTCTCTCAATTTCTCTCTGTCCTATCTAACAACAACAACATCAATAACAACAACAATAAAACAACAAGGGCAACAAAAGGGAATAAATAAATATTTTTAAAAGATCCTAAATTGGGCTGGGGTGACAGCTGAATATTTATGGAAGACTTCCATGCCTGGTACTCTGAGATCCCGGGTTCAATCCCCAGTACTATCATAAACTAGAGCTAAGCAGTGCTCCAGTCTTTCTCTTTATATCTTTCTCATTAATAAAGTAAATAAATATTTAAAAAATAAAATGTTAAACCATTAGTCCCCCAATAAAGACATTTTAAAAAGAAAAATGGTAAAATATGCAAGTTCTGTATAAATCCTTTAGTTGGACATAGTGCTTTATTTTAGCACTGAAACAGATAATGAATTAGAGTGAGAGAGGTAAATGTAAACTTAAAACAAATCCAAACTAGTGAAATGAATGTCCTCTTTCAGACATAAAGAAATTGAGACGAGATATAGATCTGTTATTCATGCTACAGTATATTAAGCAGGCAGGCTCATATGCTAATTTAAATCTATTGGTTCCAAAGTGCTGCTGAATGTAATGAAAAAAAAAAAACAACAACTGTGTTGGGGTCACTTAAATAATCATGTTTGCTAAGTGAAAGTCCCGGAGATGGAGAAATGTGTACATGTTATAGAAAAGGAAGGATCTGGAGAAATTACTTCCAAAAATATCGTATTTATACTATTTCCATCTCTATCTCTTGCTTCTTCCCCATGGACACACTATATACAACAAACACATCCTATTTACATAAGACATCTCACTTTTGCATATCCTTTTTTGATTTATTATTTTTATTAGTTATTAGTTATTTACAAGATTATAAACCTATATATAGGGGTATAATCCCATGCCTTTCCCAACACCAAAGTTTTGTGTACCCAGCCCCCAAGAATAATCAACATAGTTCTCCTGAAATAGTAGAGATAGATTCTTATTTCTATGTTTTTTTTAATGAAAGTTTATGTTATGATTTTCTATATTCCACATATGAGTGAAATCATTAGGTAGTTTTCTTTCACTTCTTTACTTACTTAAGACAGTCACTTCTACTTCATCTATTTTGTCCCGAAAGGGATAATATTTTCTTTTTTTTTTCATTGCAAAGTAGCAATCCACTGATTATATGTCCCATAACTCCTTTTTCCAGTTATCTGTTGATAGGCATTTAGATTACTTCAATATAAATAATGCAGCTATGAATATCGGTGTGCACATGTCCCTTCAAATTAGTGTGTTCATTTCTTTTGGGTAAATGCCTCTGAGAGGTGTTGTGAACCATAAGGTATTTTAGTTTTGTTGAAGTATACTCCACACCGCTACCTATCATGGCGTCGCCAGTTTGAATTCCCACTAACAGTATAACAGAATTCCTAATTCTCTGCATCCTGGCAACATTTACCATTTTCTGTTCTGTTGATGTTGGCCACTGCGAGGTGGGATTTCAATGTGTTTGTAACATGCATATTTCTAATGGTAAGTGGTGGAGCATTTCCTCATATATATGAGGTCATGTGCATCTCTCAGAAAATTTTTAAATTTTCTCCCACTTTTAAAAATATTTATTTATTTATTTTCCCTTTTGTTGCTCTTGTTTTTTTATTGTTGTTGTAGTTATTGTTGTTGTTATTGATGTCATCATTGTTAGGACAGAGAGAAAGGGAGAGAAGAAGGGAAGACAGAGGGGAAGAGAAAGATAAGACACCTGCAGACCTGCTTCACTGCCTGTAAAGCGACTGCCCTGCTGGTGGGGAGCTGGGGGCTCGAACCAGGATCCTTACACTGGTCCTTGTTCTTTGTACCACGTGTGCTACCGCCTGACTCCCTTGGCCACTTTTTATTGATATATCTATATCGATATCACTAAAGGTATATATTAGCTGTATGGGATCTTTATAGGTGTTTGATATATATTAACCATATGTCATATGTGTGATGTGCAAATAACCTCTTGCAGTTGCTGAGTTGCCCATTAATCATTGTGGAGTTTTCTTTTGATGAATGAGAGCTTTTTAACTTGATGCAGCACTATTCATTTAATCTTATCTTGGTCTCACTTGCCTGTGGATTTGAGTCTCTAAATACATACTTGATGTTAAGGTCCTGCATTTTCTATGAATATTATGTAATTTTCAGGCCTAATATCCAGTATGTTGGTCCATTTTGATCTAATTGTGTTGTGTGGTGTTAAGTGGTGGTCTAGTTTCACAAGGTATTTTATTTTTTTATTTAAGTATTCTCCACACTGTTATCCATCATGGCTTCACCAGTTTGCATTCCCACCAACAGTGTAACAGAATTCCTCTTTCTCTACATCCTGCTGAATAAGTTGAATTGAGGTTTTTGGAGAAATTAATATTTAAGACAAATCTGTGTTATTGGTTTGCAGTCATCATGGTAAGTCTAGCTGCTCCAACAGAAATGCGACTCAGAATCTTTGCATTCTGATGAACTGATTTTGGGACCCCTTCCCATATCTGCCAGATTACTGGGTACCTCTTTAGCAGTCAGAACTAATTCATTTGATTTGAATTATCTTGAGAGTCAGATACCTATGAAAGATTATTTTCAGGGCTTGGTCTTTATACAATCTCTTATGGTAAAAATATAATCAGTACAAGTTTTGCCTTTAGTTTATGCTGCTAATATACTAGACCTTAATTTTTTTTGGAGGGGGCCACATCTTCTTGCAATGTGTCTTTAATTCTTTGTTTACCGCTATTACAGCCTTGTTTTGTGATCATCATAGGTGTTCATCTCATCCCCATATCTTTTTATTTCTCCATTTTGTTTATGCATTCACTCTTCAGAAAAAAAATTCCATTTTTTACCTCAAGTTGTTTATCTATATTATCCTAGTTATTTTCTTTGTATTATGTATTACTTCAATATATCTACATATTGGTTTATAATAATATTATGTTTCCTTCTATTAAAGTATAAATTCAATAAGGATAATGTCTTTTTATACATTCCTAGCTCTTATAAGAATGTCTGTCATATTATGAATTCAATGTACATGTTGGATAAATAAATGAATAATTGGAAAGTATTTACTTAAATGTGGTAGGTTGGTAATTAGCTAAATTCATGAACATTATGAGATACAGATGTTTTTTAAAACTTTCTATGGATATCATTCTACATAGCATAGTCTCATGAAGTGTAGTTCTTCCTCAGCTAGAGTCTGAAATAATGGAGTAGAGTATACAATTTGGCCTTGAGACAGCTTTCCCACAGGCAAATGGACTAATGGGCAGAAAGCTCATACAGAATTTAAATTGATCACTTAACCCCTATTCACTATACATAGAAAACATGGATAGGACATTATTTTTCAAATTACTAGATTTACAATAGTAAGGTAAAAGTGTTATGAATATTTTATTCACATAGTGTACATTACTATAATAAAAACATCACCTCTGTTTTTTTAAATTTTTTATTAGTCATTTAATAATTGTTAACAAGATTGTAAGATAACAGTCCCCATCGTCAGAGCTCCCTATTCCATCCCCTTCACTGGAAACTTCCCTATCCTGTATTCCTCTAAAAGAATGGGCCAGTATTCTTTATGGCTTGAAGAAGGTAGAAAGAAGGTCTGACTTCTGTAACATCTTCTCCTCTGGACATTAGCAGGTTGATCCATAACCCCAGCCTGTTTCTATCTTTCCCTAGTGCCGTAGGACTCTGGAGAGGTAAAACTTCAGGACTCACTGGTAAAGTTGTCTTTTGCCCTGGGAAGACAAGATGGAATCATAGTAGTATCTGCAACTTGGTTGCTGAAAGGTGGTAAGATATAAAACAGAACAAATTGTTTAATAACCAGGAGCCCAAAGGTAGGGATAGAGCAGGTGAAATTAGGGGTCTTTATGTGGGAAGAAGCTAGGAATTCTATTTTAGGTATGTTCCAAAGTGCCTATGACTTTAGTGATTTTTGCATGAGCCTGATAACTAACATGCAGGTAGACTAAAAATATTATCTGGGAAGATGGTGTCAGATGTTAGGGCTAGAAAACTGGATTAGGGCCAGATTTAGCTTCCAAACATGAGGATACTTCTGTTTTGAAAATAGGTACACATTTAAAGTAAGGAACACCTCACAATTATGATTCATTATCACCTGACAACTAATATACTGTCATGTTTAATTTTATTTCGTCTGTTGCCAAGACATTTGAGAAATCACTACTATATATATAATATTGCCTCCAGGTTTATTGCTGGGGATTGGTGCCTGCACTATGAATCTACTGCTCTAGAGTCTATTTTCCCTCTTTGTTGCCCTTGTTGTTGTTTATCATTGTTGTTATTATTGTTGCCATTGCTGTCATGGTTATTGATTAGGAGAATAGAGACAAATGGAGAGAGGAGGGGAAGACAGAGAGGGGGAGAGGAAGATAGACACCTAAAGACCTACTGCACCGCCTGTGAAGCAACCCCCCTACAGGTGGGGAGGCAGGGGCTTGAACCAGGATCCTTATGCTGGTCCTTGTGTTTCGTGCCACATGTGCAACCTGCTGTGCTACCGCCCAGCCCCCATGAATATTTTTGTGGTGTGTGCGTGTGTGTGTGTGTGTGTGTGTGAGAGAGAGAGAGAGAGAGAGAGAGAGAGGTTAAAATTTAAATCAATTGACTTTGAGTATGCAGATTTCATCCTTAATGTGAGCTTACGTCATTCATTCAATTGAAGGCCAAGAAAGAGCAAAGATTGACCCCAAATTGGCAGGAAATCTGCCAGCAGATTGTCTTCAGACTCAACTGGATCACTTTCATAGGCTGCCAGCTACTGAACTCCTCACCAGGATGTTGACTTATATGCTGATATGTGTGACATCTTATTTTAGTCAATATCTGTAGTTATGTTTCTCTGGGGCACCCAGACTAGTAGAGATATGTTTCTGATAGTGGGTTTAAAATGTAGAATTGAGAAAAGTTTGTATAATGTATACTTTAAATATGTAATTATTTATTAATTCAATTTAAAACACAGGTAATTCTGTACCATCTGGAAATCTATAAGTAAATTACTACTAAGAGCCAAGAAGTTGATGAGAAAAGTTTCGGGAGATAGGAAGCCCTTTTATTTATTTATTTATTTATTTATTTATTTATTTATATTTTTATCTCAGAGTACAATTTATTTTTGTTATTTTTTTATTTATTTATGAAAAGGAAACAGTGACAAAACCATAGGATAAGAGGAGTACAACTCCACACAGTTCCCACTACCAGAAATCCGTATCCCATCCCCTCCCCTGATAATTTTCCTATTCTTTAACCCTCTGGGAATATGGACCCAAGGTCATTGTGTGGTGCAGAAGGTGGAAGGTCTGGCTTCTGTAATTGCTTCTCTGCTGAACATGGGCATTGACAGGTTGATCAGTACTCCAAGCCTGTCTCTCTCTTTCCCTAGTGGGGTGGAACTCTGGCAGTCGGAGCTCCAGGACACATTGGTGAGGTTGTCTATCCAGGGAAGTCTGGTTGGAGTCATGCTAGCATCTGGAACCTGGTGGCTGAAAAGGGAGTTAACATACAAAGCCAAAGAAGATGTTGACTAATCATGAACCTAAGGCCGGAGTAGTGCAAATAAAGAGTTGGGGGTGGGGGGATGTCTCCATTCTGTATATAGCTAGTAGGCATTTTTTACATGCATAACATTTCTCAGTTTTCCATATAACAATACAATTAAAAGGAAGACCTTTTAACACTTAATGTAGATTAAAAAAATGAAGGAGGAGACTCAACTTCTGATTTATCAACTGAATTTCGTCTTATCCCCAGCTGTAAAATTATCCTGGAAAAAAAAAGATATAATGAATAAGTGTTCAGTTGTATTCAGTAAAACTTCTGACCTTGGTGAGTAAGTCTTAAAAGCTATTACAATATGCAGAACTCATCACTGTAGATCAGTTATGCTCAGCACAATTTTTCTTTTTAATTGCTCAGGATACTTCTTCTCTTCTAGCGTTTGCCCTCAGGATACTCAGCTGTGGCAAATGGCTCATTGGACTGCATCAAGGCCTTAGAGACTACTCATTGCATTTAATAATAAAGTATAGTAGAAACACTGAATATTTTGAGGTTGCATGGTGAGGTACCCAGTTGAGTGCACATATTATGATGAATAAGGACTTGGGTTCAATTCCTAGATCCACTTGCAGGGTAGGCAGCTTTGCAAATAGTGAAGCAGTACTGTTCTCTCTCTTTTTCTCTCCTCTGTTTTCCCTTTTCTCTTGATTTCTCTCTGTCTCAACCCAATAAATAATTTACAAAAATAAGGGGGTATACTATAATAGTTATGCAAAATACTTTCCTGCCTAAGGCTCTGAGGTTCCAGATTCAGTCCCCAATACCACCATAAGCTATAGCTGAGCAGGGCCCTGGTCTCACAGTTCCTCTCTGTATATTTTTCTCTTAATCTTAAATTAAAACAAATAAAATATTAAAATAATAAAAATTGAAAAGGAAGTATTAAAATCTAAAGGGAACAGTACAATTGAACACTCATATGTAATAACTGCAGAATGTGAAATACATATTATGCACATATATTTGAAAAGGTTAGTAAAGAAGAATCCAGGGGCAGGCAGTGGCACACCTATTTAAACACACATATGGTACTATGCGCAAAGAACCAGCAAGGACCCAGGCTCGAGCCCCTGCTCTCCACCTGCAGCAGAGACACTTCTGGAGGTAAAGCAGGTCTGCAGGTGTCTTCTTCCCCTGCTCTCTCTCTTTTTTAATTGTTACTTATTTACTTATTACTGGATAGAGACACAGAGAAATTGAGAGGGCTGGGGGAAATAATGAGGGAAAGAGGCAGAGAAACACCTGCAGACTTGCTTCACCACTCGTGAAACTTTCCCCCAGCAGGTGGGGACCAGGGACTTGAACCTGGATCCTTGCATATTGTAATGTACGCGCTTAACCAGTTGCACCACCATTTGGGCCCTCTCTCCCTTTCTCTACTTCACATCCTCTGTCAATTTCTCTAATCCATTGAAATGAGGAAAAAAAAATGGCCTCTGAGAGTAGTGTGTAAATAGTGCTAGCACTGAAACCCAGCGATTACCATGATGGCAATGAAGAGGAAGAAGGAGGAGGAGGAGGGAAGAAGGAAAAGGAGAATCATCATCCATGGTTTTGTGGTTTAGAATGAAAACTTGTCTAACAATATATTGTATGACATAGGTGGGACGGGTCATATATTAAGTTATATCTATGTAATTATCTACTAGGCTCTTTTTAATTATTTTTTATTTTAGAGAAAGAAATTTAGAGGTAAATAGGAGCTAAAAGGGAGAGAGAGAGAGAGAGAGAGAGAGAGAGAGAGAGAGAGAGGGAGAGAGAAACTCAGCAGTTGTGAAGATTTCATCTGGGGCTTGAACCCAGGCCCTTGCACTCTGTAATGGTTATGTACTCAACCAGGTTTTTCACCACTCAACCCCTCCAGGCTCCTTTTTAATTAACAAGAATTACTTTTACTCTTAGTAGCATTCATTGAAATGCTGATAATAGTGTTCTGTTGTATGTGTCTCCATAAAATGCCATCAGCCTTTTCCTCTTGGTCAACTTGTCCATATGCTTTTTGTTTTTGCTACTTTTGTTAAAGTAGCCATTAATTTAGCAGATGCTTATGAGCTTCAACTATGAACCAGGCACTGATGAATTCAGTCAAATATGGTGTATATAGCTACAATTATCAATGACTCAGGACACTTGTATCACCTCCTAAACACTCTACTTCAGGACTTTTGGTGAAATATATATATATATATATTAAAATTCCATTTAAGAGTTGTTTTGTGTAGTTTGTGTCCTCATTTCTCTTGTCATATCATTGGCACCTGCTATACCCAACTGTCTGACTCAGTCGGTGAATTATCTTTTAACATGTTTAAATCCATGTATAAGGATGCATGTATATGTCATGCTGACTGTGATGAAACATCCTGTAAGTTAGGGAAAAAATAAGTCTACTCTCATACAGAAATAGTTTTATTGTTTAATTTTTCATTGAAGGGGATTGTTTGTGTGGAGTAGAGTCAGTATAAATAGCCTCTACAATTTTAATGTAGTTTTGTGTAAATTACCACCCAACAGCATAATTGGGATCTAAATGTCTGTGTCATAGTGAATAACAGAGATGAATACATGCTGTATCAAAGTCAGGTTCCAAAGATAGCATGTCTGTTGGGATTTCAGTATTATTTTTCTTATATACATATTTATTGAGAAGTTAATGGATTGTGGTATCATTGTTAGCACACAGGTATGATTTCCCATCCTGCCATAATAGGTGTCTACAAATCACTCTCAGCCCCAGTTTAGGCCTTTTTCCATCACTATGTACCAGGTCCTAAAAACCTCCCCTCCTTACACCTCTCTCCTTGTCCCTCTTCCCCAGAGTCCTAAAATGATGAAGTCACCTTCTTCACCTCCTATTGGATGGAACTTGAAGGAATCATGTTAAGTGTGATAATTCAGAAAGAGAAGATAAATATGAGATGATGTCACTTATTGGCAAGCCTTGAAAAAAAATACTATTTTAAGTTTTCATCTATGTAATGCCATAAAAAGTAATCCTTTAATGAAATCAGATTGGAAGCCAGCACACAGATTTTAGCTGAAAGTTCCGTATGTGTTGATAGTGACTGGAGATCTGAATTTCTTTCTTATTAGGCCACATCCAAATATTGTAGATGTATTTTGCTTTATTACATTATGCTTTTATATGTTTCCCAGCAGTTACTCTTTTTACATCAGCTGCATGGATTCTATAGACACCTGGACTTGCAATCCCTCATTTAATTAAATACTGATTTTATCCATGTAAATACTTGGATTATGAAGAGACAATTTTTGCTTGGAATTATGGAAACGTGATTTTCCATACCAAGCCATCATATCATATATCTCTCTTCATTACTATAATTTTTAAAACACAGCTTGACAGTATTTATTTTTTGACAAATATTTATAATTAAATAACATGAACTAAAACCTTCAGCTTCTAGCAAAAAAAAATATTAGCCAGGTGATATACTGTGTTCAATATTATATAAGCAGGTTTCTACCGAGGTTAACAACTTTCCTCTCTCCTTTTATTTTTTCCTACATAAAATTTAAGGTGAGTAAGAAGTTTTTGTATTATGTTCATGAAATATCAATTATTGGAGCAAGAGACACAATGTAAGTATCAGAGTCAGGAAAAGTAGAAGTCATTATGGTTGCTTTAAACCTTAACTAATAAACCACACACACAAACACACACACACACACACACACACACACACACACACACACAACACACACACACAGTGTTCTCTTTTCTGCTGTATTATTCATTCAGTGGAGTGCTTAGTCAACATAGTCCCTAATAATACATTTTTCTAAGAGTAATAGAGATCAGATTATATTATATTACTCATGGGACTAATATGCTCAGGAACACACAGAAAATCAGGTAAATTACTACACGCATGCTTAGATCTCTAGAAGTCATTACTGCCGGGCTAGTGTGGGGGTGCCTCTTCCCAGGCACATACTCTCTGGGTTGGAGAGAACTCAACCTGAGCCAGCCTGGCCTACTAGTCACTCAGTGCTTGAGGGAGATGACTCAGGAACCAAACACGTGGTGGAGAAACAAAGCAATCCTTTACTGGTCAGAGAGCCACGGCTTTTAAAGGACAGACCTGGAAGTGACAAGTCAGAAATGGAAATGGCTAGGAAAGGGACGGAGAAAGGCAAAATGGAGGAAAGGTAGGAACTTACTTAGCAACTGTTGTGAGGGTTTTAACTGGTGGGATTAATACTGCCCTAGAGGCAGGGAGGGTAGAAAGACAATAGACAAAGGAATGGAATGGGTGGGGATCTTTCAGGCAAAATAATTATTATGTAGATAGGCCATATATCAGGAATGCAGGGTGGAGCAGGGGGAGCTGGCTTAACAATTTCCTGACAATTACAATGGGATGATTAGCACTGTGAACAGGAACACAACACAGCCTGGTTCAGCAAAAGGATTATTAGCTAAAATAATGGAGATTCTAGAATATGTAAAGAAAACTACAAGATAAGGGGACAAAGATTCATAAGCAAGAAATAAATATATAAATAAATAAAATACTCCTAAGCCAAACAGTCATGCACACCATTGTTACCTTCACTTAAAACTTAAAATAGAAAAGAGAAACTCCTTGGGAGTCCAGCAGTAGAACAACAGGTTAAGCTCATGTGGCACAAAGTGCAAGGGCCTGCGTGAGGATCCTGGTTCAAGCCCCTTGTTTTTCACCTACAGGAGGGTTGTTTCACATAGTGGTGAATCAGGTCTGCAGGTGTCTGTTTTTCTCTCCCCCTTTCTGTTTTCCCATCCTCTCATCATTTCTCTCTGTCCTATACAACAATAATAAGGGAAACAAAAGGGAATAAATAAATAAATATTATATAAAAAAAAGAAAAGACAAACTCCTACAGAGCGGATACATAAGAGGACTGTGGTAGTTAATTTTCTTTATTGTGCACTATTTTTGTGTTGAGACACCATGTATTGTATCTCCATTAAGGATGCAGTGTTATTATGATATAAGGTAAGGATGGAGGGAGGTGACTTAGTACTAAAGCATCTTGTTTATAAATATGAGGTCCTAGATTTGATCCCAAGATCACATGGAATTCCTTGGATGGCTGACCAACGCTTTGTTCGGTCTCTGTCTCTCTCCCTCTCTGCCCTCTCTTTCTGTCACTGAAGATAAAATAAAAATTATGGTGAGGAAATGATTCAATACATGTTTCTCATCTGTGAATCTTTAGGATCAATCACTCATACTGCATTAAAAAAAGGAAATGACGGAAGGGGTCTAGAGAGAGAGAAAGAGAAATGGAGTATGCATTTAGATACTTTTTTCTGCCTATCTTGTTTAATAAGTAAGTGAATGGGAGTCAGGCAGTAGCACAGCAGGTTAAGTGCACATGACACAAAGCACAAGGACCAGCATAAGGATCCCAGTTGGAGCCCCCAGGTCCCCACAAGCAGGGAGTTGCATAACAGGCATTGAAGCAGGTCTACAGGTGTCTATCTTTCTCTCTCCTTCTCTGTCTTCCCCTTCTCTCTCCATTTCTCTCAGTTCTATCGAACAACAATAACAACAATAATAACTACAACAATAAAACAGCAAGGGCAAAAAATGGTAATAAATAAATAATAATAAATATTAAAGATAAATAAGTGAATATTGTATGGGATGCTATACTGAAATATGTTGTTTGATGGCAAATAAAATATTCTTATTTTTTAATTTTATTTTATTTAAGAAAGGATTAATTAACAAAATCATAGGGTAGGAGGGGTACAACTCCACACAATTCCCACCACCCATCTCCATAACCAACCCCCTCCCCTGATAGCTTTCCCATTCTCTATCTCTCTGGGAGCATGGACCCAAGGTCATTGAGGGTTGCAGAAGGTGGAAGGTCTGGCTTCTGTAATTGCTTCCCCGCTGAACATTGGCATTGACTGGTCGGTCCATACTCCCAGTCTGCCTCTCTCTTTCCCTAGTAGGGTGTGTCTCTGGGGAAGCTGAGCTCCTGGACACATTGGTGGGGTCTTCAATCCAGGGAAGCCTGGCCAGCATCCTGGTGGCATCTGGAACCTGGTGATTGAAAAGAGAGTTAACATAGGAAGCCAAACAAATTATTGAGCAATCATGGACCCAAAGCTTAGAATAGTGGAGAGGAAGAGTTAGGGAGGTACAAACTGCAAACTCTAGTGTACTTCTGCTTTCAGGTATATATTTTGCAGTAGTTTATGGATACGTGTGAACATAAGCTCTCTCTCTCACAGAAACTGGTGTATATCTAGGTTATGGGTCTAAGTTAGAAAGTGAACCACCTGAGATGAAATTAGAGTGTACTATAAAAGGAAAGGTCTCACCCGAGTAATGAAGCTGAAGGGTTGTCATTCCACACGTGAAGTCTCTGGACACAGTCTGAGGTGAAGCATGTTGAGGTGGCAATCGTTGTGTTGGATAGGTTGTGATCGGCAGATGCAATATTATTTGATATGGATTGGGAGAGGCATACGGGAAAGTGGGCCCTATCCAAGGGTTCCAGGACTGGGGGAAGTAGGGGCTCTATAGTGGAGATGTGAGGTTCCTGCTGTCTTAGGGTTCAAAAAGACAATCGATAGTTAATGTTATCATCACATTATTTGTTAATTGGGTTAACTTTGAAAAGTCCTTTTGTTATGGTTTGCTGTACAGTATCCAGTATCTTGTATATAGCTGTGCTATTGGATGCTTCTAATCTACTTGGTCTAGGCTTTTGAGAGAGTCTGCATATCAAATACACAGCCTATATATTAAAAAGATTCAGTTTGTGTTTTGAAAAACTTTGAGACATAAAATTGATTTTCCCCCTCTCATATTAATTAACTACTGATTTATATGTCTACATTTTGCTAGTAGTGTACATAAACACCATTCCCACCACCAAAAGACTGTGAGCCATCCCTCCAACCCACTCCCATTCCCCACTGGCCCAGGAAGCTGCATGTCTACCCCTCACCACAGTGCTTTTACTTTGGTGCCCTACTTACAATTTGATCAGGTCCTGCTTTTAGTTTCCCTTTCAGATATTCTTAGTCAACTTCTGTTGATGAGTGGGATCATGCCTTACTCATCTTTATCTTTCTGACTTAGCTCACTTAACATAATTCCTTCTAGCTCTGTCCAAGATGGGTCAGAGAAGGTGAGTTCATTGTTCTTGATAGCTGCATAGTATTCCATTATGTATCTATACCACAGCTTTCTCAGCCACTCATCTGTTGTTGGGCACCTGGGTTGCTTCCAGGTTTTAGCTATTATGAATTGTGCTGCTATGAACATAGGAGTACCCACCTCTTTTTGGTTGGGTGTTATGGAGTCCTTGGGGTATAAGCCCAGGAGAGGAATTACTGGATCATATGGAAGGTCCATGACTAGCCTTCTGAGAGTTTTCCAGACTGTTCTCCACAGAGAATTGGCTGTACCAATTTACATTCCCACCAGCAATGTAAAAGGGTTCCTCTGTCCCCACATCCACTCCAGCATTTGTTGCTGCTGTACTTTTTGATGTATGCCATTCTTACAGGAGTGAGGTGGTATCTTAGTGTTGTCTTAATTTGTATTTCTCTGACAATCAGTGACCTAGAGCAATTTTTCATATGTTTGTTAGCCTTTTGGATCTCCTCTGTAGTGAATATTCTGTTCATATCCTCTGCCCATTTTTCGATGGGGTCATTTGCATTTTTGGTGCTAAGTTTGCTGAGCTCTTTATATATTTTGGAGATTAGTTTCTTGTCTGATGTATGGCATGTGAAGATCTTCTCCCATTCTGTGAGGGGTCTCTCTGTTTGTTTAATAGTTTCTATGGCTGTGCAGAAGCTTTTCAATTTGATGTAGTCCCATTGGTTTGTTTCTGCTTTAGTCTTCCTTGCAATTGGGTTTGATTCATCAAAGATGTCCTTGAGGTGTAGGTGGGACAGTGTTTTACCAATATTTTCCTCTAAGTATTTGATTGTTTCTGGTCTGACATCTAGGTCTTTGATTCATTTGGAGTTGATTTTTGTTTCTGGTGAGATAAAGTGGTTCAATTTCATTCTTCTGCATGTTATAACCCAGTTTTCCCAGCACCATTTGTTGAAGAGAGCCTCCTTTTTTCCATTTCATCCTTTGGGCCCCCTTATCAAAGAATAGATGTCCATAGGTGTGGGGATTTATTTCTGGGCTTTCAATTCTCTTCCACTGCTCTGTGTGCCTATTTTTGTTCCAGTACCATGCAGTTTTGATGATGATGACTTTATAATATAGTTTAAGGTCTGGGAGTGTGATGCCTCTATTTCTGTTTATTTTCCTCAAGATGGTTTTGGCAATTCTAGGTGTTTTCAGGTTCCAGATAAATGATTGTAGTATTTGTTCTATTCTCTTAAAGAAGCTTGGTGGAACTTTGAATGGTATTACATTAAATTTGTATATGGCCCTGGGGAGAATATTCATTTTGATGATATTTATTCTTCCAATCCATGAGCATGGGATATCTTTCCATTTCTTGGTATCAGTTTCTATTTCCTTGAGTAGTGACTCATCGTTTTCAGCATACAAGTCTTTCACTTCTTTATTCAACTTTATTCCTAGGTATTTGATTGATTTTGCTGAAACAGTAAATGGGAATGATTTCTGGATGTCTTCTTCTTCAGATTTAGTGTTTGCATAAAGAAATGCCACTGATTTTTGTACACTCATTTTTTAGCCTGATATCTTGCTATATTACCTAATAACTTCCAGTAATTTTCTGCTGGATTCTTTAGGTGTTTCTATGTATACTATCTTATCATCTGCAAATAGTGAGAGCTTGATTTCCTCCCTTCCAATCTCTATTCCTTTGATTTCTTTCTTTTGCCTGATTGCTATGGCAAGAACTTCCAATACTATGTTGAAGAGTAACGGTGATAGTGGACAGCCCTGTCTAGTCCCCGATCTGAGGGGGAATGCTTTCAGCTTCTGTCCATTGAGTATGTTGTTGGCTGTAGGTTTGCTATATATAGACTCCACTATCTTGAGGAATTTCCCATCTATTCCCATTTTTTGTATAGTTTTGAGCATGAATGGGTGTTGGATCTTGTCAAAGGCTTTCTCTGCATCTATTGAGATAATCATGTAGTTTCTGGCTTTGCTTTTATTGATGTGGTGAATGACATTGATTGACTTACGGATGTTGAACCAGCCTGGCATTCCTGGGATGAATCCCACTTGGTCGTGATGAACAATGTTTTTGATATGTTGCTGTATCCGGTTGACCAGGATCTTGTTTAATATTTTGGCGTCTATGTTCATCAGAGATATTGATCTGTAGTTTTCCTTTTTTGTTCTGTCCCTATCAGCTTTTGGTATCAGGGTGATGTTGGCTTCATAGAAGGTGGAAGGGAGTATTCCTGTTTCTTCAATCTTATGGAATAGCTTAAGAAGTATGGGTATTAACTGTTTCCTGAAAGTTTTGTAGAATTCGTTTGTGAAGCCATCTGGTCCAGGAATTTTGTTGTTGGGGAGATTCTTAATAACGGTTTCAATTTCTTTGTCTGTGATTGGTGCATTTAGATTTTGTAGTTCTTCTTGGTTCAGTTTTGGAAGGGCATATGTTTCTAGGAATTGTTCCATTTCTTCCAGATTCTATAGGTTGGTGGCATATAGTTCTTTATAGAAGTTTCGCAGGAGTCTCTGGATTTCTTTGGTGTCAGTTGTGATATCTCCTCCATCGTTTACAATTCTATTAATTTGAGTCTTCTCTCTTTTTTGTTTGGTGAGTCTGGCTAGGGGTTTGTCAATTGTGTTTAATCTTTCAAAGAACCAACATTTGGCTTCATTGATCTTTTGTATGGTTCTTTTATTTTCTGATATATTGCCAATATTATAGTGATGTTCTTGTTTATAAGAGGTCTTGTAGAACCTCTTTCAGTGACGGCTTGGTGATGGTTGCCTCCTTTAACTATTGTTTATCTAAGAAGGTTTTGATCCCTCCATCTAGTTTGAATGAAAGTCTAGCAGGATATATTATCCTTGGTTGAAACCCTTTTTCATTCAGGGCTTGATAGATATCTTGCCATTCCCTTCTGGCTTTTAGAGTTTGAGTGGAGAAGTCTGCAGATAATCTTATGGGTTTTCCCTTGTATGTGACTTTTTGTTTCTCTCTTGCAGACTTTAGGATTCTTTCTTCATCCTTACTTCTTCTCATTGTGACTATGATGTGTCTTGGTGTCTTCAGGTCTGGGTTGATTCTGTTTGGTACTCTCTGGGCCTCTTGAATTTTGATGTCCTTTCTGTTATTCAGGTCTGGGAAGTTTTCTTGTATTATTTCCTCTAGAATGTTTGCTTCCCTTTCCTCTCTTTCCTCCTCTGGCAGGCCAATTATAAGAATGTTACTTCTTTTGAGATCATCCCATATGTCTCTGTTGTTGTTTTCAGTGTCTCTCAATCTCTTTTTAAGCTCTTTCACCTCTTTCTTCGTTTTCTCTAGCTCATCCTCTGTCTGACTAATTCTGTTTTCTGCTTCTGTTAGTCTGCTTTCCCTTGCCTCAGCTTCTTTCTTCTTTACAGCTATTTCAGCTTTCAGTTCTTTCATTGCCTCAAGATAATCAGTATTTTCCTTGGGGGTCTCAACTGTTGTTTCCCTAATACTGCCATTCCTTTCCTCCAATGTTGTTTTCATTTCTGTGATTAATAAGTTTATTATTGCTTGCATACTTTTCTTATCTATGGTTACTTCTGTCTGATTTATAGTTTCTTCTGGGCTCTTGTCTTCATTCATTGGAGTAGCAGTTTTATTTGTTTTTGATCTACCCATTTTTTTGATTTATGTGTTTCTTTTTCTATGCTCTGTTGTTCCTCAGTTGTTGTTTCTTGAGTACAAGCAACACTGTACTAAATACCTTTATGACAATTGCACTCACCAACCTCAGGAATTACAGTAGCAACTGAAACAAGTATTGAAGTAGTTTAATCATTACCAGTTAGCCAAACAAATTTTCCAGTCTGTGAAAAAATAGTAACCAAATCCCAGTGAAGAAAGAGAAAAGAAAGAGAGGATAGCAAGTATAGACAGTTATACAAATCTACTATCCACTGTATGTTCTAGGGGTAACAAGAGGGGTAAGGGAACTAGAGCAGAGATACTCACATAGAGAGTCCACTCTGAGTCAGATTTCTTCCCCAAAATAATTCACAAATTCAGAAAGGCAAAGAAGAAGGAAGAAGTGTATGATATGATTTAAAAAAAAAAAAAGAGAGAAAAGGGAAAAGATAAGAAAAAGAGCTGTAATTAAAGAGCAGTGAAAGGAAATTCCCAAATGTGTATCAGTGAATTCAAAAAAGCACACTGTTTGTTGGTGTGGGGGCTGGGGGATGTGACTTTGAAAGCTGTAGGATTAAGGAAGAAGGGATGACAAGAGTGAGAAAAAGAAAAAGAAAAAAAAAGAGAAAAAAAGAAAAAGATAAGAAAAAGAACAGTCATTAAAGGGCTGTGCAAGGAAAGGTTTTTTTTAACGTATTTATTTTTAATTATTTAATTAACTATGTGGGGTGAGGTGGGGGGGTTTTCTACTTAGAAAGAAAAAAGGCCAGAGGTTTCAGAACGGTATAGACATAGAATTAATGATACTCCCTGGTGGGACGGGAATTTGGTAAAGAAAAGGACTGGTTATGGGGGGGGGGCGGTGCCGGGAAGGAGGTATGCTTGAAAATTAAAAGGAAGAAAAAAATTTTTTTTTTCCCTTCTTTTTTCCCCTTTTTCCCTACTCTAATTCTTAACCCAAATTAACTTATAGTTACCTCCTTGGTGTTACCGCTAGGACCCCTTATTGGATGGCCTGCTAAAGGAAGAAAATCCTACCGTTTCCAGGAGATGTGGTCAGAGCTCAGCCACTAGCAGCTTCTTAGTCTGCCATCTTCCAGGAAACCCCCCCTGAAGCTTTTTTAAAGGATTTCTCAAAGATGAAAACTAGCTCTAAGTCCTTTTGATCCAATGAGAGCTGTACTCAAGGATGTCCTTGGACCCACCCTCAGGGTCGCGGTAGTCCCCGGAGACTCCCAACAGAAAGCCCCCGAGCTACAGTGCTCCCTCCCGGTCCTCTGCCGGCCTCCCAGCAGCGCTCTGCAACCGGCGGAGGAGCCGCCTTCCCGGGCCGAGGACAGTGCCCAGCGCACCCGCCTTGCCCACCGCAGCCTGGGAAGTCTGGAGCAGCCCGCCTGCTAGTCCGTGCCACCTCTACTCTAATTCTTAACCCAAATTGAGTTATAGTCACTTCCTTGGTGTCACCGCTAGGACCCCTTATTGACTGGCCTACTAAAGGCAGAAAATCCTACTGTTTCCAGAAGATGTGATCAGAGCTCAAGCCACTAGCAGCTTCTCAGTCTGCCATCTTCCGGGAACCCCCCGCAAATAAAATATTCTTAAGGCTTTTAAGTGAATATTGTTTTCAATATTTGTGTTTTGGAAGATTAAAAATTATTTTCTAACAAGTTTTGAGAAATTTAATAACCTTAAACCTCAATGTCTTCTCTTTAAATTGCAGATGATGAATTCATCATTACATATTTTCAAATCCAAGACACTTAGGAATCTATAAAGTCACTCCCTAGTGATTTTTTTTCTTTCTGCCACTGTGTTATTACCATTTGTCCATGGCTCAATTTCAGCAGAAGATTGCTGTGCATAAATTACTCAGAAGTTGGGTAGTTTATGAGTAAAATAAGATACATTTCTTTTAAAGAAATCATAAAATTATAACCATCAGATTGAGATGAAGGAAAAACACTCACCTCACTCTGGAGACTGTGTGTGTGTGTGTGTGTGTGTGTGTATGTTAATTATGATTCCCAAAAGAATGAACAGAGAGCATAGTTAAGGGATCAACAAAGTGAATAGTCTCACTAAGACCTTTTCTTTACATTTTGAGCCGTCAGAACACAGCTACTCTCATTGGCTCACCCTATTTAATGATCAGTCTCTAGACTTTACTGAAATACATCCCTAGTGTGAGGACTCTGGACACTGACAGGGACCATTGAGGATGTAATTCTGCCAGAGGAAGCTTTCTGAATCTATCCAAACAATCACACAGTGGTAACATTTGTTCATTAGTTCTTTCAGTAGACACAAATTTCATGGCTGGTATTTATCAGGCACTATGATAGGGATTTGAGATTTATTACCATTGGAGACAATACATTTGTGATAGAGGGCACACATAATTCAATTAAACTGGGATAAACACTGTTTTTAAAGGAATAATACATGATTAAATTGATAGAGGACTGTGATAACTTGGGCAAGGATGTCATGAAATACACTGGTGAATACTCTGCTATCACTTCCATTCTGCAGTTAAAAATAATTGTTTAATGTTGTTAATTTGTCTCTGGATACTGAAGACTAACAAGTGGCCTCCCTTTTTCAATATACATAACATGAAAGATAAAAACAATTTCTTACTTATGAGACCTTGAGAAGAATTCCCAGAACAAGAAGACTGGTAGCCTTTACATATCCTTTCTGTCATAATAATCTGGGCTGGAGAAATAGCATGTAACCACTGGGGCATCGGGAAATAGAATAATTAATGATTATGCAATTTACCTCCTGGGGCTCCATGTTCCCAGGCTCAATTCCCAGGCACCACCATGTCCCAGAGCTAAGCAGTGTTTGGTCTTTCTTGCTCATTATAATAAAATAAATAAAATCTGTATTTTTAAAAAGAGTAGTCCTTTGGAATTTTCAAATTGATTTTCCTGAAGTAGAAGGGTATGAGAATCTTTGAAAGCAAAGGGAGGAAGATGAGCGTTCATGGATTTATAAAGTAGAAAATTCAACTGAGTTTGAAAGTAAAACAATAGTTGAAATAATATGAAGAACCTTCACTTGCCGTCACAGTTTCCTTACTACCTAGCAAAAGTGGAATCTGCCAAAACTTGATGTATTAGGTAGAGACACTGACTGTGGTGGAATAATAGAGTAGTAATTGGGACCCCCACAGAGACACAGAGTAAAACCTCAGCTACTTCACATTATCACAGGTAGCCTCCTTAGAAATGTGTTATTTTAGCATTAGTGGCGAAGAAAGAGTGACATCTAGAGAGAAATCATTGGCATCAGAAGAAAAGAAAGGAAATTGTACAAGAGCATGAATGAGAATATTAATGACAGGAAATAAGGCATCTTCCCTTGGAAGGATTAGTGAATTAATGCTTATACATGACCCAAATGCTGGGGTCAAACATTCAGTATAAAAGAGGAACTACATTTATGCTTCTTTCTCTGAGTCCATTAGCAACCAAAAGGATTATTATCGACTTTGACAGGATTAAGTGACTATCAACAAAGCAGAATGAGAGTTTATTATGAAGAAGAGTATATTCCTTGCTTCGTATTAATTTCACAAAACGCATTTTAGAAAATACAAATTAAATTTTTACTACATTTATACTTTTGGTAATGTAATCTCTATTCTTTCAAAATGTTCTTTATATAGAAACACATTTTCTTCCGGAAACTATTGATCAATGTCCTATTAATATTTTCATTCTTATACATTAACTTAAAATAAGATTAAGTTGCTTTTAAACTATTTTAAAATAATTTTGTGGGTTAATACTGTTCTTCACTCACTGGTTAAAAGGGAGAGGATTCAATTGCATGTCACATTCCTTTCACATACGGATTATTACGTACTATGTGATGTTCCTGATGCATAGCATGTACAATTTAATTTGAACATAAATTTGCACTGTATTTTAGAACATATTAACATATGTGAATGAAAACATATATCTTCATATTAATTCAGTTAATGAACAGTAAATATACTCCTATGCTTCCTCCTATCCTACATAGTCTCCTTATATTTGATTTAACTAGTCACTAGAATTTGCTTCCACTTTTGATACCTGAAAATATATTTGGCTGTTTTCAAGGTCATCTGAAAATATCACATCTCCTCTAGTATGGAGGAACTGATGGGTCATTTTTATTCGCACTATACCCAAAGTGTCAATGTAATGAACTCTAGATCTATTTGGCAGGAAATGGAGACTAAAAACAATGTAGAATACTAGCAACCCAGAAGATAAGTGACATGAAATTTACTTTTCAATGGACTGATTTTAGTAGTAAATTTGGAGTCAACATATCTTAGCACACAAATGCATTTGGCACACAGTGAAAGGAGTAATTATTATTTTTGTCTTTGTTTTTTAGTAATTTTAAGTATGCAAATGATTAGTCTATAAGCCTGACTATTACTGTAATTTTCCTTTTCTACATCCTACATGCTGCTGCTGAAATGTTGTTTCTGTTTCATATACTATTCCATATCTCAGTTGTTTGGCATGAAAGTTTTTGTTAAATTTTCTTTCCTTCCTTCTTTACTCCTTCTTTTTTTATTTCTTTCTCTTTTTCTTTCCTCTCTTTTTCTCTCTTTCCTCTTTTTCTTCTTTTGAATGATGCATAAGTGCTTTCAGTTGTGGCTTCTATTTGCCTCCTTTCTCATCTACCTCCATCCTCCGTAGTAGCTCCTGCTCTAATGATGCTCATGTAATGGAATCCAAGGACATTCTCTGATTTCTCCAAGGTTTAAACTAAATAACTTGTATTTGTTTTCTTCAAACTCATCTCAAATATCCTTTCCTACTAAGTATTTATTAATCCTCATGTCAGATAGCCTTGTTGTTCACCTCACTTTGTGTACTACCTTACCACCCAGTAAGTTTCTGTGGCGTTGCACAGTATTTCTGTAACAGTTCTCCTCCCTTATATATGATTAGTAATTTGAGAGGAAGGTGTGAATCTTATTGTCTCTCTCTACTTATATATAACCCTTAACTCTCTAATTATAAGGGAAAGCATGTGCTTTATTATTTTAATTTATTAGTGATTTAATAATAGTTTATAAGATTACACCACTCCCAGTGACAGATGTAAGTTGACTATTATTTCTATAACTATCTGTATATATATATATATATATATATATATATATATATATATATATATATATATATATATATATCCTCTGTTCCTTCCTTCTCTTACTCTCTAAGTCACATTTACAAGTACTACTACTTCCAAATGTCTTTCTTTTCCCATCTTCTCTCTCTGGGTCCTGGCTAATCTGAGTTCAGAGCTCTCTGGTCATCTTCCCCCTACCATTTCCTCACCTCTGGGAGTATAAACCAAAATTCCTTTTTGGGATACAGAAGGTGGGAATTGTGGTTTCTGCAATTACTTCTCTGCTGGACAATGATGTTGACAATTCAGTCCATATCTCCAGCCTGCTTCTGCCTTTCGCTAGTGGCGTAGGGCTCTGAAGAGGTGGGGGTTCCAGAGCATACTGGTGAAATTAGAGCAGTTTGGATGAAATTAGAGCAGTTTGGATGTAGTCATAGTAGCATCTGCAACTTGGTGGTAGATTACTGGAGTTGGAAGGTTGACATCTCAGGCTGGATACAACAAGGAGTGAACAGGCAAAGGCAACATAACATAGCATAATAGTCCTGGTTGCTTTGGTTTAGCTGAAGTCAGGAGAGGAAGTATCACAGAGTAGTAGGAGATCAAGAGGCGAGGCATCCAGAAACACATTTAAGTTCCAGAGGATCCAGGACTGGGAGTAAAAGGGATTTTGAAGAGAATGTGGAAAGTTCCTTGCAGTCTTTGAGTTTAAGAAGGCAATAGACAATTATTATAACCAAGTTACTTGGGAGTTTGGTTTACTCTGAAAATATTACAGTTAGGATTTACTATACTTTACTTGACCTTACCAAAATTAATGTCATTTAATGCTATCCACAAATAATTATTTTAGATACTGACAGGACCAATTGATTGTGTACTGTCTGGTCTAAGGTTGGAGGTAACTTAGTGTTTGGAGGAAAAAGTAGTTATTTTTTAGAAAGGAAATAGGAAAGGCTTTAGAAATACGTTTTTTTGTTTGTTTGTTTGTTTTTTTGCCTTCAGGGTTATCATTGCTGGGGCTTTGTGCCTGCACTATGAATCCACTGTTCCTAGAGGCATTTTTCCCATTTTGTTGCCCTTGTTGCCCTTCTTGTTATTATTGTTCTTGTTGCTGCTGCTGTTGTTGTTGGATAGGACAGAGAGAAATTGAGAGAAGAGGGGAAGACAGGGGGAAAGAAAGATAGACTGCTTCCCCACTTGTGAAGTGAGCCCCAGCAAGTGGGGAGCCAGTGGCTCAAACTGGAATCCCTTCGCTAATCCTTGCACTTCATGCCATGTGCCTTTAACCCACTGCACAAACTATACAGTCCTGAATTTTCTTTCATTCTATTCTTTTCTCCATTGGACTAGATATGGAATATTGAGAATCGGGAGGGGAGGACCATATGATTTACTGATTGTAAATTTTATTTATTTTTTTATTTGATAGGATAGAGAAATTCAGAGGGAAAGGGGACAGAGAGGGAGAGAGAAGCAGAGAGACACCTGCAGATCTGCTTCACCACTCATGAAGCTTTCCCTTTGCATTTTTCCCTTTGAACCCAGGTCTTTGCACATGGTAATGTGCACTTAACCAGGTATGCCACTGCCCAGCCCCCTGCTTTTCTTATTTGATTGCTTCAAATGTAAACTCTTTCAGAAACATGTTAAGAACTGTGTTCATATGACATACTCAGACTAATATTTAACCAAACAAATGGGCATTCTATGGGCTTAACAAGTTGACACATAATATGAACCACTGCAATAATTTTCACTGAGGGGTGAAATTTGTGGCATCACTTATAAAATAAATTCTAAAAAATGAAGGGTTTGGTTATGGTTTTATATTTCTTTTTAAAATATTTTATTAATGATTTAATAATGGATTACAAAATTAAAATAGTAGCGGGTATAGTTTCACGCAACACCCACCACTGAATTTCTATGCTCTCCCACATTTGATACCCACCATATTTCTCACAAACTCTGAGAGGCAATTTGGTTAATTGATTTATATAGACATTTTTTTTACAAGTCTATGTGTTTGAATTATCTGTATTTCACATATGAGTGAAACCATTTGGTATTTGACCTTTGACTTATTTCACTAAGCACCATCACCTCTACCTCCACACGTTTTTTTTTTTCTCAGTGAACCCATTGCTAATATTCAAGGCTATGCTGAGCATTAGTGATTAGACTGCATCCTTGTCTAGTTCCATATTTAGTGGAAACCATTTCTGCATTTTTTCCCACTGAGGATGATGTTAGCTGCAGATATGTCCTATATGGCTTTTATTATATTGAGAAGTGTTCTTTATACACCCAATTTCTTAAGGGCCTTTATCATAAATGCATGTTGATTCTTGTCAAAGGCTTTTCTAGTGTCTATTGATATAAACATACAGTTTTTATCCTTAGTTTGCTACTGTGATGTATTGCATTGATAGAGTTGCGTGCAAAGGTTTATTTGGCAAGTAAGGTTAACACGGGAGGAAAGATGATCAGGGATGAGTTTAATAGGTTCCGAATATTGTTACTTGTAATTGTGAGGACAAAGAAAGTAGAAAATGAGGTCAAACAGAAGGAAATATGGGTAAAGCAGAGAGAGGGAAATGATGAATTACTTAATCACTTAACTCAAGCATATGAGATAACCGCAAAGAATTATGGCCATTGGGAATCAGGTAGTTTGGAAAAACACAAATAACATTTATTTAATACATCTTGAAGAAAAATGTATTCAGTGTGTAGAGATTGATGACTGTGAAGAAGAAATAGCAAACCATGGCTTCTGTGTTCCTGTTTGAGCTTACCCTTATTATCAACAGCAATTAGCTTTAAAAGCAATGAATCCAATTGTCATCAACAGACTTAACATAACTCAGGGAATTCCTGCTGCTGAGATCAAACCTCTTTGTGGCATAAGCACTTTTCACAATTTACATTCTTTTTTGCATTTACAGTCTCATTACTTGCCACTGTTTCCCCAACATATACTAAGTCCTGCGGCTCACTTTCCAACTGATGGGCCCTCTACCTTGAAAAGTAGTTAGTTAATATCAAAATTGAAACAACATGGGGAATGAATGGTGCCATTATATTTATAGTTTTTTTTATCAAATGTATATTTATGAACAAGTCCTTAGAGAATGCTTCACTGTTTTTCTCTTACAACAAAAGCAAAGTTATTATTATTCTCTTTTTTAAAATTTTTTGTTGGGAGTTGAGCAGTAGCACAGCAGGATAAGCGCACATGGCCAAAGTGCGAAAACCAGCATAAGGATCCCGGTTCAAGCCCTGGCTCCCCACCTGCAGGGAGTCGCTTCACAGGCGGTGAAGCAGGTCTGCAGGTGTCTATCTTTCTCTCCCCCTCTCTGTCTTCCCCTTCTCTCTCCAATTCTCTCTGTCCTATCCAACAATGACGACATCAATAATAACTACAACAATAAAACAGCAAGGGCAACAAAAGGGAATAAGTAAATAAATACTTTTTTTTTTGTCAAACCTACAGCAGTGGGGAGACTTTTGTCTGCTAAAAGTCATTTGTAAATTTATAACATCATTTGTGGGCTATTGCTATGGAAAAATTTCTAGATTTATTGAACTTTAAGATCCAGCTACAGATGTGTTGGCAGCATAGTGTATCCAGTAGGTTGGGTGTTGCACCTCTCAAGTCTAGTATAGAGAAACTGAATGACTTGTTCAAGGTTATTCAGTCAATAAGAACAATTTAAATATAGTCTTAAGACTGACTTCACTTAACAAACTACCAAAATGTATTTCTTTCTAAGAATACTTTTATTAACAGTACAATTTAAAAGCTCATAAAGTCCTTCAATATGTCCTCCTTATATTTTATCTAGTTATAACTATATACATTTCAATATTTCAATATTCAACATTTCAACTTCATTTGATTTCCTGGAGTGTAGCAGTGGATTCCATTTGCTTCAACTTTGCATTCTCCATGCCTGGCATTAAATTCATCATAAGTTCTTTAAAAGCATTACTAACATAAATATAAAAATTATTTCCTTTAAAAATATTTATCTATGCGACCTGGGAGATAGTGAGGTAACTAAAGCAGTGGACTTTAACGTAGGAGGTCCAGATAGCGTGCACATACTACTGTGCTTAAAGACACGAGGTTCAAGTTCTCAGTCCCCAACTGCTAGGGGCTGGGATGCATTTCACAAGAGGTAAAGCAGTACTACCCTTGTCTCTTTCTTCCTCACTCTTTCTGTCTCTGTCTCTATTATGAAACAAGAAGAAAAGAATGATAAAGAAAGAGTGAAAGAAATGAAGAAAGGGCCATTAGAGTGGTAAACTCATTGTCATGTAGGCTCCAAACCCCAGAGATAACCCTGGGTTCCATCTCTGTGCTGGAGTGATGCTCTGTTTCTTTCTTTCTCTTTCTTAATATTTCTCCTGTAAATAAATAAATATTTAAAATCTAATTGTTTATTTTGTCTATGATAGAGAGAGAGATAAATTCAGGGACATATTTTAAAGGAAAGCATAAAATGATATAAAAACAGAAGGATGAAGAAATGTGCCAAATTGGCATTAATTGTACAAGCAAACACGACAGCTTACATGTCATTATTTTCGGATTGGGTTTGTTCTTTTATCTATCACAAAAAATTATTAATTTGCTTTAACTAATTTTGTCATAAAGTAACAACATGCTTATTCATAGTGTTTTTCTTTCTTCTTTTTTTTCTACTAGAAGGTTAATGATATATAGTATAATCTTTAACACAAAGGCACAGTCTCTCATCACCCAGTGTCTAGGAGAGACACCAGGATCCTGTCCCTTTCCCTTATTCTCCAGAGTCCTTTGCTTTGGTGCAACACACCACACTAAGTCCAAGTTTCACCTCATGCCCTCACTTACTCTCCTTTAGTCATAAGTTTTCCCTGTAAGTGAGATCATTCAGTATTGATCTTTCTCTTTCCAGCTTGGTCACTCAGTATGATGCCTTCAAGTTCTATACTGTATTGCAAAGGAGAGCACACCATCATTTTAACAGCTACATAGTACTCCATTGTGTATATGTACTACAACTTCCATAACATTCATCAGTTGATGGATATCTTGGTTGCTTCCAAGTTTGGACTATTACAAACTGTGATGCTATGAACATTGATATATATATATATATTTTTTTTTCCCAGATATATGTTTTTGTTTTCCTTGGGTAAATCTCTAGGAGAGAGATTGCTGGGTCATAAGGTAATTCCATTTCTAGAGTGAATCTCAAGACTATTTTCCATAGGGGTTTGGTCAATTTACATTCGCACCAGCAATGTCAGAGAGTCCCTTTCTCATATCCTTTCTAACAATTGGTATTTCTGTCTTTCTAACGTATGTCATTCTCACAGGTGCAGTGGTACTGTAAAAAATTAAAATAGGGGGGCGGGGCAGGCAGTAGTGCAGCAAGTTAAGCGCACGTGGCGTGAAGCCAAGGACCAGCATTAAGGATGCCCATTCGAGCCACCGCCCCCCCCCCCACCTGCAGGGAAGTCACTTCACAGGCAGTGAAGCAGGTCTGCAGGTGTCTGTCGTTCTCTCACCCTCTTTTCCTCCCCTCCTCTCTCCATTTCTCTGTCCTATCTAACAACAACAGCAATAGCAACAACAACAAGAGCAACAGAATGGGAGACAGTGACTTCCAGTAGCAGTGGATTTGTAGTGCAGGCACCAAGCCCCAACAACGACCCTGGAGGCAAAAAAAAAAAAAAAGAAAGAAAGGAAGGAAGGAAGGTAGGAAGGAAGGGAGAGAGAGAAAGAAAGAAAGATGTTTTATTAGGAACATAAAAACCATGATAGGAAAACAGGAGAAAAAAGCTCCCTAGACATGAGCAGGTGCCATGAGACTTTTAAACTTAATTCATTTGTGTTAAGTTTCAACATGTGCAAATTCTAGGGATAGTAGCATCATCAGGTCGGGGAGAAGATGGACAGGAACAGCAACAGAGAAGGCTGAGCTGGAGAGAGTGACAGGGAGAAAAGCCAGATTCTGCCCATACCTATTCTCTTCTCATTTTTTAATGGGGCTGTTTGTCTTTTAATTATTGTGTTTGGTGAATTATTTGTGTATTTTGTTTATCAGTCCTCTGTCCTATGTATGGCATATAAAGATACTCTGTTAGGGACAGGTCCCTTTGCCCTACAGAAGATTTTTAGTTTGATGGATTCCCATGGGTCTATTTTTGGCTTTTGTTTTCCTTACAATTGGATTTGAATCAGTGAAGATGTTGCAAAAACTTATATGGAAGAGAATCCTGCCTATGTTTTACTCTAAGTATTTGATAGTTTCTAGCCTAAGTTCCTATATTTTTAATGATGTCTTACTTGACTGTCCATCAAGAGACAGCTTAATAATCTTTGTTACTTAAGGCCAATCAATATCTTTCAATCTCATAATATAACCTCTTTGTCATCATTAAGACAGCAGAAATGCCATAAATGTTATTATGGACAAAATGAAGTAAATGGCTGACTCATTAGAGTAATTATAAGAGATGGAAAAAGAGGTTTCCCAGCATTAATTCCCGTAATTTTAATCTCTAGATGGAATTTCTTTTTGAAATTCAGCATAATTTATTTTAAATGCCTTTTTTTCTTCAAGTTTCTCTTGTCTTTTCCAGAATCTCTTTGTAAAGTCTGTCTTTAGAACACATTGTGTTTCATGGAGGTCCTCTTTCAACTGCTCAATAATATCTTCAATTAGAGATAGAAGTGGATTGGAAATTAGAATACTTCACACTAATTTTTAGAGTATCCCCAAACTGTTACTTGAGATATCTTTAAATAGGTAGTTGACCATATAAGTATCATTAAAACTTTCAATTTAGATTCTCAATCTCAGTTTTGAAAAAAAAAAAAAACATTAGTCAGTGCTCCTATAAGTATATATTCTTTGTAAAATTTATACTAAAAATACACATAATTCTTGCATATGTGTGAGAATTTTTTCTTAAGCCAGATCTGAGCAGAGTTCTCTACTTTTCTCTTTTTCCCCTTCTTTCATTCTCATAAGAAAATACATCTTAAAAGGAAAGATATTTCCTATATTATGTAAGAATTAAATTATATAAATTCAGAACTTGTGAAAGCAATAATTAGTGCTTTCCTCATTATGCATATTTATTTACATCTTGTCTACCCATCCTTTGTTTCTTTCTAGATGACTCTGTTGAGTGATTAGTTAGATTTCCAACTCATTCAGTATCTCATTCATTTCCCCCATTAGTAAAATTCCCTTTGAGTTTGTAATTCATGACACTTACTTAAATAAATACATGGCATTAATATCTTCAGGTTGAACTGCACCTTGTATTCAGCTAATTATCTTTTATTCAAGAAAAAATAAGTACCTTGGTCAAGACTAGAATAGGAAACTGACTGAACAGAGATTCTTAGAGGATAGGGATATAGATTAGATAGATAGATAGATAGATAGATAGATAGATAGATAGAAAGATAGAAAGAAAGAAATAGACACCTGCAGGCCAGCTTTAACCTCTTCTGAAGTAGACCCCTTAAAGTGAGGGGCTGTGGCTTGAACCTGGGTTCTTGTGCTTGGTAATATATGTGCAGAGTAATGATTCTTTTTTTTTTTTTTTTACCTCCAGGATTGTTGCTGGGGCTCAGTGCCTGCACTACGAATCCATTGTTCCTGGAGGATATTTTTTTCCCTTTTGTTGCCCTTGTTGTTTATCATTGTTGTTATTATTGTTGTTGTTATTGCTGTCATTGTTGTTGTATAGGACAGAGAGAAATCTAGAGAGGAGGGGGAGACAGAGAGGGGGAGGAAAAGATAGACACCTGCAGACCTGCTTCACCTCTTGCGAAGTGGCGTCCCCGCCCCGCAGGTGGGGACCTAGGGAGGTGGGGCTCGAACCTGGATCCTTCTGCTGGTCTTGCATTTTGCACCATGTGTGCTACTGCCCAGTCCCCCAGAGAGCAATGATTCCTTAGAGTCTTAGAGAATGAAAACAAAAATGGACACTGAAAGAAGTCTTAGAATATCACTGATATTTTGCATATAGTTTTGGAGATATGAAAAATCCTAGCTTTCCCGTCCTGTATTTTTTTACTAAAGAGAACCACAAGTCTACGGATATAAAAAAGGGAAAATCCAGCTAGGGATTTATTTTGTATTTTGTTTTTATTTCAATATTACGAAAACACATTTTTACGATTGGAGATGTAAATGAAAATTTGGTAGCTATAGTACTTTGTAAAGAAGTTTAAAATTAACAACAATAGAACCTGTTGAAGAAAAATCACCAAACTTGATATATATTTCTCCAGTAATACATCTAGACAATCTCAGTAATTTATCTTACAGAAATTAATACTATATAAAAGTTATTAGAGTAATTTTATATAATTTATCATAAACATACTTTTTAAAAGTATTTTATTTATTAATGAGAAAGATAGGAGAGAGAGAGAAAGAACCAGACATTACTCTGGTGCATGTCATGACAGGGACTGAACCCAGGACCTCATGCTTGAGAGTCCAGTGCCTTAGCCACTGCGCCACCTCCTGGACCACATCATGAACATACTTAAAATTTTTTTTTTTATTTATTAAAAAAAATGAGACATTAACAAAACCATAGGATAAGAAGGGGACAACTCCACACAGTTCCCACCACCAGATCTCCGTATCCCATCCCCTCACCTGATAGATTTCCTATTTTTATCCCTCTGGGAGTATGGACCTAAGGTCATTGTGACATATAGAAGGTGGTAGGTCTGGCTTCTGTAATTGCTTCCCTGCTGAACATAGACATTGGTTGATCCATACTCCCAGTCTGCCTCTCTCTTTCCCTAGTAGGGTGGGGCTTTAGGGAAGCAGAGCTCCAGGACACATTGGTGAGACTGTCTGTCCAGGGAAGTCTGGTAGGCATCATGCTGGCATCTAGAACCTGGTGACTGAAAAGAGAGTTAACATACAAAGCCAAACAAATTGTTGGACAGTCATGGACCTAAAGGCTGGAATAGTGCACATGAATTGTTGGGGGGTACTCACTGCAGACTACTGTGTACTTTTGCTTTCAGGTATATAGTTTGCCCTAGTTTATGAATACATGTGAACATATGCTCTATCTCAGGGGACCTAGTCTATATCTAGAGTTTGGGACTTTGTTAGGAAGTGAACCACCTGGAATGGAATTAGAGAATACTATGAAAAGAAAGGTCTCACCTGAGTAATGAAGCTCAAGGGTTGTCATTACACACCTGAAGTCTCTGGACACAGTCGAAGTGAAGCATGCTGAGGTGGTACTCATTGCATTGATTAAGTTGGGATCGGCGGATGCAATATTATTTGGTATGAATTAAGAGAAGCATGCAGGAAAGTGTGCCCCACCCTAAGATTCCAGGAATGGGGGAAATATAGACTCTATACTGGAAATGTGAGGTTCCTGCTGTCTTGGGGTTCAAGAAGACAATAGATAGTTATGATCACATTATTTGATAGTTATGATCACATTATTTGATAATTGGGTTAACTATGAAAAGTCCCTTTGTTAGGATTTGCTGTATAATACCCAACATCACCATAATTTATGTCCTTTGACATTATTTGTATATAGCTGTGCCACCAGTTGCTTCTGTTCTCCCTTTTGAGACAGCATATCAAAGACTCAGCCTGTGTATTAAAAAGACTCAGTCTGTGCTTTAAAAAGTTTGAGACATGCAATCAATTTTCCCTTCTCATATTAGTTATTTTTTTAATTTTTTAAAAATATTTATTTATTCTTTTTTTTGCCCTTGTTTTATTGTTGTAGTTATTGGTGTCGTCATTGTTGGATAGGACAGAGAGAAATGAAGAGAGGATAGGAAGACAGAGAGGAGGGAGAAGATAGACACCTGCAGGCCTGCTTCACAGCCTGTGAAGCGACTCCCCTGCAGGTGGGGAGCCAGGGGCTTGAACCGGGATCCTCATGCTGGTCCTTGGGCTTTGCGCCACGTGTGCTTAATCAGCTGTGCTACCGCCTGACTCCCTATTAATTAGTTATTTATATGACTACAAATTAATAGGAGTGTACATAAACACCGTTCCCACCCCAGAAGACTGTGCCCCCCCCTTCCCCCCTCCCCCGCCCTGTGAAGCTGAGCATCCACTCTCAGTATTTAATCTTTCTGTTACAGACTGTGATATATGATCTGCGTGTCTTTGGTAATGTTGTTTATCACCTTGAAGATCTTCAGTTCTAATTATAATTGTTCAGAGTTTTAAATTATGAATGAAAATTAAATATCAAATATGTTTTCTGCTTCTCATTTTATGTAATGCAATTCTTCTTGCTTATAATGTTAAGTACAATATTTGTTTTGGTAAGATAGTAAGTTTACAATGTTAATTTTTCCTACCCATGAACATAGTTTTAGTTTCTTTGTGTCTTCATTTGTTTATTTTAAGCATGTCTTAAAGAGTTGTTATTGTAAAATATTTACCGTATTTTAAAGTTTATTTCTAGGCACTTAATACTTTTTATTTTGTTATATATCGGTTGTTTAATAAATTCTTTGCTTTCTGTGTGTATGTAGAAACACAGCTAATTTACTTATATTGCTTTTGTCTCATCCCACATTACCAGACTGGCTTATTATTTCTAATAACTTTAAGTGGAGTCTTTAGGATTTTCTATGTCTCTTATCATGGCATCTTAAAAGAGTAATAGTTGGAAAGCTAACAGGTGAGGTGATGGGATATGGAGTTCTGGTGGTGGGAATTGTATCCCTCTTATCATATGGTCTTGTCATTGTTTCCAATTTATAAATAATATTTTTTAAAGAGTAATAGTTTTGCTCTTTTTCCATTTGAACTCTCTGTTTTCTTCATTGCCTAATTATGCCGACTAGGACTCCAAGATTATGTTGAACATTATCTGTGAGCTGAACAAGCTGGTCTCATAGCTGATGATCATACCCATGTGTAGGTTGTTAGCTGTATGTTTATGTGTCTTTTTTACATTTATGACTGTAAGTTATTTTCTCATTGTGTTGATATTTTAATCATTACTGAATGTTTAATACTGTAAAATTCTTCCTCTGCATCCATTTGTATAGTCAAATGATTTTTTAAAAAATGTATTTTACTTATTTAATGAGAAAAGTGCAGAGAGAGAGGTAAAGAGAGACCGGAGCATTACTCACACTGGCCAAGCTCTCATCTTGGACCCTAAGGGCTCACCTGCAACTTCTACCCAGAAATATTCAGTCCATAGAAAATATCCTACTGGGGGCTGCTTGGTGCCATAAAGGGTTAAGCATATATAGTACAAACCTCAAGGACCTGCACAAGAATTCTAGTTTCAGTCTCTGGCTCTCCACCTGTGGGGGATGGGGACACTTCACAATCAGTAAAGCAAGTCTGCAGGTAACTTTCTGTCTCCTCTATATTCCTTCCCTTCTCAGTTTCTCTCTGTCCTATTTAAAAATTAAAATTAAAAAAAAATCAAATGAATGGCTGTGAAGATCAGTGGATTCATACAGGCACTGAACCTCAGGGCTAACCCTGGAAGCAAAAAAAAAAAAAAGAAGAAGAAGAAGAAGAAAAGAAAATAGCCTGCTGAATTTGAGAAGGATTTTAGGCTTGAGGAAGATAATGTGTTTTCCTAACAGGAAGCAAGGCATCCCAAAAAACACACACCTCCTGTTATTTTTTTCCCATCTGGAGAATGTTTTGATATTATACCCTTGTGTTAATAACTGTACTGTAAAACAGTAAGTCCCCAATAAAATGATTAAAAGAAATTTACCCCACTTTATTTTTGTAAATAGAATACTTCTTTTTTCTCTTTTTATTTTTATTTATTATTATTTTTTTAATTTTTATTACCTGTCACTGCTCAGCTCTGGCTTATGGTGGTGCAGGGGATTGAACCTGTGACTTTGGAGCCTCACGCATGAGAGTCTCTTTGCATAACCATTATGCTATTTACCCTTGCCCTATCTACACTTTCTTAGATGAGTTTGAGAAGGATTTGTATTACCTTTCAGTGTTTGAAAGAACTCTCCAGTAGGGAGACCATCTGGGGCTTGGACTTTCCATTTTGGAAAGATGTTTCATTACTTTTTCAGTATTCTTACTTGTAATTTGTATATTCAACTTTTCCTTTTTTTTTTTTTGTTTTCCCTTTTGTTGTCCTTTTTTTTTCATTGTTGTTGTACTTATTGTTGTTGTTATTAATGTCATTGTTAGATAGGACAGAGAGAAATGGAGAGAGGAGGGGAAGACAGAGAGGGGGAGAGAAAGATAGACACCTGCAGATCTGCTTCATCGCCTTTGAAGCAACTCCCCTACAGGTGGGGAGCCAGGGGCTTAAACCGGATCCTTAAGCTGGTCATTGCGCTTTGTGCCACGTCCACTTAACCCACTGCACTACCGCCAGACTCCCCAAGTTTCCTTTTTATCTTGATTCAATCTTGGAAGATTGTATTTTTTAAAATTTATTTATAAAATAAAAAATATCAACAAAAAACATAGGTTAAGAGGGGTACAACTCCACATAATTCCCACCACTAGTTATTTATCCCATCTCCTCCACTGGAAGCTTTCCTATTCTTTATCCCTCTAGGAGCATGGACTCAAGGTCATTATGGGGTGCAGAAAGCAGGTCTGGCTTCTGTAATTGCTTCCCTGGTGAACATGGGCATTAGCAGGTCAACCCATACACCAGGCCTGTTTCTGTCTTTTCCTAATGGGGCAGGGTTCTGGAAAGATGGGGTTCCAGAGTACACTAGTTGGGACTTCCGCCCGGGGAAGTCAGGTTGGTGTCATGGTAGCTAGCATCTGCAACTGGGTGTCTGAAAAAGCATTAAGATATGAAGAAGAACAAATTGTTTAATAATCTGGAACCTAAAGCAAGAATTGTTGTAATTTAACTTAAAAAAGGGGTTGGGGGTGGGAGCTGCTGCAGCGTTTAAAAGGATTCACATCGGGGAGCTGGAAACTGTTTTAAACAATACAAGATTTATTAGTGTGAAACAAGTAAAAGGCAAATAAGCGCTTATCATCAAGGGTTAAGAGTATGATAAGTCTATAAAGTCTGAATATAGTTATCAAAAGTTTAGTCCCATAAGATAAACAATTATCAGCTCTGGTAAAGGTTGTCTGTAAAGGTTGTCTTGTAAAGCAGTTGTCTGTTTTTTCTGCCAATTATCCAGCTGATAGGCATGTAGGCATGTAGATGTTCAGCTTGTCTCTTACTATCTTTTGCATATCTGTGCTACCTATAGTAACTTTCCTTTTGTTCTGGATTTTATTTATTAGAATTTTCTATTTTTTATATAATAACTCTAGTTTAAGATTTATCATTTTTGTTTTCGAAGAACCAGCTCTTGGTGTCTTTCATCTTTTGTATCACTATTTTATTCATTTTTACTATAATCCTTATTATATTTGCCTATTGACTTTTAGTTTCATTAGTTTATTTTTGCTTTTTTTAGGTGTAAGTTTATATTATTAATTTGAGGTTGTGTTTTTATCGACACTGCCTTAATCCATACAAGAAATTTTTGATGGTGTTCCCACTGTCATCATTATTTTCCAGATCTAACTACTTGGAAGTTTTCCAGTCCAAAGGTAATTTATAGGAATTTACCAGTTGTTAGCTGATAAGATTACATTCCAATACCAGGTTTAATACTTTAACAAAGATATTGAAAAAGCTGTACTTCTCCCAAATATTTGTCATCTATTTATCATTAAATATCTTCTGAGTTTTTCATGGTCTCCATGAGATCTCCTGTCCTCCTCACAACTGTAGTAGTATTTTCTCATGTGTTACTAGTCATTTATTTCAGAAGACTCAAATCTCAGTTTGAAATCATTCTAGGTATTACAACATAAGCTATGTATTAGATAAGATATTGAATCATCTCAACAAAAAGTTGTTCTAGGGTTCCAGCGGTAGCACAGCAGGTTAAGCGCACAAGGCGCAATACAAAAGGACCACCTCCCCACCTGCAGGGGAGTCCCTTCACAAGTGGTGAAGCAGGTCTGCAGGTGTCTATCTTCCTCTCCCCGTCTCTGTCTTCCTCTCCTATCTCCATTTCTCTCTGTCCTATCCAACAACAATGTCATCAATAACAACAATAATAATAACCACAACAATGATGAAACAACAAGGGCAACAAAAAAGGGGGGAAATAGCCTCCAGGAGCAAGCAGTGGATTCCTGATGCAGGCACCAAGTTCTAGCAATAACCTGGAAGAAGGGGGAAAAAAAAACTCTCCTTCAACAGTGTAGGCTAGGAATGGCACCTGGTTTTCGTGCTCTATTGAATTCTGGCCATGAGTTAGCATTTGGATTTTTTTTTAAATTTTTATTTATAAAAAGAAAGCGCTGACAAAAACCATAGGATAAGAGGGTGACATAATCTTCCCAGACAATAACAAGGGTCCACCTGCATAACAGATGTCAGGCACAGAAAAAAAAATAATAGCATTTTAATTTTATAAATCTTCTACATTGCCTGTGAAAAACTACTTCCTTGCAGTCTACATTGCTTTCTTTTGATATGATTAATTTTGCAGTGTCTATGTTCATTGAATCTAAAACCCATTCTTCATGTTCTGTAATGAAATTTTGGATTTTTTTGTTCCATCACTTTGAATCTAAACAAGGAGAGGTTGGATAGAGAAGAACTTTTCAGAACCTATTAGGAATAATTAGAATATCTAGTACCTTAATAGTTTTATTTTTTTTCAATTTTTATTATCTTTATTTATTGGATAGAGATAGCCAGAAGTCAAGAGGGAAGGAGGTGATAGAGAGGGAGAGACACCTGCAGCCCTGCTTCATCACTCCCAAAGATTTCCCTTTGCAGGTGGGGACTGGGGGCTCAAACCTGTGTCCTCGTAACATTTGCACTCAAGCAGGTGCACCACCACCTGGCCCCACTTGAATATTTTTCAACGTTTTACTTCTAGCAATCCTGTTGCATTTTTATCTTATATAGTGTTTCTAATGAATGTTGTTATTCAGAAAATTTAAATAAGAGTATGTTTTATTATTGCCAACAGAGTTTTCCCTAGAATTCTGTGCCTGCATGACTTCACTGTACCCATTGAACTTTTCTTTTTCTTTGATAGTGTAAGACAGAGAAAGGGGGAGAGAGAGAGACAGAGAGACAGAGAGAGAAATTGGAGGAGGGAAAACAGGTGCAATACAACTCTACCACTCATAACAGTTGCCCCAGGCAGGCAGGTAGGAACCTGGGGTTTGTATGAGGATCCTTGACATGCACTCTACCAGAAGTCTCACTACCTTACAACAAAGAATATATTTTTAAGAGAGAATGGGTAATTTGTCATCATAAGGTATTAATCCACTAATTTTAATACTGGACTACTGGCATCAAGTATCTGTGGGAAAAAATTCATATAGTTAAGCTTTTTTATTTATTTGATTTTCTTGTCTCCTTCTTCTTCTTCTTCTTCTTCTTCTTCTTCTTCTTCTTCTTCTTCTTCTTCTTCTTCTTCTTCTTCTTCTTCCTCTTCCTCCTCCTCCTCCTCCTCCTCCTCCTCCTCCTCCTCCTCCTCCTCCTCTTCTTCTTCTTCTTCTTCTAGCATTTGCCCTTCTTCTGTAGCCAGTCAACAGCGTCAGGTTGAGCCTGATGTAAATTTTCGAGACCTCCTTTGAATCTGGAGAGGTGGCAGTCGTTGACTATTTGGGTCATAGTCTGTCTGGAGCCGCAGGGGCAGTTCGGGTCGTCTCTGGCTCCCCAGCGATGGAACATAGCGGCGCACTGGCCATGGCCTGTTTGATAGCGATCGAGGAGGGCCCAATCATAACATGCTAGGTCAAAGTCGGGTTGACGCTTGCAGGGGTCTGTGATGAGGTGTTTGTTCTTTACCTCAGCTGACTGCCAACTCTGTTTCCAAGAGTCTGGAACAGAGAAGTTCAACGTAGGCGTAGGGGACCAGATTAGATGACGAGACGTCAAGTGTTGGACAGGGTGGGCAAAGATATCCGCATATATTGGCAGGTCCAGTCGAGCGTAGACGTGGGAAATGAACTTAGATGATGCCGCATCCCGACGAATATCTGGCAGGGCGATGTTGCTAAGAACTGGCAGCCATGGAACCGGGGTGGAATGGATGGTTCCAGAAATTATCCTCATGGAGGAATATAATTTGGAATCGACCAAGTGGACATGGGGGCTACGGAACCATACTGGGGCACAGTATTCTGCAGTGGAATAGCATAATGCCAGAGATGATGATCGTAGTGTGGAAGCGCTCGTGCCTCATGAGGAGCTGGCCAGTCTTGCAATGATATTATTCCTCACGCCCACCTTTGCTGCAGTTTTATGAGATGTTTGTGAAATGACAGGGTACGATCGAGAGTAACACCAAGATAGACTGGCTGGGCTTCATGCCGGATTCTCATATTGCCAAGCTGCACATTAAGCTCACGCGAGGCCGAGGCATGGTGTAGATGGAAAACAGATGATACCGTTTCTGCAGTGCTAGGGATTAGTCACCATTTTTTACAGTAATCAAATATCAGAGACATGTCTTTCGTGAGTGTTTCCTCGAGGATGTCAAACTTGGATGCCTGAGTTGCACAGCAGATGTCATCGGCGTAGATGAACTTCCTTGAAGAAGTTTCTGGAAGGTCATTGATGTAAATATTAAATAGCGTAGGAGCCAGAACAGAGCCCTGGGGGAGGCCACTTGAGACAAGTCTTCATCTGCTAGACTTGTCACCCAGATGCACCCAGAATCTTCTGTTTTGGAGAGGAAACTGTCTTCTTATACATTATCTCCCTTTTATAAGCAGTTACATGTTTGTGGCATACAGAAAGAGTTTCTGTTCTTGAACCACAAACACTAATAGCATTTTGCATGGTTATATCTGAATGATTTATTGGGTATTTTACCAAAACTCAGTAAGTTTGGTTGGATTTCAGGACTGACAGGGGTTTTTTTTGTTTGTTTTAGAAAGACAGCTCTACTTTGGTAATAAACAGGTTGGAGTGAGTCAGGTTCAGTTGGATCTATATGGAGTCCTAAGATTGAAAGTCAGCTTTTTTAATGCATACCCACTTGTATTTAATATTATTATTTTTATTGATTTTAATAATGATTGACAAGATTATAGCATAAGCGGGGTACAATTCCACACAATTCCCACCACCAGAGTTCTCTTTCCCATCCCCTCCATTGGAAGGTTCTCCAATTTTTTATACCTCTGGGAGTATGGACCAAAGATCTTTATGAGGTGCTGAAGGTAGAAGGTCTGCCTTCTGTAATTGCTTCACAGCTGGACATGGGCATTGACAGGTTGATCCATATTCTCAGCCTGTTTCTATCTTTCCCTAGTGGAGCAGGGCTCTGGAGAGGTGGGGTTCCAGGACACAATGGTGAGGCTATCTGCCCAGGGAAGTTAGGTTAGTGTCATGGTTGCATCTGCAACTTGGTGCCTGAAAAGCATTAAGATACAAAGCAGAACAAATTGTTTAATAATAAGGAACCTAAAGGTAAGAATGTAGCACATGAGATTTGGGGTCTCCATTTTGGCGAAAACTAGGAAGTCTATTTTAGGTATATTCCAATGGGCCTATGACTTTACTAATTTTTGCCCGAGCCTGACAGCTAACAGGAAGGTGGGCTAAAAGTATTGTCTGGGAGTTGGTGTTATAGTTGGAAGAAAGGACTAGTAAGCGGATCAAGGAAGAGAGTACCTCCCAGATACAGGAAAATATATAAATCCCATTAACTGGGAGTCGGGTGGTAGTGCAGCGGGTTAAGCACACATGGCACAAAGCACAAGGACCCGCATAAGGATTCTGGTTCGAGGCCCCGGCTCCCCACCTGCAGGGGAGTCACTTCACAAGTGGTGAAGCAGGTCTGCAGGTGTCTTATCTTTCTCTCCCCCTCTGTTTTCCCTTTCTCTCTCCATATCTCTCTGTCCTATCCAACAATGACGACATTAATAACTACAACAGTAAAAAACAACAAGGGCAACAAAAGGGAAAATACATAAATATAATTTTTTAAAAAATAAAGAAGAAAGAAAAAATAAATCCCATTAACTGTAAGCCCCATTGATCTTATCTATGGCCCATATCTATTCATATTCACTAAGTGAGCCTGTGTAACCTCAGCATCCCTGCAGGTCTGAGCTCGAATTCCATGGTCATAGCTAGAACATTCTAGGCTATACTCATTTCAGAACCTGTTTTCCTTGAGTGGCAGAGTATATTGACCCAGCCTCCCTTCGGAGAGTGGGGCAGTTTCTATCATTATTGTTCTACATTGAGGGCAAGGTCCTGTTGAAGGTCACAAGGGGGGTTATGATATTGTTCCTGATGGAGATGACCAGTGATGGTGGAGAGAGGGATCTGTTAGAGGTCTAGGCTATCATATCAATGCGTGAATCTCAAGATTCCCTAACTAGGACCCCAGATGATGGGATGGCCTACTAGTTACCAAAAGTGCCATCATTAAAGTGTGCAGGTCTCTTGCAGTTATCCAGCTTCTGTTGTCCTTAAGAAGTCAACTTTTCATACATTTGAATTTGCTGGGCTAGTGTGGGGGTGCACATACTCTCTGGGTTGAAGAGAACACAACTGGAGCCAGCCTGGACTGCTACTCACTCAGTGACTGAAGGGAGATGACTCATGAACAGAGCTCGTGGCAGTGAGGAAATTCGATTCTTTATTGATCAGAGAGCCGAGGCTTTTAAAAGGCAGACCCAGAAGTGGCAAGTCGGAAATGGAAATGGCTTGACATGGTTTGGAAAGGGGAGGAGAAATGCAAAAGGGCTGGAAAAAGTAGGAACTTCCTTAGCAACTGTTGGGAGGGTTTGAACTGGTAGGATCAATAATACTACCCTATAGGCAGGGTGGGTCTTGAGGGTAGAAAGAAGATAGATCAAAGGAATGGAATGGGTGGGGATCTTTTAGGCAAAACAATGACTATGTAGATAATAAGGGAGCAGGCCATAGTATCAGGATTGCAGGGTGCTCTGTGAGGCAGGGAGTCTGATAAGACTAGAGGATGGATGTCCCCTCAAGTCAAGCCCTGCCAAGCTCAACCACATCCTCACAATTTCCCGACATGAATTTTATTTCATTTTGAACTTTGCAAATATACATGTCAGAGAGAATTTTTGATGTTGAAAATCTATAATAATACTTTTTCTGTAGGGGGGCCAATTTTTCTTTGGTTATTACTTTTACCATTAATGTAACAGCTTTGTTTTTTTCTTTCCTTTTGGAAAAAAAAAAACTGTTCTCATTAGGTTAATATTCAGTTATTTTCCATAAATGATTCAGAAAGTTTAGATTGGTCTTTTCAGTGCTTAGCTATATTAATCTCAAATATGTTCAGCCTATACTCTTATACTCAGTAAGATTTTTTTTCTTTTTATTAAAAGGACAAAGATAAATTAAGAGTGGAAGGAAGAGTGAGAGAGAGTGAGTGAGACAGAGAGAGAGAGAGAGACAACTTGCAGACCTACTTCACCACTTGTGAAGCATCCCAGCTACAGGTGGAGAGTGGGGACTTGATCACGGTTCCTTGCGTTTAATTCTCTGTGTGCTTAACCAAGAATACCACTGCTAAGTCCCATAAAATAACCTACATCCCTTCCTTCCTTCCTTCTTCTCTCTTTTATTCTTTCTCTCTTTCTTTCTTTCTCTTTCTTTCTTTCTTTCTTTCTTCCTTTCTTTCTTTCTTTCTGTCTATATATCTTCTTCTTCCTCCTCTACCTCCTTCTCCTCCTTTTATACTAGAGAACTGATCTCAGTTCTTGCTTCTAGTATTGCAGGGGCTTAAACCTGGGACTTTGGAGCTTCAGGCCAGAGAGTCTTTTTGCATAACCATTATGCAAACTCTCTGCCCAGAATTTTTCTTACTCCTCTGGAATCTCCTGGCCTTTAAAAGAAAATAACTAGTTTATTTGAAGGTACTGCCATCACTGAGAATTGAAGAAGGTAATTATGCCACTTGTCCAGAACAGTGCAGTAAACATTTAGGCCTATAATAATTCAGCCAACGGTTCAACAGCAAGGCCTACAGTGGTAGGGACTAATGTTTCTAATTCTTAGATCTGTTAGTCATTATTATTTTCTCATTTGTTTCTTCTCATCTGAATCCACAAAGTTATAAAATTTGCCCATATTCAGTTATTTTTTGTATTGCCTTTTTATGGTAATAGTTCTGTTTTATATAATAATGATGGAATTACCTGCAATTTTCTTGTTTATAAATCTAGACTGCAAAGATTTTCATATACATAATTCAGTTCTTTTTGTGAATGGAATTGAATTTCTTTTCATGAAGTTCAGAATATCTTTTTAATTGTCTAGAAAAAATGACTTAAATTTAAAATTGACTCTAAAAGACTTCTTTATATACTGCCCTGCAAATTTAGATTAATAAGATAGAAAATATTCCCTCCAATGTGTCCTGGAGCCCCACTTCCTCAGAGACCCACCCTATTAGGGAAAGAGAGAGGCAGACTCAGAGTATGGATCGACCAGTCAACGTCCATGTTCAGCGGGGAAGCAATTACAGAAGCCAGACCTTCCACCTTCTGCAACCCACAGCGACCCTGGGTCCATGCTCCCAGAGGGATAGAAAATGGGAAAGCTATCAGGGGAGGGGATGGGATATGGAGATCGGGTGGTAGGAATTGTGTGGAGTTGTACCCCTCCTATCCTACGGTTTTGTTAATGTTTCCTTTCTTAAATAATAAAAAAAAGATAGAAGATATTAAGTAATGACCAAGTAAATTATCTTTGTGCCCCTAAGAAAATTGGTCTTAATATATGACTCAGGCCTTCTTATAAGGTAGTATTTAATCCCCCTATAAGTAGAATCTAATAGGATGATTAAAATCTACATTTAAATAGTCAAATATATGAGTTTATGTAAGAAAATATGTGAAGGAAAACAATTCTCAAATATAAATTGTATTTTAAAGTTCTACTGTCATGATTCTAGTCAGGAATAAACAAATGAATAATATATTAATAGTCCAGAAAAAAATATCAGGTATATTGGATTTATATATATATTATTAAAATTAAAAAAAGATAGTACCAACCAATATTGTTTGCCTATTTGAAGAATATAAAACAAAAATGATCTTGTAATTCACACCTAAACATTTTAATACTTTTTGACCTCTTCTTTGGTGAATATGCCGTTTATATTTCTCCCCGTTTTTGGATACCGTCATTTCGTTTTTCCTTGCTGAGTTCCATATGTGCTTTATATATTTTGGTTATTAGCCTTTTGTGTCATGTATGGCATGTAAATATCTTCTCCTATTCTGTGAGGAGTCCCTTTGTTTGGGTGGTGGTTTCTTTTGCTGTGTGGAAAGTTTTCAACTTGATGTAGTCTCACTGGTTTATTTTGGAAGAGTTCCAAAATGCCAACAGACATAGGAAAAATTCTATCAGTGTGTGGGGTGAGGGGTGGGGTGATGAAATGGTAACTTTCTTAAATTACCTACTTGGTTCAATCAAAAAAGTCCTTCAAATGTCTATATATATATATTGAAACAGTAACACATTTTCACATCTGGCCTCTCTAGTTCCAGAACTGAAAAGAAGCATGGTTGAAGTTTTGCCTCTCATTCAGTGCTAATTGTATTGCATTTATTTCTGAACAGATATGTTGGAGAGAATACTAGTTTAGAAGCAGCTATATGATGTTTGAATTTATTTCAGTGCAAATTGAAAAGCTACTTGTATTACTGTCAGCAATTGAGTTTTAGGTGCTATTCAGGTTACCAAACCAGATATTTTCCGTGATGGTACACAAGTGATAATTTTATGTCAATTGATGTGAAAGTCTGCATTGGCTAATACAGAAACATCTAGTACATGCACGTGTTTTTTTTGTGTTGTTTTTTAAAAATTTTTTTAGAGAGTGGCATTGTCAGTGAGGTTGACACTTTAGTCAGTAGTCTATTAACTATAGCGAGAATAAAAGGTTAAATGTGTTGGGTAATTGTGCAGATACCCTCAGGGTATCGCCCATTCCCAGGAGAGCCGAAACCCTATTCCTGGAGTGCCTTGTTTCCTAGCCAATCCTGTCCCGACTTGCCACTTTCGGTTTTTATCCTATAAAGCCCATTGCTGCTGTGGGTTCGCCCTCTTGCTCCTCTCCTCTCTTCTGCGACAAGACCCAGAGAAGGGCTGGTAGGCTTATTGGAAGGCGGCCATTTTGCAAGCTCCACATGTCTTGAACCACTCTGCTCTTGCCCATTTCTGGGGTGCCCATGTGAATAAAGATTTGTGTTCCCTCTCCACTCCAGTCTCTTCTCTCTCACCCTTCTCTCTCGCCCATGACGCAACCCGACAAAATGTGAATCATTAAAGAACTAATGCTATGGTCTGTTTTTGGAGCCTCAGGCAGGAGAGTCTCTTTGCAAAACCATTATGCCATAGACCCTCTTATGGTGTATTTTTGAAATGAACTTTTCTACCATAGATAACATTTGGACTGAGTCTTTACAACATGAAAGGAGATTTTCTATGATGGTCAGTAAATTTATCTAACAAAGAGTACATCAGAAAAATATTTCATTCTGCTCATTCTAAATGATCCTATTCATTGATAATATATAGTCTCCTGCACTGTCTGCTGTTAATGTGTTACTCAGATTATATCTCGGGCATGGTAATCATACCTGAATTAAAAGATAACTTCTGGTACTATTCAAGTGCTATATCTTTTAAAGATTTGGGTGACCAGCTATCAGTTATTGTCCATGAAATAAATACATGAAAATGTTCTACTCAATCACGTATTATTTCAACATAGTATGCTGACAGTATTGGATTTCATTTCAGAGTAAACACACTGTGAATCTGGAAATAATCAACATAGAATCCTACTTTTCCTAGCAATAATATTACTTGGTCTAAATAAGGCAAATAAATAAGTCGTCAAAACATCTCCTGAATATCTGTATAGTGACAGTGCTTATAGGCTGAAATAATGGTGAAAGGCATTATAGCCATCAGTTTTGGGTTTTATTTTTTTTAATTTTTATTTATAAAAAGGAAACACTGACAAAATCCATAGGATAAGAGGGGTACAACTCACAATTCCCACCACCAGAACTCTGTATCCCATCCACTCCCCTGATAACTTCCCTATTCTTTATCCCTCTGGGAGTATGGACCCAGGGTCATTATGGGGTGCAGAAGGTGGAAGGTCTGGCTTCTGTAATTGCTTCCTCACTGAACATGGGTGTTCACAGGTTGAGCCATACTCCCAGCCTGTCTCTCTTTCCCTAGTGGGGGCGGGGCTCAGAGGAAGCAGGGCTGCAGGACACATTGATGGGGTCCTCTGTCTAGGAAGTCAGGTTGGCATCACAATACCATCTGGAATCTGGTGAGTGAAAAAGAGTTAACATATAAAGCCATACATATTGTTGACTAATCATGAGCCTAAAGGCTAGAATATTGCAGATGAAGATCTGGGGATCTCCATTTTGTAGATAGCTACTAGGCCTATTTTAGTTATATTCCAAAGGACCCATGACTGTACTAGTTTTTTTTTTTCTTTCTGAGTTTTGGTTTTTATTAGCAGATGTACAGCAAAATTTACACAACACCTAAGCCCTATATTCTTATCGGCATTCATAATAAGTTTGTTCAACTTGAGTATTTTTTAATATTTATTTATTTATTCCCTTTTTGTTGCCCTTGTTGTTTTATTGTTGTAGTTATTATTGTTGTCTGTCTTCATTTTTGGATAGGACAGAGAGAAATGGAGAGAGGAGGGGAAGACAGAGAGGGGAGAGAAAGACAAACACCTGCAGACCTGCTTTATCGCCTGTGAAGCGACTCCCCTGCAGGTGGGGAGCTGGGACTCGAACTGGAATCCTTATGCCAGTCTTTGTACTTTGCGCCACGTGCTCTTAACCCGCTGCGCTATTGCCCGATTCCCTCAGCTTGAGTTTTTTATTCTGTTTCACACTTAACCATATGTTAATATATTAAAGAAGCCTGCAATTAAGCAATTAAGCAAGCCTTATATATTTGGAGAAATAAGATCTTATTCCCAATCCTAGTGTAACAGTTACGTATTCTAGTTTGATAATATCTTCAAGTTTAAATTGCTATTAAGTGAGTAAACAAATGGAAGTAGATTAAAATAGTAGTCTATAGTAGTTGTAGCTTTATTTCCTTCCCATATTTAATTCTCTTTCAACCAATTTTTGATACCCACAGTGTTTACAAAGGCTTTAAAAAATATTTCTAAGAATTTTACAGAGCTGTGACTTAAAATTCTGTGAACTGTATCTACTACAGTATAGTGTCCTACTTGAAGCTCTAGCCAAGTTTTCACTGCATAATAAAGATAAAAATCTTTCAAGAACAAAGCCACTACTCATTCATCTTAAAACGTATTCATTCCATGATACTAGAACAAACTTGGCATCATCATACCAGTTAATTCCAAGGGAAACAAACACGCTTTTTATGTATTGTCTTTTATCTCCTTGGCATTCTCTCATAAATGCTATTTGCTCAGACTTGTTTCCTTGCAATTTAGTTTCCCTATTTGAGTCAATGGCAAATCCATAATCCTATTTTAAATTCCCCAGGCCATGAAAATGCAAGCTATTTATACAAATTTTGGCAGTTTAACTGTAGTGCAGAAAAAGCCTTGGCACCCAGAGATATAAGCCCCTGGTTTAAGCATAAATTACTAAAATGCCCTGTTATTTTTTTCGTGAAAGTGTACCTCTCCTTGTCATGAATCCCCATTGATGTCTCAGGTAAAAACTGATATCCATAGGAAAAAATGTGAAAAACAGCTGAAGGAGGGAGATTTACATTTTTAATCTAATATAGTGGATCGCCTTTTCAAAATGAAATCCATCTGAACTGTAGTAATTACAATTAATTCATGCCTATTCCTGTCAATAAATCATGAATGGTGGCATAATAGGTTCCTTAGAAATGAATCTTTTGGGCGGAGTGTAGATACATAATGGTTATGCAGACAGACTCTCATGCCTGAAGCTCCAAAGTCCCAGGTTCAATCCCCCGCATCACCATAAGCCAGAGCTGAACATGCTCTGGTAAAACAACATGAAATCTTTTGCACAGCTACAGCTTTCTGTTCCAGCTCTCTGAAGGAGAGTGTGCAGAGATTGAATTACAGTATGGATTGCCATCAGACAGGAGCTGAAATAGTGGCTCTGTTTGCGGTCTGTTAACTTACAAATTTTGTTAGTATCTAATTCTTGGCATTAATGCTAACGTAAAATAGCATATATAGATCACTAAACTCAATTCAAAATGCAACAAGTACTCAGTTTAGGAACAAATATTGCTACATGCAAAATGACCTTATATTTGGGACTCTAGCTACATTCTTCAAAACTATATTATTACAATCACTGTGTCAATCTTTACATGCTCTGTGGTATAATTTTGAAACCATAAATTTAGTAACTTCTTGAAAATTCTATAGGCTTATAGCCTGCAAGTTGTAATTTAACCATGACCTACAACACAACACCCCATGATTTGATAACACGTTCTTAGCATAGCATGTCTCTTACCATTTTTTTCATTATGCAAGGTGCCAAATTTATCAGTTTATTCTCTTATATTTTATCCTATTTTTTTAGTGTTATTTTCTTTATTTATTGGGAGAGACCAAAGTACAGCTTAGCTCTGCCTTGCAGTAGTGTCTGGAATTAAACCCAGCTTTCATTTAAGATACTGAGAGATCGAAAAGAGATGCCCATGACTATACTAGTTATTTATTTATTTTCCTAAGCCTGACATCTGATATACCAGTGTATCCTAGTTATTGTCTGGGGAGATGATGTCATGGCTGGAAAAAAGGACCAGAAAGCTGGATCAGGGAAGAGAGTAGCTCCCAAATATGGGAAAGGTGTATAAATATTGTTTACTGTAAACCCCATTGATTTGATTTGATCTGGGGCCCATATTCAGCTTAGGAGCCTGTGTGACCTCTGCAACCCTGTAGATCTGATCTCATCTGATCATTCTGTGGTCATGAGTAGGAACATTACATGCTGCCCCAATTTAAGGACCCATCTTCTTCAGGTGAAACAGAGTATGTTGTCCAGTCTCTTTTCGGAGGATGGAACATTCTCTACCGTTGTTGATCCATGTTGAGGGCAAAGTCCTATGGGGGGCCAACAAAGGGGTCTGTTGTGTTGTTCCTGATAGAAATGACCAGTATCAATGGAGAGAGGGATCTATTTGAGATCTAGGCCGATTGTGTCAAGGAATCTCAGGATTCCCTGACTAGTTTGTTCTATATGGTAACTCTTTTCAGCCACCAGGTTCCAAATGCTAACATGATGCCAACCAGACTTTCCTAAGCAGAAGACCCCACCAATGTGTCCTGGAGCCCTGCTTCCCCAGAGCCCTGCCCCATTAGGGAAAGAGAGAGACAGGCTGGGAATATTGATTGTCCTGCCAACGCCCATGTTCAGCGGAAAAGCAACTACAGAAGCCAGACCTTCTACCTTCTGTACCCCATAATGACCCTGGGTCCATACTCCCAGAGGGATAAAGAATGGGAAGGCTATCAGGGGAGGGGATGGAGTACAGAATTCTGGTAGTGGGAATTGTGTGGAGTTGTACCCCTCTTATCCTATGGTTTTTATCAGTATTTCCTTTTTATAAGTAAAAATTAAATTTTTTAAAAAAGGGAGTCAGGCAGTAGTGCAGCAGGTTAAGCATAGGTGGCAGAAAGTGCAAGGACTGTAGTAAGGATCCAGGTTCAAGCCCCTGGCTCCCCACCAGCAGGGAAGTCGCTTCACAAGCAGTGAAGCAGGTCTGCAGGTGTCTGTCTTTCTTTCCCCCTGTCTGTCTTTCCCTCCTTGCTCCATTTCTCTCTATCCTATCCAACAACGACAACATCAGTAACTACAACAATAAAACAACGGCAACAACAAAAAGGAATAAATAAATAAATATTTAAAAAAGAAAAAGAAAAAAGAAACCACACTGAGGGGCTGGGTGGTGGCGCCACATGGTCAGACACACACTATATTGAGGCCTCGACCATGGATGTCAAGAGCACAACCAGTGTGCTATCTACCTGATCCTTTATCCTAGTTTTGTTTTTTTAATTAATTAACTAATTAATTTGATAGAAAATTTGAGAGGGGAGGGAAAGATAAAGAAAGAGAGACACCTACAGCACTCCTTCATTGCTCATGAAGTCTCTCCGATAGGTGGGAACTGGGAGCTTGAGCCTGGGTCCTTGCTCATTGTATCAATAGCATGTGCTTGACATTTAATGCTAACATAAAACAGCATATATACATCACTTAGCTCAATTCGAACTACAATACAGGTTCACCTCCACCTCTTTATCCTAATTTTAAGATAATGTCTGTTTATTTACTTTTATTATTTATGTATTTCTTAAGAGTCAGAGATAGCTTTCATTTAAGAGACTGAGAGATAGAGAAACCACACTGAGGGGCTGGGCAGTGGCACACCCAGTAAAGTGCATGTAGTACTAAGTGCAAAGACTTGCTCAAGGATGCCAGTTTGAACCCCCACCTCCACACTGGCAGGGGGGAAGATTCACAAGTAGGGAAGCAGAGAAGCAGGTCTGCATGTGTCTGTCTCCCCCTTCTCTTACTTTCTCTCTGTCCTATCCAATTAAATGGAAAGCATGGCCTCCAGGATCATTTGATTCATAATGTTGACACAAAGACTCAGTGATAACCCTGGAGGGGACAGAGAGAGAGAGAGAGAGAGAGAGAGAGAGAGAGATCACTCTGGTACATATGCTGCTAGTGATTGAAAAATAATTTTTGTGATCACAATATTCCTTAAGAATAATGCATAGTACACTGCTTATATCAACGAAGTTGGCTAGGGGATTTTGATACTTGAGTGGGTAGTGCTAATTTTGCTTAATATGCCTGTATTCTGCTATTATTGACAACTTCTATGATCTTTAATGTTCAGTGACTTCTAGATATTAAGTGAATTCCATTCTCTTCCTTTCAGGAATATTTCATGCTACATCTCTGCCACTCATACAGTTCATGTTTGTTATGTGTTAATCCTGCATTTGCAAGTTTACCAGCTTTCTGTAATAGCAATTCTTGCTAAAGTTTCCCTAGCATTAGTGTTCTTTTCATAGTCCTCTTTACTGTTTGTTTTTCAGGATTATGATCTTTATCGATAATTTTGCTGTTGCAGATGCTGCAAAAGGCAAGTGAGGATGTGCTGCCTATTGCTCCTTGTCTAAGGCTATAATTTATTTTATAGACAAAGTACATGTGCAAGATAAGTTTTATTAAAGCGTGAATTACAGTGCTTTTGTCTATAAGTTTAGTATTAATGAAACATATTAAATATGGCCACTTCAAACAGAAATATATATGAAACAAGATTATGCATTGATTGATGAACTGTAAAAAAAAAATCTCACAAGAACCTAATTTTCTGTATCTTCTTGGATAAATGGTTCATTATTTGTTAATTCTTTTTTTAATGATATCCTGCGGAACATCACTACAACAAATAGTATTTAATAACGGACGCCTCAGTAATTAATATTGAGTCCCACACTCCTTTTTATTCCCAACATGATATAGAGATGATGTTGATCAGGCCTCAATGCAGGGTTTTATATTTTCTGTATTTCTCAGTATCTTTAGCATCAAGAAATTAAATGGTAGAAAACTCAATTCTATATTCCAGGCATAAACTTTAATCAATTTTTACATAGTAATTTCACTTTTGTACACCGTCATGAGTTTTGACCATAATTTTGTAAGAAGCAGTGTAACATCACTTGCAGAGATGAGATGAATCTGAAATGTCTTTATTCCCAAGGATTTCATCAGCTGCTCAATTTCACTCTCTTCATACAGCAAACAATCACAGAAAAAAGATATTTCTGCCTTCAGAGATCCAAAATCTTACCCTCTCAATATGAGAGACCTGCATACTCAGTGTGGGAGAAAACTCTATGATAAAAGGGAAAATACTACTAAAGAAAGAATGCAGGAAGGAGAGAGAAATAAAGTTTAACAGAGTGGATTTAGATGATGTCTTACTACAATTGTTCAGTAAAGATAAATCCAATTGTCACTGAATCTCCCTTCATAAAATCTCTAAAATATTATGCAAACAAAAAGAAAGTTGTACCACTCCTCATACTCTGTATATGCTGTTGTGGAAATAAAATGTTCCTTAAAATAGGGACATTATAAAATAAGAAGTTTTGATATATGCTAGGAATATACACATACACACAAACATCAAAGGGAAATGGATTTAGAGGAGACAGCTCTTCTCAGCATGCAAAGAATTGATAATTATCTGTAGATAAAAAAAAGTCTGTTAACTTTATAGAACACCTAAGGATGATGTTGAAAGCCTATACCTTGCTAAGTCAACCTGCTAAAGGCTGCAGTCAAGACAAGGTTAACTTTATTATGGTCTTCCACATCAACACTAACAGAGAGAGCTAATTATATGTCACACTAAACTGTATATCACCTTTTCCAAACCACATCATTTGAATGACCTGTAAGTCCTTTGGAATCACACTCTGAGAAGAGTTAGTATCTTTTATTATGTTTTAGAGAAAGCAAAATAAAATAACCACACCTTCTCTTGTCTTAGGGATTATTTTAGCTTATGTTGACTAAAGCAATCAGTCTCAAATGATGACTTTCTCTCCAGAGAGATGTGAACCTAGAAATCAGGTACAGTCCATGTACATGAGCAGATGGGATAGTCTTTTCCTCAGAATATCAAGGATACATTTGTCTCTTTGAAAAACTAAATGTTCACTCAGTAGTTTACTTTGGCATCAGAGTTTCTGAAATGAGATAGGTGGTCACATTTCTCTCCTCTGTCAGATATAGCAGTGAATTCTAGCAAAATTCTATAGAATATCTTGAGAGATTATTACAGAGCAGGCGGATCCAAGATGGCGACTTGCAAGCAGCAGCTGGCATGAGCTCCAACAAGCAGCTTGTGACCGGGGATTCTCTGGATAGGGTTCCAGATGCTAGCATGATGCCAACCAGACTTCCCTGGACAGACAACCCCACCAATGTGTCCTGGAGCTCTGCCTCCCCAGACCCCTACCCTACTAGGGAAAGAGAAAGACAGGCTGGGAGTATGGATCAACCTGCTAATGCCCATGTTCAGCAGGGAAGCAATTCCAGAAGCCAGACCTTTCACCATCTGCTTCCCACAGTGACCTTGGGTCCATACTTCCAGAGGGTTAAAGAAAAGGAAAGCTATCAGGAGAGGGGATGGCATGCAGAAATCTGGTGGTGGGAATTGTGTGGGTATGGTTTAGTCAATGTTTCCTTTTTATAAATGAAAAATTAAATTAAAAAAGAATATAATAAGAATTCCACAATAAATCACATGAAAAAATATTTTTGCCTCCTTGCTGCAATAGCGTAGGCACTCTTAGATTTAATAGTTGTGCCAAAAGAAGTGAGGAAATCAAGACTCATTGAAAGAGACAGTTCCAGAACAAGTGGGGGCGTGTTTTTAATTTCAGTAAAAGAGAAAACATTAATATTGCTTCACAAAATACACTGCCAATCACATTTATTTGATGCTGTTGTTGCAGCAAAACATATAGCGATTTATTTATAGGGACTTTTATTTGAGGGTACAGTAGTGCTATGCAATGTGAATCTACTGCAGGGATTAAAAGAGCTTTTTATTTATGTTTTTATGTCAATTCTATATTTTCTTTTTTTAACTTTATTTATTTTTTATTATTTATTTATAAAAAAAAGAAATGCTGGCAAAACCATAGGATAAGAGAGGTACAACTCTACACAATTCCTACCACCAGAACTCCATATCCCATCCCTTCCCTTGATAGTTTTCCTATTCTTTAACCTTCTGGGAGTATGGACGCAGGTCATTGTGGGATGCAGAAGGTGGAAGGTCTGGCTTCTGTAAGTGCTTCTCCACTGAACATGGGTGTTGACAGGTCGATTCATATTTCCAGCCTTCCTCTCTCTTACCCTAGTGGGGCGGGGTTCTGGGGAATAGGAGATCCAGGACTCATTGGTGGGGTCCTCTCTCCAGGAATGTCTGGTTGGCATCATGCTAGCATCTGAAACCTGGTGGCTGAAAAGAGACTTAACATATAAAGCCAAACAAGTTGTTGACTAATAATGAACCTAAAGGCTGGAGTAGTGCAGATGAAGAGTGGGGTGGAGGGGAGTAGATAGCTAGTAGTAGTATATTTGGTTATATTCCAAAGGGCCTGTGGCTATACTAGTTTTTTTATTGTTGTTGTTGTTTGTTTTTCCCTGAGCAGAAATCTGATATGCAGGTGGATCCTAGTTATTGTCTGGGGAGATGATGTCATGGCTGGAAAAAAGGACCAGAAAGCTGGATCAGGGAAAAGAGTAGCTCCCAAATATGGGAAAGGTGTATAAATATCGTTGACTGTAAACCCCATTGATTTGATGTGATCTGGGGCCCATATTCAGCTTAGGAGCCCATGTGACCTCTGTATCCCTGTATATATGACTTCACATTCTGTGGTCATCAGTAGGAACATTCCAAGCTGCTCCAATATCACCCATCTTCCTCAAGTATAGCATAGAGTATGTTGTCTAGCCTCCCTTCAGAGGATGGAACATTCTCTACTGTTGCTGATCCAAGCTGAGGGCAAGGTCCTATGGGGGGCCCACAAAGGGATCTGTTTTGTTGTTCCAAATAGAGATGACTGGTAAAAATGGATAGAGGGATTTATTCGAAGTCTAGGCCCATCATGTCTGTTTGGGAATCTCAGGACTCCTCAACTAGGGCTCCGGCTGATGGGGTGGCTTGATAGTGACTAAAGAGTCATCATTAATGTATGCCAGTCTCTTGCCCTTACTCAGCTTTTGTAGTCCTTCCTTTGATAAGGATAGCTTGGGAGGGAGTGAGGGAAATATAATAAAAAAATAGGTGAGGAGGGTATATCAATGTCTAAGTAGACACTATTACATTATGAACTTCATAATGAAATAATTTCATACTGGCTCACTGTAAACTATTGTGTACTTTTGCTTTCAGGTATATATTTTTCCCTATTTTATGGATACATGTGGACATATGCCCTATCTCATGATACCTGGTCTATATCTAGGTTTTGAGACTTTGTTGGGAAGTGAACCACCTGGAATGGAATTAGAGAATCCTATGAAAGGAAAGGTCTCACCGGAGTAATGAGGTTGAAGGGCTTAACTGCAGGGTCTGGCTAGGAAGCTAGCATAATGATTATGCAAAATCTTTCAAACCCTAGAATCCAAAGTTCTCAGGTTCAGTCTCCAGTACCAACAGAAGCCTGGGTTGATCAGTGCATAAACTTCTCTCTCTGCCTCTCTCTTACACATACTTAAGTTCTTCTCTAAAAGAAAACAAATGAGATATATTTAAAAATATATAAATATATTTTATGCTGAAAAAACAAAATACAAAATGAATGGAAATATGTCCGTGAGCTCTTAAACCCTAGAATAATAATACAGTTTATGTTACTTTTTTATAGTGGGTTACAAGATTGTAGGCTTCAGGGCATATTTCTACACCACATCTACCATGAAAGTTCTGTGTCCCCACCCTCCCACCTTTTAAAGATAACCACCCTAGTTTCCACAAATCTTAAAAATGGTTTGCTTTTTCTACTTCTCTCTCTCTTTGTGCAAGTTCATATATATATATATCAGTTCTCTAGATTCCATATCTGATAGTTGTCTTTCCTTTATTTATTTTGCTAAACACAATCACCTATAGTTCCATCCTTTTTTGTTCCAAAGGACACATAATATCCTTTTTGTTTGCAGAGTAATATTCCATAGAATATATATCCCATAACTTCTCTACCCAGCCATCTGTCCATGAGCATTTAGGCTGCTTCCACTCATTGACCACTGTGAATATGCAGCTACGAATAAGAGGATGCATATGTCCCTTTGGATAAGAGTATATGTGTCCTCTAGGTCAATGCCCAAGAGTGGTATTTTCTTTTTTTTTTTTAAACTTTTTTTTTCTTTGACCCAAACATTTCTTTCTTTTTTTTTTTAAATATTTATTCCCCTTTTTGTTGCCCTTGTTGTTTTATTGTTGTAGTTATTATTGTTGTTGTCGTTGTTGGATAGGACAGAGAGAAATGGAGAGAGGAGGGGAAGACAGAGAAGAGGAGAGAAAGATAGACACCTGCAGACCTGCTTCACCGCCTGTGAAGCGATTCCCCTGCAGGTGGGGAGCCGGGGTTCGAACCGGGATCCTTATGCCAGTACTTGTGCTTTGCGCCACCTGCGCTTAACCCGCTGCACTACAGCCCGACTCCCTAGAGTGGTATTTTCCAGGTCATATGGTGATTTCATTTGTTACTCATTAATTTGCTGTGGCATCTGGACTCCCCATACCTTCTTCCAAGGGGGTCTGCACCAATTTTGATTTCCACCAGTAGTGTACAAGTGTCTTCTTTTTTCCACAATCTTGCCCACACCTATTGTTTCCTATTTTGTTGATGTAGGCCATTCTCACAGGTGTGAGATGGAATCTCAGTATAGTCTTGTTTTGCATTTCTCTAATGATAAGTATTTCTTCATGTATCGGTGGCCCATGTGTATCAGCTCTTTGGAGAACTGCCTGTTCAGTTTTATGGCCCACATTTCTTATTGGGTTATTGGAATTGTTTCCTTTTTCTTTTTGTTGATCTGTACCAGTTCTTTATAGATGTTTGCTATTAGTCATTCACCTGTTGTGTGATGTGTCAATATCTTCTCCCAGTTACTGAGTAGCCTGTGTATCCCTTGTTGGTTTACAAAATGGTACAATTTAAAAATTGTTAAGTACGGGGAGTTGGGTGGTCGTGCAGCGAGTTGAGCGCACATGGTACGAAGCGCAAGGACCTGCAAAAGGATCCTGGTTCGAGCCCTGGCTCCCCACCTGCAGGGGAGTTGCTTTACAAGCAGTGAAGCAGGTCTACAGGTGTCTATCTTTCTCTCCCCCTCTCTGTCTTTCCCTCCTCTCTCCATTTCTCTCTGTCCTATCCAACAACAAGGGCATCAATAAAAACTACAACAATAAAACAACTAAGGCAACAAAAGGGAATAAATAAATAAATATTTAAATAACTATTTAAAAAACTGTTAAACAGAGAAAAATAGGCCTTATACTCACACAGTTTAGAGAAATAATCTCCACTGACATTTGACATATGAATTATTCCTTTTCCAAACTCATCTTTTGCAGTATTCTACATTTCCTCTGTATTTTACTATTTTGTCATCTCTGATTAGTAAGAATCAAAATATAGATTACTCTTTGCATTATCATCTCTTGGTTTATGTTTGGAACTTAATGTTTATCTGTTAGGATTGGTGGTCTTTAAAAAGGAATTTTGTGCTAGTGAAATAGCTCACTTAGATAGTGTGCTGCTTTGCCATGTGTGTGACTTAGGTTTGAATCTGGCCCCCACCACAGTGTAGGGAGTTTCAGTGCTATGTTCTTTTTCACTTTTTCTTTGCCTCTCTGTCTCAACTTAAAAAGAAAGAAATAAATCTCACATATGCAGGGCTTTAAGAAAGAAGTAGAAAAAAAGTAGAATGAAGCATTAATAAGAAACCATGTTAAGTGAAATAAGTCAGGAACAGAAGGATGAAAATGGGATGATCTCACTCATAGGCAGAAATTGAAAAACAAGATCAAAGAAAAAACACTAAGCAGAACTTGGACTTAAGTTGATGTATTGCATCAAAGTAAAAGACTCTGTGGCTAGAGGGCGTACAGGTCCTGGAAAAGGATGACAGAGGACCTAGTGAGGGTTGTATTGTTATGTGGAAAACTGGGAAATGTTATGCATGCACAAACTATTGTATTTACTGTTGAATGTAAACTATTAATCCCCAATAAAGGAAAAAAAAGAGAAGAAAGAAATTTAGAAGAAAAAAAAAGAAGAAATACAAAGAAGAACTGGGGAGACAATAAAGTGGTTTTTTTAAAAGACAGTCACATCTGAGGCTCTGAGGTCCCTGGTTCAATCCCCAGCAAAAAAAAAAAAAAAAAGCATTAATAAGTCTTTGATCCAAATCAGTAGATCTGAAGACTCTTAATTGGGAAGGGGAGAGTGTTTTTACTATTACTATGTGGGTTGGGAGAGTATTGTCCCAACACATATATTACAGTGCTTTGGTTCTTCCCATCAGAATCATTACTTAACAATTACTTATTGTGTGTTGCATGTAAACATAAGACTGTCTTTGGCAATGCAAGATATGCAAAGGTGATGTACACCTGGCCATGAAAATATTCTTGTGGGGAAGATTACACATCCTGAAAATATAAGTTATCTCTTATAGTATCAGATAAGATATTTATAGTATCTGAAGTATGGAAGAGTAATTTGTGAGAGAGATGGGGTTCAGTAGAAGGGATCAACATCAGTCCTATTCAGAGACTCTGTATTGGGAGGAGTGAGAATTTCCACCTGAGTTAATGTAGTCTGTCAATAGCGAGGTGACAGGAAAAAAAAGTCAAAATATGCAGAGAGAATGCATCTAATGTGCTCAAAGTATATACACAGGAGGCAAATGGGAGCACTGGATGATAAGAATAGAAAAGCATGTAGAACCTAAAACAATGCAATGTAAATCTTTGATCCAGTTTGAATTTTATTATTTTTTTCTTTTAATATTTCATTTTCTTTATTTTGGATGGAGAAGGAGGGGTATAAGAGTATGCGAGAGACACCTGCAGCACTGCTTTACCACTTGTGAAGCTTCCCCTTGCAGCTGGTGACCAGGGGCTTGATCCTAGGTCCTTGTGCATTGTAACATGTGCTCCTTACCAGATGTTCCATCTATTTTTTTAATTTTATCATTTTGGCAGTTAAGGGAAGCCCATGAGTGATAAATTACCCAGACCTGTAAGTCACTGATGACACAGTTTGAATTTTATTTATGGGTCATAAGGTATCACTGGAGACCTTGACAAAGAAAGCAGTGTCAACACTGTTATACTAAATATAAAGTAAGTTGAATTGAAGTGGGTTTGATTGTATAAGGCTAGGGAAGTATTATCATAAACTCAAAGAAGGTAATAAACTGGACTGGATTGTTTCACATTTTTGGTTCTCTTTAAAAGCAATTCCTGGCTTTCTCAGCACATTAACTTAAAGTCATTATTCCAAACTAGACATCACAATAATAACCCACCCATCTTTTTTTTTCAATTTCAGATTTTTCATTATTCATATAATGCTTCCTATGTGATTTACAACATACACACTAGGTAAGTTATTTGATTTTTAAATAATTTTCCAACTAAATTATTTATTAATTATTGATGCCCATTTGTTTATCTTATTTTAAGGGAAGTTTGGGAGCTAAACCCTCCAGAGGTAGAGGACTCCATCTTGCAGTATGCAGCCTGGGGTGTCCAAGGGCAGCAGCTGGTAAGCACAGGCATTGCTATACCTCAAGGAGTGTGAGCCATGGTCCTAGGACAGATATTGTACTTGATGATTCTTATTTGCCTTTTTTTTCTTTCTTTGTTTTTGATAGAGCTGAGAAAACTTTATAGGGGAGGGAGAGAAAAAGAGAGACACCTGCAACTCTCCTTCACGGTTCATGAAGTTCCCTTCCTGCAGGTGGGGATCAGGGGCTTGAACCCGATTCCTTGTGCACTGTACTTTGTGCACTCAACAGGGTGTACAACTGCCTGGCTCCTGACTTACTTTGATGTAGTATTTAAGTGTATTGTGTCAAATAATATCAATAATATCAGCAGTCTTATTTTTATTGAGGAAAATTGTTTTACAAGACTTCCCCCCCCCATATAATGAGGGTTTAATGGTTTATAACATAGACATTGATATATAAGTACAAAATCTCCTCTCCCCATGACTAATATCTGCAAGACTTTTTATCAGAGGAGAGCAGTCTCGATTTTCTTCTAGAACAAATGCCATCATACTTCACCTATTACCAAATTGCCCTCTCCACCGTGGGAGACCGGATAATATACATTAACAAGTAAAAGTTTACAAAGCAGTATATGATTAAACTGTTAATGGTAAAATTTAGAAGAAATAAAACAATTATGGGATCTAATTTTGTGAAATTCCAGTACATATAGTATCAAATTTTATGTAGAACTTCTAACAAATTTCATTATTTTAAGATATCTAAAGTAAGTTTTTAGATGTGTACTATTATCATTTGACATTGTGCATACTACATTTTAATCACCACCAAAGATCTAATTTCCTTTCACCTTTATAAAATCTAACTCTTTCATACAATTTAGCCATATATATTTCCTGTTGGGTAACCACTTTGTGTGGCCTTGTTTTCTGTTTGTTAGTTTTGCTTCTATTCATTATTTTGCCTTTTTTTTTTAAGTGAGGACTATTGTTTTATAAGGTTGTGTTAGCATGGGTGCAATTTCACATCTTGATAAGCTATTTATTAGTACACCTTACCTTCGTCCCAAGTGCCATTCTCTCTCCACTATAGTTCATTGTGCACCTTGTCCCATTTTAACTTTGGCATCTCTACTTCTATCGCCAGAGTAACCTTAGGTCTGAAGGTCTGGGCCAAGAGGTTATTTACATTTCATTCTGTGTTTTCACTTTATTGTTATTTCAATCCCAGATATAAGTGAGATCATCTGGTGTTTGTCTTCCTCAATCTTACTTTACTTGAAACAATTCTTTTCCACTTTTATTCATATTATAGCAAAAGACAATCTTTTATTCTTATACCTGAGCAATATTTCATTATGTATGTGTACTACAATTTCCTTATCTACTCATCTGTCTTTAAGTACTTGAGTTTCCTTATCTTCACTATTACAATAGTACTATGTTGAACATAAATATCTATTTGGAGAAGTGTTTTTGTGTTTTCTGGACACATACCTAAGAGAGAAATTACTAGATCATATGGTAGATCTTTGTCTTGCTTTGTTTAACTTGTTACCCATAAGTGGAAGCATTGTTTAAACAAGTGTTAAGACAAAATCTACATATAACTATTCTTTAAAGCAATAGATGTTTTTAAGATATACATGTTTATAGACAATATATGATTTTGAGTTATCATAAATGCAAAAAAGAACTGTTTATGTATAACGACATTTTGAGCAATATTAGATCTTTGTCAAATCTAAGGAGCCTATGTAATAAAAATATCTCAGAGGAATACTGTTCAGGAAGTGGTGTTGCTTCCATGACATATGCATGTCTGTTGGAATAAGCACTGTCAAAATGGTACCTAAACTCCCTTTTATTTTCTGGTATACATTTCTCACTAACTTTTCCTAAAGACAAACATTTAATTGATTTAATTTTTTCTGCTATAATGTTACTATTTTTAATTTTTTAATATAAGGATACAACTATAGTTTTCTTTAAGGTTTTATTGGTCTTAATCTAAGTTTCATATTAATAGCTTCATAATACTTTAAATTTTAAAAATGTTACATTGCTTTTTCAGGTAGGCTATTTTAAGATATAGCTTTTAAATATTATTTTATTTGCTAGGACAAAGAGAAACTTAGAGAGACGGGACAGAAAGGGAGGGAAAGAAAAAATCAGAAATATCTTCAGCACTGCTTGACCATTTGTGAGCTTTCCCTGTTAGCTGGGGACCAAAGGCTTGAACCTGGGTCTTTGTGCATAGTAATGTGCACTTAGCTACGTGTACCCTTTAAGATTTACTTTTAAATTTAAAAGATTATGGGGTTTCCTACAACAATAAAACAACAAGGGCAACAAAAGGGAATAAATAAATAAAATAAAATAAAAAAGATGATGGGGTTTGTTTTAATGTTAATTTTCTGAGTTTAGGAACAGGTCACTTTCTATCAATGACTTTGAAGTTGATAAACCTTGTTACATATTTTGATGTTTTCTGTGTGATAGAAAATCTGTTTTCCATGAAGTAGACACAATAGTAGATATGTGCCTTTAAAATTTTATTTTGCTAGGAGGTTAATGGATTTCAGTACAGCTGTGCTTTACACTTGGGTACAATGGTTTATCTCCCTGTGATAGGTCCCTGCAAAACACTCACCCTCAGCTCATGTCCCTTTACACTATCATGCATCAAGACTCAAAAACTATAAGGCTACACCCTTCCCTTGCAACCCCAGAGTTCCTTCCTCTGGTGCAATACAGGACTCCTAGTCCAAGTTTTACTTTGCGTTTTCTTTGCCTGTCCTTTTTTTCTTGTATTCCACCCACAAGTGATATAATTCATTCTTCTCATGTTGGCTTATCTCACTACTTATCTATTAAAGATGATGAAGTAATCTCCTCCCCCTCATCTTCAATGGATTTTGAAGGAATCATGTCAAGTGAGAGAAACAAAATGAACTATATTTTAAGGGTAAGAAGTTTGTGCAGGGGTGGAGGGATTGAACCTGGGTTTTTGAGACCTCAGGAACAAGAGTCTCTTAGAATAACCATTATTCTATCTACCCTCTGCCCAAGAGTGAGAAGTTTTAAAGTATACAGTGTAGTTTCTCAGTAAATTGAATTCTTGACACATTTATAAATAGGCACCTTATTTACTTTTTGTAATTCTGATCTACTATCTTTAAGTTTAGCCTTTTACAAAAGTTAGAATGCGTTTAAAACTAGAATTATAGCTTCAGAAACTCTAAAAGTTCATTTCTCATAAGCCTCAATTTCCTAACCACAAAGTAGAAAAATTTATATCATAATTTCATTATGAAAATTAATTTTCTTTATAGTGTACATATTATTGATGTATTACTACCCCATCTAGCAAATATGAGATGCCTTACTAAGCTCATCTGTAAAATTTATGAACATTAAGGTATCTCACTCACTTCATACTAAAGTGGTGTTAAAAATGATTTTCTTTGGATAAGGAAATAATTGCTCAGCTAGTAGAGTGCCAGAATAGTTCCCTGACCTTTCTTTCTCTCTCTCTCATATGGAGCCCTCTTCTTTTCAAGTGAAATACATCTTTAAAAATATGGTTTTGTTTAATTTTCTTTGTGTTCCATTCAGCATTAATTCCTATGTTTCTTTTTCAAAAACATTTACTTGCTTATTTACTTATTTGTTTATTGGCACCAAGGTTGTTGCTGGTTCTCAGTTTCTGCCCTATGAATCTACTGTTCCTGGCCACCATTTCTTTCCCTTTTTCTTTCCCCTAATTTTTATTAGATAGGACAGAGAGAAATTGAGAGAGAATGGGGAGATAGAGAGAAGGAAAGACACTTTCAGACCTGCTTCATCACTGGTGAAGCAGACCCTCTGCAGGTGGGGAGCAGGGCCTCAAACCTGGGTCCTTGCACTTGGTAATATGTGCGATTAACCAGCTATGAAACCACGCAACCCATTTCTTTTCTTTTCTTTTCTTTTCTTTTCTTTTCTTTTCTTTTCTTTTCTTTTTCACTTTATGGAGATGGGTAATGGTTTATAATACAGTTATAGACACATAGGTAGAACCTCTAGGTACAAATATTTGTTTTAACTGGACATCTAACTCTTGAAATATTCTAGAAATAAATGTGCCTGAGAGAGTCTCTATGATTGACTTGTGAGTTTTGAAAAAAAAAAATCACTATTCTGTTTTGGTGCATACAGCCCTATTTCTTTATCTCCTTTCCTCCCTCCTTCCCTCCCTATCTCTGTATTCATATTACTGAGAACGAGTGAAAAAGGTCACAGTATTGAAGCTTCCTTCAATGTAGTGGAGGCCAGGCTTGAACCTAGGTTGGCCATATGGCAAAGCGACACACTATCCAAGTGAGCTATTTTACTGGCCCCATATATAAGTTTTTATTAGATATTTAATATTTATTTACAAAATTACAAGATAACAGGAGTATAATTCCACACTGTTCCCACTACTAGAGCTCTGTGTCCCCATTACCTCCATTGGAAACTGCAGTAGTTCTCCCAAGGTCACAGATAAGGGTTGTCTATTATTTCTATTAAAATCGGTCTGTCTGTATATTTGCCCATTTTTTCTATGGTCCTGGCTTATCTCCCTTCCTAAGTCATATCTACACCTATTAATACTTCCAAATGTCTTTCGTTTTCTCTCAGGGTCCTGATGGGATTGGGTTTTAAAAGCGCTCTGGTCATCTTCCCCTAATATTTCTCTTTCTTTGGGAGTATAGACCAAACGTCTTTCTGGGGTGAAGAAGGTGTGAGTTCTCGATTATGTGTACATATATAATATTTTAAAAGTCTATTTTAAAAGTGATTGGGATTGAGAAGAGAAAATGTGAAATGTCGAAAAAATATTAAGGAAAAATAGCCATGATAGATCGCTTTCATTATTTTAATCCTACTTTGCCACTCAGTTGTTCATCAGACTGTGTTGGAATAGGTAAACTCTGTTTACATGCAAAAATTACTTTCAAGTGTCTCAGCAGATGAGTTACTCAGAACATTTAACTAAATGTTAAGGGGCCTGGCAGTGGTGCACCTGGTTAGGCACAAGGACCTACATTCCAGCCCCTGCACCCTCCCTTCAGAGGGTCCGCTGCATTAGCAGTGAAGCAGGTCTGCAGGTGTTTATCTTTCTCTCCCTCTTTATGTCTCAATGTCCTCTCTCAATTTATTTCTGTCCTGTCTAATAAAAAAAGGAAAAAAATGGCAGCCAGGAGCTATGGATTCTTAGTGCTGGTACTGGTGACATAAACATTAAAAAATAAGTAAATATAAACTAAGTGTTAATTATAATATTAAAATGTGGAACTACTTGTAATGTAGAAAGGAATCAATAGTAAAATCATCAAAGAGTCCTTGATCTTTAATTCCTCATGTATTTAATGTCGTTAAAGAAAATATACATGAAGTTGTATGTTAGGCTTGAAGATGTTTGTGCATTCTTTCTTTTTCTTTGCTCTGGTTTAACTCTTTCAGATAGAAAGCAAATAAACAAACAAACAAACAAACACCAAAAACCAACCCAAAGCCAGAGAGAGAGAGAGAGAGAGAGACTCAGGAAGAGAAAGACACCAAGAAAGAACAGCACTGCCCAGGTGTCCAGGTGAGCTATTTTGTGCTTAAGCATCTTTGCTTGTATTTCACAAAGAAATCCTACACAATACCTTATATTCCCTGCCAAAACCACATTAAACACTTGACTAATTAATTAACCAATTATGAAGTAAACAAACCCATGACTTTAAGTGGGGAAAAAAAAAAACAGCCTTTGGGAGTCAGGTGGTGGCATAGCAGGTTAAGCGCACATGGTGCAAAGCGCAAGGACCATTGTAAGGATCCAGGTTCGAGACCCTAGCTCTGCACCTCTAGGGGGTTCACTTCACAGGCTTTTAAGCAGGTCTGCAAGTGTGTATCTTTCTTCTCCCCCTCTGTCTTCCCCTCCTCTCGTGATTTCTCTGTCCTATCCAACAACAACAACAGCAATAACAACGATAAAAAGGGCAACACAAGGGAAAAAATAAGTTAAAAATTATTTTTATTTATTTATTTATTTATTTATTTATTTATTTTACTTAAGAAAGGATAAATCAACAAAACCATAGGGTAGGAGGGGTACAACTCCACACAATTCCCACCACCCAATCTCCATATCCCATCCCCTCCCCTGATAGCTTTCCCATTCTCTATCCCTCTGGGAGCATGGACCCAGGGTCATTGTGGGTTGCAGAAGGTAGAAGGTCTGGCTTCTGTAATTGCTTCCCCGGCTGAACATGGGCATTGACTGGTCTGTCCATACTCCCAGTCTGCCTCTCTCTTTCCCTAGTAGGATGGGTCTCTGGGGAAGCTGAGCTCCAGGACACATTGGTGGGGTCTTCAGTCCAGGGAAGCCTGGCCGGCATCCTTATAACATCTGGAACCTGGTGCCTGAAAGGAGAGTTAACATACAAAGCCAAACAAATTGTTGAGCAATCATAGACCCAAAGCTTGGAATAGTGGAGAGGAAGTGTTAGGGAGGTACTCACTGCAAACTCTAGTGTACTTCTGCTTTCAGGTATATATTTTGCAGTAGTTTATGGATATGTGTGAACATAAGCTCTCTCTCACAGAAACTGGTGCATATCTAGGTTTTGGGACTTTGTTAGAAAGTGAACCACCTGGGATGGAATTAGAGTATACTATGAAAGGAAAGGTCTCACCCGAGTAATGAAGCTGAAGGGTTGTCATTGCACACGTGAAGTCTCTGGACACAGTCTGAACTGAAGCATGTTGAGGTGGCAATCGTTGTGTTGATTAGGCTGCGATTGGCAGATGCAATATTATTTTATATGGATTGGGAGAGGCATATGGGAAAGTGGGCCCTATCCAAGGGTTCCAGGACTGGGGGAAGTAGGGCCTCTATAGTGGAGATGTGAGGTTCCTGCTGTCTTAGGGTTCAAAAAGACAATGGATAGTTAATGTTATCATCACATTATTTGGTAATTGGGTTAACTTTGAAAAGTCCTTTTGTTAGGGTTTGCTGTACAGTACCCAGTATCTTGTATATAGCTGTGCTATTGGATGTTTCTGATCTACTTGGTCTAGGCTTTTGAGAGAGTCCGCATTTCAAATATACAGCCTGTATATTAAAAAGACTGAGTCTGTGTTTTAAAAAACTTCGAGACATACAATTAATTTTCCCCCTCTCATATTAATCAACTAGTGATTTATATGACTACATTTTGCTAGAAGTGTACATAAACACCATTCCCACCACCAAAAGACTGTGACCCATCCCTCCCACCCACTCCCACTCCCCACTGGCCCAGGAAGCTGCATGTCTACCCCTCACCACAGGGATTTTACTTTGGTGCCCAAAAAAAATTTAAATTTTTTTAAGAAAACCTTTTCACCCCATAATGATCCTGGGTCCATACTCCCAGAGGGTTAAAGAATAGGAAAGCTATCAGAGAACGGGATGGGATACGGAGTTCTGGTGGTGGGAATTTTGTGGAATTGTACCCCCTCTTACCATATGGTCTTGACAATGTTTCCACTTATAAATAAAAATTATGAAAAATAAAAAATAGTGGTTCAGTTACTGTAGACTATATAGTTGCCTCTATGATAACAGTATTTGTTTTTATTGTTTAATATTTTTTCTTTATTGGGGGGATTAATAGTTTATAGTCAACAGTAAAATGCAGCAGTTTATACATGTGTGCTGTTCTTAGTTTTTCACATAACAATTCAATTCCCTCTAGGTTCTCCTCTGCCATCATGTTCCAGCACCTTACCCTCCACCTCAGAGTCTTTTACTCTGGCACAGTAACCAAACTGAGTCTGAGTTATACTTTGTATTTTCTTATTTTTCAGCTTCTTTTCTTATTATCAGTGATTTTTATATTATTAGTGATAAACAAGATTGTGAGATGAGAGGGGCACAACTCACACAACTCCCATCACCAGAGTGCCATATCCCCTCCCCTCCATTGGAAGTTTCCCCATTCTTTATCCCTCTGGGCATATGGACCAAAGATCTCTATGGGGCACAAAAGGTCGAAGGTCTGGCTTCTGTAATTGCTTCTCTACTGGACATGGGCATTGACAGGTTAATCCATTACCCTAGCATGCTTCTACCTTTGCCCAGTGGGATAGAGCTCTGGGCTCTGGGTAGGTGCAATGCCAGGACACATTGTTGAGGTAATCTGCTAGGGAAAGGAGGTTGGTGTCATGTTAGCATTTTTCACCTTCTGTCTATGAGTGATATAATCCCATATCCATCCTTCTCTTTCTGACTTAGCTCATTTGACATGATTCCTCAAGCACCATTCAAGATGAGGTGAAGAGGGTTAATTCACCATTTTTAATAGCTGAGTAGTGTTCCATATACCATAAATTTCTCACCCATTCATCTGTTGTTGTACACCTGGGTGGCTTCGGGTTTTGGCTATTACAGATTGTGCTGCTATGAACATAGATAGGTATATACAATTATTTTTGGATGGTTGTGCTTGGTTCATTGGGATTTATCCCCAAGGGAGGAGTTGCAGGGTCATAGGGAAGGTCTACTTCTAACCTTCTGAGACTTTTCCAGACTTCTCACAGAAGCATTACAGTATTTAGAGTTTAGTTACCCCTCCTCAATACCCCACCAAACTATAAAGTTTACCACTGGGATTTTGGCAACTACACTGCTCCTGAAAGCCATTATTTTTCTTTCGTTAAAATAAAGAGAGAAAGAATGGTGGGTGAGGGTGAGGGCGGAACAGCAGAGGCAGAGAGAACAGACAACACAGCACCACTCCACCTCTTATCAAACTTACTGCAGGCCTTTCTGTGTGGGGTCCAGTGTCTAGAACCCTAGAACGCATACATGGTAATGAATGCTCTCTAGTGAACCATCTCTCAGCCCCTATTAAAACAAATTAAGCGATGTTACTTATCTTTGTAGGACTGTCTCTAGTTTCACTTCATTATCATGTTTATGAAGAGTTTAAGCAGAAAGTACATAAAGCACGCTAGACAAGATGATGTCTAGTTTGATTCAGAAAAGGCATGAATCTAATTGAGAAGACATGGGAACAGACTCAGTACAGTGATCATGACAGAATGGGAAATAGATATTCTAGTCCAACCTGTTCCAGTCTGATGCTTTAGTAGAACAATTAATGTATTAGGTCAGAGAAATATTTCAAACATGTAAAACTCAGATCTAGCATAGGTAATTTTATGTGTGTCACTGAAAGTCCTGGGAAAATATTAAAAACATGGTAAACTTTAAGTGCCTCTCTCGTTTTCCAAGCCTGAAACAATTACATGCACTCAAGTCAACAGTATGCATTTCATTGCAAACATTTTCTTTTAATTTATTTCTTTTTCCTTCCTTCTTTTCTCCCTTCCTTTCTTTCTCTTTTGCTATAAGGTTATTTCTGGGGGTTACTACCTAACTGTACAACTCCACTCTTCCTGGTGGCTATTGTTTTGTTTCTTAATATAGTGTGAGATGCAGAGAGACAGGAAGAAAGGGGGGGGGGAGGGAGAGAGGGGGAGGGGGAGGGGAGAGGAGAGAGAGAGAGAGAGAGAGAGAGAGACCTTCAGTACTGCTACATAGCTCATAAAGTTTCCTCCCTAATGTTGGGGACCAGGAACTTGAACCTGGTTCTTCACACATGGTAATGTGTGTGCTCTACTAGGTGCACTGGGTGAACTCAACCTCTTGGTTGCATGCATTCCATTCCTGATTATTATTGGGTTCGTCTTCTTTTATGTATTTGAGAAAACTGTAAATAATATTAAACATTCATGATAGTGTAGATTCTATTATGAAGACTATTTGCATTAAAGCTGCTGAACTTGAGTACATTAATCAATTTCTTTTTTATTTTTATTCTATTTCCATTTTATTAGATAGGATAGAGAGAAATTGAGATGGAAGGATATCGAGAGAGAGAGAAAGAGAGAGAGAGAGATAGAGAGAAAGGGTGAGGAAAAGCTACCTGCAGACCTGCTTCACCACATGTGAAGCCTCCCCCCTGCAGGTGGGGAGCAGGGGCTCAAACCCAGGTCCTTGCACATGGTAATGCATGCTCAACCACATGTGCCACCACCCAGGCCTTAATTAATCTATATCTATCTTAGTTTACTTGCCTTTAAAGTGGCATCTATAGCAGCTTTTTAAGAAGAGTGCACTTCTAGTGAGTATAAATATAAACCACTATTTTATCTATAGATTATACAGTCACTCGCCTATTTTCTACTTCCTGAGATTTCTTTTAGAGAAAATAACACTAGAAACTGAAAATTAAGGGTGACAAATTAATTGTCATCGCTTATAAATACTACAGTAATCATTTATGTATAAGCTTGATTAAATTATTGTAATGACTCTTCCTTAATAAAATCATATTACTGAGTTTGTCAGTAGCTTTAAATATTGAGAAAACCTTTCACAGTCACAAAAAAAACATCTAGTCATTTATTTTTAGTAGATATTTTTGTAGCAATGCAATCTTTACACTGGATTTAAGTTTGTATGAAGACAAAGATAACCTTGACAAATATGTAATTTATCTCTATACTTTCCCAAGTGATATAGAAACAGCTATTACACAGAACTATGGTCAACTTCTCCACAAAACTACTGAAAGTAAAATTCATGAAGAAATTAAATACAAGCCAAAAATTTAAAACATAATAAAAAGAAGACATAAAATTCTGAGTCAGATATTTTTGAAGTGCTTTATATTAAGAGTCTTGCCTTCTTCCACTGAAACACATTATGGTTTTATTTTAATATCCAGTCCCCAATTGCTAATTGCTCTGATGCATCCACTATCTGCAGAGATCAATTTTCAAAATCAGACCCTAACATCTCCCACAGATTATGAAATATTATTGAATAACTCACAAAGTCATTGTCATGGCACACAAAATGTGACTGAATTGACTTTTTATTTTATTCCTGCCACTTCAGAAAAGTGCTAATGTTGTAGCCTTTAGTGTCTTTCCTACTTCCTCCTTTAGCATTGTCAGATGCTAAAGTTATACCTACATCTTTAATTTATTGCATCACTTATTACTGTTATTGTTGGGCCTTCACTGATACAAAATCAGCTTTTAAGAGAGAAAGAGAAAGAGATTTATATAGAAAGATATAGGAAGATACTCATATACTACATGGGCGTGGAGGCAGACACAGCTAATTGAGTATATATATTACCATGTACAAGGACCCAGGTTTGAGGCCCTGCTCCCCATCTATAGGGGGATGCCTCATGATTAAGCAGGTCTGCAGGTGTCTTTCTCTCTCTTTCTATCTGCCCCTCTCTATTTCTCTCTGTCCTATCAAATAAAGTAGAAAAAAGAGAAAAATGACCACCAGGTGGGGGGCTGAGCAGTGGCACAGTGGGTTATGCACACATGGCACAAAACACAGGGATCAGCATATGGATCCTGGTCAAGCCTTCGGCTCCCCACCTGCAGAGGGGTCTCTACACAGGCAGTGAAGCAGGTTTGCAGGTGTCTTTCTCGCCCTCTCTGTCTTCCCCTCCTCTCTCTATTTCTCTTTGTCCTATCCAACAATAATAATAACAACAACAACGATAAACAACAAGGTCAACTAAAGGGGGAAAATGGCCTCCAGAAGTAGTGGATTCATGTTGCAGGCACCGAGGCCTAGTGATAGCCCTGGAGGCAAAAAAAAATGGCCACCAGGTGAGGTAGATTTGTAGTGTCCACACCAAGCCCCAGTGATAACTCCGGTGGCAATTAAAAAAGAGAAAGATTCCACAACAGCAGAGTATCTCCAGGTACAATAAAACTTCATGTGGTGTACTCGGGGTTTGAACCTGGGCCACATGCATGGTAAACACTCTCTCACATGTCATTTCTTGCTAGCCCATTATTTATGTTAGACAAATAATAATAAAGTTTATGTGATTCTCCAAATACAGCTAAACATATCAAGAATTTCCATTGTTATTATTATTATTAGAAATGTACTGTAAATTTACATTAAAACCCAGATTAGCAATGGTTCCACATCTCAACATATTTTCAGTGTTATAAATTTGCTTACTTTTTCACTAAGAAGAAACTTGAATAATTTTGTTGGTTTATCTAGTATGTGGCCTTAGTTCTTGTTGATATATGATAGGTGATAACATGACATTTTTTAAGCATGTCATTAAAATCTCACAGTTTGTACTAAAGCTCACTATTATTTATTTATTTATTTATTTATTTATTTATTTTTGCCCCTAGGTTTATCTCAGGGACCAGTGCCTACAAGAATAGACTACTTCTGTGGCCATGTTTTTGATTTTTTGGATAGGACAAAGAGAAATCGAGAGGGGAGAGGAAGACGGGGGGTTAGAAAGATAAACACCTGCAGACCTGCTGCACCAATTGTGAAGCAACCCCCCCCTTAGGTGGGAAGCCAGAGGATTGAACAGATAACCTTGTGTGGGTCCTTGTGCATCATGCTATGTGCCCTTAACCTGGTGGGCACTGCCTGACCCCCCTCACTATGATTTTGTTTCCTTTTAATTGAGTATGCATGTTTTTTATTTATTTTTATTTATAAAAAAGGAAACATTGACAAAAAACATAGGATAAGAGGGGTACAACTCCACACAATTCCCACTACCAGACTCCATATCCCATACCCTCCCCTGATAACTTCCCTGTTCTTCATCCCTCTCAGAGTATGGACCCAGAGTCCTTAAGGGGTGCAGAAGGTGGAAGGTTTGGCTTCTGTAATTGCTTTTCCACTGAACATGGGTGTTGGCAGGTCAATCCATACTCCGAGCCTCTCTCTCTTTCCCTAATGGGGTAGGGCTCTGGGGAATCAGGGCACCAGGACACATTGGTGGGGTCGTTTGCCCAGGGAAGTCCAGTTGGTATCATGTTAGCATCTGGAACCTGGTGACTGAAAAAAAAGGGTTAACATATAAAGTCAAATAAATTGTTGGAGTATCTATGTTTTATCAGTGTAAAAGGAATCATTTTAATTATAAAATATATTCAAGAAACATGCAAATAGGATACATATATGAGTGCATTCCTACACATAGCACACATGCTAATATAGTTTCATACACACAGACATGAAGGCCTGTGGCCACTGTCATGTATTTTGGGCAATGGAAGTCTTAACAACTCCAGGTATATCAGAACTGTTATAGAAAAGGGGCTATTAAAAGTCAAGTTCTACTACTTTTTAAGCATACACATTACATATATATTTATTTATTTTTAATGAAAGGGATACTGAGAGAGACCAGAGTACTAATCAGTTCTGGCTTATGGGGTTTCTGGGAATTGAACCTGGGAGCTAAAGGCCTCTGGCATGAAAGCTGTTTTTGTTTGCATAACCATTATGTCCTCTCCCTAGCCCCAGTCAAATTCTGTTGCAAGTCAGTTCTTGGCTATATTGCCTGTGACTCTCATTTGTGGCTGTCCATTGTATAGGAAAACTTCTAGCAGGAGAAGCCAGAAAAAGAACATCATTAACATTCCCAAGTGTTTGTCATGATGACTGTTTCCCACATAAATGAGTTGGGACTATATTTGCTTACCTCATTCATCTTCATTAGTGGAGATAATTGAAAACAGATTACCTGTGCATGTTATCTGGAGGAGAATCTAGTGTTCATGTCTTTAGTTCCAGGAAGAAAAAAACACACACACACACACATTCTAGTACTGGAATAGCTATGCTCTAATGTTTCTCATTGTAGATTTGGCATCAGGAAAATCAACAGCAAGATACTGAGATAATTTCTTTTTCTTTATAGAGACAGAGTTAGAAAGAGATAGTGAAAGAGAGCACAATACTGAAATTTCTTTCAATGTGATTGATAGAGGCCAGTCTTGAAAGTGGGTAACACAGATGTCAGAACAGTACATTTTTTCAAGTGATTCATTTCAGTGCCCTTCAAATAACTTCTTTACTCATTAATATTTGGACAAGAAATATCTGCTATCTATGCTTGAGATTATCTCAAACAAGACTGAAACATCCTTAAATGTCTCAGACCATCTGTTTTAATGTGTTCAAGTATATATTTATATCAATGTATTTATTTTTATATATTTGCCCATTTTATCCTATGGTTCTGCCTTCCCTTCCTTTCTAAGTCACATCTACACCTATTGCTATTTCCAAATTTCCTTCCTTTTATCCTTCTTTCTCTCTGGATCTTGGGGTCTTGATGGAATTAGAGGCCATCTTCTCCCAACATTTCTCTTCCTCTCTGAGGCTATGGGCCAGAACTCTTTTGGTGGTGCAGAAAGTGGGAGTTCTGGCTTCTGTAATTGCAGAGTTATTTTCGAAAAAAAGAATGCTAACATAATGCAGACTCCTGTTCAACCCCAGGGAGTTATCTTCATACAATGTAATGAAACACAGTGAATCACTAGAAAACTGAGCTCATCCTAATTGGGAACTTTGTACCTCAGCAGTTATGTAAGATGGTTTTCATTTTACATTAAACATTGCTATAATCTCATAGTTAAAGTTGACATTTATACTACTGATCAAATATGACTTGGTATCACTATAGAATAAATCTGACCAAGATAATAATAATAGGTTTGAAAACTTAGTTGCAATAAAACACATTATAATATTTAGTTGTGTTTATTGATTTCCACTTCCACTGTTGCTCTGAATTGGTATTAATTCCAATCATTTGTTGTTTTAATTTTACGTAACATTTAGTCATTTTTATGAGAGCGAGATATACCAGAACTCTACTTTGGAATCCATAGTATCAGGGATAGAATACAGGGCCTAATACAAGCATGAGTGTCATAATCTAAACGCAAAATAAAATTATCATTATTTTTATTAACATCATTGCGACAAGACTGTATTGACTATTCAAATACAAGATCATTAAAATAAAGTCCTGCTGAAAGGATACTTTCCTTAATATTCTAAACACTTTCAGAAATACTTTGGGAGAACCAAGTGTCGTATGCTTTACATTGGTTTGTTCTAGCCCTCCCCCACCAAGAGAATTAGATCAGTCCAGTTAGTTTTCACGGGCCCGCTTGGCCCCACCCCTAGGAACCCCGCCAGAGTTCCAGGGTTCCTGAGTTCCAGATTTTCAGAGTTACAGAGTAAGAGAGAGTTCCACAGTTGAAGAGTTTCAGGGTTCCTGAGTTCCAGAGTAAGAGAGAGTGCTTGCGCCGCCGCAAAGAGACAGCAGAGTTCTGTTTGGTGATTAGTTTGTCTTAGTTTATGAATCGTTGTTCCTGAATAAAGAAATACAGCTTCCCTGCCCAGTTGTTGTCTCTGCGTCTCTGTTACCCGCCGTGAAGCTAGCCGGACCAGCTAGAGCCTCTGAAATAATTTTAACAACAACCAAGCTAAAGATGAAAGACATAAGGACTAAAAATAATGGCTGTGCATGAGAATACAAGGGCTGAATGCATAAGATCTCAAAGTCCCAAAATTCAAGCCATGTCATCATAGTATGCCAAGTTAATTAGTGTTCAGGTGCCTCTGTCTCTGTCTCTGTCTCTCTCTCTCCCCTTTTCTTCACATAAAAATAAAACTTAAAGAAAAAAATCATCTGTGAATATTTTCATTAATAATTTCATAATTAGCATCATGAAACAATAATCATGTACAGAATTTCCCAAATTAGAATATATTAGTTATTTTAGAATTTTCTTAAGTTGTTATAATGTAGTTGGATAAAATAAATACATTTATCAAAATCACTGAACATTGCCTTCTTAAATATCCATGCTGAATAGAAAAAAGGAATTAAAAAAGGGCAAAAGTTGAAAACAGACTGGAATGTCAGTATTTAAAAATCACTGACTTTAATATAGAGATAATGCCGTTCTTATGTATTTGATCATTCTGCATACTGCACAATGATGAGCATTGATAATTGCCATATGATATTTCTAGTAGTGAATTTTAATGGGAGAGAGAGTATAGTCTATCTGAAATACAGTGGGATTGTGGAAATTAATTTTCTGTTCATCGTCAAATATTTGACATTTTTAGGAAGTATGTGACAATATTGTATCCATAGCAAACTTCATTAGGCAACATATTAAAGCATTAACTGCAATTTTAGTTAAACTGCTTTTTTTTTCTTTTGCCACCAGAATGATTGCTGTGTTTGCATCACAAATCCATCATTCCCAGAGGCCATTTTTTGCTTTTCCTTTTTTCTTTTCTTTCTATTTTTACTTGGCAGGACAGAGACAAAATGAAACGACAGGGACATAAAGACTGAGAGAGACAGAGAGACACCGGCAGACCTGCTCCACTGCTGCTTATGAAGCCTACCCCCTGCAGGTGGGGAGCAGGGGCTCAAACCTGGGAACTTTGAGCATGGTATATATGCACTTAACTGAGTACACCAGCACCCAGCCCTGCAAATGCATGTTTTTTATAGTCAGTAAATTATGATAATTAAATAAAACAAACCAGTATAACAACTAATAGGGATCAAATTAATAATATTTAAATATATTAATTGAAGTAGCGTTGCAGAATAAGACTATATAAATGTCAAGTGTGCATCATTTTAATTCAAAGGAAGGACATTCAGAAGTCACAATAGATGTGGATGTAACTTAGAAAGGAAAGGAAGGCAGGACCATAGAAAAATGGACAATTATATATAAATATAGACATATAATTAGAAAAATAATAGTCATCCCATATCTGTGACCTTGGGAGAACTACTGCAGTTTACAGTAGAGGGAACTGGGGACACAGAATTCTGGTGGTAGGAATGGTGTGGAATTATACCTCTGTTATCTCATAATTCTGCAAGTCAATGCTTAGCCACTAATAAAATAAAATAAAAATTGAGCAATATATTGTAAGGGATAAAAATACAACTTTTGGTTGTGAATTCTTCTTCTTCTTGCGTTTGCCCTTCTTTCGTAGCCAGTCAGCAGTGTCAGGTTGAGCCTGATGTAAAATTTCGAGACCTCCTTTGAATCTGGAGAGGTGGCAGTCATTGACTATATGGGTCATAGTCTGTCTGTAGCCGCAGGGGCAGTTCGGGTCGTCTCTGGCTCCCCAGCGATGGAACATAGCGGCGCACCGGCCATGGCCTGTTCGATAGCGATTGAGGAGGGCCCAATCATAACGTGCTAGGTCAAAGCCGGGTTGACACTTGCAGGGGTCTGTGATGAGGTGTTTGTTCTTTAGCTCAGCTGACTGCCAGCTCTGTTTCCAAGAGTCTGGAACAGAGAAGTTCATGTAGGTGTAGGGGACCAGATTGGATGACGAGACATCAAGCGTTGGACAGGGTGGGCAAAGATATCCGCGTATATTGGCAGGTCCGGTCGAGCGTAGATGCGGGAAATGAACTTAGATGATGCCGCATCCCGACGAATATCTGGCGGAGCAATGTTGCTAAGAACTGGCAGCCATGGAACCGGGGTGGAACGGATGGTTCCAGAAATTATCCTCATGGAGGAATATAATTTGGAATTGACCAAGTGGACATGGGGGCTACGGAACCATACTGGGGCACAGTATTCTGCAGTGGAATAGCATAATGCCAGAGATGATGATCGTAGTGTGGAAGCGCTCGCGCCCCATGAGGAGCTGGCCAGTCTTGCAATGACTTGTGATTCCTCGCGCCCACCTTTGCTGCAGTTTTTATGAGATGTTCGTGAAATGGCAGGGTGCGATCGAGAGTAACGCCAAGATAGACTGGCTGGGCTTCATGCCGGATTCTCATATTGCCAAGCTCACATTAAGCTCATGCGAGGCCGAGGCATGGTGTAGATGGAAAACAGATGATACCGTTTTTGCAGTGCTAGGGATTAGTCGCCATTTTTTACAGTAATCAGATATTAGAGACATGTCTTTCGTGAGTGTTTCCTCGAGGATGTCGAACTTGGATGCCTGAGTTGTACAGCAGATGTCATTAGCGTAGATGAACTTCCTTGAAGAAGTTTCTGGGAGGTCATTGATGTAAATATTAAATAGTGTAGGAGCCAGAACAGAGCCCTGGGGGAGGCCACTTGAGACAAGTCTCTTGGTTGTGAATGCAAAGTAATATTGAGAAAGTTTGAATTAACATAAAGCATCCTTGACATTTATATAGTCCAATCACTTCTTAATATTTACTTTTTTAAATCAAATTTTGTTGTTGTTGCTACTAAAATATGCTGGCATCATGTTAAACCACATTTTGGAGAAGAGATATATAATCTGGAAATTATAAATATTTTCCCTTTCTGTGCTTTCTTTTATACTCTTTATATACACAGCATGTCTGCTTATCATAATTTGTCTTCCTTCTTGCTGTTCCCTTTACCTGGGTCAGTTTTATTTTTCTCTATTTGGCAAATTGTAGTGGAAGCGTGTTAATTTCAGCTAGAATGACATGCAATCTGTAGACCATTCTTACAATCTCCTGCCCCTTCAACAGAATCAAATTGTTTCATGTATTTAACTCATGTTGCAATAGTGTCTTATTCATCACTGTGGCATAAAAATGCCATATCTTAAAATTAGAGGCTTTTTCATTATATTTATTAATCTGTGACTTCATCAGCAGCAGAGACTCATATTTGATTATTAATATCTTATAAGCATATCATATAGGGAGTGTGATAAAATCATCAATGAATATGTGAACTGTGTAACCACCATGCAGTCATGTATAGCCTTCTGTATACATTTCATTTGCCATTTTCTTTTTTTAATTATCTTTATTTATTTATTGGATAGAGATAGCCAGAAATCAAGGGGGAGAGGGATGATAGAAAGAGACAGAGAGACACCTGAAGCACTCTTTCACCACTTGCAAAGCTGCAGGTGGGGACCAGTGGCTCCAACCCAGGTCCTGGAGCATGGTAACATGTGTGCTCAACCAGGTGTGCCACCACCAGGCCCGTCAGTTTTCATTTTCTTTCATTTTTATAAAAAGGCAACATTGACAAAACCATAGGATAAAAGGGATACAACTCCTCACAATTCCCACCATCAGGGAATTGTGGGAGTTGGGTGGTAGTGCAGCGGGTTAAGCACAAGTGGCGCGAAATCCAAGGGCTAGCATAAGGATCCTGGTTTGAGCCCCAGCTCCCCACCTGCAGGGGAGTTGCTTCACAAGCAGTGAAAGAGGTCTGCAGGTGTCTATCGTTCTCTCCCCCTGTCTGTCTTCCCCTCCTCTCTCCATTTCTCTCTGTCCTATCCAACAAGAACATCAATAAAAACGAAAACAGTAAAACAAGGGCAACAAAAGGGAATAAATAAATATTTAAAAATAATTTAAAAAAGAACTCCATATCCTATCCTCTCTCCTGATAGCTTTCCTATTCTTTAACCCTCTGGGAGCATGGACCCAGGATCATTGTGGGGTGCAGAAGGTGGAAGGTCTGGCTTCTGTAATTGCTTCCACGCTGAACATGGGTGTTGACAGGTCGATCCATACTCCCAGCCTGCCTCTTTCTTTCCCTAGTAGGATGGGGCTCTGGGAAAGCAGGGCTCCAGGACATATTGGTGGGGTTGTCTGTCCAGGGAAGTCTGTTTGGCATAATGCTAGCATCTGGAACCTGGTGGCTGAAAAGAGAGTTGACATACAAAGCCAAACAAATTGTTGAACAGTCATGAACCTAAAGGCTGGAATAGTGCAGATGAAGAGTTGGGGTGGGGTCTCTGTTTTGTAGACAGCTAGTAGGTCTATATTCCAAAGGGTCTGTAACTATAATAGTTTTTTTTTTTCCTGAGCTTGAAATCTGATATACAGATGGATCCAAGTTATTGTCTGAGGAGATGATGTCATGGCTGGAAAAAGGACCAGAAAGCTGGATCAGGGAAGAGAGTAGCTCCCAAATATGGGAAAGGTGTATATATATTGTTGACTATAAACCCCATTGATTTGATTATTGTGGACTGTAAACCCCATTGATTTGATAAGCCCATATTCAGCTTAGAAGCCTATATGACCTCTGCATCCCTGTAGATCTGAGATCACATTCTGTGTTCATGAGTAGGAATGCAAGCTGCCCCAATTTTAGGACCCGTCACTTGTAAATATCCCCCTAAGTTACATAGATACATATTTAAATAATACGTGCTCAGTATCATATGATAATAACATTAAACTATATATTTCCTTAAGACATGTAAACATTTTTTAGGTATATCTATTTTTTATGCATCAATGTTTATGCAAAGAAAAGGAAAATAAAACAAATACGGAGGGAGTCAGGCAGTAGTGCAGCAGGTTAAGCGCATGTGGCATGAAGCGCAAGGACTGGAGTAAGGATCCTGGTTTGAGCCCCTGGCTCCCCACCTGCAGGGGAGTCGCTTCACAGGTGGTGAAGCAGGTCTTCAGGTGTCTATCTTTCTCTTTTCTCCTCTCTGTCTTCCCCTCCTCTATCCATTTCTCTCTGTTCTATCTAACAAGGACAACATCAGTAACAACAACAATAGCTACAACAACAATAAAAAAGCAAGGGCAACAAAAGGGAAAATAAATAAATAAATATTAAAAAAATACAGAAATGAAAAACATGTAATGGCAAGTGGGTGAGACTTACTCACATAGAGGTTATCTTACAGGTTAACACATGTATCCTAAATGATGAACTCTGCTCAGAACTTCTGCCCAAATTATTTAGCACTTTTTCTGTATTAGCTGCCAAGTAATAGAACTGTGCAATTTCATAGTCAAACCACGGAGACATTCTGCTTTGTCATGCTATGGGGTAGATGCAGATAAAGAATATTGAGGGAGGTTAAACAGTGAATAAACTGTAGCCACATAAAACCAAACATGAATTAATACACTTCATAAATTACTCTTAGTTACCAGCTTATAAGTTTCCCTTCACAAAATAAGATATTAGGTTATATGATCTTGTAACTGGACTTATATCAAAGAATTTAGTTACACCCCATTGTAGCAAGCAGTTGAAAGGGGCCAGGGATAGCCTTTTCTATGTATCTTAATAAGGAAGAAGTAGAAGAAAATATTTCTGATGGTTTTTATTCTGAATTCTAAGTTCTGCTTGAATTAAATGATTCCCCATGCTCACTTCATCATTACCTCACTTAAATTTTAAGTCATAAGTAAACATTATGTAGAATAAACAAACAGCACTTGATGTCGATAATTTCATTGGGAAATTCACTTTTCTATGATTATTTATTTGTGCTTTAGGAGGACATAGTTTCTAGTATATGGGTATTTGTGCATTTAGAAAAATGAACAACACACCAAGATTTCTTCATTTGTGGCCAAGAACACCCTGAAATTACATAAAGTAGAATAAAAAAAGTCAAGAGTTGTAGGGGAAATGTGCATGAGAGATAGCCAAGACTGGTTCCACCCTCTGCACTTTTCAATTTGCTTTCTTATCATCATGCCCACAAACCAGAAAGCAGTAGGCACTGACTCACTGATAGGCAAGGAGAATTCTTCAGTCTCCCTCCATGCTCCTATGTGATATATCTTTTAAGAATTTTGGAATTTCCACTTGAAATAAAATGTTATAATAAAATGTAAAAATAAATTGTTTTTTGATAAGAGCTTAAAGAGCATATTCACATTCACATTTCTTTATTTTATTCTCTGCATGGCTGAGAGGGAAAAACAAAGGGGTTTTACTTGGATCTCATCCAACATCAATGGCAGAGTGGGACTTTTTTTCTTTTTATTCATTTTAGCTAGACAACTGTTGCATGTCACCTGGCCATTAGGATTCATGGAAGTAAGCAAGAAAAATGTGATCAGGTCTGTTTCAACAGGAAACTAATTCATTAAAAATATTTCTGAATAGTCTCAGAATCATCAAGAACTTTGGAATTCTAGAGTTGGAAAATAAACAGAAGTCACAGAGGACTAGACATTGCTTTTGTTGTTGTTCCTGGAGCTTCACCATTCCAGGGCAACTTTTCCAGGGAATATACATACATACATACATACATATACAGACACAGACACACTTGTACATATATATATATATATATATGTATATATATATATACATATATATACATATATATATATGTATATATATATGTATATATATATACATATATATATATATATATATATATATATATATATATATATATATATGGAGAAAAAGGAGAGAGAGATTGACAGAGAAGGAGAGAGACGGAAAGAGAGCATGTACATGTGAGGACTAGAAAAGACAAGACACTACACTAAGTTTCTCCCCAGTGCCTCAGTAGCAAGGCTCAAACCTACACCACATGAATGGCAAAGCAGACACCCTCTCAGGTGAGCTGTATAGACTACCAGTCCAAGACATTGTTGAACATAGAAACAGACTTAGGAAAACAGAATTAGCATACTTCAAATGGCTGCTACCTTCATGAGCATCCACCTCACCTTTGTTGGGTCCTTGAGATTTGCTTGCAAGTGCCTTTTCCTTTCATTTCTGTTCTTTTCTTTTTATTCTATTCTCTTACCCTCCCTCCTCTTTCCTATCCTACCCTCCCTTCCTTTCCCTTCCCTTTTCCTTTTGCCACCAGAGTTATTGCTAGGGCTCAGTACTGGTATGACCAATCCATTACTCCCACTTGTTTTCCACTTTATCCTTCTCTTTCTAAAATTTTTATTTGATAGAGACATTGAAAAATAGAGAGGGAGGGAGGAGTGAGAGAAAGAGAATGAGAGAGAGAGAGAGAGAGAAAGAGTCAACGAAGACTCCCCCCACCCTACCTCCTGTGGGTGGGGACTAGAGGCTTGGAACCCAAGTCCTCTTGTTTGGGATTTTTGTGCATTACAGGGTGTACCACTAGCTCACCCTATTGTAAATACTTTTCAATTGCAACTTTATTTCTCCAAGATTCATAGCCATGGGTAGGGGAATGATCTAAGGGTATTTTATCTGATTTTTTATTTTATGCTTAGAAATCGGTTTATCCAGATACTCACATAAAGCATGGACCCATCAAAATGAAAAGTGGACTCCAAAACAGAAGGAAAAATTGTTTACTGTGTAGATAATGTAGAAAATCTGGCGGGGTAGAGTGACCAGGTGGTGGTGCACCTGGTTAGGCACACACATTACAGTGCACAAGGACCTGGGTTCAAGTTCCTGGTCCCCACCTGCAGGGCGAAAGCTTCATGAGTGATGAAGCAGGGCTGCAGGTGTCTCTCTGTCTCCCTTTCTACCTTCCTCACTCCTCTCAATTTCTTTCTGTCTCTATCCAATAATAAATAGAATATATAAAAAAGAAAAACAGGCTATATAGATATTAATTCACTTAATCATTATATTACTACCTTCAAATGCATGTTTTTTTAAGAATAGCCAGATGTGAATATTTATCACTCTCAAACTTGTATTTTTATAGCCCCAGATTGACTAGTTTCATCTTTTTTATTTATTCCCTTTTGTTGCCCTTGTTGTTTATTGTTGTAGTTATTATTATTGTTGTTATTGATGTCATCGTTGTTGGATAGGACAGAGAGAAATGGAGAGAGGAGGGGAAGGCAGAGAGGGGGACAGAAAGACACCTGCAAACCTGCTTCACTGCCTATGAAGCAACTGCCCTGCAGGTGGGGAGCCTGGGGCTCGAACTGGGATCCTTAAACTGGTCCTTGTGCTTTGCGCCACATGTGGTTAACCTGCTACACTACTGCCCGACTCCCTGACTAATTTCATTTTTTAGTGAGCATTAGTGTGCAAACACTTAGAACAACAATAATGGCCTGATCTTGGGGTTTAAGTCCTGTAGCCCACTGTGAATAGTGTTCACATTACTATTTACAAATAGGGAAACTAAGTATGAAACAGCCTAGACAATGTAATCACCCAATATTTCTGCTATTAGATCCAATGTCTCTCTGTTAGAAATATTAATTTATCACATTTGTTTTTATGTTCCTTTTCAATTTTAAGTACTATTGACATGACTCATACTACACAGTAGCATTTACCCCTATCCTACTGTTCTCATACATTGTTTTTATTTTCTCTATCCACTGTATTTATATACATTAAATTTCATGTGTGGAGATACCCGTTACATCATAAAAACCTTATCTTTTTTAGATATTCATATTTGTATCTCAAAAGAGTGAATACAGTTTCTAGCATATAAGCAATGACTAGGGAGTCGGGCGGTAGCGCAGTGGGCTAAGCGCATGTGGGGCAAAGCTCCAGGACCTGCGTAAGGATCCCAGTTCGCGTCCCCCGCTCCCCACCTGCAAGGGAGTCACTTCACAAGTGGTGAAGCAGGTCTGCAGGTGTCTATCTTTCTCTCCCCCTCTCTGTCTTCCCCTCCTCTCTCTATTTCTGTCTCTCCTATCCAACAATGACATCAATAATAATGACAACAATAAAACAGCAAGGATTTAAATAAATAAATAAAACCTAAAAATTAAAAAAAGCAATGACTAATAAACATCATATAATGGTGTACTAGGAATAAAAAAGAGAAAAAAAAGCAAAAAGATGGAGTAGTAAAAAAAGAAATGAAAGAAGTGTGTGAAATAGAAGAGGAAATGGATACCCAAGGAGTAGACAATACCAACTCTTGCATTTTGACACACATAGATCAGTACATAAAGATTTTTTTTAGTACAGTACCATAAGTGATTGACTTCAATGGGTCCCAGTTTGTTACTTGGGTCATATAAATACTTTTGTTAATTTTCTAATTATTAAAACTACAGGAAGATCTTTTATTGAACTAAATTACCTTTGTGGACTGACAGCCAAGAGACAATGTTGTTTCATTTTACTGATAGGATTATCTGTTGACCTCTGCTTGATAACATTTATGGTATCCATTTATTTTCTTAAAAAATCAAAAAAAAAGCAACGATAAAAGATAACCCTTTGAAAGTCAGCTCACATAATTATCAATTTAAGACAAAAAGAGATATTTCACTTCTAAAAAAAATCCATAATGTCCTATAAAGGTTTAGGAAATAAGAACTCTTTGAAAGGGCTTCCTGATATGAATAATTGCAAATGTCAAGGGATAAGAGCTCTCTGATAGTGATTCTATCTTTAGAGTGTCAAGTGCTGGTGCAAAGGTGGCATGAATGATTTTAATGAGTTGTTCTGTATCCCCACAATGGCCCTGCAGAGAAATGAAAGCAGTACTTTATAACCAACAGAGAGATTTATCCAAAGACAAAATGTCAGAGGTAATCAAACTATTGAACTTGTGCTCATTGCTTTACTTTGTGTTTTCTAAATGAACTCTGAGAATGTGTCATGCTAGTAAACTTAAAAAAGCAGAATGCTTACAAAGTTGAATGCTACACTGTGACTTTTCAGTAAAATGTTGGTAGATATCACTATAGTACTATTTTAAGTACATTATGATTACTAATTAACATTTTGTACAGGAAATAGCAAGATAGATCATCTGGGAAGGTGCTTGCTCTATCATGCATGCACCTCAGGTTTGAGCCCAGCCCCCGCCATCCTGAGGGAAGTTGTAGTGCTGTGGTGTCCTTCCCTCTGTACCTCTGTCTCAGTTGTTGTTTTTTTAAATCTGAAATAGCCCCAAGCAGAGAAGCCATGGGACCAGTGACTCCAACTAGGGGAAGGGGGGTAAGTCTCTGACCCTCTCTTACCAACTCTAGTGACTGCATGAATTAGAAAGAGACATCGGGAGATATTCTGGCACAAACATCTGTTTATTTGAAGATGGGTACAGGCTTTTATACTGAGTTAAACAAAGAACATTTTTCACATATGTCAGAAATTACAGGTTTCTTAAAGGTCAGCTTGCCCCCATTGGTAGGAGGTTGGTATGACAAGAACTGATGAGATACATAAAGGTCAAGACAATTAGTTTCCATGATGCAGGCAAGTTAATTATGTAAAGGTATTTGAGAGAAGCATAGGGGTTAAACCAGTAAGGTGAGGTAGAGAAGAAGAAAAAAAGCTTGATATACACCACAGATATCAAAGGACACAAGGAAATAGAATATGGGGTCTCACTACTGGGTACTGGCAGAGGTGTATGATAGAGTGTGTTCTCCTATATGATCAAAAGGTGAAGTTATGGTGACTGTGTGAACTTTGAAGCAAGCAGCCACTTAGTCTGCTAGCAAGAGAATGAACTAAGTATGAGAGGCAGTAGGCATTCTGTGAGGTTGAGAGACTTACAAGGGGAAACTGAGTCATGGAAGACACCTGGGTTGTTTCCAGGTTCTGGCTATTACATATTGTGCTGCTAAGAACATAGGTATAAATAATTCATGTTGGATGGGTATGTTGGGTTCCTTAGGATACCCAGGAGAGGAATTGCAAGATCATAGGCTAGGTTCGTTTCTAGCCTTCTGAGAAGTCTCCAGACTGCTTTCCACAGTGATTGGACCAATTTACATTCCCAAAAACAGTGCAGGAGGGTTCCTTTGACCCCACAACTTCTCCAGCATTTGTTGCTGCTACCTTTACTTATGTATGACATTCTTACAGGAGTGAAGTGGTATCTCATTGTTATCTTTATTTGCATTTCTCTGGCAATCAAAGACTTGGAGCATTTTTTCATGTGTTTCTCAGTCTTTTGGATCTCTTCTGTGGTGAATATTCTGTCCATATCCTCTCCCCATTTTTGTATGGAGTTATTTGTTGTCTTGTTGTTGAGTTTGGCAAGCTCTTTATATATATTTGGTTATTAAACTCTTGTCTGATGTATGGCATGTAAAGATCTTCTCCCATTCTGTGAGGGGTCTCTTGGTTTGGGTAGTGTTTTCTATTGCTGTGCAGAAGCTTTTTAATTTGATATAGGCCCATAGTTTTATACTTGCCTTAGTCTTTTTTGTAATTGGGTTTGTTTCATTGAAGTTGTCTTTAAAATTTTTGCAGAAAAGAGTCCTGCAATATTTTCCTCTAAGTATCTGATAGTTTCTGGTCTAACATTCAATTCCTTGATTCATTTATAATTTATTTTTATATTTGGTGAAATATAGTGGTTCAGTTTCATTCTTCTGCATGTTTCAACCCATTTTTTTCCAACACCATTTGTTGAAGAGACTCTGATTTCCCCCATTTAATAGTCTGGGGATCTTTGTCAAAGTTTAGATATCCATAGGTGTGGTGGCTTACTTCTGGGCTTTCAATTCTATTCCACTGGTCAGTGTGTCTATACATGGTCCAGTACCAAACAATTTTTATTGCAATGGCCTTATAATATAATTTGAGATCTGGGAGTGTGATGCTTCCAGTTCTGTTCTTTCTTGTCAAGATTGTTCTTGCAACTCTAGGTCTTTCCTGGTTCCAGATAAACATTTGTAGCATTTGTTCTAGTCTCCTAAAAATATGTTTGTGATCTTGATGGGGATGGCATTAAATTTGTATATGGCTCTTGGTAGTATATTCATTTTGATGATGTTAATTCTTCCAACCCATGAACATGGAATATCTTTCCACTCTTCTGTGTCTTTTTCTATTTCCTTGAGTAGTGACTCATAATTTTCATACGAGTCTTTCATTTCTTTGGTTAGGTTTATTCCTAGATATTTTTTGTTGTTATTGCTATAGTAAAAGTAATCGATTTCTGAGTTTCATCTTCTTAGTGTTTGCATAGAGGAATGACACTGACTTTTGAATGTTAATTTTGTAGCCCTACAACTTACTGTATTGCCTGATGATTTCCTTCTTTCTTCCTTTTAAAAAGGAAATTTATCCACTGGAAACACTGGAATCATTCTGACACTGAGCCTCACACATAACCCTGATTGGGGAAGAATTTTTTTTCAGTGTCCAAGAGCAAATTACTCACCTCAAACTCTGCCATTCATGATTAAGCTATATAATATATGCTTTTAGAAGTTTATATATCAAAATATCAATCTTCTTGATGACCGAGAAATTATATATATGTATATATATACATATATATGTATACATGTATACGTATATATACATATATAAATATATATACACATACATATACATACATATGTACATATATCCATATACTTTCCAATGTCCTTTATACCTGCTTTTTGTTTGTGATGGGTGGGACAAGGGAAAGATACTTTTTAAGTTTGGGGAAATTCATCTAAATGATTTTATATGTGGAACATGATGTACAAAGAACTTATTTACTTCACAATCAGTAGCTTTTAAGTGGGGATGAATTGCCACTCCACCTCCCCTACACACTCTCCCTCGCCACTTCCAGGACTTTGGGCATCTTCCATAGCCATTTTGACTGTAATAACTGAGGAGAGGAACTACTACTGTTATCTTGGTTGTTTATTATTACTTTGAAATTAAACGTAGCCTTCTTCACCTAATATTTGTTTTATTATAATTTGAAAGTAATAGTTCATCTAGGAGATTTCCAGGGGCATGGCCAGAGGAACAGCAACTGAAAGATCACACCCAGAAAAAGAAAGACAAAAAGAACACCCAGAATCTCATAGCACAGCTGACAGAGTTTGAGGATAGAGTGCATACAGATGCAGCTCGATTCCCAAGCTACAGCCACAGCCAGGGAAAGCATCTTGATTCTAGATACTGCACACAGGGCAGCAGCACAGGGTAGAATGAACAATAATAGGGTGATCAGAGTTCACAGTGCAGTCAGAGAAAGGCAGACACAGCAAGATCCTGGGCCTGGGGTAACAACTTAGAACAGGAGTGGGAAAAGAATCCAGGGAAACCACTTAGAATAACCCACCACCCACTTATAGTTTTACCCCGGCTGAACCTAAGTAAACATGGAAGAGACTCCTCCCCCTCGCCACACCACCCAAAAACACTACTGCAGTGCCACCTGCCAGTTGAACAGCAGAAACCACACCCAACGAAAAAACATGGGAAATGAAAATATTTATCTCCATAGGATTACGGAAAACATGTCTAAATGTGATTTCAGAAAGCTAATTATGAAGGCTGTTCAGGACTCCAATCATAACATACAAATGCTAATTAAGGAATTTCAAGATGTTTTCACCAAAGAATTAAGAATTTCCCAATGAGAGTTCCAAGAAGAAATACAGGAGCTAAAAGATGACTTTGACAGCAAGAGAGCCTACCTGAGAGTTTCTTGTATCTAGAATAAACCAGCTTGAGGATGAAATATCAAAACTAGAAGACCAAACTTCCACCTCTCAGAGAACTAAGCATTTGAAGAAAGGTTTACAAACATTTACAAACTATGAAGCGATCTTCTAAGTGTTAGCAGACTCTGTCAGAAGGAAGAATGTAAAAGTTTCAGGGGTCCCTGTAGTTGAAGGAAAGGAGAGAGGAGCAGAAAGATTATTCAGAGAAATTATTGCAGAAAACTTCTCAAATCCAGATAATGGTCAAAAACTAGATATAGAAGAATCTGAAAGGATGTCAAAGCTACTGGCTCTTAAACAAAGAAATGTTGTTTAAAAGTAAGGACAATAAAGAACTATTGCAAACTTCAAGGGAAAGGAAGAAGCTGACAGAGGCAGACCCATTGGGCTAGGCTATCACCAGATTTCTCAACCCAAAACCCAAAAGCAAGAAGGGAATGGAATGACATTTTTACAATACTAAGAGATAATAATTATCAACCACATGTACCATATCTTGCCAAATAATCCTTCAAGTACCAGGGAGAAATCAAAAGCTTTCCAAATATACAGAAATGAAGACTCTGGGGAAGGAAAGGAATAGTGTGTCTAGAGGATGATTCAAGCTGAGGCCCCTGGTGGGACAGGGATAAAAATGTGTTGTAGACACCTGTTATGCATAATGGGGAACTATACACATGTGTAAACAGATATGCTGTAATTCATAACCACTTTTCAATAAAAATAATGGATCTCTTAATTTCAAAAAAGCTGTTATATCCATAGCACTACTCCCATTTAGGACTGAATACTTTCTTATTATAGAAAACTGCCCTGTAAAATGTGGGATAACTAGAATTTGTATACTGAAGCATGGAATTAGAATTTAGTAATAGATTAATTTAGTGCACATACATAGTATATACAAACATACACATACAGTGAAACAACTTGTAATTTACAGGCATAATGCATTATCAATTCAATACATTTTAAGTAGATTATAATACTGTTTTAAGTTTGCATTATTTTTATTCATTGTCTGATAAACAAACATTGATTTATATTGACATCCTTTTCTTTTGTTTGTTAGATGCCTTTCTTTGTCACTAGGCAATATCTCCATAAACCTCCTCCACCAAGTTAATTCATGTTTCTTCTGGGCTCCTGTCCTGATTCATTGTGGTTTAAATTTTATTTGCTTTTGATTTAACCTTTTTTTTTAATTGATATGGTTTGTATTCTTCTGTTCTGTCGTTCTTCAGTTGTTGTGTTTTGAGTACTAGCCAAACTAATGTCTTTTCACAAATCACTCACAAACCTCAGAAATTACAACAATAGCAACTGAAGCAAGGATTGATGCAATTCAAACAATACCAGTTAGCCAAACAACTTCAGTCCAAGAAAAAATAGCAAATAAAAGCAAAAGCAAAAGAAATTGAAATATAAAAAGGAAAACCAAGTGTAGATAATTATGCAAATGTACTGTCCGCTCTAATTTCTAGGGAAAGCAATAGGAGGAAGGAAAGTAGAAAAGACACACACACACACACACACTTCACTTCGAATCAGATTTCTTCCACAAAATAAGTCACAAATGAGTGTAAGTGAATTCAGAAAGCAAAAGAAGGAAGAAAAAGAGAAAAAGAAAGAAAGAAAGAAAGAAAGAGCAGTGAAAATAAAGAGTTGTTTTTTTTTTTTTTTAATTTGCTAGGAGAGAAAAAGGAGGATAGAGGGAAGAGGGAAAGAGAAACAAGCTCCTTTCACAATGGACAGGACACCCGGTCACCTATCAGTGTTGAAAACAACAGCTGTTAATTTTGGTCAACCTCAAGAGGAGGGAAAAGGTACACGCTTATATAATAATAGTAATAAAATAGAGTAAAAACCCATGACAGTCAGTCTGCACCTCTGCACCTTGGACCACTCCAGTTTTGCTGCATGCAGCCTGAGCAAAGTCAACCAATTATAAGAAGTATTAAAAAAGAAAGAAAGAAAGAAAGAAAGAAAGAAAGAAAGAAAGAAAGAAAGAAAGAAAGAAAGAAAACAACAAAAACATCAAAAAACCTCAGGTAGTCTTTCCCAGGCAGGGCTGAAGCTCTGATTGGTCAGGTATTTTGTCACTCAAATAGAGCTCCAGCCACAGAGATAGATAGATAGATAGATAGATAGATAGATAGATAGATAGATAGATAGATAGGGAAGGAAAAGGCTTGGAATGACAACTCTGATGTGCCAGGAATCTTGGGAAAGAAAATAGCTCCATAGGAAGTCTGCCAGAAGCAGCTAGCCAGCCCATGGGTCTGATCTGGGGTGGCGTGTAGGGTGAGTTCAGAAATACTGAAACCAAAGATTTTCCTTTCTTTGTCCATTTGGCCTTTGCTTTCCAGACCAACAGTGAGTTACTGAACTCTTTTTGGGTGTTACCCTGACCCCCCTCCCCCCTTGTTCAACCTTTCCTGGACTCGCCAGTTATCCTACCCTATTCAGAGAATTCCAAGTTGTAAGCCACTTTTTTTTTTGAGTTCACACCAGGTGTTGTTTCCAAGTTGCCATCTTGGCTCAGCCCCCCCAAATGGTTGATTCTTTTTTTTTTTTTTTTTTTTTTAATTTTTTATTTAAGAAAGGATTAGTGAACAAAAGCATAAGGTAGGAGGGGTACAACTCCACACAATTCCCACCACCCAATCCCCATAACCCACCCTCTCCCATGATAGCCTTCCCATTCTCTAGCCCTCTGGGAGCATGGACCCAGGGTCGTTGAGGGTTGCAGAAGGTAGAGGGTCTGGCTTCTGTAATTGCTTCCCCGCTGAACATGGGCGTTGACTGGTCGGTCCATACTCCCAGTCTGCCTCTCTCTTTCCCTAGTAAGGTGTGTCTCTGGGGAAGCTGAGCTCCAGGACACATTGGTGGGGTCTTCAATCCAGGGAAGCCTAGCCAGCATCCTGGTGGCATCTGGAACCTGGTGATTGAAAAGAGAGTTAACATACAAAGCCAAACAATTTGTTGAGCAATCATGGATCCCAAGTTTGGTCTGAGAAGATACTTGGGATGATTTTAATGCTCTTGAATTTATTGATGCTGTCTTTGTGGCCTAACATGTGGTCTATCCTTGAGTATGTGTTGTGTGGATTTGAAAAGAAGGTGTATTCCAGTTTTTTGGGGTGGAGGAGTCTGAAAATGTCCAAGAGGTCTAGTCTGTCAATCTCTTCATTCAATTCTCTTGTATCTTTATTGGTTCTCTGCTTTGTTGATCTGTCTAAGTGTGAGAGTGGGGTATTGAAGTCTCCCACTATTATTGTATTACTATTGATGTATTTTTGAAATTCTTTCAATAGGTGTTTAATGTATTTAGATGGTCCCTCGTTGGGTGCATAGATGTTAATAATTGTTAAGTCTTCTTGGCTGATTGATCCTCTAATCATTATGTAATGTCATTGCCTATCTTTTATTACTTTATTCAATTTAAAATCTATCGTGTCTGAGATGAGAATGGCTGTTCCTGCCCTTTTTTGTGGACCGTTAGCCTGTATGATAGTTTTCCATCCTTTCACTTTAAGTCTGTGTTTATCTTGTTGTGACAGATGTGATTCTTGCAAGCAGCATATGGTTGGGTTATGTTTTCTGATCCATCCCCCCACCCTGTGCCTTTTGATGGGTGAGTTTAAGCCATTGACATTTATTGATATTATGGATTTAATGTATTGTAGTGCCATTGTTCTAAAAAACAATTTGTTTACTCTGATATATTACAAGTATTATAGTGATGTTCTTGTTTATAAGAGGTCTCTTAGTACCTCTTTCAGGGCTGGCTTGGTGATAGTTGCCTCCTTTAACTGTTGTTTGTCTAAGAAGGTTTTGATCCCTCCATCTAGCTTGAATGAAAGTCTAGCAGGATACATAATCCTTGGTTGAAACCCTTTTTCATTCAGGGCTCGATAGATATCTTGCCACTCCCTTCTGGCTTTTAGAGTTTGAGTTGAAAAATCTGCAGAAAGTCTTATGGGTTTTCCCCTGTATGTGACTTTTTGTTTCTCTCTTGCAGCCTTTAGGATCCTTTCTTTATCCTTACTTCTTCTCATTGTGACTATGATGTGTCTTGGTGTTTTCAGGTCTGGGTTGATTCTGTTTGGTACTCTCTGGGCCTCTTGCACCTTGATATCCTTTCTGTTATTCAGGTCTGGGAAATTTTCTTGTATTATTTCCTCTAGGATGTTTGCTTCCCCTTCCTCTCTTTCTTCCTCTGGCAGGCCAATTATACGAATGTTACTTCTTTTGAGATCATCCCATATGTCTCTGTTGTTGTTTTCAGTGTCTCTCAATCTCTTTTTAAGCTCTTTCACCTCTTTCTTAGTTTTCTCTAACTCATCCTCTGTCTGACTAATTCTGTTTTCTGCTTCTGTTAGTCTGCTTTCCCTTGCCTCAGCTTCTTTCTTCATTACAGCTATTTCAGCTTTCAGTTCTCTAATTGTCTCAAGATAATCAGTATTTTCCTTGGGGGTCTCAACTGTTGTTTCCCTAATACTGCCATTTCTTTCCTCCAATGTTGTTTTCATTTCTGTGATTAATAAGTTTATTATTGCCTGCATACTTTTCTTATCTATGGTTACTTCTGACTGATTTGTGGTTTCTTCTGGGCTCTTGTCTTCATTCATTGGGGTAGCAGTTTTATTTGTTTTTAATCTACCCATTTTTTTTTTAAATTTATGTGTTTCTCTCTCTTTTTTTTTTAATGCTCTGTTGTTCCTCAGTTGTTGTGTTTTGAGCACAAGTAACACTGTACTAAATACCTTTATGACAATTGCACTCACCAACCTCCGGAATAACAGTAGCAACTGAAGTAAGTATTGAAGGAGTTTAATCGTTACCAGTTAGCCAAACAATTTCTCCAGTCCGTGAAAAAATAGTAACCAAATCCCAGTGAAGAAAGAGAAAAGGAAGAGAGGATAGCAAGAATAGACAGTTATGCAAATCTACTATCCAGTGTATATTCTAAGGGTAACAAGAGTGTAAAGGGAACTAGAGCAGAGATACACACGTAGAGAGTCCACTCTGGGTCAGATTTCTTCCCCAAAGTAATTCACAAATTCAGAAAGGCAAAGAAGAAAGAAGTGTATGACAAGATTAAAAAAAAAAAAAAGAGAGAGAGATAGAGAGAGATAAGAGAGAGAAAAGGGAGAAGATAAGAAGAAGAGTTGTAATTAAAGAGCAGTGCGAGGAACTTCCCAAATGTGTATCAGTGAATTGAAAAAAAAAAAAAAAAGAAAAAGAAAAAAAAAAAAAACCCTGTTTGGTGGTATGGGGTATCCTGCTAGTAGCTGGTCCCAGGCACTGCTTATGGGGGGGGGGGGGGGGGGTGGCGGGAAGGATGTATGCTTGAAAATTAAAAGGAAGAAAAAAGAATTTTTTCCCCCTACTCTAATTCTTAACCCAAATTAAGTTATAGACACATCCTTGGTATGACCGTTATGGCCCCTTATTGGCTGGCCTGCTAAAGGCAGAAAATCCTATTGTTTACACGAGATGTGTCCGGAGCTCAAAGGCTGGCCGCTTCTCCGGGCGCCATCTTCCGGGAAACCCCGCCCTCCAGACTTTTTTAAAGGATTTCTCAAAACTGAAAACTAGCTCCAAGTCCTTTGATCCAATGAGAGCTATACTCAAGAAGTCTTTGGATCCACCCTCAGGGTCGTGGTGGACCCTCGCGACTCCCAAGAGGCAGCCCCTGAGCTAAAGTGCTCTCTCCGGGTCCTCTGCCCGCCAGGCTCTGCAACCGGCGGAGGAGCCGCCTTCCCGGGTGGGCGGAGGACAATGCCCGGTGCACTCGCCTTGCCTGGCGCCGCCTGGGAATTCTGGAGCCCCGCTAGTCCGTGTCACCTTTGCTCTAATTGTTAACCCAAATTAAACTGTAATCACTTCTTTGGTGCCCCCCCCCTTATTGACTGGCCTGCTAAAGGCAGAAAATCCTACCGTTGCCGACGATGCTATCAGAGCACTCGCTGTCAGCGATTTCTCAGGCCACCGCCATCTTACCTCCTTCGGATCCCAAGTTTGGAATAGTGGAGAGGAAGTGTTAGGGAGGTACTCACTGCAAACTCTAGTGTAATCCTGCTTTCAGGTATATATTTTGCAGTAGTTTATGGATACGTGTGCACATACGCTCTCTCTCACAGAAACTGGTGTATATCTAGGTTATGGGACTTTGTTAGAAAGTGAACTACCTGAGATGAAATTAGAGTGTACTATAAAAGGAAAGGTCTCACCCAAGTAATGAAGCTGAAGGGTTGTCATTCCACACGTGAAGTCTCTGGATACACTCTGAGGTGAAGCATGTTGAGATGGCAATCGTTGCTTTGGTTAGGTTGTGATCGGCGGATGCAATATTATTTGGTATGGATTGGGAGATTCATACAGGAAAGTGAGCCCTATCCAAGGGTTCCAGGACTGGGGGAAGTAGGGGCTCTATAGTGAAGATGTGAGGTTCCTGCTGTCTTAGGGTTCAAAAAGACAATCAATAGTTAATATTATCATCACATTATTTGTTAATTGGGTTAACTTTGAAAAGTCCCTTTGTTATGGTTTGCTGTACAGTACCCAGTATCTTGTATATAGCTGTGCTCTTGGAAGCTTCTAATCTACTTGGTCTAGGCTTTTGAGAGAGTCCGCATATCAAATACGTAGCCTATCTATTAAAAAGATTCAGTTTGTCTTTTGAGAACCTTTGAGACATACAATTGATTTCCCCCTCTCATATTAATTAACTACTGATTTATATGTCTACATTTTGCTAGGAGTGTACATAAACACCATTCCCATCACCAAAGGACCGTGACCCATCCCTCCCGCCCACTCCCACCCCCCACTGGCCCAGGAAGCTACATGTCTACCCCTCACCACTGGGTTTTTACTTTGGTGCCCTACTTACAATTTGATCAGGTCCTGCTTTTAGTTTCCCTTTCAGATCTTCTAAGTCAGCTTCTGTTGATGAGTGGGATCATCCCATACTCATCTTTAACTTTCTGACTTAGTTCACTTAACATAATTCCTTCTAGCTCTGTCCAAGATGGGTCAGAAGGTGGGTTCATTGTTCTTGATAGCTGCATAGTATTCCATTGTGTATATATACCACAGCTTTCTCAGCCATTCATCTGTTGTTGGGCACCTGGGTTGCTTCCAGGTTTTAGCTATTATGAATTGTGCTGCTATGAACATAGGAGTACACACCTCTTTTTGGTTGGGTGTTATGGAGTCCTTGGGGTATAACCCCAGGAGAGGAATTATTGGGTCATATGGAAGGTCCATGTCTAGCCTTCTGAGAGTTTTCCAGACTGCTCTCCACAGAGGCTGTACCAATTTACATTCCCACCAGCAATGTAAAAGGGTTCCTCTGTCCCCACATCCTCTCCAGCAATTGTTGCTGCTGTCCTTTTTGATGTATGCCATTCTTACAGGAGTGAGGTGGTATCTTAGTGTTGTCTTAATTTGCATTTCTCTGACAATCAGTGACCTAGAGCAGTTTTTCATATGTTTGTTAGCCTTTTGGATCTCCTCTGTGGTGAATGTTTTGTTCATTTCCTCTGCCCATTTTTGGATGGGGTCATTTGCTTTTTTGCGGCTAAGTTTGCTGAGCTCTTTATATATTTTGGTGATTAGTTTCTTGTCTGATGTCTGGCATGTGAAGATCTTCTCCCATTCTGTGAGCGGTCTCTCTGTTTGTTTAATAGTTTCTTTGGATGTACAGAAGCTTTTCAATTTGATGTAGTCCCATTGGTTTGTTTCTGCTTTGGTCTTCCTTGCAATTGGGTTTGATTCATCAAAGATGTCCTACACATCAGAGAGGTGTAGATGGGAAAGTGTTTTACCAATGTTTTCCTCTAAGTATTTGATTGTTTCTGGTCTGACATCTAGGTCTTTGATCCATTTGGAGTTGATTTTTGTTTCTGGTGAGATAAAGTGGTTCAATTTCATTCTTCTGCATGTTTCAACCCAGTTTTCCCAGCACCATTTATTGAAGAGAGCCTCCTTCTTCCATTTAATGCTTTGGGCCCCCTTATCAAAGATTAGATGCCCATAGGTGTTGGGATTTACTTCTGGGCTTTCAATTCTGTTCCACTGGTCTGTGTGCCTATTTTTATTCCAGTACCATGCTGTTTTGATGATGATGGCTTTATAGTATAGTTTAAGGTCTGGGAGTGTGATGCCTCCATTTCTGTTTCTTTTCCTTAGGATGGTTTTGGCAATTCTAGGTGTTTTCAGGTTCCAGATAAATGATTGTAGTGTTTGTTCTATTCTCTTAAAGAAGCTTGGTGGAACTTTGATGGGTATTGCATTAAATTTGTATATGGCTCTGGGGAGAATGTTCATTTTGATGATATTTATTCTTCCAATCCATGAGCATGGGATATCTTTCCATTTCTTGGTATCAGTTTCTATCTCCTTGAGTAGCGACTCATCGTTTTCAGCATACAAGTCTTTCACTTCTTTGGTCAACTTTATTCCTAGGTATTTGATTGATTCTGCTGAAACAGTAAATGGGAGTGATTTCTGGATGTCTTCTTCTTCAGATTTAGTGTTTGCATAAAGAAATGCCACTGATTTTTGTACATTGATTTTGTAGCCTGATACCTTGCTATATTGCCTAACAACTTCCAGTAATTTTCTACTGGATTCTTTAGGTCTTTCTATGTATACTATCATATCATCTGCAAATAGTGAGAGCTTGACTTCTTCCCTTCCAATCTGTATCCCTTTGATTTCTTTCTCTTGCCTGATTGCTATGGCAAGAACTTCCAATACTATGTTGAAGAGTAACGGTGACAGTGGGCAGCCCTGTCTAGTCCCTGATCTGAGGGGGAATGCTTTCAGCTTCTCTCCATTGAGTATGATGTTGGCTGTAGGTTTGCTATATATAGACTCCACTATCTTGAGGAATTTCCCATCTATTCCCATTTTTTGTATAGTTTTGAGCATGAATGGGTGTTGGATTTTGTCAAAGGCTTTCTCTGCATCTATTGAGATAATCATGTGGTTTTTGGCTTTGCTTTTATTGATGTGATGAATGACATTGATTGATTTACGGATCTTGAACCAGCCTTGCATTCCTGGGATGAATCCCACTTGGTCATGATGAACAATCTTTTTGATGTGTTGCTGTATCCGGTTGGCCAAGATCTTGTTTAATATATTGGCATCTATGTTCATCAGAGATATTGGTCTGTAGTTTTCCTTTTTTGTTCTGTCCCTATCAGCTTTTGGTATCAGGGTGATGTTGGCTTCATAAAAGGTGGAAGGGAGTATTCCTGTTTCTTCAATCTTATGGAATAGCTTAAGAAGTATGGGTATTAACTGTTTCCTGAAAGTTTTGTAGAATTCGTTTGTGAAGCCATCTGGTCCAGGACTTTTGTTGTTGGGGAGATTCTTAATAACGGTTTCAATTTCTTTGTCTGTGATTGGTGCATTTAGATTTTGTAGTTCTTCTTGGTTCAGTTTTGGAAGTGCATAGGTTTCTAGGAATTGTTCCATTTCTTCCAGATTCTCTAGCTTGGTGGCATATAGTTCTTTATAGAAGTTTCGCAGAATTCTCTGGATTTCTGTGGTGTCAGTTGTGATATCTCCTGTATCGTTTACAATTCTATTAATTTGAGTCTTCTCTCTTTTTTGTTTGGTGAGTCTGGCTAGGGGTTTGTCAATTTTGTTTAATCTTTCAAAGAACCAACATTTGGCTTCATTGATCTTTTGTATGGTTCTTTTATTTTCGATGTTGTTTATTTCTGCTCTAACTTTAGTGATTTCTGTCCTTCTGGTTGCTTTAGGGTTCCTTTGTTCCTCTTCCTCTAAGTCCTTGAGGTGTGTAGTAAGTTCGTTCATTTGGGCTTCTTCTTGATGTTTAATATGTGATTGTATAGCTATAAGTTTCCCTCTCAGTACTGCTTTAGCTGTGTCCCAAATATTTTGATAGGTTGTGTCTTCATTTTCATTAGTTTCCAGGAACATTTGAATTTCCTGTTTGAGTGAGTGTCTGACCCAGTGGTTCTTAAGGAGCATGTTTTTTAGTTTCCAAATTCTATGTCTTTTAATAATTTTCCGTTTGTTGTTAAAAGTTAGTTTTACTCCACTGTGGTCTTAGAAGATACTTGGGATGATTTCAGTGCTCTTGAATTTATTGATGCTGTCTTTGTGGCCTAATATGTGGTCTATCCTTGAGTATGTGTTGTGTAGATTTGAAAAGAAGGTGTATTCCAGTTTTTTGCGGTGGAGGAGTCTGAAAATGTCCAAGAGGTCTAGTCTGTCAATCTCTTCATTCAATTCTCTTGTATCTTTATTGGTTCTCTGCTTTGTTGATCTGTCTAAGTGTGAGAGTGGGGTATTGAAGTCTCCCACTATTATTGTATTACTATTGATGTATTTTTGAAATTCTTTCAATAGGTGTTTAATGTATTTAGATGGTCCCTCGTTGGGTGCATAGATGTTAATAATTGTTAAGTCTTCTTGGCTGATTGATCCTCTAATCATTATGTAATGTCCTTGCCTATCTTTTATTACTTTATTTAATTTAAAATCTATCATGTCTGAGATGAGAATGGCTGTTCCTGCCCTTTTTTGTGGACCGTTAGCCTGTATGATAGTTTTCCATCCTTTCACTTTAAGTCTGTGTTTATCTTGTTGTGACAGATGTGATTCTTGCAAGCAGCATATGGTTGGGTTATGTTTTCTGATCCATCCCCCCACCCTGTGCCTTTTGATGGGTGAGTTTAAGCCATTGACATTTATTGATATTATGGATTTAATGTATTGTAGTGCCATTGTTCTAAAAAACAATTTGTTTACTCTGATATATTACAAGTATTATAGTGATGTTCTTGTTTATAAGAGGTCTCTTAGTACCTCTTTCAGGGCTGGCTTGGTGATAGTTGCCTCCTTTAACTGTTGTTTGTCTAAGAAGGTTTTGATCCCTCCATCTAGCTTGAATGAAAGTCTAGCAGGATACATAATCCTTGGTTGAAACCCTTTTTCATTCAGGGCTCGATAGATATCTTGCCACTCCCTTCTGGCTTTTAGAGTTTGAGTTGAAAAATCTGCAGAAAGTCTTATGGGTTTTCCCCTGTATGTGACTTTTTGTTTCTCTCTTGCAGCCTTTAGGATCCTTTCTTTATCCTTACTTCTTCTCATTGTGACTATGATGTGTCTTGGTGTTTTCAGGTCTGGGTTGATTCTGTTTGGTACTCTCTGGGCCTCTTGCACCTTGATATCCTTTCTGTTATTCAGGTCTGGGAAATTTTCTTGTATTATTTCCTCTAGGATGTTTGCTTCCCCTTCCTCTCTTTCTTCCTCTGGCAGGCCAATTATACGAATGTTACTTCTTTTGAGATCATCCCATATGTCTCTGTTGTTGTTTTCAGTGTCTCTCAATCTCTTTTTAAGCTCTTTCACCTCTTTCTTAGTTTTCTCTAACTCATCCTCTGTCTGACTAATTCTGTTTTCTGCTTCTGTTAGTCTGCTTTCCCTTGCCTCAGCTTCTTTCTTCATTACAGCTATTTCAGCTTTCAGTTCTCTAATTGTCTCAAGATAATCAGTATTTTCCTTGGGGGTCTCAACTGTTGTTTCCCTAATACTGCCATTTCTTTCCTCCAATGTTGTTTTCATTTCTGTGATTAATAAGTTTATTATTGCCTGCATACTTTTCTTATCTATGGTTACTTCTGACTGATTTGTGGTTTCTTCTGGGCTCTTGTCTTCATTCATTGGGGTAGCAGTTTTATTTGTTTTTAATCTACCCATTTTTTTTTTAAATTTATGTGTTTCTCTCTCTTTTTTTTTTAATGCTCTGTTGTTCCTCAGTTGTTGTGTTTTGAGCACAAGTAACACTGTACTAAATACCTTTATGACAATTGCACTCACCAACCTCCGGAATAACAGTAGCAACTGAAGTAAGTATTGAAGGAGTTTAATCGTTACCAGTTAGCCAAACAATTTCTCCAGTCCGTGAAAAAATAGTAACCAAATCCCAGTGAAGAAAGAGAAAAGGAAGAGAGGATAGCAAGAATAGACAGTTATGCAAATCTACTATCCAGTGTATATTCTAAGGGTAACAAGAGTGTAAAGGGAACTAGAGCAGAGATACACACGTAGAGAGTCCACTCTGGGTCAGATTTCTTCCCCAAAGTAATTCACAAATTCAGAAAGGCAAAGAAGAAAGAAGTGTATGACAAGATTAAAAAAAAAAAAAAGAGAGAGAGATAGAGAGAGATAAGAGAGAGAAAAGGGAGAAGATAAGAAGAAGAGTTGTAATTAAAGAGCAGTGCGAGGAACTTCCCAAATGTGTATCAGTGAATTGAAAAAAAAAAAAAAAAGAAAAAGAAAAAAAAAAAAAACCCTGTTTGGTGGTATGGGGTATCCTGCTAGTAGCTGGTCCCAGGCACTGCTTATGGGGGGGGGGGGGGGGGGTGGCGGGAAGGATGTATGCTTGAAAATTAAAAGGAAGAAAAAAGAATTTTTTCCCCCTACTCTAATTCTTAACCCAAATTAAGTTATAGACACATCCTTGGTATGACCGTTATGGCCCCTTATTGGCTGGCCTGCTAAAGGCAGAAAATCCTATTGTTTACACGAGATGTGTCCGGAGCTCAAAGGCTGGCCGCTTCTCCGGGCGCCATCTTCCGGGAAACCCCGCCCTCCAGACTTTTTTAAAGGATTTCTCAAAACTGAAAACTAGCTCCAAGTCCTTTGATCCAATGAGAGCTATACTCAAGAAGTCTTTGGATCCACCCTCAGGGTCGTGGTGGACCCTCGCGACTCCCAAGAGGCAGCCCCTGAGCTAAAGTGCTCTCTCCGGGTCCTCTGCCCGCCAGGCTCTGCAACCGGCGGAGGAGCCGCCTTCCCGGGTGGGCGGAGGACAATGCCCGGTGCACTCGCCTTGCCTGGCGCCGCCTGGGAATTCTGGAGCCCCGCTAGTCCGTGTCACCTTTGCTCTAATTGTTAACCCAAATTAAACTGTAATCACTTCTTTGGTGCCCCCCCCCTTATTGACTGGCCTGCTAAAGGCAGAAAATCCTACCGTTGCCGACGATGCTATCAGAGCACTCGCTGTCAGCGATTTCTCAGGCCACCGCCATCTTACCTCCTTCGGATCCCAAGTTTGGAATAGTGGAGAGGAAGTGTTAGGGAGGTACTCACTGCAAACTCTAGTGTAATCCTGCTTTCAGGTATATATTTTGCAGTAGTTTATGGATACGTGTGCACATACGCTCTCTCTCACAGAAACTGGTGTATATCTAGGTTATGGGACTTTGTTAGAAAGTGAACTACCTGAGATGAAATTAGAGTGTACTATAAAAGGAAAGGTCTCACCCAAGTAATGAAGCTGAAGGGTTGTCATTCCACACGTGAAGTCTCTGGATACACTCTGAGGTGAAGCATGTTGAGATGGCAATCGTTGCTTTGGTTAGGTTGTGATCGGCGGATGCAATATTATTTGGTATGGATTGGGAGATTCATACAGGAAAGTGAGCCCTATCCAAGGGTTCCAGGACTGGGGGAAGTAGGGGCTCTATAGTGAAGATGTGAGGTTCCTGCTGTCTTAGGGTTCAAAAAGACAATCAATAGTTAATATTATCATCACATTATTTGTTAATTGGGTTAACTTTGAAAAGTCCCTTTGTTATGGTTTGCTGTACAGTACCCAGTATCTTGTATATAGCTGTGCTCTTGGAAGCTTCTAATCTACTTGGTCTAGGCTTTTGAGAGAGTCCGCATATCAAATACGTAGCCTATCTATTAAAAAGATTCAGTTTGTCTTTTGAGAACCTTTGAGACATACAATTGATTTCCCCCTCTCATATTAATTAACTACTGATTTATATGTCTACATTTTGCTAGGAGTGTACATAAACACCATTCCCATCACCAAAGGACCGTGACCCATCCCTCCCGCCCACTCCCACCCCCCACTGGCCCAGGAAGCTACATGTCTACCCCTCACCACTGGGTTTTTACTTTGGTGCCCTACTTACAATTTGATCAGGTCCTGCTTTTAGTTTCCCTTTCAGATCTTCTAAGTCAGCTTCTGTTGATGAGTGGGATCATCCCATACTCATCTTTAACTTTCTGACTTAGTTCACTTAACATAATTCCTTCTAGCTCTGTCCAAGATGGGTCAGAAGGTGGGTTCATTGTTCTTGATAGCTGCATAGTATTCCATTGTGTATATATACCACAGCTTTCTCAGCCATTCATCTGTTGTTGGGCACCTGGGTTGCTTCCAGGTTTTAGCTATTATGAATTGTGCTGCTATGAACATAGGAGTACACACCTCTTTTTGGTTGGGTGTTATGGAGTCCTTGGGGTATAACCCCAGGAGAGGAATTATTGGGTCATATGGAAGGTCCATGTCTAGCCTTCTGAGAGTTTTCCAGACTGCTCTCCACAGAGGCTGTACCAATTTACATTCCCACCAGCAATGTAAAAGGGTTCCTCTGTCCCCACATCCTCTCCAGCAATTGTTGCTGCTGTCCTTTTTGATGTATGCCATTCTTACAGGAGTGAGGTGGTATCTTAGTGTTGTCTTAATTTGCATTTCTCTGACAATCAGTGACCTAGAGCAGTTTTTCATATGTTTGTTAGCCTTTTGGATCTCCTCTGTGGTGAATGTTTTGTTCATTTCCTCTGCCCATTTTTGGATGGGGTCATTTGCTTTTTTGCGGCTAAGTTTGCTGAGCTCTTTATATATTTTGGTGATTAGTTTCTTGTCTGATGTCTGGCATGTGAAGATCTTCTCCCATTCTGTGAGCGGTCTCTCTGTTTGTTTAATAGTTTCTTTGGATGTACAGAAGCTTTTCAATTTGATGTAGTCCCATTGGTTTGTTTCTGCTTTGGTCTTCCTTGCAATTGGGTTTGATTCATCAAAGATGTCCTACACATCAGAGAGGTGTAGATGGGAAAGTGTTTTACCAATGTTTTCCTCTAAGTATTTGATTGTTTCTGGTCTGACATCTAGGTCTTTGATCCATTTGGAGTTGATTTTTGTTTCTGGTGAGATAAAGTGGTTCAATTTCATTCTTCTGCATGTTTCAACCCAGTTTTCCCAGCACCATTTATTGAAGAGAGCCTCCTTCTTCCATTTAATGCTTTGGGCCCCCTTATCAAAGATTAGATGCCCATAGGTGTTGGGATTTACTTCTGGGCTTTCAATTCTGTTCCACTGGTCTGTGTGCCTATTTTTATTCCAGTACCATGCTGTTTTGATGATGATGGCTTTATAGTATAGTTTAAGGTCTGGGAGTGTGATGCCTCCATTTCTGTTTCTTTTCCTTAGGATGGTTTTGGCAATTCTAGGTGTTTTCAGGTTCCAGATAAATGATTGTAGTGTTTGTTCTATTCTCTTAAAGAAGCTTGGTGGAACTTTGATGGGTATTGCATTAAATTTGTATATGGCTCTGGGGAGAATGTTCATTTTGATGATATTTATTCTTCCAATCCATGAGCATGGGATATCTTTCCATTTCTTGGTATCAGTTTCTATCTCCTTGAGTAGCGACTCATCGTTTTCAGCATACAAGTCTTTCACTTCTTTGGTCAATTTTATTCCTAGGTATTTGATTGATTCTGCTGAAACAGTAAATGGGAGTGATTTCTGGATGTCTTCTTCTTCAGATTTAGTGTTTGCATAAAGAAATGCCACTGATTTTTGTACATTGATTTTGTAGCCTGATACCTTGCTATATTGCCTAACAACTTCCAGTAATTTTCTACTGGATTCTTTAGGTCTTTCTATGTATACTATCATATCATCTGCAAATAGTGAGAGCTTGACTTCTTCCCTTCCAATCTGTATCCCTTTGATTTCTTTCTCTTGCCTGATTGCTATGGCAAGAACTTCCAATACTATGTTGAAGAGTAACGGTGACAGTGGGCAGCCCTGTCTAGTCCCTGATCTGAGGGGGAATGCTTTCAGCTTCTCTCCATTGAGTATGATGTTGGCTGTAGGTTTGCTATATATAGACTCCACTATCTTGAGGAATTTCCCATCTATTCCCATTTTTTGTATAGTTTTGAGCATGAATGGGTGTTGGATTTTGTCAAAGGCTTTCTCTGCATCTATTGAGATAATCATGTGGTTTTTGGCTTTGCTTTTATTGATGTGATGAATGACATTGATTGATTTACGGATCTTGAACCAGCCTTGCATTCCTGGGATGAATCCCACTTGGTCATGATGAACAATCTTTTTGATGTGTTGCTGTATCCGGTTGGCCAAGATCTTGTTTAATATATTGGCATCTATGTTCATCAGAGATATTGGTCTGTAGTTTTCCTTTTTTGTTCTGTCCCTATCAGCTTTTGGTATCAGGGTGATGTTGGCTTCATAAAAGGTGGAAGGGAGTATTCCTGTTTCTTCAATCTTATGGAATAGCTTAAGAAGTATGGGTATTAACTGTTTCCTGAAAGTTTTGTAGAATTCGTTTGTGAAGCCATCTGGTCCAGGACTTTTGTTGTTGGGGAGATTCTTAATAACGGTTTCAATTTCTTTGTCTGTGATTGGTGCATTTAGATTTTGTAGTTCTTCTTGGTTCAGTTTTGGAAGTGCATAGGTTTCTAGGAATTGTTCCATTTCTTCCAGATTCTCTAGCTTGGTGGCATATAGTTCTTTATAGAAGTTTCGCAGAATTCTCTGGATTTCTGTGGTGTCAGTTGTGATATCTCCTGTATCGTTTACAATTCTATTAATTTGAGTCTTCTCTCTTTTTTGTTTGGTGAGTCTGGCTAGGGGTTTGTCAATTTTGTTTAATCTTTCAAAGAACCAACATTTGGCTTCATTGATCTTTTGTATGGTTCTTTTATTTTCGATGTTGTTTATTTCTGCTCTAACTTTAGTGATTTCTGTCCTTCTGGTTGCTTTAGGGTTCCTTTGTTCCTCTTCCTCTAAGTCCTTGAGGTGTGTAGTAAGTTCGTTCATTTGGGCTTCTTCTTGATGTTTAATATGTGATTGTATAGCTATAAGTTTCCCTCTCAGTACTGCTTTAGCTGTGTCCCAAATATTTTGATAGGTTGTGTCTTCATTTTCATTAGTTTCCAGGAACATTTGAATTTCCTGTTTGAGTGAGTGTCTGACCCAGTGGTTCTTAAGGAGCATGTTTTTTAGTTTCCAAATTCTATGTCTTTTAATAATTTTCCGTTTGTTGTTAAAAGTTAGTTTTACTCCACTGTGGTCTTAGAAGATACTTGGGATGATTTCAGTGCTCTTGAATTTATTGATGCTGTCTTTGTGGCCTAATATGTGGTCTATCCTTGAGTATGTGTTGTGTAGATTTGAAAAGAAGGTGTATTCCAGTTTTTTGCGGTGGAGGAGTCTGAAAATGTCCAAGAGGTCTAGTCTGTCAATCTCTTCATTCAATTCTCTTGTATCTTTATTGGTTCTCTGCTTTGTTGATCTGTCTAAGTGTGAGAGTGGGGTATTGAAGTCTCCCACTATTATTGTATTACTATTGATGTATTTTTGAAATTCTTTCAATAGGTGTTTAATGTATTTAGATGGTCCCTCGTTGGGTGCATAGATGTTAATAATTGTTAAGTCTTCTTGGCTGATTGATCCTCTAATCATTATGTAATGTCCTTGCCTATCTTTTATTACTTTATTTAATTTAAAATCTATCATGTCTGAGATGAGAATGGCTGTTCCTGCCCTTTTTTGTGGACCGTTAGCCTGTATGATAGTTTTCCATCCTTTCACTTTAAGTCTGTGTTTATCTTGTTGTGACAGATGTGATTCTTGCAAGCAGCATATGGTTGGGTTATGTTTTCTGATCCATCCCCCCACCCTGTGCCTTTTGATGGGTGAGTTTAAGCCATTGACATTTATTGATATTATGGATTTAATGTATTGTAGTGCCATTGTTCTAAAAAACAATTTGTTTACTCTGATATATTACAAGTATTATAGTGATGTTCTTGTTTATAAGAGGTCTTTTAGTACCTCTTTCAGGGCCGGCTTGGTGATAGTTGCCTCCTTTAACTGTTGTTTGTCTAAGAAGGTTTTGATCCCTCCATCTAGCTTGAATGAAAGTCTAGCAGGATATATAATCCTTGGTTGAAACCCTTTTTCATTCAGGGCTCGATAGATATCTTGCCACTCCCTTCTGGCTTTTAGAGTTTGAGTTGAGAAATCTGCAGAAAGTCTTATGGGTTTTCCCCTGTATGTGACTTTTTGTTTCTCTCTTGCAGCCTTTAGGATCCTTTCTTTATCCTTACTTCTTCTCATTGTGACTATGATGTGTCTTGGTGTTTTCAGGTCTGGGTTGATTCTGTTTGGTACTCTCTGGGCCTCTTGCACCTTGATATCCTTTCTGTTATTCAGGTCTGGGAAATTTTCTTGTATTATTTCCTCTAGAATGTTTGCTTCCCCTTCCTCTCTTTCTTCCTCTGGCAGGCCAATTATACGAATGTTACTTCTTTTGAGATCATCCCATATGTCTCTGTTGTTGTTTTCAGTGTCTCTCAATCTCTTTTTAAGCTCTTTCATCTCTTTCTTAGTTTTCTCTAACTCATCCTCTGTCTGACTAATTCTGTTTTCTGCTTCTATTAGTCTGCTTTCCCTTGCCTCAGCTTCTTTCTTCATTACAGCTATTTCAGCTTTCAGTTCTCTAATTGCCTCAAGATAATCAGTATTTTCCTTGGGGGTCTCAACTGTTGTTTCCCTAATACTGCCATTTCTTTCCTCCAATGTTGTTTTCATTTCTGTGATTAATAAGTTTATTATTGCCTGCATACTTTTCTTATCTATGGTTACTTCTGACTGATTTGTGGTTTCTTCTGGGCTCTTGTCTTCATTCATTGGGGTAGCAGTTTTATTTGTTTTTAATCTACCCATTTTTTTTTTAAATTTATGTGTTTCTCTCTCTTTTTTTTTTAATGCTCTGTTGTTCCTCAGTTGTTGTGTTTTGAGCACAAGTAACACTGTACTAAATACCTTTATGACAATTGCACTCACCAACCTCCGGAATAACAGTAGCAACTGAAGTAAGTATTGAAGGAGTTTAATCGTTACCAGTTAGCCAAACAATTTCTCCAGTCCGTGAAAAAATAGTAACCAAATCCCAGTGAAGAAAGAGAAAAGGAAGAGAGGATAGCAAGAATAGACAGTTATGCAAATCTACTATCCAGTGTATATTCTAAGGGTAACAAGAGTGTAAAGGGAACTAGAGCAGAGATAGACACATAGAGAGTCCACTCTGGGTCAGATTTCTTCCCCAAAGTAATTCACAAATTCAGAAAGGCAAAGAAGAAAGAAGTGTATGACAAGATTAAAAAAAAAAAAAAGAGAGAGAGAGATAAGAGAGAGAAAATGGAGAAGATAAGAAGAAGAGTTGTAATTAAAGAGCAGTGCGATGAACTTCCCAAATGTGTATCAGTGAATTAAAAAAAAAAAAAAAAAAAAACCCTGTTTGGTGGTATGGGGTATCCTGCTAGTAGCTGGTCCCAGGCACTGCTTACGGGGGGGGGTGGGGGGGGGCGGCGGGAAGGATGTATGCTTGAAAATTAAAAGGAAGAAAAAAGAATTTTTTCCCCTACTCTAATTCTTAACACAAATTAAGTTATAGACACATCCTTGGTATGACCGTTATGGCCCCTTATTGGCTGGCCTGCTAAAGGCAGAAAATCCTATTGTTTACACGAGATGTGTCCGGAGCTCAAAGGCTAGCCGCTTCTCAATCTGCCATCTTCCGGGAAACCCCGCCCTCCAGACTTTTTTAAAGGATTTCTCAAAAATGAAAACTAGCTCCAAGTCCTTTGATCCAATGAGAGATATACTCAAGAAGTCTTTGGATCCACCCTCAGGGTTGCGGTGGACCCTGGCGATTCCCAAGAGGCAGCCCCCGAGCTAAAGTGCTCTCTCCGGGTCCTCTGCCCGCCACACTCTGCAACCGGCGGAGGAGCTGCCTTCCCGGGCGGGCGGAGGACAATGCCCGGCGCACTCGCCTTGCCTGGCGCCGCCTGGGAATTCTGGCGCCCCGCTAGTCCGTGTCACCTTTGCTCTAATTGTTAACCCAAATTAAACTGTAATCACTTCTTTGGTGCCCTCCCCTTATTGACTGGCCTGCTAAAGGCATAAAATCCTACCATTGCCGACGATCCTATCAGAGCACTCGCTGTTAGCGATTTCTCAGGCTGCCATCTTCCCACAATCCAAATGGTTGATTCTTAAACCTTCTGTCTTGCACCGACATCAGTGGTGTGCAACTGAGTGGTAATGAATAATATCAACTAGGACACTGATTGGAATTTCATGAAGCATTTATTATGTCAACTTTTCATGATTCAGTACATAATAGCTCAGTTATCTTCCTACTGCCTTTGGGATGACTTTACTCATTATGAAGGGTTTTGTGAATGTATTAATAGCAATGATTTGACAAAGTTGGTGTTGACTAGCTGTATAAATTCAGAAGTTAAATTGCCAAGTAGCTACCCATTCCTGATTATTATATTACTTAGGTGACCCATTGAAGGAATTGATTGATGGGATCAAAACTATTATTGCATTTTAATAAGTAATTCATATTGAGACAAACAGCATTATCATTATTATATTTTCAATCAATTTAAACCTAGTTGTAACTCTTAATGACTGCAATTTGGATGAAATATAATGTTATCAGAATGTGATGATAGTACCTGGGGTGAAGATCTCTTATGGATAAGATATTGGCTAGAGTCAGTGATTTTTATTTTAAACTGAGGGTGTGCAAAAAAGCCTTGATAATTAAAAAGGGTTAAGATATAATAAATGTACATTTTCATGAAGGCAGCCACTAAACTTTTGTCCACAAAAATTAGATCTAGTAAACATTCCATGATATTGCAGCTTTCAGTGAATAGAATTAAAATTCTGATTCCATATCACTTGTTCTTTTACATTGAAGCAGATGTTAGTTTCATATGGATTCTGAATATCATCCAGTCTGTTCTTCAAATATAAATGTAATTACTGGTCAGTGGTTTTGGATAATTTATACATCTGCTAAAATCATGGATGGTTTTATTAATTTTTATATTATCTTTATATATTGGATAGAGACACTCAGAAATCGAGAGGAAAGGGGGTAATAGAGAGGGACAGAGACAGAGAGACACCTGCAGCATTGCTTCACCATTAATAATTCTTTCCACCTGCAGGTGAGGACTGGGGGCTTGAACCTGGGTCCTTGTGCACTATAATATTTGTGTTCAACTGGTTGCACCACCATCGGGCCCCTTATTAATTATTTAGACTTAGGGTTGTTCTCATAGGCAAACTGAAGATTTGAAACAACAGTTTTGGTATAAGTCCGCCAGAATAATTGACACGTGTTCAAATAGCCTAGTTGTCAATGGTTTGAATTGTTAATAATAGAAAGTTTGGGTACATGAATAGATTCCCTCTAAATCAAGAGGACTGTGGCCATTTTACATGGTGTTTAAAAGCTGAAAGTCAGTATAGTAATGTATTAAAGATACAGAGTTTATGATTCAGATGGAAACAAGAACAATCATTTTCTCCCTTGTGAAGGATTATAAAAATTTTTTTTTCATAAAGTTTTAAGGTAGGTGAAATATGGTTTTTCAAATTTACCTATGGCCCACAGTCTTTAAGACTGAATACTTTATCATAGAAGATTGCCCTGTGAATTGCAGGTTAAGTAGAATCTGTATGATTCAGTACCTAGTATCTCAGGTATCTGCTGCCTTTGGTAAGACTTTACTCATTATGAATGGTTTTGTAAGTGTATTAATAGCAATGATCTGAAAAATTTGGTGTTGACTATCTATATAAGTTGAAAAGTTAAATTATCAAATAGCTACCCAGGTGTGGAACACCTGGTTGAGTTTACATGTTATAATCCACGAAGAGCCAGGTACCAGTCCCCAGTCCCCAGTCCCCACCTGCAAGGGAAAGCTTTGTGAGTGGTGAAGTAGTGTTGCAGGTTTCTCTCTCTCTCTCTCTCTCTCTCTCTCTCTCTCTCTCTATATATATATATATATATATATAGAGAGAGAGAGAGAGAGAGAGAGAGAAATGCATGGTAACATGCATTTCACTGGGTGTGCAGTGTCCTGGCCTCTCAGTATTTCAATCATGGGGCGCGAGCGCTTCCACACTACGATCATCATCTCTGGCATTATGCTATTCCACTGCAGAATACTGTGCCCCAGTATGGTTCCGTAGCCCCCATGTCCACTTGGTCGATTCCAAATTACATTCCTCCATGAGGATAATTTCTGGAACCATCCGTTCCACCCCGGTTCCATGGCTGCCAGTTCTTAGCAACATCGCCCCGCCAGATATTCGTCGGGATGCGGCATCATCTAAGTTCATTTCCCACGTCTACGCTCGACCAGACCTGCCAATATACGCGGATATCTTCGCCCACCCTGTCCAACGCTTGACGTCTCGTCACCCAATCTGGTCCCCTACACCTACACTGAACTTCTCTGTTCCAGTCTCTTGGAAACAGAGCTGGCAGTCAGCTGAGGTAAAGAACAAACACCTCATCACAGACCCCTGCAAGCATCAACCTGGCTTTGACCTAGCACGTTATGATTGGGCCCTCCTCAATCGCTATCGAACAGGCCATGGCCGGTGCGCCGCTATGTTCCATCGCTGGGGAGCCAGAGACGACCTGAACTGCCCCTGTGGCTACAGACAGACTATGACCCACATAGTCAACAACTGCCACCTCTCCAGATTCAAAGGAGGTCTCGAAACTTTACATCAGGCTCAACCTGATGCTGTTGACTGGCTACGGAAGAAGGGCAAACGCTAGAAGAAGAAGAAGAAGAAGAAGAAGAAGAAGAAGAAGAAGAAGAAGAAGAAGAAGAAGAAGAAGAAGAAGAAGAAGAAGAAGAAGAAGAAGAAGAAGAAGAAGAAGAAGTATTTCAATATTAATGATTATGTTCAATTTTGTATTGCTAATAGAAAATGTACTGAGAGAAGCATCATTAGTGATTGCTTTTTCTTTTTTGTAAACACCTCTCTCTCCTCTTCCTGATTGTTTTACACTATATTATTGCCACCACTGCTATTACTGTCTTATACTTACAGTACATATTTATGCAACATGATATGTTCTACTGATCAATCGATGATAATACACATCAGTCTAAACTATGAAGGGTACATATTTAGTTAGAACTGCATTTTAATTTTTTATTTATAAAAAGTAAACATAGACAAAACCGTAGGATAAGAGGTTTACAACTTCGCATAGTTCCCACCACCAGACCTCTGTTTCCTATCCCATCCCATGATAGATCTCCTATTCTTTAACCCTCTGGGAGTATGGACCCAAGATCATTGTGGGATGCAGAAGGTTGAAGGTCTGGCTTCTGTAATTGCTTCCCCGCTGAACATGGGTGTTGGCAGGTCGATCCACACTCCTAGCCTGTCTCTCCCTTTTGCTAGTGGGGAAGGGCTCTGGGGAAGTGGAGCTCCAAGGCGCCCTGGTGGGGTTGTCTGTCCACCGGAAGTCTGGTTGTACCTACCCTGCTAGCATCTGGAACCTGGTGGCTGAAAAGAGAGTTAACATACAAAGCCAAACAAATTGTTGAACAATCATGAACCTAAAGGCTGGAATAGTGCAGATGAAGTGTTGGGGAGTCCTCCATTTTGTAGATAGCTAGTAGGCATATGTTTAGTTATATTTCAAAGGGCCTATTGCTATACTAGTGTTTTGTTTTGTTTTGCCTGAGCCTGAAATCTGATATGCAGGTGGATCCTAATTATTGTCTGGGGAGATGATATCATGGCTGGGAAAGGGACCAGGAAACTGGATCAGAGAAGAGAGTAGCTCCCTAATATGGGAAAGGGGTATAAATATTGTTGACTGTAAACCCCATCGATTTGATGTGACCTGGGGCCCATATTCAGCTTAGGAGCCTATGTGACCTCTGCATCCTTGTAGATCTGAGCTCACATTCTGTGGTCATGAGTAGGAACATTCCATGCTGCCCTGGTATCGACCCATCTTCCTCAGGTGTAGCATAGAGTATGTTGTCCATCCTCCTTTCTGAGGATGGAACATTCTCTACCATTGTTGATCCAAGTTGATAGCAAGGTCCTATGTGGGCCCACGAAGGGGTCTATTTTGTTGTTCCTGATAGAGGTGACTGGTAACAATGGAGAGAGGGATTTATTTGAGGTCTAGGCCCATCAAGTCTGTTTCGGAATTTCAGGACTTCCTGGTTAGGGCCCCAGCTGGTGGAATGACCTGATAGTGACTAAAGAGTCATCATTAAATTATGTCAGTCTCTTGCCCTTATTCAGCTTTTGCAGTCCTTGCTTTGATAATATTAGCTTTGGAGTGAGTGAGAGAACTGTAATAGGAAGTAGGTGAGGAGGGTATCTAAGTCTAAGTGGACACTATTTCCTTATGAACTTGATACTTACTCACTGCAGACTATTGTTTATTTTTGCTTTTAGGTATGTATTTTGCCCTAATTTATGGATACATGTGAACATATGCTCTATCTTATGGGACCTGGCCTATAGCTAGGTTTTGGGACTTTGTTAGGAAGTGAACCTCCTGGAATGGAATTAGAGACTACCATGAAAGGAAAGGTTTCACCTGAGTGATGAGGGTGAAGGGTTGGCATTCCATGCCTGAGGTCTCTGTACACAGTCCTTGGTGAAGCATGCTGAGGTGGTACTCCTTGCATTGATTAGGTTGGAATCGGTGGATGCAATATCATTTGGTATGACTTGAGAAAAGCATGCAGGGAACTGAGCCCCACCCCAGAGGTTAGAACTGCATACTAATGAAAATAAATGACTGGGGGTAGATAGTATAATGGTTATGCAAAGTGACTTTCATGCCTGAGGCTCCAAAATTCCCAGGTTCAATACCCGGAACCACTATAAGCACAGAAAATTAATGACGGATGGTCTGGTGCTGTTTCCCAGGCAGCGTGATTTAGGGCCACTATACAATAACAAATGGAGAAAACATGACAACTTCTGAAATGACTCTGTGAGTAGATTTGTGTTCCTACATTTTAATATTCTTAGAATTTTTAAACAACTTAAGTCATGAAAAGTCATTTCCGCTTTAATCAGAATCCACACATTGAAGTAAATGATCTGTCCTGCATTCTTTATTGTATTTCCTCTTTGGTACTTGTCTATCCCCATTTTAAAGAGGATAAGATTTTACAGACCTAAACTTACAGACAATGTTTAGAAAGACTATTATCAAAGTCGCTGGAAATTTATATTTAGGTTCCCTGATTATACCACCATGAATTTAACTCTTTTTCTACTATGCTCTTTTTTTTCTCTCCCCTATATTTTTATTGTTATATTTGTCTTGTCATTTGCAATCTAAATGTCAGGGAATGGCAGAATGATCATTCAGTATACTAGCTATCAAATGCTTGTCAAATCACCACATTGAAAATAGAATTTTAATGAAATGTGTTTACTATGATTACATTTATTTATTACTTGTATGCCCCAGGATTTAATGTCTCAGACCTCATAGTTATTCAGACAGTTATTTAGAAAGTTCTGTTTTGGGAGTCGGGCTGTAGCGCAGCAGGTTAAGCGCAGGTGGCGCAAAGCACAAGGACCGGCATAAGGATCCCGGTTCGAACCCCGGCTCCCCACCTGCAGGGGACTCGAGTCGCTTCACAGGCGGTGAAGCAGGTCTGCAGGTGTCTATCTTTCTCTCCTCCTCTCTGTCTTCCCCTCCTCTCTCCATTTCTCTCTGTCCTATCCAACAACTACAACAACAATAATAACTACATTAATAAAACAACAAGGGCAACAAAAGGGAATAAATAAATAAAATAAATATTTTAAAAAAAGAAAGTTCTTTTTTTATTGTCTTTATTTATTTATTGGATAGAGAGAGCCAGAAATTGAGAGGAAGAGGGGATATGCAGAGGGAGACAGAGAAACACCTCCAGCACTGTGAAGCTTTTCCCCTCAGGTGGGGACTGGAGGCTTGAACCTAGGTCTTTGAGCATTGTAGCATGTGTGCTCAACCAGGTGTGCCACCAACCAGTCCCTCGGAAGTTCTTATGTGTACTTCATTTACTATTTTATAATGTCCCTGTATCATGCTGCCTGGGACATGTAGTAGTAGATCATTACCTGTTTTCTTAAAAGAAAAGTTCAATCTAAGTACAAATTTTGACTTTCACTGGACAATATTTACTTCACTCAAGTATGATAAACATTTTAATTTCTACTGTTTTTCAATTGTGCTGATGATTTTCTTTACCATTTTAGTAGGACTGGATGTGTTAAAATTAAAAGCTTTTTGAGGCAGTTGACTCTGCTAACAGGCCTCACTCTAAGCTTTGAGCTCTGTCTCAGCTTTGAGGCAGATGGCTTCTTTTTATTGTCGGCCCTTCTTTTCATGACTATTTCTTAATTTGCTTATTCCAATAAACCTTCTACAACCTTAAAAAGTTAAAATTCTTTCTTGAACCTTCAAAATCATGGTCATTAATACTGCTATGTTATTAAAAATTATCAGCTGAAATTAGAGGATAGTTAAGTGAGTTGTATTATCAGTTCAATAGGACTTTCCCATCCTTTCTTGCCATTGGTAGATTTGAACTTAGATTCTCTAAAGATCATTTAATTGATCATCAGATGCAGTCCCATAAAAATAAAGACTCCATATTAGAAGCTTTCAGATGTCAGTTGAGTGATATTAAAATGATACCTACTTTTAGTTATTATTTTCTCTAGTCTATAAAGTACTATTTGAGACCCAAATCTGTTTTGTGGTATGAGAAATTGAATTGATTAAGGTGGTGGAATATTTCTGTTGAAAATATGGATTCTTAAAAATTTCTTTATTGGGGAACTAATGTCTTACATTCGACAGTAAATACAATAGTTTGTACATGCATAACATTTCCCAGTTTTCCATATAACAATACAACCCCCACTGGGTCCTCTGTCATCCTCTTTGGACCTGTATTCTCCCCCCACCCTCCCCAGAGTCTTTTACTTTGGTGCAATACACCAATTCCAGTTCAGGTTCTACTTGTGTTTGCTCCTCTGATCTTGTTTTTCAACTTCTGTCTGAGAGTGAGATCATCCCGAAAATATGGATTTTTAACACATACCAAATACCATATAATATCCTAATGGCAAATTTATATTGATATGACAAGTAAAGAGTCACTAATAGTTGAAACCAATGCAAATGTATACTTCAAATAAAAGAATGCACATAATGAAACATTTAGCTATTTGCTTATTGGTCTGTAATGAGAAAGCTTGAAAAAAGACATTCTAATATGTTGGGTTTTCTGTTGTTTTACATGTTCCTGATCTAGATTTATATTTTTGAAAATAATATCTACTATCAACCTGATATAAAGAGCAGTTCATTGCGACTGACATCTTCTGGAAAAGAAGGCATTATTTTTAATGGGATTGCTGACTGGTTATATGAAGGTGAGTTGGATAGATTTAGCTTCGAAAAGAACACAAATGATATGTCTTGATACAAAATATGTAAGAAAAATCTGTTCATTCCAGAACAATCCTTATAGCACTATTTCTTGTCCTCATTTCCTCTCAAAATTGCCTACATGCTTTCATGTCTTCACTACATCTACTTATATGATTCCACATTTGGTATATCTGCATATATTTTGCTCAGACTAGATAGATTTTATTTTTTTCATGATGTTTATCTAATGAAAGTGAAATATCACTTTACATTACTCTGGACTTGAATGCTTATTTTTTTCCCCTCTGATTCCAGAATGAAAAACCAACAAAATTCTTCATTTCTCAAAAAGTACATGAATAATATTTTATTTTAGTCATCCACTTTAAAAACCACCACATAGGGTTCAAAACAAAATCTTCCCAAGAATGTTATGTAGTCACAAGTATACCAGTGTTTAGTAGTATCTGATAGTATAAACAGGAGTCAGATGCTGTAACTCTACCCTGTCATCATCTAAGCTAGAAGGTCTGATGGAGATTCAGAGCTTGATTTTTAACACTAGGCTTCAAACTCTGTGATTCTAGCAAATTGTGTCAAGTTTTAACTTGTTTTAATGCTGCATTTAATTACAAATTATAAAGCTAAGAAATCACCCAGAAAATTAATTTTATTTCTTGAAGAATATTAGAAAAATGCAATCAGGAGTTGGGTGGTAGTGCAGAGGGTTAAGCGCACATGGAGCGAAGCGCAAGGACTGGCATGTGGATCCCGGTTCGAGCCCCCAGTTCCCCATCTGTTGGTGAGTCGCTTCACAGGTGGTGAAGCAAGTCTGCAGGTGTATATCTTTCTCTCCCCCTCTGTGTCTTCCCCTCCTCTCTCCATTTTTCTCTGTACTAACGACTCCAACAATAATAACTACAACAATAAAAAAGGCAACAAAAGGGAAAATAAATAAATAAATAAATAAAATTTTTAAAAAAGGTTTATGAAAAAAAAAGAAAAATTCATTCTACCTCAGAATTGATGTATTGATTCTGTTAGAAATTATTGTAAATCATTGGTATTATCAATTCAAGCACAGATTCTCTCTTCCAACACATATCATTAGTATGTTTCAGATATTTGTCCAAGTTTTATGACACATACCTGTCTCTCAGGATATTATGTTCAAAGGAAAGATTTTGCAGGATAGAACTATATTATTAAAAATAAAACACTGCATTATTTTTATTATGCCCCTTGAAATATTTATGTATATATGTACACTTATGTCTATAATATTGTTGCATAGATTTCAGTATCAGATTATGAAAATTTTGGAGACCAGTCTATTCTGAATAATAAAGGAAGTTTCTATAGACTTATCATCAGTAAGTGTGCTATCATAGTTATAAGGTGGCTCATTGTAGGAAATCCTGTGCCTTCCCCTTTGAGCACAAGTGTTGCATGAACATCAGTTTGCTATAAGAAACATACCAGGTTAGCCAGCATTAGCATCTATATCTACTTTGTGTTTAAAAATCAACTGGTAATTCTGAAACACTGCAGAATGGATAAAAATTATTTTGTGATCATAACTCTGTTGAACTAGAGTATTTTTGCAGCATTCCTTGTCACCAGAAACATGGTTAAAGTTTAAAACTAGAAGCAGCAGAAAACTAGCTTGTAAAATTTATCCAAGTAGAGTGTAGGCCAGGCTGTCTTGGGGAAATAAACATTAAAACTTAAAGCAATGTTTTACATGGGAAAAATAAATATGGAAATAGATAAGAATTACTCTTCAGAAGAAAGAGTAGCTGACTGTAGTTTTCCTCTTCAAAACTACATAATAGGGCTCCTGGTTACTATTTTGAATTGAATAACTGAATTGAATAAACAGGTGGAGAACCCACTTGAAACTTGAGTAGTACTGGGAATTTAGATAGAACAAGCTAACCTGCTCTACTCTGGAGGATTCCACAGACTAGGGTGGCCTTTATATTCAATTATTGTTGGTGCTAGGTGAGACCCTGGCAAATGAAGAAACTATGTAATTAAGGAGTACAATTGTAATAAACACAAAATTCTGTGAAAGAACAATGAAGATTTAATTCATTCAAGAAATTTACAAACAGTTTTTTTAAAGCATAAATCTTCTGAATTGAGCCTGAAAGATAGAAAAAAATTACATGGAAAGAAATTAGGAAGTCAAATCCTGGCAAGAGTGAATGTTTTTCAATAGCACAGAACAGCTAAGAAGTATATTGTGTGCCCAGGGTTTTATTGGTTTCATTGAGGCATAATTTAATACACACACACACACACACACACACACACACACACACACACACACACACACACACACACACACCAACAAGAACCAATGCAATAATCTGGGATTTTGGCTATTTTCCTCTATTAAATGAGGGAATTAATAGGACTTTTCAGGCAAGGGAGTTACATGATGAGATTTTTCTCAATATAAACATAATATTTTAGAAAAGTGTGATGCTGGATCAAATCTTAGAAGGAGCCAATAGGCAGCTCTAAGGTTTTCTGTGTCTTATCAAGAGATAATAAGCTATGAAGCCAGGGTGGAAGCATTAAGAAGAAGTGGGGGATTATAAAATTAATGAAGCCAAAGTAAATGTTAATGGTTAAATGGACGGGATGGATAAAAATAAATCAAGAATGAGTCTTTGACATTTGGCTTGGGTTACTGGTCACCTGATATCAGATACATCAACCAGACATTCTTGAGGATTAATAGGCTTATGGGAAGAGAAATAGTTTTGTGGGCTACTGGTGCTTCACAATATACAGGGATACTACACTGGGTGGCACTTCATGCTGACAGACTTCCTACTTCACTTTTATAGAAGTATATTCTGTGTTGACTTACCCCCTAATCAAAATGACCTGAGCTTTACCCAAATAGCTCATATGGAAGGCACCTGCTTTATCAATTATTTGTCCCAGCTTTGACTGGAGGACACTTCAGTACTGTGATGACTTTCCTTATCTCATTCTGTTACTTTTTCTCTCTCTCTGAAAAAAAAAAATTCCATAGAAGTGAAGCCTTGGTGAAGACAAATAAATGAGTAAATAAATAAATAAATAAATAAGGAAATAAATAGGTTATTAGGTCCTCTAGGGAACACAGTATAATTGATGATATTAAATTTATAAGGAAATTGTAGGGGAAAAATGAGAGGCCAACCCCTGAAAAAGAACAATTAAAAGATAAAAATCTCCATATTGGTCTGCTAGGAAGCAGTGTTTGATGGATATGTAAATAATATTTGACAAATAACATAAGCTTTTATGAAGACACTGTTGACCTGACATATGCTTAAAAGGAAATAAGAAAAATACTCTTTTGTAATTCAAGCAAAACTTGAAATGTTGGGCACCTATGATGTAGGTAAACAAAAAAGTCCAGTTAAACTGTGTGATTTAATCTTTGAAACGAGAATATATCATATGACTTACTAAAGAACCCAAGAGTGAGGAGGATGGGTGACTAGACTCTTGTCACAAAACTTAGCAGGCACAGAATTGGTCTTGAAAGCAAATGAAGGAAGGACTGGTACTAGTTTAACTTAAAAATTCTATACTCTTCATTATTCCCCAAAACATGATGAACATAATGAAACCTCTGCCATTTAATATCGCTGGCATTGTTCTTTAGTCAAAGACTTAGTAATTTCACTGCCAGAGTCTTATTTCAATTTTTGCTTTATTCACACATACACATGCCTGTGTGTACACACACGCACACGCACACGCACACGCACACGCACACACACACACCTACCAAGAAAATAAATGTAATGATAATAATAGGGTTATTTTCCTTCCTCTCTCCCTCCCTTCCTTCCTCTCTCCCCTTCTTCCTTCCTTCCTTCCTTCCTTCCTTCCTTCCTTCCTTCCTTCCTTCCTTCCTTCCTCCTTCCTTCCTTCCTTCCTTCCTCCCTCCTTCCCTCCCTCCCTGCCTCCCTCCCTTCCTTCCTCCCTTCCTTCCCTCCTCCCTTCCTTCCTTCCTTCCTTCCCTCCCTTCCTTCCTTCCTTCCCTCCCTCCTTCCTTCCTTCCCTCCTCCCTTCCTTCCTTCCTTCCCTCCCTCCCTCCTTCCTTCCCTCCTTCCTTCCTTCCTTCCTTCCTTCCTTCCTTCCTTCCTTCCTTCCTTCCTTCCTTCGCACTGCTCAGGTCTGGCTCTGGCTTATGGTGGAGCAGAGGATTGAACCTGGGATTTCAGAGCCTCAGGCATGAGTCTCTGCATAGCCTTTATGCTAGCTCTGCCACCCAAGACAAGGATTTGTGTTACTCAGATGACTTTAATTTTCCTGTAAACCTGCCTGCAATTCTCTTTACTTCACGTGTCCTCACATGTACATTTATCTCCCACTATCATTTTGTTTCTCCAGTATGCCAACAACTTTCGGATCCCAGATCTTTCTTTTCCATTTCATTATATTCCCTAATACACAATTTCACCTTCTAGGAATGCATATGGATTTCAACATGATATGCAGTACTCTTCTGTGACTATTATCTTTTTTCTTTTTCATTAATATTGGGGGGTTAATAGTTTATAGTATAGTCTTTAACACATAGGTATAACCTCTCATTTCCCCATGATAGGTGTACGAGAGATGCAACAGGAACCCAGCATCCCTTCATCCTGTCCCCACCGCTCCTTCCCCAGAGTCCTTTGCTTTGGCTCAATACAACATACCCAGTACAAATTTCACCTTGTATTTTCCCTTACTATTCTTTATTCCTATATTCCATCTATACGTGAGATCATATATAACATTGGTCTTTATCTTTCTAGCTTGTCTCATTCAGCGTAATACCTTTAAGTTCTTCCCATAACTTTAAAATAGTCTGTTAAAATCTGAATATATACCAGTAAGTGGAAATTCTTCATATATATATATATATATATGAAGAATTTCCACTTACTGGTTTTAATTGAACAATCACCTTCTGTAAATGTCATATAGAAAATCAGAGTGTGAATTGCAAAAGCTAATCAAATGTTGCTGTATAAAATTTTAGCATCACAGCTTAAGACTCAAGACTAGGCCTATCTATATGTGAGCATTGTTAATGCTTTTATTCACAGTCATTCAGTTTGAGTCTTTAAAAGCCATTGAAAGTATTATTTTATAGTCCCTATTTTATAGTCTCTTTCTCTGATAGTATTCAATTCCTAAGGAAAATTGAAACAAATAAAATGTAATGCGTTTTAAAGAGTCATAAAAAATTAAAACATTGCTCAAAATGAAACAATTTTAAATATATACAAACCACATTTAATCCTATTAAGTGAATTGTTGTGGTTAGCACAAAAATACATAAGACAAATCTATGAATTTGAAAATTCCCATAAGTTACTAAATAGATATTCAATAGAAATAACTTTCATTGAACATACAGAAAAATGAAACTAAAATCCCTAAATGATTTATATTTTACTTTATATCTTTGATACTGGGTTTATTTCTGAGGCTCTGCTCTATTCCTATTCCTGGTGGATATTTTTATTTTTGTTTTTGAAATGGAATGATAGACACAGGGCAGGGGTGGGGATACAAGGAAGAGTGAAGGAGAGGCCACAGCACTGCTCTACCATTCATACAGCCTTCCTCATGAAGGCTCTTTCCTGTGGTGACCCAGGGAATTAAACCGGAGTCTTTACTCACACAAAGTGAGTACTGTATCTGGTGAGCCATCTCTTCACACACCTCTCCCCCCACCATGATTTTTTATTTCAGAAAATTATTCTTTAAGAAATTCTTCTAAGGGCCAGCTAGTGGTGCACCTAGTTGGTGCACACGTTACAATGTGCAAGGATTCAGGTTCGAGCTTCCTTTGAAAGTGGTAAGGCATTGTTGCAGGTGTCTCTCTGTCTCTCTCTATTTCCCCCTTCCCTCTTGATTTCTGGATGTCTCTATCCAATAAATAAATAAATAAATGTAATAGAAAATTATGTAAAAAAGAAATTCTTCTACAAAATGCTACCCAACAATTATAATGAATATATACCTACCATGAATTACCTGACAGCAATTGAAAACTATGAGCAACTATTACATAATGAACTAGATAAATAAAAGTACACATAAAATTACAACTTAGTATGTAAAAGTGTAAATAGAATTCCAATCAAATGATGGCATATAGGATAGCTTCATGCAAAAAAGTCTTCTTTACATTCAGTTTAAGAATGGCAAGAATAAAGTAATGAGAAGAAACATGTGCTGAGTAAGTGATATCCTTCCCAACAGATTGTGACAGTGTTTCTTGTTTAATGAGAATATAAAATGGCTCTTATCACTTAATGTTTTCCTTCTCTTGGACACAGAAATTCAATTTTCAACCATCCATTAATTCAACAAACATTTACTTATTAATTAAGTATTAAATTATACTAATGCTTCACTGTAATAGATAAAAGGAAAACTAAGAATGGCTGTGTAAGTGCCCCCATGTCAAAACACATGTATTTCACCCTTGCATGGGAGAGGCCCTGAGTCTGACCCACAGCTCCAAGTAAGAACAATGGAGTGGTGTTCTAGTTTTTCTTTTCTCTCTCTCTTTCTCAGTAAGTAAAAGAAAACGGGATGTAGGCATGAAAGTTGTAGGAAGCAGGATATACAACAATGCTGAGTTTCTGAAGAGGCATGCAGATGCTTCAAAATCACGGCACAATTTGATGAAAACCAAATCAGTTAGGTGGTGATATCAGCAGCAAACTTACAGTGCTACAGAAATGGAGGTGATAAAGTGATAAATCTTGGCATTTAGTTCAAGAGGTCAGCGAGATACAGAAAAGGAGAGATGTGATAAATTGAAGATGATTAACAACAGACCCCTAAGGGATTACGAGTGGCATCCCCAAGTAAATTTATATAAGATGATAAACTACAAATGGAGAAAATACATTTACTTTTTCACAGAGAGGTGGCAGGCACAGAGAAGTTAGAGCCAAGCTGCTGCAAGCCCCATAAACTGGATCAAGGGAGTGGAGGTGTGTGTGTGGGGGAATGAAAGCAACCTGCAAAGATTGGTAGTTTTCACCCTAACAGCTAAGTTCTGCTTCTGTGAAACCCCCTGAAGCTACCCACAAGCAGCCAGCTTCCCATCTCTGCTCACCACAGAGAAAGCCTGCTTCTAGCCCCATTGGGGTTCAGGTTCTCTGGGAGTGATCGGACCTGGACTCACTAGTATAAACACTCTTCATGCTTCCATGTGTCTCCTGCTCTCGCTGTTTGTCCTGAGAAACCCAGGCAGTTCTCTGTCTGCAGCAAAGACGATAGCACATTATTCAGAAAGCACTAGGTTTAGGTTAGTTTTTTTTTTTTTTTTTTGTAAGTGTTCTGTGTTAAGGTTTTAAGTATTGGTGATATAAAACAACATGTGTTGCAAATTCCATCTGCTCTGTAGTAGGACTAATTCTGTGTACTAAAAACAATGAAGAGTCAAAGATACACAGAAATGCGATGGAATGCAGTTAAAAGTACATTGTAAATAACATCATGTAAGTAACACATAAAGCCTCAATCCATGAAGAAATATCCCTTGTTTGCAATTAAAGAAGTGTTTACCTTATGCATGATTCTTAAGCAAATGCACTTTGAAGCTTATTGTACTTATTCCCATTTCACTTAGTTTTCCTCTTATATTTAAAGGAAGACACGTGACTATTTACTGTTTTAGCATTTTTGTGAGGAACAAATTTAGGCATAAATAAATATAAAATAAATAGGAGTCTGAGATACATAGTTTCGCTCGAATGGGACATTCAGTTGTTTTCTTTTACTCCTGGAAAATATTTGTGCACCCATACTTCAGGACTTGGGGTAGAGCCCATTTATTAAAAACCCTGAGGTTCACTCTGACCAACAAGACAGCTCTATATGTAAAGTATCATCAACTTTCTATACTCAGTTGCATTTAACACTTTTTTTCCCTAATTTCTCATAGAAGTGATTCTTGTCTCTTCAACTGGGCATCACATTAAAATTAGTTAGGATGGTACTGGTAGAATAGATCACTTGGATTCTGTGCCTGCTTTGTCACGCACACAGCCCAGATTCAACCATGGCTCCCACGTTACAGAAGATCTGTCTTCTCTCTCTCTCTCTCTCTCTCTCTCTCTCTCTCTCTCTCTCTCTTTCTCTCTCTCTTTCTCTCTCTCTCTCATTCTGGAAAAAAATCTGTCAGGATGACAACTGGACATTCTAGATGATATTCAAAGCTTTATCTGTGAAGGGGTAGTTACGTGTGGGTAAGTTGGTTTAGCCACTAACATCGGGTATGGAAACAGACAGTTGTTGTAAGAACCTAGGGGAAGGAAACACTGCTTCTCATTGTCATAGAAACTGCCTTTGGAATATAACTAAACTATGCCTACTAGCTATCTACAAAATGGAGGAACCCCCCCCCCCAATTCTTCATCTACACTATTCCAGCTTTTAGGTTCATGATTGTTCAACAATTTGTTTGGCTTTGTATGTTAACTCTCTTTACAGCCACCAGGTTCCAGATGCTAGCATGATGCTGACCAGACTTCCCTGGACAGACAACCCCACCAATGTGTCCTGGAGCTCCAATTCCCCAGAGCCCTTCCCCACTAGGGAAAGAGAGAGGCAGGCTGGGAGTATAGATTGACCTGTCAATGCTCATGTTCAGCAGGGAAGCAATTACAGAAGCCAGACCTTCCACCTTCTGCATCCTATAGTGACCTTGTGGCCATTCTTTATCCCCAGAGGGATAAAGAATAGGAAAGCTATCAGGGGAGGGGATGGGATACAGAGATCTGGTGGTGGGAATTGTGTGGAGTTGTACCCCTCTTATCCTATGGTTTTGTCAGTGTTTCCTTTTTATAAAAATAAAAAAATAGAAGAAAGGTCCAAGCACCCTGCACCCGCCACCATGTTACTCATGTCAAGGGATAGCAGGTCTGCAGGTGTCTTTCTCTCTTCTTCTCTATCCCCACACCTCTTCACAATTTCTCTCTGTCTTGTCAAAGGGAGAGGGGAAGAAAGATAGAAAGAGAAAGAGAGAAAGAAAGAAAGAAAGAAAGAAAAAAGAAAAATGCCTACACCTGGAGCAATAGATTCATAAATCCAGTACCAAGCTCCAGTGATAACCATGGTGGCAAAAAAAAAAAGAAAGAAAGAAAGAAAGAAAGAAAGAAAGAAAGAAAGAAAGAAAGAAAAAAAAGTAATGGAATGTAAAAGTGTGGAACTGGAAAATGAGAGGAGATATTTGTGAGTCTCTTCAGTTCCAAATCTATTCCTCTTGGCTCCCTCTGTATAGTAAATATCCATCTCCTTCCTGCCTGATGAGATTAATCATAAAATTTAGGACAGTGACTGCATTTTCTGTCATTTATTCTCCTACTCATAATAAGCACAAAATGGTCAAAGATAAACTTCCACTTCCTATTCAGAGAAATGGAAATATAACTACATTCTCTGTTGGAGATAACCCTCCCTTAGGCAATAAGGATGTTTAGACTCACCAAACTCATTAACATGAAGACAAGAATCAAAATGTGCTCAGTGGGTTATTGATGTGACATGAGAAAGAACACTACATATTCAATATAATTTCCAAATCTTGTGAGAATTCAGCCATGCAGGAGGGATGCATGATGCTTAAGGATGACATCCTCATGTCAAGTTCATTTCCAAACAAATGGTGCCAAAACTGGCATAGAGAAAGCTATTTCACTTGTTTGTCAAGCCAAGTGCATACAGTTAATGGGTTACCTGATGAGAACAGCAAATTCCATATATCTGAGTCCATTGTTCTTCCTATTGGTATAAAATGATTTCTGCATAGAGAGATGTTAATATGAGTTTTTAGGGTGATTAATTTTATTCTAAAAACTTAGTAGCAGAGCTGAAAAAACTGCAGGTAGAAAAGGCATAGTGATCCTAGAATATGTGTCTATCTCTGTAATGAAAGCCCTCCTCCCCTCTTTCATGGATTCACATTTAATCTACCCACCACTAATTGGTCAACTAGTCCTTGTCTGAAATGATATCATTTCAAGGGTTGAATGATGGCTGATAATGATGAGTCAGAGGTAATGGACTTACATTGGATACTCATTTTGTCATATGACTCCTGAGATTAAAAGAACCCCCTACCTCCACTATGAAAGTGTGCTAGTGGACCTTAAGTACAATACTGATAACTTCACATTTTCACAATACATGTTTACAGGTTTTGAAAGTCTCCTCATTTGTCTTTTCCTAAACCTAGTTGTAATTAATTCTAATTTCACTCTTTTTTTATATATTTTGTTTATTTATTTATTTTGAATAAAGATAGAAATTAAGGGAGGAGGGGAAGATAGAGAGGGAGAAAGACAAAGACACCTGCAGCCCTGCTTCACCACGTGTGAAGCATCCTTCCTGCAGGTGGGGACCAGAGGCTTGAACCTGGGTCCTTCTTCATTGTAATGTTTTCAGTTAACCAGGTGAGCCACTGCCTGGGCCCTAATTTCACTTTTTCTATATTTCTTCAGTTAACCAGGTGAGCCACTGCCTGGGCCCTAATTTCACTTTTTCTATATTTCTTTTTTTTTTAAATATTTTATTTATTTATTTTCTCTTTTGTTGTCCTTGTTGTTTTTCATTGTTGTTGTAGTTATTATTGTTCAATTGTTGTCGTTGTTAGATAGTACAGAGAGAAATGGAGAGAGGAGGGGAAGACAGAGAGGGGGAGAGAAAGATAGACACCTGCAGACCTGCTTCACCGCTTATGAAGCGACTCCCCGGCAGGTAGGGAGCCGGGGGCTCGAACCGGGATCCTTATGCCGACCTTGTGCTTTGCGCCACCTGCGCTTAGCCGGCTGAGCTACAGCCCAACTCCCTTTTTCTATATTTCTAATCTATTATTTCACCAACGTGCACCAGTCATTTGGATCCATGATTCAAAGCAAGTGTTATTCCGTAAGTGGACAACTCAATATCTTGTTTGATATTTTCCCAACTAGGAACATTCATATTTGTTAATTTTTAATTATTATTTATTTATTGACAAAATCATAGGATGATAGGGGTACAACTCCACACAGTTCCCAGCATCAGAACTCCTTATCCCATCCCCTCCCCTGATAGCTTTCCTATTCTTTAACCCTCTGGGAGTAAAGACCCAAGATCATTATGGGGTGCACAAAGTGGAAGGTCTGGCTTCTGTAATTGCTTCCCCGCTGAAATATGGGCATTGACAGGTAGATCCATACTCCAAACCTGTCTCTCTCTTTCCCTAGTTGGACGGGGCTGTGGAGAAGCAGAGCTCCAGGACACACTGGTGGGGTTATCTGTCCTGGGAAGTCTGGTCTGCATCATAGTAGCTTCTGGAACCTGGTGGTTGAAAAGAGAGTTAACATATAAAGCCATACAAATTGTTGACTAAACATGAACCTAAAGGCTATAATAGTACAGATGAATATTTGGGGGTTTCCTCTGTTTTGTAGATAGTTAGTAGCCCTATTTTTGTTATATTCCAAAGGGCCCATGACTATACTTTTTTTTCCTCATTACTCACGTGAGACCTTTCCTTTCATAGGATTCTCTAATTCCAGTCCAGGTGGTTCACTTCCTAACAAAGTCCCAAAACCTTGATATAGACCAGGTATCATGAAATAGAGCATATGTTCACATGTACCCATAAATTAGGGCAAAATATATACCTGAAAGCAAAAGTACACAATAGTCTGCAGTGAGTCAGTAAAGTCAGTGAGTTCATAAAGAAATGTTTACTTAGACTTAGATACCCTCCTCACCTACTTCCTATTACACTTCCCTCACTCACACCGAAGTTAACCTTATCAAAACAAGGACTGCAAAATTTGAATAAGGGCAAGAGCCTGGCATACTTTAATGATGACTCTTTAGTCACTATCAGGCCACCCCATCAGATGGGGCCCTAGTCGGGGAGTCTTGAGATTCCCAAACAGACATGATGGGCCTAGACCTCGAAAACTCCCTCTCCCCAATGTAACCAGTAATCTCTATCAGAAACAACACAATAGACCCCTTTGTGGGCCCCCCATAGGACCTTGCCCTCAACTTGGATCAACAATGGTAGAGAATGTTCCATCCTCCAAAGGGTACTCTATGCTCCACCTGAGGAAGATGGGTCCTGAAATTGATGCAGCTTGGAATGTTCCTACTCATGACCACAGAATGTGAGCTCAAATCTACAGGGATGCAGAGGTTACATAGACTACTAAACTGAATATGGACCCCAGATTACATCAAACCGATGAGGTCTATAGTCAACAATATTTATACACCTTTCCCATATTTGGGAGTTACTCTCTTCATTCCCTGATCTAGTTTTCTGGTCCTTTTTCCAGCCATGACATCATCTTCTCAGACAATAACTTGTATCTACCTGCATATGAGATTTTAGGCTCAAGGGAAAAAAGTTGTCATTTTTTAATGCCACTTTCATGTCAAAGTGTAGTACAGAACCAATGCATTTCTAGCATGGTCAGGTATAGCATGTAAATATTCCAACATACCACTTCCTTATACACTTGTACAAGGAAATACATATTTTAAAATACTTGTTATGTTATATTTGTTAGCTATAGATACAAAGAAATCTAGAGGGTAAGGAAAGCTAGAGAGGGAGCAAGAGAGAAAGAGAGACACACCTGCTTCTGGACTTCTCCCCTGTAGGTGGAGACTGGAGGAATTGAATCCTGGTTCCTGCACATTGCAACTTGTCCACTTAACTGAGTACCACTCAGCCCCTAAGAAAATACATTTTGTTATCTAGATGTGAAATCACTAAGGATAGAGGATAACACAGCGAATGCAATACTATCAGCAGAGAGAGTGCAGAAACCCCTGCATAACATTTCTGTTTACATGGACACTTACATTATCCAGCACTAGAGCTGATGGGGTTACAAGGCAGAAATGATAGTGGGGTCATTCCATGGCCATTACACAATCAACAGAACTCTTTCTCTATTCAAAATTGGTAATTTTTGAGATTACTTAGAAAATAGAACAGGCTAGAATATGTGAATTCAGTTTGTTTTGTTTTTGTTTTTCTTTTAGAATAGTCTGCTTCCCTTTTACTGTTGCATAAGCACAGTACTAACACATTTTCTTTCATTTTAAAAGACACATCCTAATGCATCCTATGTTACTGAATCTCAGACACTTTCCTATAGGTGCAGATCACTAAACTGTTGTAGGATTTCATTTTCCACTATCTTTAAGCAAAAGGTAGAGAATTTGTTCCAGCAACAAGAAACAAAGGGGGGGAGGGGTTTGAGGTTCGAAATATTGAGCAATAAAATTAAACATATGCAAATATTCCATTATAAGATGAAAGTTATAATGCTGAAATATAGATTCATAACCTTTATGTTTTAATTTAATGTCATAAATTATAATATTATTTATGAAACTGGTTTAAAGATCATATACTTACATATATAGTCACACACACCATGTTTTTTTGTCCCATTCCTTCTATGCTATATCTTATCTTAAAAACAACTGAACTCAAGCCCATAATATGGGGGTTGGGCAGTGATGGCACACTGGGTTAAGTGGATATAGTATAAAGCACAAAAATCCAAGCAAGGATCTCGGTTCTAGCCATTGGTTCCCCTCCTGTGGGAATGGTAGTTGTAAAGCAGATCTGCAAGTATCTATCTTTGTCTCTCCATCTTCCCTTCCCCTCTTAACTTCTCTGTTCTATACAATAAAATGGAAAAAAAATGGCTACCAGGAGCAGTGGATTTGTAGTGCAGGTACTGAACCCCAGTGATAACCCTGGAGGCAAAAAACAAACAAACAAAAAATGTTCATAGTATGTGTTGTGAACCTCAGCCTTGTTTACCCTGCAACTATAGAGGAGGTGCTGTGAAGGAAAATTCACATGTGTGTAATTATGTGACCATGGTTTCGAATCCATTTAAAGATATTATGTTTCTGGAGTGTCAGAAATAACACAGGCTTCACTTTACAATCTGCATTTCCCACTGTTGTGTCAACTCAGTGCTATGACCATTGTGACCATTGTCTTGCAAATGCCTCTTCCATCTGTATTTTATTGTTACTGCCAGTGACAGTTAGTTATTAATTACTATTTTAAATTAATTAAGTAATTTATATGATAGGACAGAGTGAAACTAGAGGTTAATGGGAGATATAAAGGGATGGAGAAAGAGGGAAATCTTCAACACTGCTCCACTGCTAGTGAAGCTTCCCTCCTGCAGGTGGGGACTGGGGGCTTGAACCCAGGTTCTTACACAGATTAGTCACTCTTCATTCCTTTGTTATGAATTATCTATGCTTCTATTTACTTTGGAAATTAAAATATATACTAGTGATATATAAAGTAGGTGTAGATCTAGCTATAGACATAAATATTGGTAGGTGATAGGTAATTCACGAACTAATTTTGAAGGTTGCTTTTCTGAATACTATTAACATTAATTATTTTATTGGTCAGAGTCCCTATAGGGAAAATTTGTCACATTTAGTTATGTGAAAAGTATACATTTACAAGGAGCTCATTCACAAAGGTCCAGATATAGGGGAACCATAAAAGACGGAGCTATGATCTAGATCTGCAGAAGCCAAATTATAATTACCCCCACGACCATAGTGATAATCATTTTCAGGACACACACACACACACACACACACACACACACACACACACACACACACACACACACACACACATCATGTAGAAATGGCAGGAGTAGTATGCACTGATAGCTTAAGCTAACCTTTTACAATGGAGTCACAGGAAAACGATGGCCTCCTAACCTTTTACTACATTGGCCTTGCTCTAGAGGAAAAGGGATCCTTTTGACAACCAGTGAAGCATGGCTAGTAGATTCTCCTCATATGGAACTATGAAAAGTTATCCTATGTAACCCTCCCTCCTTCTCTCCCTTCATTCCTTCCTTCATTTCATTTTGCTTCATGGACTGTTTATACCATTTTTACTCCCAGAGTTCTCTTGATTTTTTTACCTGTTTCCAGACAGAAAGTGAGAGGCAGAGGAGGATAAATAGAAAGACAACACACTTTATCACTACATCCTTCAAGAACCTCTCTCTGTGTGACTGCTCCCATGTAGTGGCTAGGGGGGCTTGAACCAGGGTACCTGTGTGGGCTCTACTGGGTGATCTATCTCCAGGCCTGAGTTATCTAGCATATATATATATATTAACAATTTCCCTGGAATTTAAAATAGTTTTGTGAATCTAGTGAGTATTGAACACATTTGGTGATGAGAGAAGAAAAATAAATTTGAATGTGCAACAGGTGTTAAACCCTGGGTTTGAGCTGTGGCACCTCATGGTATCACCAAGGTACCAGCATTGAAGGAAGCAGAATATTGCTGTAGTGCCTCTCCCCCACTATTTCTCTATCTCTCTTTGTCTGAAATGCATTTTTAAAAAGAGCAATAAGGGTTGGGCAGTGGCACACCCAGTTAAGCACACATATCTCCATGTACAAGGACCCAGTTTCCAGTCCCCAACTCCCCACCTACAGATATCTGTTCATAATTGGTGGAGCAGGTTTACAGGTGTCTCTCTGTCTCTCTCCCTCTCTCTGTCCCCTACCCTCTCAATTTCACCCTCTTCTGTCAAGTGCAATATAAAATAAAAATCCCAAGGTTAATAAAGTAGCACATACCTGAAACCCTGGAGCTAAATAAAATGTATGAATTGAATGAATAGGGGCATAAATATGGATTTATATCGCATTTCAGTCTCAAATTATTGTTCTCAATTTTTTAATCTAATACTATCATATTGCTGACCATGACTGAATCTGGACTTCATTGCTACATTCTTTTCTTCTTTTCGATCTGCTTTCCCTAGACTAATCAGGTAATTCAGAATTATAATTCTCTGTAAAATTGATAAAACAAAACACAATGACTAGAAATATAGATGTTTTTGCACTGGGGCTTTCCAGGACAGGTATTTGCGGGTCACTGAGCTCACATTTCTACAGTTCATTTTAAATAACACTCATTTATTCTAGAGGAAATTCTACATTCTCACATCGCCCACTGGTGGTCACCAGATGGAGAAAGACTTGCCTTCCTGATGATTAATGATTCCTTGGTACCTAACATGGTTATCCCTCGCTTTACTGGAGCGCTGTATCCCAAAGGAAAGCTGTATCCATACCCTAAGGTAAGTGATGTGGAAGTGCCAGCTTGTTCTGTCGCTTTCTGCACCAGTGACATGCCTGATTGTATTTTTGGTTCATAAACATCTCGTATTTGTAGAAAAAAATAAAGCTTTGTTTATTTTTGACAGACTTGCCATGTTAGCATTTGTAGTAGTCTATACACACTGCTTAGCTAGTAAGATATAAAAAAGATATAAAACTAACTGGGCAATGTGGACACTTGCAATTTTACTACATTTCTTTCCATCTGTTGCACTAATTAGTGTTTTCCTTTATCTTTCAAGTTAGAAAAGAGGGTGGTAAAGAGAATGTTTTGATGCCAGGACAATGTTTTTTCCAGTGAATATTTTCTTTGTTAAGTTATTATTATTTTTTAATAATAATTTTTTTGCTTTATTTTGTTTTTATAGCCACCATACTTACTTATAGGGCTAGATTTCTACACAATGAATTAATAGCTCTTGGTAGCCATTTATTTTTTCTTACTTTTTATTTTATAGGAAAGAGAAAAATTGACGGGAGAGAGAAAGAAAGACACCAGTAGGACTGTTTCACATTTCCTGAAACTTCCTCCTTGCAGGTGGAAACTGAAAACTTGAACTTAGGTCCTTGCCCATAGTAATGCATTGCTCTACTGCTTAGCCCCTTGCTCATGTTTGCTATACTCTGTTTTTTCAGTAGGTGTTCCAAACAAGAAAATTTCTATAGTTAAATAAATTAGAAATTCTTATTTAAAATATTTCCTTTATCTATTTTTTATTGTTGTAGTTATTATTGTTGTTGTTATTGATGTTGTGGTTGTTGGATAGGACAGAGAGAAATGGAGAGAGGAGGGGAGGACAGAGAAGGGAAGAGAAAGATAGACACCTGCAGACCTGCTTCACCGCCTATGAATCGACTTCCCTGCAGGTGGGGAGCCAGGTGCTTGAACTGGGATCCTTACGCCAGACTTTGCGCTTTGCGCCAAGTGCACTTAACCCATCCGACTTCCTCTTTTATCTGTTCTTTAATGAGACAGAGAGAATGAAAGAGAGAGAGAAAAAGAGAGAGTCAGAGTCCAGATTACTTCTTACCTCTGACTTATGGTGATGCAGGGAATTGAACCTGGGACTATGAAGCCTCAGGTAAGAAAATACTTTGCATATCATTATGCTATTTTCCCAGGCCTAGAAGATCTCTTAGAGCACATAATACACTCTATGTTCATGCATATTATAAATATTTTATGAAAACTAAACATAAAGACTTTTCAGTAAGCATTAGACTATAAAAATCACTCTTTTTAAAAAAATCATTAACCCATGTTTATTGTTTAAAGAAAAAATATCAGGAATGAGGCCTCTTAAGCAGAAATCACAAAAATACATTATTTTAAAGTATTTACTAGAGAAATAATGATTTATAATATAGTTGCTGTTATATGAGTACAATTTATCTCCCCGTGAGATGTGTCAGCACACCATCGCCACCATTGTGTGCTGAGTCCTCAATGCCACGTAAAGATATCTTACAGGAAACTGTTAAAATTCTACCGTACACAACTTAATTTCTGAGTCAAAGATGACTGTTAATTCCAGTTAAAAGTCATTTCAATGTCATTCCTTTAGTGAGTTTTTACAGTATTTTGCATCCATGATAGGTTTCTTCCTTTCATTGTGCCCATTAGATTAATGGTGCAAAATACTGGACCATCCACCATCACAGGAATTATTTTATATTTTAATTCAAGTGTGAACAGGTTAGTGATTGAGCCATTGATACTTTTATATATATTTCTATCATCCATTGATACTTTTTATATATATTTCTATCATCCATCAAACTCAAGTTTTCAAGAGGATTGGAGTGTAGGTTGACCAAAGCTTCAATGAAGAAGATGAATTTTTGCTCAATGAGACTCTGTTGTAGTACAGTATAACTGACTGCAAGCTCATGACTCTAAGAATTGAGAGAGGTCTGATGCCTGGTTTTGAAACATTATTTTAGAATATTCTTTATGTATACATTCAGTCCTTTTCAGGAGAAAGTAACAATTTTGACTAATAGCAAAATAGTCATATACACCAAGTGTTTTATTATATTCCATTAAAAGTACTTCCGACTTCTGTTATAAAGATTTAGTTATAGGGGCCAGGCTGTGGCACACTTAGTTAAGCTCACACATTACAGTGTGCAAGGACCCATGTTCAAGCCCCTAATCCTCACTGCATGTGGAAAACTTCGTCATTGGTAAAACAAGGCTGCAAGTGTCTCTCTGTCTGTTTCCCTATCTCTATCCTTCCTTCTCAATTTCTGTCTCTATCCAATAATAAATAAATAAAACAATTTTTAAAAAATGCAAAAAAAAGATTTAGTTATGTCCTGTATATGGCAATATATCTGAATTTGCTTGTTTCCAGAGAAAATCTGAAAAGATTTTTCAACTACATTTCTCCAATTGTTTGATTGATTTATGGTAATGAAAGTTAACCAGACAATTTACTGACATAATGAAGAGGGTGTGACATTGTGTGACAAGCATACCTGAAATATCTAGATTTCACACAATGGTGCAATTTGTGTGTTATGCAAATGGAATATAATCAGACTCAAAACAAGACATCTTAACTTACCTTGCAAAAGATTGAAGATATTATAATTCACACCCAAGAGCCACAATGAATAGTTGTATCTTCCTATTCTCTCAGTTACTTACTCTTACACCTCATCATTTTAGCAAGACTTAGGCAAACAAATGAACCAATAGAAATATCTGAGAACATTTAAATATGTCTTCAGTGATCCAGATGATACTAGTCAACATACCCAGACACTTTATTCTATAGCATGGTATTATTTAAGTTTTTAATATTAAAGATGTGTGCTAGTAACATGTTTTGTGTTTTTAGAGACTTCATCAAAGTTATTTTAAGAGAAGAGAAATAAGTCTGACTTGTTGATTCTGTGTGTAACATGCCAGAAATATATGTGTATCTCAGAAGATGTAGGTGGAGGTTCAAATATCATTTTGCCAAGTTAACAAATAAGTGAAGCTTTGTTTGTTTCTTTTGCTGATAATTACTCAGTTGTTATGTGATAGTGCTGTTAGTCTTACACTTCCATACATAATTCTGAAGTATGATGAAAGACTCACATGTATTTGCTAGTGAAGGATACCAAAAATAAATAGATAAATAGATAATCCAGTAGTCAAAGCCAGGAGACAGAACTACACATCATTAGTAGAATACCTCCTCATTATTTAAATTGATATGACTCAAAGGAATTAAGACCTTATTCTTGGAGAAAATTTTATTATTTTCTTTAATTTCTTTATAATAGATTACTGTTTTACAGTAGACAGTGAATACAATAGTTTGTACATGCATAACATTTCCCAGTTTTCCACATAACAATAAAGCACCCCCCTTTTTTTTTCCCTAGAACACTGCTCAGCTGGGCCTATGGTGGTGCTAGGGAATTGAAACTCAGACTTTGGAACCTCACACATGAGAGTCTCTTTGTATAACCATTTTAGTATCTATTCCTTTCCCAAATTTCAGTATATTCAAAAAATAATTTATGAACTTCTTTTGGATAGAGACAAAGAGAAACTGAGAGGAAATGAGACACACACACACACACGCACATGCACTCACACACACAGAGACCAGTAGCACTGTTTCACCATTTAAAAAGCTGCCCTCTACAGGTGGGGCGTGGGCGCTTGAACTGGAGTCCTTGTGCACTGTAATGTGTGCATTCTTCCCTGTGTGACACTGCCAGGCCTCAGGATTTCAGTATCTGTTGAAGCTTGTTTGTCTATCTTATCTTGAATTGTCTGTTTCTATTTTCTACTTCTTAAAAAAATTTTTTTTTTACTTCTACTAATAAATGCATTGCTTCTATTTGCCCCTGCTTATACACAAAACTTTCAAAATGGAATTTAGTCACTGGACTAATGCATAGATTTTGTAATAAATTGTATCTCAAATTAAACTAGATTAAAATAAGTGCAGCAAATACATAATATGGTCAGATTTACTAATGAAGTACTTACACTAAACACATATATTTGTATTTTACTTAATTCAGCATGATTCAGAACTCATAAAATACCAGTCATTAGCAATTCAGCACAAAAGAAATGCTCGGTTTTATCTCAGTAACCTCAGGTTAATCTTCTTAATTAAAACATTGTCTCATTTAATGACAATTTAGTTGCCAGTAAAATAAGGTTAATTATTCTTGAGGTTGTGTTTCAGAATCAGAAGATTCTGTGGATTTGCAGTCTTTGTCACAAATGTAACTGTTAAAAAACAAATAGATGAACTCTAATTTTTATATAGTTGAAATGATTCAAATATTAGGAGGCATGACTAATTTGAAATATGCAATTAATTTAATAACAATAAAATGATGACAATCTTATTGAGTATATACCTAACTTTTGGAAACAGTCTGGTATTTAATTAGTTAACTTTTTCTGTACAACTGGTTACATGTATCGACATTATAATTTTTTTCATGTAAATGATAATAGATATTAGTGATCTTGTATATTGTAGCTTGAGATACTACCTACAAGAAAAAACCTACTGGGAGTCGGGTGGTAGTGCAGCGGGTTAAGCATAGATGGATCAAAGTACAAGGACTGGCATAAGGATACCTGTTCGAGCCCCTGGCTCCCCACCTGCAGGGGAGTTGCTTCACAGGTGTCTTTCTCTCACCCTCTCTGTCTTCCCCTCCTCTCTCTATTTCTCTCTGTCCTATACAACAACAACAACATGAATAACAATAGTAATAACTACAAGGGCAAAAAAAGGAAATAAATAAATATTTTTTAGAAAAGAAAAAAGCTACTTTAAGTATCTGTAAAAAAACCTGCAATAACTAACTGCATATATTTGTATGCAATATGTCCAAACTGTGTATCAGATAACTCACACCAAGATAAATTTTTATAGAATTTTCCTAACAAGTTTATTTTACTTTTAAAATATTTTAAATATATATATATATATTTGAGATTTTATTTATTTATCAATGAGAAAGATAGGATAGAGAAAGAACCAGACATCACTCTGGTACATGTGCTGCCAGGGATTGAACTCAGGACCTCATGCTTAAGAGTCCAATGCTTTATCCACTGTGGTACCTCCCAGACCACAAGTTTATTTTAAAGAAAAATATTAAGTGCAGTTTTTCACTGACTAAAAAAGAATTAGTACTTTATAACTATTATTTCCATCTCACTACCATATACTATTTTAAGCTTTTTATATAAACCATCTTTTGGGGTAGAGCATATAAAAATTATAGGATAGTTTGATTTATAGAAAGAAAGCATACTTTGGCTCAAGATTTCAGGGTTTTCACATATTATTAGAGATGTGTTTAAGTTTTATACCAAAATAAGTAAATGTATCATTAAAATTCTACTTATGTTCCATATCAAGGAAATAATGGTTAAATTTTGAACCCAGATTTTTCTAAAAATTAAGTGAAACAATTTCTCAAAAATGTGATCTTCCATTAGCAATACAGATTCACCTGGGAGATTGTTAGAAAAATTCTCATGTCACATTCAAACAAGTTCTACAGATGAAAGTTCTACAGATGCCCAGCATAATAAGATTTACAGTCATTTATGTCTTGTAAGTGTGCTGTTTGATTGTAATGTAAGTTAACTGTTGGCACTCACTGAGCTGCATGAGGTATGTGTGTATATGTGAGAGACAGGTGAAAACTTCCATAAATTACACTGATACAAATATCTTGCTAAACACATATTATGTTCACACTCGAAGATTAGTTTAGACAGGGACCATGGAGTTGTGTTTCTAAGTTCCCAGGTGTTGCTGATTTGATGCTGGTCAAAGAATAGAATTTTCAGTGACAAAACTAATAATATGTCCCATCTCTTCAGTTTAATTTTGGGTTTTGTTTGTTTTGTTTTTATCAGAGTACTGCTCAGTGCTGGCTTATGGTGGTGCTGGGGATTGAACCTGGGAATCTTAAAGCCTTAGGCATGAAAGCCTTTTATCATAACCAACCCCACCACCTCTTCATTTTAACAGACATGATCAAGTTAGAGAAATAGTTACACTGACAAAATTGGGTCAGACTACTACTTTCAAGACAATTAAACAAGATAGGTGGCCAGGCAGGCAGCGACACACCCGGTTAAGCACACAAGGTACTATGTGCAAGGGCCCACTCCCTATCTGCAGAGGGTAGCTTCACAAGTGGTGAAGCTATGTTGTAGGTGTCTTGTTTCTCTCCTCTACCTCCTCATTTTGTCTCTGTTCTAAGCAATAAAAGAAAAAGAAAAAGGGAGCCAGGCGGTAGCGCAGCGGGTTAAGCGCAGGTGGCGCAAAGTGCAAGGACCCGAGTAAGGATTCCGGGTCAGAGCCCCTGGCTCCCCACCTCCAGGCGGGTCACTTCACAAGCAGTGAAGCAGATCTGCAAGTGTCTTTCTCTCCCTCTCTCTGTCTTCCCCTCCTCTCTCCATTTCTCTCTGTCCTATCCAACAACGATGACATCAATAACAACAACGATAACTACCACAAAAAAACAACAAGGACAACAAAAGGAAATAAATAAACATTTATAAAAATAAATAAATAAAAATACATTTTAAAAAAAAGAAGAACATGGCCACTGGAAGTGCGGAATTTGATGTGCAGTTACTTAGCCCTAGTGACAACCCTGGTGGCAATAAAATTTTTAAAAAGTTTAAAAATAAAGTGGAAATGATCTCTAAGTGTTATAGAAAATTAAATCACTCAGGACATATGTGCCTGATTCCTGAAGAGCTTTGGAGCACTAAAAACTTTATACAATCAGACATCAGTGCCTTTTCTTTAAGGCTAGCTCATTGTTCATCTTAGAAACACTTTTCAGGATGAAGCTTCCATTCACTATACTTTTGTAGTGAATTTCTTCCTTGACTCTGACTCAAAATTGTTGACTTGTGTGGGATTCAGATCCATGGATGTGCTAGGTTGTTTTGTTTTACTAATTAAGATGGAATATACTTTAAGGTTCATAGGACGATTAAGGGAAAGTTACAGAGATTTTTCATATACTCCCTCTCCACACCACCTGTCTCACTACCCCTCATTATGACATCTCCCACCAAAATTGTAAATTTGGTACAATTGATAAAGTGACATGAAAATGTCACCATCTTTGAGGAGTCGGGTGGTAGCGCAGTGGGTTATGTTCATGGGGTGCAAAGAGCAAGGACCAGCTTAAGGATCCCAGTTCGGGCCTCCAGCTCCCCACCTGCAGGGGAGTCGCTTCCTAGCAGTGAAGCAAGTCTGCAGGTGTCTATCCTTCTTTACCCCCCTCTGTCTTCCTCTTCTCTCTCTATTTCTCTGTCCTATCCAATAATTATGACATCAATAACAACAATAAAAAAGAAAAAAACTATCAATAAAAAGATGTCATCATCAACCAAAGTTCAAAGTTTGTATTGCAATTTATTCTTAGTGGCATATTCTATGGATTTAACAACTACAAAATGGAATAAATTCACTGTAGTCTCATACAAAATTTTTCTGCTCTCAAAATTCTTGTTTTCCTCATGCATGCTTCTTCTCTCCCCTTTAGGCTAGTCAGTTTTAGTAACTTCTTAAGGAATTATCACTGCTTGTTGCTTCAGCTTCTGATTTAATTCTGGGTTCTGTATATGCCAATTTCTTGAATCTGAATATTTCTTTGTCATTGCTTTTTTATTTCTCTTTAGATATTTGTCATGTATTTTTAGTTAAATTCACTTTTATTTTTACTTTTCCTGTATCCTACATTTAGTTTTATCTTGGATTATTACCCATATCACAATGGCATCTAGAAACAGATTGAGTCACCAATAATTACTGATTGTATAAATCACTTATTTCAGTAAACCTTGCTATATTTATTCATTTAACTGCTTGGTGTGTTCTTGTAAAGCCTCCCATTACTTCCTCTCAAGACCTCATAGTATATCCAGAAAACCTTTGGTAGCTATTGCCTAGAAATTAACTTTATTTAGCACAAAAGTAGTTAAGAGCATCCTGGTTTTACATACTGGCTCCTTCAGTTATTAAATATTTTACCTTGTATGCTTTACTTAGCCCATTTTTATCTGGAAACTGGATATAATTATATCTTAGGACTATATAGGAATATTTTAAGTTATGAAATGTCATTAATACAAGCAATACATTAAGCCATACTGATAGACAGACTATATTATTTCATTATTTATTTCCTAAATAAAATGTGTGTGTGTTCTGCCATTGTATTTCTGCTCTCATTATGGGTACTTTATGAAGGTAGTTAGCTCCAAGTTCACTTATGCTCCAACTAGTGTTCATTAAAATTTCAAAGTAAACCTAGAGTGCTTTACAATGAGTTACATTAGGCAGTCTGTAATTTTAAGCAAATGGCACTTGGATTGAGATTATGTTCCTTTTCTTTCTTCTTAATGTCTTCCCATTTCATTTCTGATCCTTTAATGGAAATAGTTGCTTGGTCTACTAGTTGTCTCATATTGTCAGAGCTTCTGGTGACTTTCTAGAGATAGAACACAGTAATACTGCCTAATGATTAAAGTCATCATGACTTTTTACCACCTTTAATTATCTGACTAAAATGCTTAAGCTGTAGCAATCTACAAAAACAATTTAAAGCAATCAAGTTATTGAAGTTTAAATGATTCCTATTAAGCTTTTTCACCACCTTAATACAAAATTATAGAAGAACAAAAATGCATTTTCTTTTGTTCTCAATATATTCAAATGCTTAATATACTTGCATTATAATTTTAATTTTCTCAAAGGCAGGTCAAGTGAACCCAACAATCAAATTATATGTTGTAAACTTATATGGACCCACTCATACTTTGGAACTCATGCCACCTGACAGCTTTAAATCAAGGTATGCGATTTCAATTTCAATTTTAAAATAGATATTTTAAATTCAATTATAATTTTCTTGCAATTTATAGAGAGATGTGATCAGCTCAGATATCTACTTGAAAATAAGGCTTAGTTTCCATTACAGCTAGAATGAGCTAATTCTCTGTCTCTTATTCTTAGGAAGCATTTTAAACTTTAAGTTTCAAGATGATCAGCAAAACAACAGAATCACAAAACATATTAAAATGTGATAGAGAGATGGAGGCAATGGATAATTTTCCATTGAATTTTTCTGTCTAAAAACAATTATTCCATTGCTAAAAATGGCACTTTAAAAAGAATAATGAGTTTGGGGTTATGAGTCAACCTGTCAATGTTCATGTCCAGCATAGAAGCAAGATAGAGGCAGACTGGGAGTATGGACCGACCAGTCAACGCCCATGTTCAGCGGGGAAGCAATTACAGAAGCCAGACCTTCTACCTTCTGCAACCCTCAACGACCCTGGGTCCACGCTCCCAGAGGGCTAGAGAATGGGAAAGCTATCATGGGAGGGGGTGGGTTATGGAGATTGGGTGGTGGGAATTGTGTGGAGTTGTACCCCTCGTACCTTATGTTTTTGTTCATTAATCCTTTCTTAAATAAAAAAAATTTAAAAAAAGAAGCAATTAGAGGAGCCAGAACCTCCCACCTTCTGCACCCCATAAAGATCTTTGGTCCATACTCCCAGAGGGATAAAGACTAGGGAAGCTCCTAATAGAGGGGATGGAATATGGCATTCTGGTGGTGGGAGCTGTATGAATTGTACCCCTCTTATTCCACAATCTTGTCAATCATTATTGTCATTAATAATGATTTTTAAAAAGTTGAAAAATAAGAAAACACAAAGCAGAACTTGGACTGGGTTTTATGTGTTGAACCAAAGTAAAAGATTCTGGGGGGGGGGGGGTTCAGAATAAATAAATAAATAAATAAATAAATAAATAAATAAATAAAATAATATATTCCTAAAATGTATGTTTTTTCCAGCTCTATCCCTGTATTTTACTAATGATTCCTTTACTGTTTACACACAAGGAAATTTAATACCATATTTCTTTAAATTATCCTACAGCAAAGAGTTTCTCATTTAAGAAATTTTGTGTTGAGTTTATATATTAATATTTTTTTAATCATTAGCAAAATATCCATTATTAAATAACTAGTCAAAGATGCATTCAGATTTTGAAATTCATAGAAATCTCATATTTCAGGCAGGGGAGACAGCGTAATGGTTATGCAAAAGGCTTTCATACCTGAGACTTTGAGGTCACAGGGTTAGTCTCTAGCACTACCAGAAGCCAGAGCTGAGCAGTGCTTTGGTCTCTGTCTCTCATTAAAATAATGTAAATATATATAGAAATCTCATATTTCACAGGCAAATCCCACACATACTGCAATCTTTGAAACCTACAGTAATCCTAGAAAAAAATGGAAGGCAGATTTAGGAAAATACTTTCCCATTACTGATTGATATAAAGCTAAACTTTAAGTTTGTATTGATGATATCAATAACCAATACAGGATGAATAATTCCATAGAACTCACATTTAAACATAATTCTATTGACACATTTGGGAAAAGAACATCAACTTATAGAGCTGCAGTCAGAGAAAACCTGCTATATGGAAAGGTTTTCCACTTGAAAAAGTAATGAAAATTTGTGATCTCCTTACACTGGAAAAGTTCCCTTTAACTAGATACTATATCTATTATGTAAATGGCAAAGACGAGGCCCAGTGTGAGAAACGGTTGGTATGTAGATTTATTATTAGTACAAATTTTTACAAAATCAATATAAAGGTTGTGTTATGTTGTAGAGCATTTCCTATAGAATGTCATGAACTATGTTCAAGGTCCATCAGAATAATTATGTGGTTGATCAAATAAGTAGAAGCCTCTACCTGGAAATGTAGTCTACCTGCCATGAAAGATGCAATAGCAAATGGAGGATTTAGAAAATTAGAAAACCTTTATTTCTGTGGGGGTTTTTTCTTACATTTTTCTAATTTTAATGCTCTAATTTTAAACAAAGAACAATAGACTAGGAATATTTGAATCATACCTGTGTAATCATTCACTATATAACCTTAGGCAAGTCCCTTTTAATTCTGCCTCTGCCTGAATACTCTAATTCTTAAATAATTACTAATGTTCAACACTTTTGTAAATCTTTGTAAAGAGGACTAGGGGCTGCATATCTTTGTAGTAGAGGAAAATTTTACAATATTTAGGTTTATTTCTAGTAGGAGGTGGTTATTTCTGACTAGTTTGTAAGTAAAAAGAGATCCTAAAGAGTTCTTCGTAGAAGTTCTCAAAGTAAATTTGAAAGACAAAGTCACATTTATGAGTATTAGTTAGGTATATATTTTATTTTTTATTTTTATAACATTTATATGGTGATTTATCAGTACTTAACAAAGTTAAAACATTTAAAGGATATAATTTTACACCCACACATGGTGTCTATAAATCGACACATCCTGCACCAAAGTGCTAGGCCTCATTCTGATAATCACCATAGTTCTTACAAAGTCTGAGAGACACTGTTTACTATTTTTTTATTCTGCAAGCTCATTTGGCTTAGTCATATAAAGGACTATACACATGAACAGGACAATCTAGTAGTGGTCTTTTCTTTTCACTTAGCATACTTCCCTACTTTTTTTCTTAATTGTGTATATTTCTTTAAGAGAAACCTAATAATTACTTTGGGGCCAGCAAGATAGTTCACTGGGTAGTGCTTCTGTATTGTCTTGCTTACAATCCTGGCTCAAGGTCATTCGCCACTGCAGTGGAGGAAGTTTTAGTGCTGTGGTGTCTTTTCCTATCTTCTTCCCTCTACTTGAAAACATCAGTTTGGAACAATCAAGTCCCCGGGATGACAAGAAATATGTCAAATAGGATAAAAATTAGTCATCCACTGCTACAAAAGACATTCATAGCTTTAATTGGTAGATGTCAAATACACAGAACAGTGTACTGCATCCCGATGACAGTGAGGAAAATTCTATGAAGGTAAATATAAAATATGTATATTTAAATGTGGAACTATACTCCTGTACTCTCTTTTGCTTTGTTTTATTTTTCTCATAGTTGATAAGAGAAATTGAGAGGAGAATGGGAGAGTAAGAGACACCTGCAACATTGCTTTACTACTCATGAAGGTTAGCCCCTGTAGGTGGGAACCAGTGGTTTCAACCCAGGTCTTTGCACATGGCAACATGTGCATTCAATCCAGCATGCCACTGCCTGGCCCTTCCTATAATCTTATAATATTGTAGACAGTTATTAACTCACAAGTGAAAATAGGAAAAAAAAAGAAAATGAAAAAGCAATATTTAAGTATGTATTAAATATGTGGAAAACAGAAAATATAGAAAATATCAAGCAATTATTTAATAAAATCTATATTTAAAATTCAATTTAGATTTTTTTATTTAGTAACAAACCTGGTCTATAGTTTTGGGAGAATTATATAGTATTTCTAACAATGCAGCATGCATGAGGATTTTGCTTTTTCTGCCTCGTGGTCTTTTGTAAATGCTAAAATATACCTCTCAACTATTAGTTTAAAAGATTCCAATACTTTGTCTTACATAAACATACACCCTCACTCTAAGTTCTTGGTAGCTTTTTTTTTTCAATTCACAGAAAAGAAAAGAACTTTTATGTCATTTATATTTAACAATACTGAGCACAGATTTTACTTTCATGGGGCATATACATGAGCAAAGTATAGAGGTCTGTTCTTCTGACCATATGTCATGATAAAAATCACCCCCAGTCAACGCCCATATTCAGCGGGGAAGCAATTACAGAAGCCAGACCTTCTACCTTCTGCAACCCTCAACGACCCTGGGTCCATGCTCCCAGAGGGATAGAGAATGGGAAAGCTATCATGGGAGGGGGTGGGTTATGGAGATTGGGTGGTGGGAATTGTGTGGAGTTGTACCCCTCCTACCTTATGTTTTTGTTCATTAATCCTTTCTTAAATAAAAATTTTTTTTTAAAAAATCACCCCCTTTATTTGCCTGACTTAGTTTTAGAAATATCAGATCTTAGGGACTGAGTGTGCATGTCACAGTGTGCAAGTACCTGAGGACACAGGCCCCAAGTTCAAAGCTCTGGTCTTCACTAGCTTGATGAGCACTGAGGTAATTCCTATACCCTTCCTATTTGCTTACATAAACGCTTTAGATGTACAGGGCATATCATTCTTGATAATTTAGTTATCATGATTTTTGAAATTAAAAGATAACATGCATCAGAAAGGTAACTGAGGGGGCCAGGTGGTGGTGTACCTGGTTGTGTACACATTGTACAATCAACAAGGACCTGAGTTCAAGCCCTCGTTCCCGCCTCAGAAGGAAGACTTTACAAGTGGTGAAGCAAGTATGGAGGTGTCTCTCTGTCTTTTTCTCTCCCTCTCTATCTTCCTATTTTCCTCTTAATTTCTCTCTGTCTCTACCCAAATAAATAAAGTTTATTTTTAAAAAAAAGGTAATTGAAACAGTTATATAAAGAACTATCAACAAAGCTTTAAAAAGTGGGGTTATTTAAAACATTAGAAAAAAAAAACTATGCACGATCATGGGAAAGCTGATTCCCATGAGCAGCAACAAAAAGCTATTGCCGACTCACCTCTGGAAGAGAAAGGGGCAGACTTACATTTAAACCTTAAGAAGCTTATGGCACAAGAATAAAATGAAACAAAAATATCTCACCACAGATTGAACAACTCAGTCATTGGCAAGCCTTATACTGGTCTGGAGTGGTTCCTAGGAGTAGATATTCTGAGTCTCAGTAGAGGTCTCCAGTTGACAAAGCAGCCATACCATACAGTTCTGTTTCTGTGTATTGTGTTGGAATCTGGGAAATATATGATGTTTCACACACATAATTTAAGAGTTAGACCTGCCTTAGGAAAACAGTCATTATTATACTTTTAAAAAATATATATATATATATACAATTTTTCTTTGTTTTTGAGGTACCTATGATTTACAACCCTATCCATGTTTTAGATTACAGTTTGACTCTCCATCAGTGTGTATTTCTTTACCACACCCTCCACCAAAAGACCAGTATTCCTTCACCAAGGCCCATTGAACACTTTCCCACCTAGTTGACTAGCACCGAACTTCCCTATTTTTTGATAATCTCAATTATACAACCTAAGTCAATAGTTCTGTCTTTGTTAGACTTTGCTTGTTTTTCTAACTCTTTTTCTTGGATAAGGTCAATCTGTTTAACTTTATATGAATCCCTTTAGAACTTATTTTTTAAATATATATTTATTGCTGATATTAATGGTTTATATAGTAATTGGTACATATGTGCAGTTTCTCATTATTCTGCTGAAAACTCTACACACCAGCCTACATCCTCCTCCACCACCATGCACTAGGACCTGACAGCTCCCCTATCCAATCCTCTGTTGCCTCAGAGTACCTTATTTTGGTGTAATACACACCAAGCCCAGTCCAAGTTACACTTTCTGTTTTCTTAAGTATTTGATACTTTCTATTCTAACATCCAAATCCTTGATTTATTTGGAACTTACTTCTGTGTGTGATGAAATGTAGTGGTTCAGTCTCATTCATATGCATGTTTCAACACAGTTTTCCATTTGTTGAAGAGACTCTCCTTACTTCATTTAATAGTTTATGACCCCTTTTCAAAAGTTAGGTGACCATAGGTATAGGAACTTATTTCTGGGCTTTTGATTCTATTTTACTAGTCAGTATGTCTATTTTTGTTCCAGTTCCAATTCCAGACAATTTTGACTATGATGGCCCTGTAATGTAGTTTGAGGTCTGTGAGTATGATGGCTCCAGTTTTGTTCTTTTTTCCCCAAAATTGTTTTGGCAATTTTTGGTATTTTCTGGTTGCAGATATACTTTTGTAAATTGTGTTCTATTCTCTTTTTAAAAAGTTGGTGCAATATTGATGAGGACTGCATTAAAATTTGTATATAGCTCTCAATAGAATAGTTATTTTGATAATGTTAATACTTCAAATTCATGAGCATGGGACATCTTTCCAAATCTTTGTATTTTTTATTATTATTTGAATAGTGACTCATAATTTTCAGTATAAAAGTCTTTCACGTCTTTCGTTAGGTTTATTCCTAGGTATTTCATTGTTTTTGATACTGTAGTGATTGGGATTAGATTTCATCTTTGCACTTAGTGCTGGCATAAAGAAATGCCACTGACTTTTGTATATTAATTTTATAACCTGACACCTTAACATATTGTCTAATAATTTCTTGGGGATTCCTGATGGATTTTTTTCCTCCAGGGTAATCTTTGGAGCTTGGTGCTGACACTACAAATCCCCTGATTCTGGCGGGCATTTTTTCTGTTTTATTTGATAGGACAGAGATAAATTGAGGGGGAAGATATAGAGGGGAATGATAAACACCTGCAGACATACTTTCCCACTTGTGATGTGTTTTCCCTGCAGGTGGGGAGCTGGGGGTTTGAACCCAGATCTTTGTGCTTAAAACTGTGTGTGCCTAACTGGGTGCACAGCCCGTGGCCCCCTCTTTTATTTTTTCTATGTATAATCTCATACCATCTTCAAATAGTGACTGTTTAACTTATCTTCCAATCTGCGTCCCTTTAATTCTTTTCTCTTTCTTAAATGCTATTGAAAATTTCCAAAACTCTACAGAATAGTAGTGGTTATAGTGGGCAGCCCTGACAAGTACTTGATCTGAGGGATAATGTTTTTTTCCCACATTTGAGTATACTATTGACTGTGGTTTTGCAATGTATGGACTCCACTAGATTTTTAAAAATTCCATCTAGTCCCATTTTTTTGTTATGTTTTGATCATGAAAGGATGTTAGACTTTGTTAAAAGTTTTCTTTGGTTTTTGTTTATTTGTTTGTTTGTTTCCTCCAGGGATATTACTGGGGCTTGGTGCCTACACTACAAATCCACTGCTCCTGGTGGCCATTTATTTCCATTTGGTTGGAGTTTTTTGTTGTTGTTGTTGTGTTTCTGTTGTTATTCTTGTTTTTCGACAGGACTAGAGAAATTGAGTGAGGAGGGGAAGACAGAGAGGGAGAGAGAAAGATAGACAACTGCAGATATGCTTCTCTACATGTGAAGTAACTCCCCTGCAAGTGGGGAAGCAGGGGCTCTAACCAAGATCCTTATGCTTGTCCTTGTGCTTTGCACCATGTAAGCTTAACCCGGTGTACTACTGCATGACCCCTTAAAAGTTTTCTTTGCATTATTGAGGGAATCATTTGTTTTTTGGTTTTTCTTTTATTAATGCGGTGGATCACATTGATTGATTTACATATATTGAACCAGCCTTGCATCACTTGAATAAATTCCAATTGGTCATGATGGACAATCTTTTTAATATACTGCTGTATATTAAATAATTTAATATACTGCTGTATAGGATATTTTTCAATGTTACAGTATCTATGTTTGTCAGAGATATTGGCCTGTAGTTTTATTTTTGTTGTTATTACTGTGTTCCTGTCTGCTTTTAGTATCAAGCTGATGTTGGCCTCAAAGAAGGTGGTAGGAAATATTCCTGTACCTTCAGTCTTTTGGAAAATCTTTAAAAATAAAGGTATTAACACTTTCTTAAAAGTTTGTAAAATTCATTTGGAAAATCATCTGGTCCTGGACTTTTGCTGTTGGGAAGATTCTTGAGAACTGTTTCAATTTCTTTGACTTTTATTGATCTTTTATTGATCTTTTATTGTGTTTTGTATTTCCTCCTTGTTCAGTTTTGGAAGGTTATATGTTTCTAGGAACTAAGTTGTATGTTTATTCCAGGTTCTCTAGCTTGGTCTCATATAGTTGTTCATAGAAGCTTCACATGATATTTGTATTTATGTGGTTTCTGTTATGATATCTCCTCTTTCATTTATGATTCTATTTATTTGAGACTTCTCTCCTTTTTTAAGTGAGTCTGACCAAGGGTATGTCAGTTTTGCTTATCATTTTGAAGGACCAATATTTAGCTTCATTGATCTTTTGTATGGTTCTCTTTTATTTCTGATGTTACATATTTCTGCCCTAATTTGAGTTATTTCAGACCTTCTGGTTGCATTAGGGTTTCTTTGTTCCTCTTCTTATAAGTCTTTAAGGTATACAGTTAGGATGTTTACTTGAACTTTTTCTTGTTTCCTGGTGTGTCCTTGTTTGGCTATGAATTTCCCTCTTACTACTGATTTAGCTGTGCCCCAAATATTTTGATAGCTAGTGTCTTCCTTTTCATTGGATTGTAGGGAAATTTTAATTTCTTCCTTAATTTCCTCTTTGACCTAGTAGTTTTTGAGTAGTTTGCTCTTGAGTTTTCATATTTTGGACTTTGACTAATTTTCTGTTTGTTGCTAAGTGCTACTTTAATTCCTCTGTGGTCTGAAAAGATGCTTGAGATGATTTCAATGCTCTTGAATTTGTCAACATTGTCCTTGTAACCTAACATATAGTCTGTCCTTTAGAATATCCCTCATGGAATAAAAAAGAATGTGTATTCCAGTTTCTTATGGTAAAGGACTCTGAAAATGTCCAGGTCTAGTCTATTTCTTCATTCAATTCTTTTTCTTTTTTGATTCTCTGCTTAGGTGATCTGTTTGAAAAAGTAGGATGTTGAAGTCTTATATTGTTACTGTGTTTTGATATTAATGTACATTTTTAGCTCTTTCAATAAGTGTTTGACATATATAAATGGCCCCTCATTGGGTGCATAAGTAAGTACATATATAGCAGCAGTGACAGTGGCGGCTGGTTGAAGGTAACCTGGGTTAGTGAAAGCTGCAGGCAGTAGACTTAGCCTTAGAAAGCCAGGTAATTGCTTCTTCTCCTCGGATAATGTTCTTCACTTCACCAGAAATCTCAACTGTTTTCAGATGATATCCTTGGGTTATTTTGTTATAAAAATTGTTTTAGTGAATTTCTGAATAAATCCTGGTTGTATTTTCTTGAGTCTTAAGGTGAGTTTTCATAGTTTTTCTTAGCTTCACAGGTGAGCACTGCTATGGCACTGCCTTCTTCAGATTTTTTTTTCTGGGCTTTTGTCTTGATTCTTTTGTCTTGATTCTGGGATTTTGTCTTGATTATTGCAGTTATCCTTTTGGGTCTGACCATTTTATTTGATGTCTTTTGAAATTTGTGTTCTTTGTGTGAAATTTGTGTTGACCTGTGTTGGTTTGCACAAATGTTCTCTTCAATGTATTTATCTCCGTGCAGAATGTGTGGATTCTGTTTCCTCTGCAGATACAAATGAGTCCCAGGAAAGAGTCCTATAAGAACCCAAAAGAGAGACAGAGAGATCCTTTACTTGAGATGAATGTGGGGCACACCAACGTCCCTCTACAGAGGTAGGTCAGTCCAAGTGAGCAACTCCTAAGTAACAGAACGGTTCACCCCAGTCCACAATTTTCTTTGACAGTAATACAGATGTCTGGTCAGATTTACCACTGAAGTCTGGGCTGGGTTTTTGTTTCCGTGTGTAGGAGCATTAGTTGAGGCATAACTTCAATAGTTTATGAGGTTATTCTCTAGTCATTGATTACTTTAGTATGTAGATATTTATTGACTGAAATTTCTAGGGAGAAATCATAGTAGTGGTTGGCTGCCTGAAATCCCAGGAGAAGTCAAGAAGGGGATCTGTGGTTCATGGTAGGGGAAGCAGCTGTTGGAGTTTTGTGTTTCTATTCTGATATAGAGTGAGTGGCCTCTGGCTGTTAGTTCCAGGACTCCTGAAGTCAGCACTCTCTGTTGTGCCTCGGGAGTGGGAAGATGAAAAGTAGGGTCTCTGCTTGCCTTTGTCGCTATTGAAAACATTTGATATTCTCATTGGAAAATTTAAGTATAAATTTAAAAATATATGGTAAATTTTTAATCAGAAGATTTACTATGTAGAGCTTTTTTCCCACAGGTAAAGTAATTGGCAAGTTGATTATTTTTATATATCTCTGCACTGAAGAGAGAAGGTAGCGATTCATCTTTAATTTCTTTTTCTTCTGTGTGTGACTTATTGGCTTATTTAAAATCAGTCACCGTTTGTGACCCTTTGTTTGTAGTCTGCAAAATTAATGTGGTGTTGTCATATCACTCTCACTCTAGCTTTGACTCTGTCATATTTTGTCTTCCTGTTTCAGTATAGTATGTCTAGTTACATCTCTAATTCTGCCAAAGAATATATAGGTCTTCCAAAAAAGTTCAATTAATAAATTTGTCTATGCTCATGCAAGTGTCTTAAATTACTGCCTTACAATTAATACATAATGATTTAACAGAGTTATTTAAAAGACACAAGCATGAGTTGGTCTTGAATGTTATTGTAGTAACACTTGTGGTCGGATAACCTGCATTATGTAGAAGAGAATGAATTTAGACTTACTATATGTAACTGCAAAATTTATGTTGTGGACAGAGATTAATGATTGGGTAGGATGTTAGTGAAAACACAGGTATGACTTTTACCCTACCATACCTGTCTGCTGAAGATGCTGGGGCTTTTATTCCATATACCCTGGTGAACAATTAGATCTCTTGTTGTCAGACCATTCAGCCATAGAAAGTCTTTCTTGACTTTAGTGCAATCTCTCTAACCTGCTTGTCTCTATCTCTATGGCTCAAGAGGACCAGATCCTCGAGGACTTCCTGGGTAATCCAGAGCCATGGAGACTAGGAACAAGCAGGAAAGCCAGTTATAAGGAAGGAACACTTCCACTGGCCACTGGCTGTGGGACATCTGATCTAATATGTTCATGGGATGGAATTCCAGGAGTACAGCAGCATTCTCAGCAGGAATGACTTTTTTTCAGGTAAGGGCACTTCCCTACTACCTCATCCAGAAGAAAGCTGAATATTTTAAATAACTAAAAAAAGTAGATAGGAATCATAAGGTGACATGCATCCAGTATCCTGGAGCAAAGAACTCAGCAGTTTAGTCAACATATCTTTCCTTTATCCATTTCAAATTCAACTTTCCCTCATTTTTAATATTTTCAACATTTCTTAAATATTTTATTTTCTTTTAATTGAAGAGAGAGGTCTAATAGAAAGACCAGAGACTAGAATACTGCCCAACTTTGCTTTGTGGTGGTGCTAGGAATTGAAACTTGAACTTTAGAGCCTCAGGCTTTGAAACCTTTTTGCTTCACAATTGTGCTATCTCCTCCACCCTCAATACTTGTTTATGAAAATATTAATTATTTGAAAGACTTTAAAAATTGAACTTTAGGTAGACTCTTATCCTTCAGATTAGAACTAGGCTAAAAGCTAATTAAGTCTTTGTTCTATATCTGCAGATCAGAGATTACTAAAGGAGGAGGGTTTAAAACTGTAGGAAGGGACACAATGTGCTACACTAGACAGAATATGGCACTTTGGTGGAGGGTGAGGCACACTGGCACATATTTTAGAGAAGCAGTAAATTGCCCCTTCCACAATATGGTCTTGTAAAACAGCATTTCAATTCTAAACAAGAATTTCAGTCACAGAAAATGAATACAATGTGACAATGCCTACCGAGACCTTACAAAGAAGATGTTCTTGAAACATTTCACATGAGGACAGTTTTGAAAACAAAACAAAAAGTGTGCTCAAGATGAAGATTTCAATTCTATTTTGTCATTATTTATTTAAAAGGTATTAAGTTAATCATCCCACTTGGCACACAATATAAAAATTTCCTTTAGTTAACTGAAATACTTTTGGGTTGCTTTGAAATTCTTCTCTATATTTGTTCGATCTAGATTTTTCTATGAACATGACTCCCATGACTTTGCTGCCTATTCCAGTTGTTTACAATATGCAAGCTATTATTCTTATTTCATTATTAATCATTTGTACAAAATAATTAGAAATATGTATTGTCAGAATGTAGCATTTATTTTCTGGAATGGTTACAGTACTGCTATAATTTTTCTCCATGCTGAGTCATCTAGATTAGTTTCTAAATGTTAGTTCCCTGTAATACTCATACTGTCAAATAAGATGATACATGCAAAATAAATCAGGTCAAACAAAATATAGTGAAAGTTAACCGATGCCATTATTTACAGAATGCACATCAATTGATGTGACCACAGATTAATCCTAAACCAGTTGAATATTTGAGTCAAATTTGCCTTGTTGATTGTATTTAGGAAACTTTATGTTATGATTACACTAAGCTTCTAAGAAATGTTTAAGTGAGACTCTGTTGATGACGAAAACTGCCAGATGTCTAAAAGCAGATTGTTGACAATTTAGCAAGCTTCACTTGTATGGCTGGTTATACTTGCCTTTCTACTGACATCTTCACTTTTGTAAGACTAACAGGTTTTCTGGGGGAAGCAATAATGTTAAAAATGTAAGATTCATGTGGCTGAATATCAAATCCATATAGGTCTCAGGTGATTATATGTATCACAAAATGTTTCTTCCTGTAGATCAGGCCCAGTGGTAGAACATGGGTAGAGCATACACACACCTCCATGCTGAAGAATCATGGTTCAAGCCCTGGGTCCCCAACTGCAGGGCAGAAGAAAGAAGAAAGTAAGGTCTAGGAAGACAGCATAATGCTTATGCAAAAGACTTCCCTGCATGAGGCTCTGAGATCCGAGGTTCGATCCCCAGCACCACCATTTGCCAGATCAGAGCATTGCTCGGGTCTCTATATCTCTTTCATTAAAATAAACTCAATAAATTGCTTTAAAATTGAAAAGTAAAAGAAGAAAGGGGGGGAAATCACCAGCAAGAGCAGTGGACTTATTATGCAGGAACTGAACTCCAGTGATAACCCAGGTGGCATTAAAAATTAAAAATAAATAGAAACTGTGTAGATTAATTTTAAACAGTATTTACAGATGGCATTTTAAAAGATATTTCAAAAGCATCTCATTTATTCCAACTTTGGGGAAACTTCTTAGGAAATTATTCTTAGCAATGAATTATCTCTATCAATGAATATATTTTCTTTTGTAAAATGGAAAGTTATGATACCTTTGTTGTTATTCCAAATATGGAATCTACAGTGCAAATATAAATAATAATAGAACAATATATAACCTTTTCTAACTCACATGTAGGCTGAGGACACCATAAGCCCCTCTAATCGGAATCTTTCTTAAAATATCCCCCCTTTTTTCTGTTTATTTGTTTTAAAATATTCTACATATATTTGATGAAAAAAAGTAAAAAATAAAAGATTCGGGGTAGACTTTGGTCCACAGTTGCTAAGGAAAAAAATAAATCATTTAGAACTCTGTAGTTCAAAGCCCCAGAAATAAGTTGAAATAAAAATCAGGTATAGTAACTAATCATAGATTTTTACAGCTTTTTATTTTTATTTATTTAATAGGGCAGAGAGAAATTGAGAGTGGAAATGGGAAAAGAGAAGGAGAGAGACAGAGAGATTCATGCAACGCTGCCTCACCACTCGTGAATCTTCCTCTCTGTAGGTGGGGACAAGGGGCTTGAAAGTAGTACCTTGTGCATTATGTGTATGCTCAGCCAAGTACACCACCACCTGACCCCAATCATAATAAATAATTAGTAAGCCAATATGTTTTTACTTTTATTTTAAATAAAAATCAACACACCATGTAAAATGTAGACTTACTTTGGACATGCTAGTGCTTTTTAATACAAAGTGACAAATTAGTCACAGATATCTAACATCTTAATATTTTTCCAGTAGTTTCGTTTCCGGGATTTATTCACTTTTAAATTTTGCAAATAACTATATATTTGTAGGTATATGTATATGTATATGTGTGTATGCTTATACATATTCATGTTAACATTTGAGAAAGCAGAAATGCCTAAATATGCATAAATGAGAATTAGCATAATAAGGATTCTTTATAGTATCTCTTTTATTTTATTATATGTACAATAACAAGTGTATGTTACTCATTATTATATAGGTTCTGTAACTCTAAAACATCTACTTTAATTTTATTTCCACACTAGAGAATACTATATCACTATGGTTAAATGGGTAAGCAATACTAAGACGGTGGTCAGATGGCTAAATCGACCTCAGAACATCTCAGTCCTCACAGTCTGTGAGACCACTACGGGTGCTTGCAGTAGAGTAAGTATAACTGACTTTTCTCTCATGCTTAAAATGTCAGTTTGTGTTGACTTTCAAAGAGAAATTAGCGGGGGCAGGCAGTGGTGCACCTGGTTAAGCACACACATTACAGTGTACAAGGACCCAGGTTTCAGCCCTTGGTCCCCACTTGAAAATGGGAAGCTGCACGAGTGGTGAAGCAGGGTTGTAGGTGTCTCTCTGTCTCTCAACTACCCCTCAATTTCTCTCTGTTTTTCTCCAATAACAAAGAAAGATAAAAAATAATATGAAAAAAATAAAGCTTTAAAAAAGGTGAGAAATCAGGGAATCTTTTTCACAAAGACTTTAATATTTAACTACAGAACTAGGCAAAGTCATTCTACTAGGAACACATACTTCAATATATAAGGCATCCAAACTTTGAAGTGAGAAATAAAGAGAGCAAGAAAAAGAATGAACTAAGCCTTAACACATGAACTTTTTCACTACATAAAATCTGATTCATAGCACACTAATTTTTATTCAAATAGTATTTTTAATATGTTTATTTATTGGATAGAGGCAACCAGAACTCAAGAGGGATGGGGGAGATAGAGAGACAGTGAGATACCAGAAACACTGCTTTACCATTCAAGAGGCTTCCCCTCTGTAGGTGGGAACTGGGGACTTGAACCTGGGTCCTTGTGCATTGTAACATGTGCACTCAACCCGGTGTGCCACCACTCAGACCCCTAAATATTGGTTTTAATTCAATTTTTCAGTTTTAAGTAAGTTGAATATATACAGTTCAGTGTTAATTTTAAAGTTATTTTAATAAGGTTTACTTATTTACTTATAGGATAAAATTGAGAAATTGAGAGGGGGAAAGAGAGATAAATAGAATAAGAGCACATTGCTTCACCTATTGTGAAGCTAGAGCCGTAAATCTGTGTCTCTGAGCTTGACAGCATGTTCACCACCACCTGGCCCCCTACAACTTTTTGGGCCATGTGTTTTTAAGACTGGTTTGTTTAGATTTCTTATTAATGTATAATCTCACAAATCACTATTGATTGATATTTATTTTGTTCCTATGCTTTATAGAAATCGAGGATACGGGGCCAGGTGATGATGCACTGGGTTCATTGTAGTTGTTATAATTCATAAGGGTCTGTGTTCAAGTGCCCAGTCCCCACCTTCGAGGGGTAGGGGAGAAGGTTCACAAGTGATGAATCAGTGCTGCAGGTGTCTCTCTATGTCCCCCTTCCCTCTCATTTTATCTGTCTAGCCAATCAATAAATATTTTTAAATGTGAAAAAATTTTTGGCTTGTTTCTCTCTTTTTTTTAATTTTTATTTATAAAAAGGAAACACTGACAAAAACCAGCAGACAAGAGGGGTACAACTCCACACAGATGGGATATGGAGTTCCATAACCAGAACTCCATATCCCATCCCCTCCCTTGATAGCTTTCCTATTCTTTATCCCTCTGGGAGCATGGACCCAGGTCATTATGGGTGTAGAAGGTGGGAGTTGTGGCTTCTGTAATTGCTTCCCTGCTGAACATGGGCATTGGCAGGTTGAACCATGTTCCTGCCTCTCTCTTGCCCTAGTGGGGCAGGGATCTAAGGAAGTGGGGTAATGAAACAAAAAAGAAATCAAGGGTTGCTATTGGTGAGATGTGCAAAGAAGATTGAGAAATGGGGCCAAGCAATGGTGTAACTGCTATAGTACACAAATTGCTATTTGCTATGCTATGACCTAGGCTTGAGCCCATGGGTCTCCACCTGGCAGGGGTCAGCTTCATGAGCAGTGGAGCAGGCTACAACCCTCTTCCTTCTTCTTTTTCTCTTTCTTCTTCTCTTACCACCCCCACCCCTACTTATCTGTCTCTATAATTAAAAAAAAGAAACACCACTGAGATCGGAGAATTTATTATACAGGCACCAGCCCCGAGGATAACCCTGGTGTGTGTGTGTGTGTGTGTGTGTGTGTGTGTGTGTGTGTGTGTGTGTGTATGTATGTATGTGTATGTGTGTGTGTTTGTGTGTGTATGTGTATGTGTGTGTATGTGTTATTTAGGTAGATGCTTTACTAATGTCTTGTGTGCAGAAAAATCTATTGAAAAATAATATTTTTATTAAGAGCATGTAGTGAATTATAATAATATGATTCTAGAAATGGGAATGGGTTAAAAAGTAAAAATTATAAATATTAATTTAAAATAAGTACAACAGCATATAGATAAAATCACTAATGCGTAGTGGTTTGGTTTTATTTACTTGAATATGTTTGTTATAGAGTGCCCTTTTTCAGAAACCTTCAGATGTTTTATAAGTTATATCCTGTAAACCACTTTACTAAAATGCATTTACATGTAACAAGATTAAATTAGTCTAATTTTGTCTTTTGAGATATGATTTTGGTTCTGTTCTTTTGCAAGATGATTTTGAATTAGTATATGATTTCATATGTTAACTCTTTTCCTAAGGAAAAGATTACTATGTTGATGACTGACTTAAAACTTGAAATAATGTCCATCTTTGAAGTTTACTCTTGGCATTTTGTCAGTTTTTTCCTGAAGAACTTAGTAATTTTTTTTTTTTATTGGTGATGCCTAAAGGTAGAAAGAGACAGTATCTAGTGGCTCAAAACAGTTTAAATGAGGTAACCAAACAAAGCTGGAAAATTATCTATCCCTGGTGACATACTGCTGAGAATTCTAAGGGAATTTATCAAAGAAAAGACTTTGTGTTTAAATTATCTTTTAATTCCAATTCTTTACTGATTCATTCAGTTTCAGTCAAAATGACAATGAAGTCCCTTGTGGTATTTCACTGATTGAAAAGAGAAAAACTGTCTGATAGATAACATTGTACAGGAATAAAACTAATGCATGTTCCTTTTGGTCTCTAGAGGCTTACAGAATTAATTGTTCTATTTCAGAAATATGAGATGACGTCAGATACGTGGTTGTCTAAACAGGTATAGTATAGCCTTTTAATATCACATTTGGAACACTACACTTAAATTATTCATGCATTTGTCTTGTGATAAATTTACCTCCAAAGTTATTTCAGTAATAAGACTTTAAATCTTTGTTACTTGACTCAGTGAATCTTAAACATTATTCAATAATAGAATTGGCTGTCTGTTCCATAATTTGTGATATAGGATGTAAAGTGCAGAGTCACTTATAAAATCTATTTTCAGACCTATTCATGTTATTAAACTTTCATGCAGATGAAAGAAACATCATTTTATTCAATCAATGAAAGAAACATCATTTTACTCAATAAATTCCAGAAACAATCAGCATTGCTCAAAATCCCCCAGGACATTGACCAAAGCTACACATAAACTGGCTATGTTGAGATTATTTAGATAATTTGATATTCCCTGTATTGGTCCTAACTTATAAGGCTGATTTGTGACTTATATGAGACAGGAATGCACATTATCATAATATCATATCAAATGTCTTTCTAATGCTGTCCTATACTGGCTGTTTCAGAAGGGAACACATGTAGACTAAGCCAAAGTAGCAGAACTCATTTATGTTGGTCATCTTTTGCTCCAGGCCGACTTTTTCAGATAGGAGAAACAAGAGGTAGAGAATGAGCTAGAGATAGACACACCACAGCAGCATGGCTTCTCCAGTGGAGTTGAAGGAGGCTCCAGTGTTGACTTGTACATAGCCAGGCACATGCTTTCCAAGTTCCCTGAATGGCCCTGGATGAACCCATGTTGCTACACCTTCCATCCCTGCATTTTTCCAATGTAAATATTTGTTTAGCTTGGTTTGACATTGATTTGTTTTGTTCTTTAAAATTATCCTTTAATTTATATCTCATCCCGAATTTCATCCATTGTTCCAATAATTACCCTATGTTGAGATCTGGAAATCTGTAGCTCCAAGTGCATTTCTAAATTCTCAAATATCCAAATGTATGCTAGGAATTTCCTCATAGATATAGACAAATAACTTCAAACTTCACAGGTGCAAATCAAAAATATCCTTTCTGTATTCATCCCTATGTCTTATTTTCATAAACTTCATGGCATAATTATCCAATTATTACATTCAAAATCCTTATAGTTACTTTTACTCATGGTTATTTGCTTATACAGCCTCTCACCACATACTTATTTTTTTCTTGTTTCCAGGATTTTCAAAGAGGCTTGCTGCTTGCACTATGAATCCAAACTCGTGGAAGCCCTATTTTTCCTTTTTTATTTTTTTCTTCTATTTTATTTGAGAGGAGGGAGAGATCGAGAGAGAAAGAAAAATAGAGACACCAGCAGATTTGCTTCACAACTCATAAAGTGCCCGCCTTGTAGGTGGGGACCTGGGGCTCACACCAGGTTCTTGCTCATGGTAATATGTGCACTCCACTGGTGCACCACTGCCCAACCCTCTCACCATGTGCTTTGATTTCAGTGTTAAAGATCTGAAGTAAACTAAATTTTACCTGATGCAAAAACACTGTCCAGGATCAAATTCTAGCTATTATAGGTCTCTAAAATTTTCTTAAATTCAAGCACCTGTCAATTTTTTGTCCATACTACAGTAGAAATAGTGACTTTTTGGAAAAAAAATGTCTATTACTATCAAACTCATTGTTATACTTCCATTTTCATAACTAAACAATATTTGCCTTTATTTATCCTTCAGATAAATATCAACATCCTTAAAGGGAATACAAGTAATTAAAATTGTGTTCTCTAGTTCTGTGTCACACTAATACATTTGTCCTCATACGCACAGAATGTTTCTATGAAACCTTCCTCCCAAGCAGACATCTCACGTCTATTCTGTCATATGAAGGCTGTTTTTTTTTTTTTTTTTACCAAACTTCATCTTAAATCATCTCCTCCAGCCACTTCACAAAACTATGTTAGGTACAGAAAATTTTGAGTTAATACAAAACTATTAAAATTATTAATATAGTAAAAGTAAGTGAATACAAGAGGCTATTTTTAAATACCAGCTCCCCAAATTACTATATTACCCTTAGGAAGGCAAGAAAGAAGTACATTTATTTACTTATAGGCAGTAACTGAAAGCCAACAAGATGCTGTTCAATGCATAAATGGTTTGCAGACTGCAGTACAGACATCCTGCACTCGGCAATAGAAAGGAATAAACTATGACATATATGGCAACTTCATAAAGTCCCCAAAGACTACATATATGATTCATTTATTTAACGCCATCAAATAAACAAAATTTTATGAATAACAGATTACTGTTAATAGGTAAGGGATGAAGAAGAAAGGTGTCCATTACTATGAAAAAGCAAGATTCTAGCTGTGAGAGAACTAATTACTCAGCAATAAGACTTTGTCAGTGCCATTATGCTTATTGTAATATTGTACTACACTGCTATGATAGAACAGTGAAGACACCACTACGGAAAAGTGAGTTGGCTAGGGAAATGCAAGGGTGAGGGAGCCCTGAACCTCAGTTATACTCGGATTACTTAAGACTAGGACAGTTTATTTCCCACACAGGAGGGGAAGAAGTAAAAAGAGCACAAGAGAAGGAAGTTGGGCCATTTGTTTTCCCTACAAAAAGGGGAGAGAAAAAGGATCACTTGAGGAAGAAGTAATTATTATGGTATTGAATGTAGGAGAGGGTTCTAGAAAGGTAGCCATACCTGAGAAACAGCAATCCAATAGAAAGCTTAAGAAAAAAAAAAGTTGCATAGGAGATATTGATGTATTCTGAATTGCCTGCAATAGTAAATATATTTTTCTATAAATGTATCTGTCACCTCTAAGATGATAACAGAGTATAAATACAGGAAAGGAACAAGAACAAGAACTAGACAAAGGAAATAAGTACAAATGTTCCGGAGTTGGAACCTGCACAGTGGTCTAACAGGAGAATGCAACAAGATGAGATCAGAAAGAGAATAGAGAAAACCAAATTTAGAGGTAGTTTCTAAAGGTCATCTCAAAAGCTTTTTACTATTAGTATAATTTCCCTTACTGATCTCACAAGAACTCATTGTTTTGTGAAGTAACACAATTTTCTTAATAATTCCTCTGTGGCAAGAAAAGATATATCTTTCATTAACATTCAAAAAAAGTATTTTGTTAATTTAATGAGCCACTAGAGTTGAATTTAAAAAAATCACTAATGAGTATTCATCTATGTTAGTTTGTGGAAAGCTATACAATGAGGACGGAACATTTGAAGCAAATGATTCACCATGTGTACATTTTTGAAAACATATGAAACATTGTATGTTATACAATGTTCTAGATTAAACAAAAATAGTTTGATAACTGTTACAGTTGATCAAACACAGAAACAGGTATATTATTCGTTAAAAATAAATTGCTGTGCACAATCATATCTTATGTAATGCTATAAAAGTTCATTTTAAAATAGTTCAAAAGTGTCTTTAATTGTTAATTATTCATATAAAGTATCTAAGAAACTTCTCCATTCATCTGAACACACACACACACACACACACACACACACACACACACACACACACAAACACACACACACTGCTCTAAATTTACTGTTAGTGATAGAACCCTACACTTACTTTAAAATTAATTTGACCATTTCCCAAACCATTTCAAAAAATGCTGGGCTTAATCAATGCACAGATTAGTGTGGCAGCACACAGTTGATTGCTATTTTTTTTTAAGGTTGTCCTATGCATTTTTGTATTTTAGAATGAGGAGCCTGTATTTTCTAGAGATGGCAGCAGATTTTTTATGACTGTTCCTGTTAAGCAAGGGGGTCGTGGAGAATTTCACCACATAGCTATGTTCCTCATCCAAGTAAGTGTTGACTTCTTTGTTTTTGGTTTCATCTTCATCATATTATGAAGGTCAAATTTTTGTGCTATTTTGAAAATACTTTCAGCACCTATGAATTCCAGGTCAAGTTTGTAAATGGGGAAGATTACAGAGGAAGAATCTCATCCCTAGCAAGTTACATATTCTCACAAACAAGTTTGAATGCAATAAAATTTAATGAGGCACTGTGTGATAGGAGTTGAGGGTCTTGAAATATGGAATTTAAAAAATTGAATGCAACATAGCCCAAATTTTAAGAATCTGAGAAAAATCTAAAGATGTTTTATTAAACAAATATATGTTCCTCCATTTAGAACAAATATTTCCTAGGTCTTATGAAAATTTTAAATATTTGATGTCCTTTAATTGTTAACCATATATTGAGAACTGGATATATTTTGTGCATCCACACCTAAAAATACTATGTGAAACATACAAACAAGAACAAAATAAAATTTTATGTGTCATCAAAGACACAGATTCTGTGTTCTAATTTTATGGACATTCTGATAAAAAGAGAATAGAGGTCAGTTTTCCTCTAAACTCCACGTAAATATTAGGCTTATAAAGTTATTTATTTATTTATTACATAAATGGGGCCTTGTACATGCAGTATTTCACTGTTCAAGGTCACATTTTCCTTCCGGTAAGCACACACAAAGAGAGTATGAGTGTTTTAAGAGAAGAGTATGCATCAATTTGAATATCATTATCAATAACAAATAGAGCTTCCTTCAAAATCAAGAAAATGTGCATTAAAGTCCTACAAATAAAAGACAATTTATAAAAGAGTGGGAATAACTGGAATCTTCTATGAGGGTTTTATAAACTAGTCAAGAATCATACTTAAATATTATAAATCTGACATAAGTATATCAAAGTATTCTTAAAAGGGCAACTTTTAATGTTCTTAGAACCTTAAAAAATTGTGCATTGTCAAACTTTTATAATTAGGTATTTGATTTTGCTGAGCATCCCAGTGACTGGAATTTTCAAATTCTTGTGCTACTAACACAAAGTGTAACACTTGTCCTGTGGTATTGAAATAAATTTTATGAATTTAATTTTACAAACAAATTATTTGGATCACATGTAATTTCCTTGTGCACTGTAGTGTATGCACTTAACCGGGAATGCCACCAGCTGGCCCCTAATCACATATATTTTCAATGAAAGAAAGGTGTAATATTTTTTATAGGATAGCACTACATTTTAAACAAAACTGCTTATCTCTGGAGATATGATGTCCTATCATTTGTGTATGCATTTGTACATCAGTAAAAATTTTGTGATTCCCTCTCCAACTATAAAATCATCATTCATATTAGGAAATACAGAATTAATAGAAAAATATCACTTTTTTATTTTTTAAAAAAAATATGAACTGAAGGAACATATTCACTGCAAAATTGTTTTACCCAATTAACTTCTCCTAGGTGACTAAGCATTACTACAATAAAGGCAATGGAAATATATTTTTCACAAAACAAGCCATTTTGAAGCATTTCATCTGTGATTATGAAATTTGAATAATTTTAAAATCTCAATATTTTACATTCAAGAAACTTAGTTAAAATAAAAAAAAGACAAGTGTACTCATGGGGTCCGCCATCTTTGCTTTTATGGTTCACGTATTTCTCTGGTCCATTTTCACGTCCTTGATTAAAAGTGTAAAATACTGGGGGAAATAAAACCCTACAAGGGATACTTGGAATTGAAGGAAAATCTTTTATCAATGGCATAGAAATCACTGATGAAGATTTATTTAAAAAAAAAAGTCATGAAACATATATACTCAGTGGTGTACTACTTAGCAGGTAAAAATGAATATGGGGGGGCAGGCAGTGACACACCTTGTTAAGCACACATATTACAGTGCACAAGGACCTCACTTCAAGGCCCTGGTACATCATGCAGGGGGAAAATTTCAGGAATGGTGAAGCAGGGCTCTCTCTATCTCTTCCCCTTTCTATCTCCTCCTCCTCTCTTAATTTCTGTCTGTCTCTATCCAAAAATAAATACATCATTTTTAAAATGAATTTAATATGGTCTTGGACTAAATGGGTGGAACTGACAGTGATTATGCTTAGTGAATTAAGAAAATAAGGACAAATACAGGATGATTTCTACTCATGTGGAATATAGAGAATAAATCATGTGAATTTGAAAAAAAAAAGGAGTTGGGTGTTAATGCACCTGGATAAGTATATGTATTATCATGCACAAGGACCCAGGTTCAAGCCCCCAGTCCCCACTGGCAAGGGGAAAGAGCTTCATAAGCGGTGAAGCAGTGCTACAGTTGTCTCTCTGTTTCTACCTCCCTCTCTGTCTCCCTCTCCCTCTCAGTTTCTCCCTTTTCTATCAAATAAAGTTAAAAAAAGAAATATTGTTTCCATTTTATAAATAAATTAATTAAATATATATTTAGTCAACTATATCTATGACCTTGGGAAAACTGTGGCGGTCACCCCTAGAAGGGAGTAAAGGGCACAGAACTTCAGTGGTGGAAATGTTGTGGAATTGTACTCATAATAATATCACTGTTATATCAATAATAAAATATATATAAAATCAAGAGTACATAATTAAAATTTAAAATTCTCATAAGGAAGACAATTTTATGACACATGTGTGCAGAGATACCTATACACATTTGTATGTATATAAACTTCCAAGAAGAAGATAATCTGTTTGACATTAAAGAAGAAAAGTAGCATTTCTAACGTGTGGTAATATAGAGGATAGGATAGAGTACTGATACTGGTGTGTAAGAAATGAGATCATTGGGGAGTAGGGCAGTAACGCAGCGGGTTAAGCGCAGGTCGCGCAAAGCACAAGGACCAGCTTAAGGATCCCAGTTTGAGCCCCCGGCTCCCCACCTGCAGGGGAATCGCTTTACAGGCAGTGAAGCAGGTCTGCAGGTGTCTAACTTTCTCTCCCCCTTTCTTCCCCTCCTCTCTCCAGTTCTCTCTGTCCTATCCAACAACAACAACATCAATAATAACTACAACAATAAAACAACAAGGACAACAAGAGGGAATAAATAAATATAAAAAAGAACTGAGATTATTTATGAGTCTAACAAAATTTACCTTATAATCCTTGGGAAGAAATACTTTCTGTTTCCCAAACAAGCCTTGCATGGAGTCTAATTCACTGTTTCTGAAATGTGAAGAATGACTTTGTAGAGCAGATGTGTTTACTTTGTTTCTTGTCTTTATGAATATTATAGCAAAGCTGCCATTGAAGTAGAAAACATTTTGATCTGTTCTGGTTCCAAATCACAGAATTTGTGGTTTACTTTGTTGAGAAATAAACATGGCTGCATGATTATTTATGGATATTTTGGCAATGTGGTTCAAATTAGCAATACTGTTAATGAGTCTGAGACCACTGGTTTGGTAAATGTTATTTATACCTAATTTGGGGCACACACTGGTCCATACACAAAATTTTAGTAAATATTCAGCATCCCTGTTTCTCTGTTTTAACTTGTGACAAAGGCATATGATTATCATATGGATAAAAATTTACTATAACAATTGTTCTAAACTGAATAAAGGACTATATGAAATCAAACAGAATCTCATCACCATATTCTCTCACATCATAGAAAACAGGCATGTGTATTTTCAATTCCTAGTCATTAAAAATGACATTTCACCTTAAATTTTATAATCAAATCACAAAATAGATTTATAACATTTAAAAATATTTGTGAGAAATTTTCACATACTTTAACTAGTTATTCACTATACTTAAATGTGATTTTAATAGCTGCTCAACATTTTGAAGAGCAAGTATATTATTCTACATTTAAATTAATCAATTTTAATCAAGTTTATTTCTATTTTTAGTACTCAGAGTTATTCAGAGGTAAACATCCTTGTACATAAATACTTACATTTATCCAGAGATATTTCCACAGAAAGATTTCTAAATATAAACAAACATATATGCAAAGTATTATTCAGCTTTTTGTGTGAAACATAAAATTTACTACGCAAAAATAGTAGAGTAGTCTGCAGTCTAAACAGTAGTTCATATAAACATTGGTAATTTATTACCCCTCTTTCATTCATTTAAGTGCTATAGAATTGATTGCATTTGAAGTATGTATGCCCTAAAAGTGAGAAATGGCAGACATGGAGAATGTTGCAGATGATGATAAGGAAGACAACATTTGCAGTAATTAATGTTTAGCTAGGTTTGAACACTTCCTTATTTGTTGAAAATGTATTTATCTTTTTAAGTATATCCCGCTAAATTAAATCAGTAATTTTTGCAAAAATTTTGCTCTATTTCACAATCATAATATAATATCTATATTAAAAAATAAAGCCTAGGCTACAACATTACTATTTAAATTTCTTTTCTTTACAGAGAATGAAATAAAATGTTATAGTATTTGTGTTTTCATTTAGAAACATTATCTTTTCTTTAAATTAAAATTTAATTTATTTTTTATTATCTTTAATTATTTATGTATTGGATAGAGACAGCCAGAAATTGAGAGGGAAGGGGGAGATAGAGAGGAGGAAAGACAGAGAGATACCTGAAACACTTCTTCACCACTCGCAAAGCTTTCCCCCTGCAGGTGGGGACTGGGGACTCAAACATGGGTCCTTGTGCATTGCAACATATGCGCTCAACCAGGTGTACCACCACCTGGCCCTGAAACATTACCCTTTTAAAACTAATTACAAAACATTAAAGTGAAAAGGATGAATGTGTTTCTTCAGTCTTCTGTTTTAAAACATGATTGTAATTTTTACAATCAAAGAAATTGAAACAGTAAGCAAGAGTCATGCCAAAAACAAAGTCCAGGAACAGATAATTTTACTAATGAGTTGAGAGAGACAGAGATAGATAGATAGATAGATAGATAGATAGATAGATAGATAGATAGATAGAGAGAATATGAAGGCATTTTTACCTATACCTTTCAAGCTCATCCAAAAGATTGAAGGTATGGGATTATTCACTAAGACCTTCTATGAAACCAGTATCATCACTCTAGTAGCAAAAGATGAGCAAGACATGAAAAAAAATCTACACACCAATATCTTTGATGAACATAGTTGCTAAGACTCTAATTTAAGAATGCATGATTATTTCTGTAGATGCTGAGAAATCACCAAGATTCATCATTCTCTTATGATTATTTTTTTTAATTGCAACCAAGGGAACATATATCAATGTAATAATGGCTGTATACAAGAAAATAACAACCAGTATCATACTTAATTGTGGGAAACCAAAAGCTTTCCCTCTTGAATCAGAAACAAAGCAATTCTGTCTATGATCACCATTAGTAATCAACATTTACTTGGAAGTTGTTGCTGTAGCAATTAGACAAGAGAAAGGAATACAAAGTATCCAAATTAAAAGAGTAGTAAAACTATCACTATTTGCAGATGACATGATAATATATATATATTGAAGTCCTAGATAATCAAGTAAAAAAGTCTTAGAAGTAATTTGGCAATATTAGTAAGGTAGCAAGCTACATAGTTAATAATCAGAAGTCAGAGGCATTTTTCTATGCAATTAGAAGCTAGAATAGGAACAACTCAAGAAAACAGTCCTTTATTATAGAATGAAAAAATAGCTAGCTAGCAGTAAATTTAGCAACGGAGACTGAAGACTTCTATAATGGAAACTATACTATTATTTTCTATGAAAAGAAATGCAAAAGACAGAAGGAACTAAAAAGATCCATCATGCTAGTGGATTGGAAGAATCAATACCATAAAATGTCATTCCTACCAAAAGCAATATACAAATTCAATGCAACTCCCATAAAAATCCCTGTGGACCTCTTTAAAATAATATAAAATTGACTCTACAAAATTTTATGTTGAACCATAACAGACCAATAATCACCAAAGCAATCAGGGTGTGTGTGTGTGTGTGTGTGTGTGTGTGTGTGTGTGTGTAGGGAGTGGGGGGACAAAGGCCTTTGTAAAATTTCAAGTTAAGAAGACAAAGGCATTATGCTTCTTAACCTGAAATTTTATTAATGGGTTATTGTAATAAAATTTTTAAAAAGTGTCATACTGAAACAAAAATAGACAGGTACACCTTTTTGATTTCCTAAACAATATTGGGTTTATACTCTGGTTATCTTATGTACAACCCCAAGACTCTTCAGAGAGGGAGCAAGACATCAGTTATGGATAAATCTATTTTTGCATTTTTTTTAGCCTGTGGGTTCGATAAAAGTTAACTTTTGACATATTCCATACTGCACCTCAGGGAAGGAGTTATTAAAAAAAGGAAAATCTGAAACCTTTCTTCCTGGGGAGGCCTCATGGTATTTTTAGACAAAGTTATGTACCTGGTAATGTTAGGGAAATCTGCTGGAAATCAAGAAAGACTGGAGCCCAGGTGGATGGAGGAGAAAGGAGTTAATTCACAAAGACCGGGAGTTCAGATCTCACTAATCACTATGATCTTGAGTCTAAGTTCAAGTTTTCTCATATACCTTTTAACAAAATGTAAGCAAGCTCGGGCAGCAAAAGCAGGTGCGGCATGCACAGTTAGATCTTTTTATTTATTTATTTATTTTCATTTTGTCTATCCCTCCCCAAATACTCAGCCCAGTTCCCCTTCCAAGGAGCTGAAGCTACTAGATTTCATGGAAAGTCCCCTTGGATCAGTGGAAAGGCCCTGCTAGGTAGATATAGGCAGTTGCTGCTGGCACTTTTGCCTAAGCTCATCTTGTTTGCCTCCTGTCTTACTTAACTCATCCTGTTTGTTTCTGTTCAACTTCTTTATCAGTAACAAACAGACATGTTTTTACATGCATAGAGGCATAGGCAAAAAGCAGTAGGACTTCTAATAATAAATATCTGCAAGTCTGGGAGCAGGAAACTTTTTCAACATGTCACCCTCCAGTTAGGCAGAAGGCATGTACATCCTCTCACCAAGTGGTAGCAACTTCTTGTCATTTGTGTCAAACAAATGCACGAACCCTGGTTTACAAGTTGAGAATCCAGAGCACTGTAGTGTAGAATGACGATGGTTACCTGGAGGGTGAAGTATGAAGACACTTATCTTGGAGAGATGATGTATTGTACCCCTGTGACAACCAGAGCCTTAGAGATCAATGTGTCATATATTAGTGATTTTAATCAAAAGATATCAGTATATTATTCTTAGGTAACTTATTTTAAAGACAAAAATTTGGGGGGAAAAATCAAGTGATCTGAATTATGCTATAGTTCATACAGTAAATGAGTCATAGAGCTGTGCCTATTAAGCAGCAAAATAGATTATGCTCATAAAATAGTTTTTGAGTTGAAATGCCAAGTCCTGTAACAATGAACATGCTTCAAGGGTGAAAGTATATGACGGTTAGCATTTATATGAAATAAAATTTATTCTGAAATATGCTGTTTAAAGCTGTCCAAACTGCACAGCTGTTGGTAATTTAGATGAGTGACTTCAAAGTCTTATGTCTATATAAGATGCAAAAATGACCTCCTATATACTATGATGTACAGGCAATTTTACCAGGAAGAGTTTTTCTGGTTTCTGACAAAAAAAAAAAAATGAATGAAGGCATAGTCCTTTGGAACTATTTTCAAATGAACATGTGACATTAAATGTGTGTAGATTAAAAAAGAAGAAGAAGTTGAATGTTGGTATAGAATTAAGGAATTAAAAGGTGGCATAAACAGTGCTTTTCTGTTGACCAGAGAGATTATTTTTAAATAAAAAACAGATCAAAACAGAAAAAGAAAAATCAGTATTTTCTGTTTCCTTGCAGAGTAAAAGTGAGCAAATAACTGTGAGACATCTGACATCAGGAAACTGGGAAGTGATAAAGATCTTAGCATATGATGAAACTACTAAAAAAATGTGAGTGATTTTCATTTTTGTAGTTAGCTTTGGAAATCAGGGTTGTCAGGAATAATATTTCTGCCAGAATTAAGTTTTGTCCACTTTGATCTGAATAAGAACAACTTAGTCATTTAAAGAACAATCTTTTCATTAATGGTTCACTGTGTTTTTAAGCTGAAGAGACACACATAGTGTGTGTGTATGTGTGTGTGTGTTTGTGTGTGTGTGTGTTAGTGCATGCAAATATCTACAGACACCACTTTTGAGAAAATTGAGAGAGATCATAAGAAAGTACAGTGATATTACAAACATTATTAAAAAAAACTACTATTTTGCTTCCCAAATGGATTGAAACCCTGTGGTTGAATAATGGAATATCTCTGACCAGTTCTTTGACAGCCCTAAAATTCAAGTGAGAACTCAGCATGGCAAAAACTGATGTGTCTGATGTTTGTTTCTTTGTTTTCTTTCCTGGACAGTTACTTTCTGAGCACAGAGCTATCTTCCAGAGGGAGGCACTTGTACAGGTAAGTGATGTATAAAGACCACTACACAGGTTGATTTCTCAATAGGCATTCACATAGTCTAGTAAAAACAGAATATATATTTTGGTTTCCTGGTTGGTTCTCTGTCCCCTGGTGTCATCCTAGGGCCTCCCTGCCGCTGCTCCAGATTCTGAGGGCAGTAGCAGCAGTGGAAACTCGAGTTGCACTTGGTGAGTCTCAGGGGAGTCCTCTCCTCCCTTCAGCAGTCCCCTTGGTAGAGAAGACTGGAGGTGCTGACTCTGCTGATAAACTGCTGGACCCTTACCAGCCACTTGATCTCTCCTTGGGCTTCTCCACCAGCCACACGTGTTTGCACTCACTGCTGATTTGGTGGGTTCCTGAAGTCATTCTGGTCCTGTCCTGTTTCGGTCCCAGGTGGTCTTCCTTGGTGTTCCTAGTTGATCCAGGAGAGGAGAGGAGAGGGGAGGGGAGGGGAGGGGGAGGGGAGGGAGAGGGGGAAAGGGGAGGGGAGGGGGAGGGGAGGGGAAAGGGGAGGGAAAGGAGGAGGGGAGGGGAGGGGAGGGGGAGGGGAGAGAGAAGCAGATCTGATGCTGCTCCTAGTCCCCAGTGCTGTATTATTTTACTCTAATTTAACGTAACCTAATCTAATCGAATGTGTTGTTGAGTTTTTGTGCCTGTGTGATAACTCACATTAATGCAGTAATACTTGCTTATTACTTGTAAACAAATAAACCTATTGCTGTAGATGTGAAAATAAAAAGAATATATATTTCATTTTGATGTGGCCAAAGGAGATCTGGCTCTGTATGACAATACTTATTATCAGTCCAGTATTTCACTCTGGGCTTTTTTTATTGTGAAGTTCTAGAACCAAAATGAAGATCATTTCATCATTCTTTTTTATCATTCCTCTCATTATTCCTAATTTACTTTTTCAGACATAATTTTTAAGACTTGCTGTTCTTAGCTACCCACTTCACAATCATTTACATGTTTTCCACAGTGACCTTTTCTTTATCAAAGACTTGCTTTGAATTTTAATGCAGTAATATTGTGCATATATAATTTATTCCTGAATGGAATAAACATGTTATGAATACTTAGTTCAGTGAATCAAGTAGACATTTCTCTTTTTCCCTCCTCATAGTTTCTAAAATAATTATTTCAGCCAAGAATGTTTGTTGCTTACTAAAACTAAGCAGTGGATTGAGAATGTTTTCATCTGTATTTTTCCCAGATGAAATCTTATATTCATGAAATGGGGTTAAAACTACACCTATTTAGTATTAAAATGTCTCATCTCTCTGAAAACTTTACCAGGAGCTCCCAAGAATGACTTTTATTTTGCCTGGCTGCCAAATTACTAATTCTAGACTTTACATGCACTTTCTAATTTCCATTTCACAAATCTATTTTTAAAGTGTCAAAACTGTCATGGCATATTCTCAGTGGATATTCATCATGTTTGAAGAAATGTCACCACTGATTCTTACCAAGTACCCTAGATTTTCCATTGAGAGTAAAAATGCATGTTCAAAGAAATCTAACTTCCTCTTCCTCACTGATATTCTCTTATGCATAAATTTATTGTATCAAAAGCAAGCCTCTTTTTTATCATCCTTCCCAATATATTACTTTATTATTCTTTGCTCTTTTTCCTTCTCAGAGTCTGGAATCCATGTTCTCCATTCCAATTAATTCTAAGTCAAGACTGTTTACTTTGAGACAATTTTAATTTTGGCTCAAAGGTCTTCATGAAAGCATAGTTTACTTTTTCTTTCAGGTGACCCCAAACTCATCTTTCGTAAAATGTATATTATCACTAGTTTCAATAATTAGTTCTATAAAGATGTGGTAATGCTGGATTAATTTTATTTCTTTCATTAAATATGCACATATATAATAAGAGTATTAAAAGATAAGAGAGCCAAATGCAGCCAATAGAAATATCTCAGTATCATCATTTTACTAGCCCAAAATGTGATTGGAATCACAATGACTTCTTAAATTGTGTGCTTTTTGTATTTCTGTAGTAAATGAGACAGAACAGTCAATATAACTATGACCCATACTAGTGTGGCAGACTATTATAAAGAAAATGTAGTAGCAATGAATTTCCCCTTAAATAGTTGATCAAATGTCAGTGGATGGATTGTAGAAATAATGTTATGTTTATCGCAGAAAAATCAACGTCTGGTTCAGGCCATAAATCCAATTTTTGGTTGACTTAATAAAGGGGAATAGATATTCCAGAAGAATAAAGAAACTAATTATAACATGCTCACTGTTAGGATTTTGCCTCAGATTTTTCATTCATTTCAGCAGTTTCATAATCTAAATAATGAAGAAATGCCAATCTAAATCTCTAAAGAACTGGATCTGAAGTTATGCATAAAGAAATAGAAATAGAAATGGCTTTAAATTCTAGTCATGTTGGGCCTGGCAGTGACACTGTTGGTTGAGCACATTTTATTGTTTGCAAGGAACTAGGTTCAAGCCTCCACTTCCTACCTGCAGTAGAGAAAGCTTTATGAGTGATGAAGTGATGCTACCATTGTCTCTCATTCCCTTTCTTTTTCTAACTCCCCCATGCCCTTTTAATATCTCCTTGTCCTATCAAATAGAAGATAAGTAACAAATATAAAAATAATCCAGGGCCAGGTAGTGGCACATCTGATTAAGTGCACATATTACAGTGCTCAAGGCCATGGTTTCAAGCCCCTGTTCCCCACCTGCAGGGGGAAAGCTTCCTAAGTGATGAAGCAGGGCTGCAGGTGTCTCTCTTTCTCTCTTTGTATCCCCTCTCATTTTGTTTCTATCTCTAGCCAATAATAAATAAATAAACAATAATAAATTAAAACATAATAATTCTAGTTGTGTTGCTAAATAATTGCAGCTATTATGTATTCTTTGTGGTGATAGCACAATATCTTGAAAATAGTAAACTGAGTTACGTATTGAAAACCATGTAAAAGGCAGATGCTATTTACCTGTCTTCACATCTAGATTTCATAATTTAAAAAACACTTATAATTTCCTTGTAAGTTATCATAGTGTGAAACTAGCTAATATGTTTGCCTAATTTTTAAAAATTGTCTTGACTAGTAAAGGGGATTTTTGGATTATAACTTGTTTGAAATATTTCACTTATAGAATTATGACTTTGATGATTACATTTAACATTTAGCCTTAATTGCTTCTTGTATCTGATACAACACCCCTGTTCCCATTCCCATCCCAGAAGTATATTACATACAAATAAGAATCAGTATGGTTGTGATTTATTTACCAAGGTATGGCCAAAAAATGTATTACGCTAAAATTAAATTGAGACTGTTTTTCCAATGAGTTTTTTTTAATATTTTAATTATTTATTTAAATGAGAGAGATACAGAGAGAAAGACTAGAATACTGCTCAGCTCTGGATTATAGTAGTGCTGGGGACTGAATTGGGGACATTTAAATGTCAGTCATGAATGTCTTTTGCATAATCATTATGCTGTCTATGCAGTCCCCTCAACCAAGTATTTTTTTAAGATTTTTTAAATTTTATTTTTATTTTATTTATTTTCCCTTTTGTTGCCCTTGTTTTATCGTTGTGGTTATTATTGTTGCTGTTATTTATATCCTTGTTGGATAGGACAGAGAGAAATGGAGAGAGGAGGGGAAGACAGAGAGGGCGAGAGAAAGACACTTGCAGATCTGCTTAACTGCCTGTGAAGGGACTCCCCTGCAGGTGGGGAGCTGGGGGCTAGAACTGGGATCCCTACACTGGTCCTTGTACTTCGTGCCATGTGCACTTAACCTGCTTTGCTACCGCCCAACTCACTAGACCAAGTATTTTTAATATATTGTCTCCAGCATTTCCATCTACTAACTTAGATAATCTTAGTGTGTATTATCATTTAATAAATAAATAGTTCTCTATATGAAATTGACTCTTAGGAATTAATTCATTCTCATTGTCCTGGAACACCATATTTGTAAAATTTAGAGATGACTGCTTTACCCATTATCTTCATGACCTTTTAAAATATGTGTGCTCAACATATATATCATATGGAAATAACTTTATTGAGAATTTCAGTTCAGATGTTTAATGGGAAAAATAACATTAATAACAAACTCTGATGTGTAGAAATTCCAATGTAGTAATTATTGATATTACTGTGGCTTATGAAATATTTGCTATTTTAACTGAAACTTATTAGAAATAATAAACTAGTCTCTGTGCACAATTCTTTTAAGGGGCCAGGTGGTGGCACACCTGGTTGTATACGCATGTTACAATACACAAGGACTCAGATTCAAGTCCCTTTTCCCCACCTGCAAAGGGAAAGCTTTAAGAATAGTGAAGCAGTGTTGCAGGTATCTCTCTGTCTTTCCCCCTCTCTTTCACCCCCTTCCCTCTTGATTTCTGGCTGTCTCTATCCAATAAATAAATAAAGATAACTAAAAATACTCTAAAAGTAGAAAATATATAAAAATATTTTAAATGATTATATATATATATATATATATATATATATATATATATATATATATATATATATATATATATATATATAACCAGCCCTGCATTCCTGGGATAATCCCACTTGGTCGTGATGAACAATCTTTTTTATATACTGCTGTATCTGGTTGGCTAGGATCTTGTTCAATATTTTGGCATCTATGTTCATCAGAGATACTGGTCTGTAGTTTTCCTTTTTTGTTGTGTCCCTATCTGCTTTTGGTATCAGGGTGATATTGGCTTAATAAAAGGTGGAAAGGAGTGTTCCTGTTTCTTCTAACTTTTGGAAGAGCTTTAGAAGTATAGGTATTAACTGTTTCCTGAGGCTTTGTAGAATTTGTTTGTAAAGCCATCTGGTCTAGGACTTTTGTTGTAGGGAAGATTCTTGATAACTTTCAATTTCTGTCTGTTATTGGTTTATTTAGGTTTTGTAGGTCTTCTTGATTTAGTTTTGGAATCAATATGTTTCTAGGAATTCTTCCATTTCTTACATATTCTCTAGCTTGATGACATAGTTGTTTATAAAAGCTTCGAATGATTTTTTGGATTTCTGCTGTATTTGTTGTGATATCTCCTCTATCATTTCCAATTCTATTGATTTGAGTCTTCTCCCCCCACCCTTTTTTGTGAGTTTGGCTAGGGGGTTGTCAATTGTTTGATTTTTCAAAAAAATCAACATTTGTCTTCATTGATATTTTGAATGGTTTTCTTATTTTCGATGTTGTTTATTTCTGCTCTAGTTTTAGTAATTTCAGTCCTTCTGGTTGCTTTAGGGTTTCTTTGTTCCTCTTCTTCTAAGTCCTTAAGGCATGTGGTGAAGTCGTTTATTTGAGCTTTTGCTTGTTCTCTAATGTGTATAGCTGAGTTTCCCTCTCAGTACTGCTTTAGCTGTGTCCCAAGTATTTTGATAGTTTCTGTCTTCATTTTCATGTTTCCAGGAAGCTTTGAATTTCATGCTTGAGTGCCTTTTGAACCAGCAGTTCTTAAGCAGCATATTGTTGAGTTTCCAAATTTTGTGACTTTTAGTAATTCTCTATTTGTTGTTGAATGTTAGCTTTACTCCAGTGTGGTCTGAGCAGATGCTTGTGATGATTTCAATGTTATTGAATTTTTTTATACTGTCTTTGCAGCCTAATGTGTGGTCTATCCTTGAGGATGTTCTGTGTGGATTTTAAAAGAATGTGTAGTCCAGTTTTTTGGGGTGAAAAACTCTGAAAATGTCCAGGAGGTCTAGTCTGTCCATTCTCTTTGATGAATTCTCTTGTTTCTTTGTTTCTGTGCCTCGTTGATATGCCTCAGTGTGAGAGTGGGGTATTGAAGACTCCCTCTATTACTGTATTTTGTGACATATTGTTGTTCATAAAAGCTTCACAGGATTTTTTAGATTTCTGTCGTGTCTTTTGTGACATCTCCTGTTGATGTATTTTTATAGTTCTTTCAGTAGGTGTTTGATGTATTTAGATAGGCCCTCATTAGGTGCATAGATATAATTATTAAATCTTCTTGATTGATTGGTCCTCTGATCATTAGGTCATTATCATCATCTTGCCTATCTTATATTACTTTATTTAATTTAAAGTATGTGTCAGAGATGAGAATGGATGTTCCTGCCTTTTTTGTGGTACAAGAAAAATATAAGGTTAGCTTGCAGTGAATTCAGTTTATAAGCATCCATATAGATGAATATTACTTCAATTTTACTACACCAAACAAAAGTGTGTATATTTTAACATTAGTTTTGGAAATTGATTTTTCATTTATATGTTGAGTCATAATTTACAAAGTAAATGATGTTCCTGCTTCTATTCATATAGAGATGGCACATACTCAACTAGCTGAAATAGAGATATTTCTCAGTTCCTTTTTCTTTCTTCAGTGCTTCTACTGAAGGATTATTGAATCGGCATTGCATTTCATGTAATTTCATGAAAGAAGAGTGTACATATTTTGGTGCAAGTTTTAGTCCCATGAATCAACATTTCTTATTACTCTGTGAAGGTAAGATAATATATATCTAATGAAATTTTCTGAACTAACAATAGTTTCTATAACTATTCTATATCAAGTTCTATGGCTTGGTGTTCTTAATTTGCAATTTTGAAAAGTTATAAACTATGGATTTTCTGAGATGAAAATTACACTCATAAACTTAAATGAAAAGTAGGAATTGGTAATAAATCAATGTGTACACATCACCAATAAGAGATCAGAGACCATAAACCTTTTTTAAAAAATAAGGTCTGTGACATCAACAAAGTCATGTTACCATTATAAACTAATTTATCTAGTCTTTTGGAAAAGCAGCAGTAATTTAAATAATTATTAAGAGGTTTAAAACCTGAAGAAATTTATTTTAAAATTTTTATTTATTTATTTATTCCCTTTTGTTGCCCTTGGTTTATTGTTGTAGTTATTGTTGTTTTTGTTATTGATGTTGTTGTTGGATAGGACAGAGAGAAATGGAGAGAGGAGGGGAAGAGAGGGGGAGAGAGAGGAAGAGAAAGATAGACACCTGAAGACCTACTTCACTGCTTGTGAAGTGATTTCCCTGCAGGTGGGGAGCCAGGGGCTCTAACCGGGATCTTTCTGCTGGTCCTTGTGCTTTGCGCTATGTGCGCTTAACCCACTGCACTACTGCCCGACTCCCATCTGAAGAAATTTAATTCTCTGGGTCTAACCTGCTTTAAAACTGAGAACTTGTGTGTACCTCAACTGCTTCTTCTATTTGATGGCCTATTCTATAGCTTTATGTTTTTATCTGATACCTCTAGGTTATATTAATAGCACTCACTATCCCCTTAAGAAAATTCCTTATTTCCCAAAAATAAAAATGGACTAATGTGCTTTGATATGATAGATTGAGTGCTACCACATCATTTAACACTGTAAGTTGTTCTGTGTCAAGACTCCCCTCTTTTAGTTTTCTCTTGATGTCTGAAGTAGAGTAGTAGCAAAAAAAAAAATTATTTAAAGACAGCAGAAGACAGTCATATATGGCCTCTATATAAGAGTTCTTTGATGAAGTGACATTTATAAGAACAGAACAACAGAACTAGTCAGTTTTTTTAATTTAAATTTAAAACATTTGAAGATCTTAGTGAATATATACTTTTCAAACCAATACATAATTTTGCCTAAACTTTTTTTATGGATGAAACCTTTCTAATATGCAAATAGTTTTCCATTATTAGTGGGTAGGAAATCTGATTTAATTGCAGGTGAATATATGATGGATAAAAGGTCATTGAAATATACTTTTGAACATCAGTGATTAGTCTATGAAAAACATGCAGATTGAACAAGGCACATAGATTAAAATCATAGACATAAGTGTCCTGGGAGGTGTCACCGTGAATAGGGCAGTGAAGGTCTTGAGTTTGATCCCTGGCATTGAATGTGATAGAGTGATACCCTGGTTTCCTTTCTCCCTCTACTTCTGCCTTTAATAAACATTTTTAAAAGCTATAAATATATATACACACCTATCAACTGTTCTGGAGAGGTGGAGATATTAACAATGTTCTCTGAAATAATGTATTTCATTACCTTTTCTTTTTAAATGTAAATTTTATTCTTGGTGATTTTATATTATTTTACAAAATCATGAGATTTCAAGGTATGCCTTCAAACATATTTATGTGAGTATGTAATTCACTGCGACCCTCCCCCAACCAAAGTCTTGTGCCTTTTACCCCTTTCCTTCTGATGATCAGCTCTTACGAACTTACAAAGTGTAAGAGTGATTTTTAAGTAAAAATCCTAGGAGAGGAATGAAATGAACTATCAGCTTTCTTTTTAGTTATACTGTACCTATGAAATTACTCCACTGGGAAAATTTGCATGTCATCATATAGTCTTTCTGTTATTGTTTAGATGTCTTTAAAATTTTTATATATGTATTTTTTAATCTAGGTCCGGGAATCCCACTGGTCAGCTTACATAGTACAGACAACCCATCAAGTAAGTACATGACAAAAGTAATGTGGAATAGTCATAGTTGGCATAAATCTATCATGTCTTGTATTTTATGAGACCTTCAAAGGTATCTCCAGTATCATCAGGTAGACCTTATGTATGTGGTAGAAGCATTAAAACAAGTGGTTAAGCAATGTTACAGTTGGCATTGCTTATAAGAACTTTAAATTGTATGTCTATTATATTAACATTGAATAAAAAAATTTATTGATACGGCAATATTAGATACACGTAGATGACTGACCTCTCAGAGACCTGGCTAATTCTTCCCTGAGCCTCATAGAGATTATTCCTGAAGACTAACATATTTATGTACTTTTGGATAGTAAGAAAAATATATATCTTTTCATTTTCCATTATAGTAGTTCTAGATATTCATAGCTTTCAGTTTCACATAATCATTGACTGAACTTTTCATCATAGAGTTAAACACTAACTTTATTAAGTATTATGCCAAAGGTTGAGGGCACTTTGAAAGTAAGATATTATAAGAATTACTAGTAGTGTATATCAGTAAAGATGTGATTGACTTTCTATTAAGAATGAACGATGGCCAAATTATTTCTTGCCTCCTTCCATCTTTATTCTTTCTTTGGTCTATAAACTATACTTTACTGGGACCAGGTGGTGGCGCACCTGGTTAAGTGCTCACATTACAGTGCTCAAAGACCCAGGTTTAAGCCCCTGGCACCTACCCACAGGGGGAAAGCTTCATGAGTGATGAAGCAGGGCAGTAGGTATTTCTCTGTCTCTTTCCTTCTCTATCTCCACCTCCCTCTCAGTTTCTCTCTGTCACCATACAATAATAAATAAATAAAAATATTTTTAAAAAGGAAAACTATACTTAATCAAAACTTTTATGACATAATATTGGCTACCATAATCTGTCTATGGGCTTTGTTATAAAGAGTAATTTCTTTCTTTCTTTCTTTCTTTCTTTCTTTCTTCCTTCCTTCCTTCCTTCCTTCCTTCCTTCCTTCCTTCTTTCCTTTCCTTTCCTCTTTCTTTCTTTCTTTCTTTCTTTCTTTCTTTCTTTCTTTCTTTCTTTCTTTTGTTGTACTCTAATCTTACTTTATTAGCAAATGCAGATTAAGAGTTTGGTTTTTTTTGTTATTACATGGGTGCATTTCCACATTTCCTTAAGACAATTATCAGTGAAGAAGGTGACTTCATAATCCTTGAAAGCTGAGTAGTATTCTATTGTGTATATATGCCACAGCTTTCTTAGCCACTTATCTGTTGTGGGACACACAGATTGCTACCAGGTTTCAACTGAAATCACCTTCTTTACCTCACCTTGGATGGAGCTTTGAAGGAATCATGTTGAGCAAGATAAGCCAGAAAGAGAAGGATGAATATGGGATGATCTTACTAATGGGCAGAATTGAAGAAACAAGAACAGAAAGAGGAAACACGAAGTGAAACTTGAACTGATTTCAATCTATTGCACCAAAGCAAAGGATTCTGGGTTAGGAGGAGTAAGAGAGGGACTGAGGAAGTTTGGGAGAGGGGATGGCTCTCAGGTCCTGGTATAGAATAATGGATCTAATTTAGGGGTAAGATTGTTTTGCAGACACTGATCTTGGTGAGTTGAGAAATCATATTCATTTGCCAATGTCTATACTATAAACCATTAACCTCTCAATTAAAAAGATGAGAGAGAGAATTGGCTTTGAACAGCATACAGCTTAATGGAAAATTTTAAACAGGGGGGTCGGGTGGTAGCGCATGGGGTTGGGCAGTAGCACAGGGGGTTAAGCACACATGGCGCCAAGTGCAAGGACGAGTATAAGGATCCTGGTTCAAGCCCCAGGCTCCCCACCTGCAGGGGTGTCGCTTCTCAGTCAGTGAAGCAAGTCTGCTGGTGTCTATCTTTCTCTCCCTCTCTCTCTCTACCCTCCTCTCTCGATTTGTCTCTGTCCTATGCAACAATGACATCAATAACAACAACAACAATAATAACCACAACAATGATAAAAACAATAACAAGGGCAACAAAAGGGGGAAAATAGCCTTCAGGAGCAGTGGATTCATGGTGCAGGCACTGAGCCCCAGCAATAACCCTGGAGGAAAAAAAAAAGAAAAAGAAAAGGAATGAAAAGAAAAGAAAAAGAAAAAAATAAACAATAGCTATAAATGTATTTCATCCTTAACCAAGCCATCATCTTACTCCAGAATAGGAACTTAAGTCCCCAACTATCCTTTAATAATCCTCCCTTCGCCATTTTGAGTCCTTGAGTTACCTTGGGCTTGTATTTATCAGCTCATTTATTCTCAGAGAAACCGTTGAAATCAATGACATCAATAACAACAACAGTAACTACAACAACAATGAAAAACAACAAGGGCAACAAAAGGGAAAATAAATATAAAAAAATAACTGCTCTGGTTTTTGGTTTTTTTTTCATTCAAAGAGAAATAGAGGGAGAGACACCACAGAATTAGAGCTTGCAATTGTGCTACCATAACTCCCATATGTGGTGGGGCTGAACCTGGTTTGCACTCATGGCAACACTTGCACTGTACGTATCCAGCTTGCTATCTCTCCAGCCCTGAGTTAATTGTATTATCTGTTATTTCTTTTTGCAGATATATTGTAAAAAAAATTTACAAAGATGTTGAGTATCATGGCTAAACTCATTAATAGGTGGCATAATTAGGCATCAAATGAGATATCTTGACTTCAGGATAAGGTTTGAAACAACACGGTGACACTTGATTCTTTTGTTATTTTGCCTCTTAGATTACATAAGTTTAAATTAATCTCTTCATGCCCAAGTTAAAAAGAGATGCAGACAGAAAAGGTATAATGTTAAATGAGAAATTTATGATTTTTAGAAACCTGGTAAAGACTTTTATACTCCTTAGATAATAAACAGCATATGCAGACTTCCTGCCTGCCTGCACTAGACAAGGACAATATTTCTAAATTTGTAGTGGGGTTTTGTGTGATGTAAAATAGATTAGCACCCCTTTTAGTTTCTGTGTATACCTTTATCTCTACTCTTAATATAAACACTAAAAGGTTATGAAAAGCAGGTCTGGGTAGTGGTGCATCCAATAAAGTGTACACATTACCATGCTCAAGGACCAGTTCAAGTCCCTGTGCCTACCTCCAGGGAGGAAGTTTCCCAAGTGGTGAAGCAGTTCTGCAGCTGTCTCACTTTCTCTTACTATCTATATATCCCGCTTTCCTCATAATTTTTCTCTGTCTCTATCAAAAAATAAAGAAAGGTAAAAATGGCCACCAAAAAAAAGCATTGGGTGTTTTTCATGGGGACACAGAGCCCCAGCAGTAACCCCAGGGACAAAGAAGATGTCATGAAAGCTAATTAAACTTGTTAATATGAATACTAATAGCATAAATAATGATAACAAAAACAATATAGTCAGTGAAATTTATAGTTTAAGTTTCATATATAGAGAAAACAGTGAGTAAGGTAAGTCTAATACTTGTCATTGTGAGAACCGAGGCAAGTTAAATTAATAGATTGTGGTATAAATCTCCTTTTAGGCAAATTAGCAAATATATTATCTGTAAGGATGATGATGATGATGATGGTGTGTGTGTGTGTGTGTGTGTGTGTGTGTGTGTGTCATAGGCTCCATGGAATAAATAGCAAGTTTTGTATAGCATTGCATATTCTGCCAAAACGGCGCACATTTAAACTCCCGATCTACTTTTCATATTATTTTACTATAGTAAGACAATGCTTGGAAGTCGGGCAGTAGCACACTTGGCGCAAAGCACAAGGACCTGAGTAAGAATCCCAGTTAGAGCCCTGGCTCCCCACCTGCAGGGGAATTGATTCACAAGTGGTGAAGCAGGTCTGCAAGTGTCTATCTTTCTCTCCCCCTCTGTCTTCCGGTCTTCTCTCCATTTCTGTCTGTCCTATCAAACAACGATGACATCATCATCAACAACAATAATAACAACAATAAAAAAACAAGGGCAACAAAAGAGAATAAATAAATAAAATTTTAAAAAGACAGTGCTACACTGGTATTTTATAATAACTTTTGTTGCAACTCCTGAAGCACTTTTCTAAGGAAGGGCTGGGAAACCTCTGATGCATAAGCAGAAACATTTGGTCTGGTCCTGCCAGGGAAGCCATGAGTATGGCTTGAAATTCAGTATATCTAGGACCTTTTCTCATAGCAAATTTGACTGCAATTTTTTTTTTATATTTCTTCTACTTTATTTAATTTGACTGGACAGAGAGAAATTGAGACGGAAGGGGGATAAAAAAGGAGAAAGAGACAGAGGGATACCTGTAACAGTGCTTTCCCCCTACAGGTGTGAACCAGGGGCTTGAATCTACATCACAGAGTAAGGTAACATGTGCACTTAACCAAGTACACTCAACCCAGCCCTGAGTGGTCATTTTTAAGTTGATAATTTTGTATTGCTAACATATCAAATTATGATGTCATAAATATCCAAAATGCCCTTGGGAGATAGAAGGTTCCCCACCCAGGTCTAAATATTTTTTTGGTTTTTTTGTTTGTTTGTTTGTATTGTTTTTTTAGATAGACATGGAAATGCAAAAAGGCATATATAGAGAGAAAGACTACAGAAGCTTCCTTCACTATGCTGGGGGTCAGGTTCAGTTATGGGTCACACAATGGCAAAGCAGCATGCTATCAAAGTGAGCTATTATTCTAGTCTGAGGAAGCATTTGTAATTTTTCTCATTTATAATCAATTCTGATTGCCTCAGAATCAAGAAAACCAAAAAGGCTTTGGACAGTGCTTAATTTTTTAAATTATTACTTATGGTGACAAAACTTACATATGATTACAAGTAAATATTTGTTATGCCATTAAATTAATCATAACTAATTTTGTGGTCTCATATAGTCGCATGAAGAGAAAACCTTCAAACCCAGTAATTATGAAGGAAATGAAGAGTTAAACACTAACAAGTATTTTTCCTAACAGATTAATAACATCAAAAATTTACATTGCTAATGAGTATATAATGAGACTCATAACTTACTGGTAGAAAGAGAAATTAAAGCAAATCTTTTGGAAAAAAGTAACACTGTCATAAGACTTAACTTCTATATTTATTTATTCAGCATTTTATTTTTTAATGTTGTCTATTATGGAAGCAGTCTATACAGAGAAAATTATAGAAACTCAATGATAGTTTAAGTCATAATATAAGTAACAAATGTAAATATAAAACAAAATAAATGTAAATAGCTAAAGTGAGCAAATTGTAAGTAAAGTTTAAGGAAATATTAAGAAATGTCTAAAATATCTTCCATTTGTTCTTCCAGAACACTTTTTTATGTAATTATTTCATATAATTTATTTTTCTACTGTTCAAGTCAGCAAAATTACTCATTAAGTCATTATAATCAAGGCTTTAACATAATTTATAACCTGCAGACAGTGTCCAGATGCTTAATTTTTTTTGAGTCATTACGGTGATAAAATTTATATATGATTATAAGTAATGCTAAACTAGACAACCTTTGCTCACTATAGTTCTTTTTTTCTTTTTCTTTTTCTTTTATTAGTGATTTAATAATGATTGACCAGATTGAGGTATAAGAAAGGTACAATTCCATACAATTTCCACCACCAGAGTTCCAAATCCCCATTGGAAGTTTCCCTATTCTTTATCTCTCTAGGAGTATGGATTCAGGATCCTTGAAGAGTGCAGAAGGTGGGAGGTCTGGCTTCTGTAATTGCTTCTCTGCTAGACATGGGCATTGGCAGGTCTATCCATATCCCCCAGCTTACAGAATAATTTTCTCTCTCAATTTTGTTTCATTTGACTGCCAGTGGATTAAACTGAAATGAATCTTGTCTAAGCTGAAGAAAGGGGAAAGAAAGAGTGCAAGTGCTCTAGCTCTTTCCCAGTGAAATCATCAAACATTGCATTTTGACTAAAGATGACTCTGGGTCTCACATTCCAGTGGAGATGCCATTCCTGCTCCTTTCCCTGACCTGCTAAATTAGCCTCTGTTTGAAGTCCTGACTTTACGCTGTACTTTTGATATGATCTCCCTCTCCACTTCTAAACTATATCAGATTATTCAAATGCAGTATGATAATCGGGTTCCAACTAGGATTAGCAATAAATGTACATTAACAAAAGCCAAATCTCCAAAAATATTTAAGCTTTTAAGTGATAAAAGTGCTGGTACTCTCGTGGAGGACCTCACAGTAGAGATAAGCTGGAGTACTGGCCTCTTGTGTTAACTCTAGTGACTAACAATAGGAAAAGACGAGGAGACCATTTAGTCACAAATGATCCGTTTAATGTACAGAAGACAGAGTTTAAGTAGCAGAAGGGAACAAAGGACATTTTTCACATGTGACAATAATGATGTGATGATTTTAAAGGTCAGAACCCTCATAGTGAAGGATCTAAGGAATGAAGAGAATTGATAGGGGTAAAGGAAAGTTCAGGAATGATTAGTGTCTATTGGGTAAGAGAGTCAATTAGCTGAAGAAAAACATGTTAATTATACCAGCAAGGGAGAGGCAGACAGAGAGGAACATTTTGGTCAAGGCAGAATATTGATATATGGAGGATATGTGATCAAGGAATGAAGAAATGGAGAGTGGGCCTTACTATTCTACTGACAGGGTAGGATGATGGAGTATAGTTTGTATGTGATCAAAGATGGTGAGTTTATAGTGAACTTTAAGCAGGCAACCATTTGGGGTTCCCTTGTTACAAACCAAATGGTTGCCTGTTTAAAGTTCACTATAAATTCACCATCTTTGTAGGTTCTTGTGATGCTAGGGAGGCTGAGAAGAGGAAACTGAGTCAGGAAAGCTTTTCCCTCCATAATCAACCCTGAAAGGGAGAGGCTGACAGGTGGGGTATCTTTTCAGACCTCCATCTTAATAATGGGAGTTCCCCTATACTCTTACCATGCTTTCACAGTATCCCACAATAAAAGAATCTAACATCTATGAGACTCAAAACTAATTGAAAATGCATATAAAGGTTAAAAAGACAGGACTTGAGAGTGTTAAAATTCTTACATTTTCCTGGAAGTCTTTCAGGTAAATTTGTTGTTGTTCCTTAGTAATTTTTTAGTGGTCTACCATGGACTTTTTATTTTCTTTAAATTTTCTTTAAAATGCTCAGTGATTTGAGACAAAGTATAAATACATAAAAAATATTTAGTTAATATTTCAAAACCTCTTATCTAAAATTATTGTCATTCTAATTTACTCTTTATATTTTACTTTTTTCTCCTTAAATTTTTTTTCTTCTCTTTCTTCCAATCCTCTTCCTCTACTTCCTCCTCCTCCTCTGCCTCTCCCTCCTTCTGTCCTCCTCTTCTGCTTCCTCCTCTGCCTCCTTCTCTTCCTCCTCCACTTCATTTTGTTCTTTTTTCTCTTTACCAGAGCATGTCACAACTCTGGCTTATTGTGTTAAGGGTGACTCAACCTGGGATCTCTGAGCCTCAGGCAATAGAGTTTTAGAAAGCTGGAAATATAGCCTAAAATGATTAAGAGGATACATGAAGAAAGACCTCTTATGTTGGTATGCATCTAGTTCTGCTTCTGGGATCTAGTTCTGCTTCTGTTACATTGCTTGACATTGTGGTCTATTTACATGGTCTTTTCTGTTACATTGGTTTGGTCTCACTCCCCCCACCTCCGAGAGATTTGGTTTAGCCCTTGCTAGTTTCATGCTTCTCCCTTCTCCCTGCCCCCTATCCTACATACTTCCTGTGTTCCTGACTCTGCCACAGGAGGAGAAAGATGGAGGAGCACATTGTGGGGTGATTAGGTGTTAGACTGTTTGCCCACTTGTGAATAAAGATTAAACTGCGTTCTCAGCTTTGCCGTGTGTTTCTGGTCGTCTGTTACGTGCCTGTGAAGCCAGCCCGGCGAAAACAACACTCTTAAGACTTCATGAAGTAGCAGGGAATCATTCTGAGTCTCCTGCCAAAAATATCAAAACCATTATATTATTTCCCCTGCTCCTCAAATTTTCCATGGTACTGTCTTTTTTTGTACTTTATTTCTATTTCTGCATCTCTATTCTTTCTGTAAGTTCTTTCTTTCTAGAATTCTTTATACATCTTATCTTTCCTCATATCCTCCTAACATTTGTTCTCATTTTAATTAGTTCTCATTTTCCAATTTAAAATCATGTTTTAATACTCCTTGTCTAATATTTCACCAAAAAATATGTAAAACAGCAATTTTCCAGTGAGGAACAATGGTCAGGCTGAGCCTCTGATTCTGGAAAGGAGGAAAACAAAAGGTATTTTCTGACTGAAATAATTTTCTGAATTCTGGTACAATGAGGAAAAATACAAGACGAGTGTTATGGCAACTTAAGAGTCAGAATGGAGACAGAAGTCAGAATTCAGAAAGGTTGAAGCTTTTAAAGCTAGAAAAGTAGACTAAACTGATTAAGAGGATACATGATGAAAAACCTCCTTAATTTTCATAGATTAGCAAGAAATGATTTTGAGTCTCTTATCAAAAATATCATTGAGTCTGGTTAAAAATCAGTGTTCACATGGTGTTGGGGTATGTTAAATTTCCAATTAAACATCATACTGTAACTTTTGGAGAGCTGTCATAAGAATCATGTCTTTTAGTAATCAGTTTATCTATTGATAGTCATCCAGAAAAGGTCACTGCAGTCCAAATGGATCAAGGTATTTTAAAAATACTCTAAATGGTTAATATGGTTCAGAAGTAGATTAAACTGCTGCTAGAAGAAAATCCAACAATCTTAAAGAGAACGTAATGAAATACAGAACTCCAAAGCGTAATCAGAATTCAATAAAATATTTTTGGTTATATAAAGAAATGGGAAAAGAAGACTTAGAACTAGAATAAACAAGTCAGTCTAATTGAGATAAGCTCAGAAAAGACCAAGATAAGTAAGCCTAGTGATAAGTAATATGAATTAACTACTAAAACTACGCTATGTTTAAGGAAAATAAGCTTAGTGAGAAAGAAATAGAATTTATTCTTAAAATAATTTTATGTATACAATTTTTCACTGTAAAATAATAAAGGTAATTAGACACTAAAGAAAAAGTGATTATCAATAAAAAAGTCATTGAGAGAATGAATGAAAGAAATGCATGAAGAATAAGTTAAGTCAATATTTATAGCTACAATGTATTTAATATATCAGGAAAGAAGAGCATAGAAAATATTTAATGAAATAATGACCAAATCTAAATCTTATGAAAACAAAAAATAGCTCAATAAACTTCAAGGAAGATAACTCCTATTAGAAAAACAGTGGTAAATGAATAAAACACTAAACTGTCAAAAAACAAAAAGACACATTGGAAAAGCCCTTTGTAAACCTACTAATAAAGCCAAAAATAACTCCTTACTTTTCATCATAAAATGCCAGAAAACAATAAAAATACAAATACATATAAAACTGATGGAAAATGCAGCCCTCAAACTAGGATTTAAACTTAAAAAAATCTTTCAAATGTGAAGACAAAATAAAGAATCAGGAATTTATACCCATCAAAATTTTAATTCTAAATAAAATAAACATATAAATCAAAGAACAATTTAGTAAAATATTTAGAAAATATTTTAAATCAAACAAAAATGAAAACATACTAGTTCAAGTATGGGAAAACTGATTATTGTGATGAAAAAAGGAATTGATGCCCCTCAATTCTAACTTCATTTAAAAAAGGAAGATTTCTAAGTCAACCACTTTAAGAGAGTAGAAAGCTGAAGGAAGGAAATAATATAAAAAACAGATTTGAGGCTGTGAAAATATAAAAATACACAGAAAAGTTTTATTTTAAAAACATTTATTTAATCACTTACTAATTAGAGACAGAAACTAATGGGAAGGGGAGCTAGAATGGCAGATACAGGTAGCACTGCTTCGCCTCTTCAACTGCTCCCTTGCAAGTGAGGGATCAGAAGCTTGAACCCATGTCCTTGCATGTGGCAACATGTCCACTCAGCCAAGTATTTCACAGCCGCAGATTAGTCTTAAAATTTCAATGATGTTTATTTCCTTTTGGCTTTAAATTATTTATTTATCTATTTATTTATTTATTTATTTATTTATTTATTATTTAAGAAAGGAGACATTGACAAAACCGTAGGATAGGAGGGGTACAAGTCCACACAGTTCCCACCACCAGGTCTCCATATCCCATCCCCTCCCCTGATAGCTTTCCCATTCTCTATCCCTCTGGGAGCATGGACCCAGGGTCACTGTGGGTTGCAGAAGGTGGAAGGTCTGGCTTCTGTAATTGCTTCCCTGCTGAACATGGGCATTGACTGGTCGATCCATACTCCCAATCTGCCTCTCTCTTTCCCTAGTAGGGTGGGGCTCTGGGGAAGCGGAGCTCCAGGACACATTGGTGGGGTAGTCTGTCCAGGGAAGTCTGGTCAGCATCATGCTGGCATCTGGAACCTGGTGGCTGAAAAGAGAGTTAACATACAAAGCCAAACAAATTGTTGAACAGTCATGGACCTAAAGGCTGGAATAGTGCAGATGAAGTGTTGGGGGGTCCTCTCTGTAGACTTTTGTGTACTTCTGCTTTCAGGTATATATTTTTCCCTGGTTTATAGACACGTGTGACTATATGCTCTATCTCAGGGGAACTGGTCTATATCTAGGTTTGGGGACTTTATTGGGGAGTGGAACACCTGGAATGGAATTAGAGAATACTATGAAAGCAAAGGTCTTATCCAAGTGATGAAGCTGAAGGATTGTCATTCCACACCTGAAGTCTCTGGACACAGTCTGAAGTGAAGCATGCTGGGGTGGCACTCGTTGCATTGATTAGGTTTCGATCGGCGGATGCAATATTCTTTGATATGAATTGAGAGAAGCATGCAGGACAGTGGGCCCCACCCTAAGGTTCCAGGGCCGGGGAAAATATAGGCTCTATAGTGGAAATGTGAGGTTCCTGTTGTCTTAGGGTTCAAGAAGACAATGGATAGTTATTGTTATCATCACATTATTTGGTAATTGGGTTAACTTTGAAAAGTCCCTTTTTTTTTAGGGTTTGCTGTATAATACCCAGCATCCTGTATATAGTGGTGCTACCGGTTGCTTCTGTTCGACCTGGTCTAGGCTTTTGAGATAGTCAACATATCAAAGACTCAGCCTATATATTCAAAAGACTCAGTCTGTGTTTTAAAAAGTTCAAGACATATGATCAATTTTTCCCCTCTCATATTAACTGAATAGTGGTTTATATGACTACACTTTAATAGGAGTGTACATAAACACCACTCCCACCTCCAAAAGACTGTCCCATCCCACCCACCCGGGAAGCTGAATGTCCACTATCCCCCTCACCACAGGGTTTTTACTTTGGTGCCCTACTCTTGATTTAATCAGATGCTGCTTTTAGTTTCCATTTCTGTTCTTCTTTCTCAACTTCTGTTGATGAGCGGGATCATTCCATACTCATCTTTGTCTTTCTGACTTAGTTCACTTAAAATAATTCCTTCTAGCTCCATCTAAGATGGGTCAGATAAGGTGCGTTCATTGTTCTTAATGTTTTTTCTTTCATTTTTTTTATTTGTGATTAGTAGTGGGTTACAAGATTGCAAGACTACAGTATATAGTTCCATACCTCATCTACCATCCATGTTCTGTGTCCCCACTCTCCCACCTCTCAAAACTAACCACCATCATTCTCACAACTTAGAAAATGATTGCTTGCTTCTGCATTTTGTGTGTGTGTGTTTTATAGTTTCATGTGTTCTCTAGATGACACTTATGAGTGAAACCATTCAATTGATGACTTTCCTTGTCTCATTAAGCATAATCATTTCTAGTTCAATCCATTTTGTTCCAAAGAACCCAATATCATCTTTTTTTGATTTCAGAGTTGTATTCCATGGAGTATATATCCTGTAACTTCTTTATCCAGTCATCTGACGATGGGCATCTAGGTCTGCTTCCACTCTGACAATTGTGCATAATGCAACTATGGACATTTGAGGGCATATGTTCCTTCAAATTAGTGTTTGAGTGTCATTTGGATAAATTCTTCAGAGTGGTATTGATGGGTCATAAAGTAATTCCATTATTATTTGCTTAAGGACTTTCTATACAGTCTTCCAAAGGTGCTGTACCAGCTTGCATATAAATATGTATAGTTATTTCCAAGATCCAGTTTCTGTTCATTGATCCAAATGTCCATTATTATCCTAGTTTCACATTTTTTTAATTAGTACTGCTTTGTTGTAATTAAACTGAAATTGGAAGTATGATACTTAATTTTTTTTCACTTTTCCTCAAAACTGCTTTAGCTATTCATGGTTTTATTGTGGTTCTATACAAATTTTTGGACAATTATTATACAAAATTTGGACAACTTTCAAGTGTCATTAGCATCTTTATAGGGATTGTATTAAAGCTATACATTGTTTTTGGTAGAATAGCCATTTATTAATGTTTATTCTTCCAATCCAGGAACAAGGAATGTCCTTCCATTTCTGTGTGTCATTCTCCATTTCTTTTAATAATATCCTGTCACCTTTTTTCTTCTTTTTTAAAATTTTGATTTATAAAAAGGAAACACTGACAAAAACCATAGGATAAGAGGGGCACAACTCCACACAATTCCCACCACCAGAACTCCATATCCCATCCTCTCACTTTTTCGTGCGATTTCACCTCAAGGTATTTTGCCTTTTGTGTTCCATTGTAAATGGGATTGCAAGCTTTAGTTCTCCTTCCTCTGACTTCTTGTTCGTATACAGAAAGGCAACAGTTTTATATGTATTGATTTTGTATCCTACTACTTTACTAAACTTATCAATTATTTCCAGTAATTTTTGTTGGAATTCTTGGAGTTCTCTAAGCATAGAATTATGACATTAGGAAATAAGGATAGCTTTTATTTCTATCCAATGTATATACCTTTGATATCTCTTTTTTGTCTGATTGAAGTGATGATCTCAAGACCTATGCTGATTAACAATGGAAATTGTGGTCATTGTTTTCTGGAAGAGTTAAGGTTAAAGAGAATTGGTGTTAGTTCACCTCTTAAAGTCATATAATTCATTAGTAAAGTTGTCTGGGCCTACGGTTTTATTCTTGGGAAGATTTTTTTTTTTTTGACTGTTTTAATTTCTGTACTAGTGATTGGCCTTTAATTGCTCTTGGATTAAGCATGGTAGGTGGCATGGTTCTAGGAATCCACGCGTGCTTAACTTGCAGTGACACCGCCCGGCTCCCATCCAGATGATTTTTATTCCCTCTCTCTCCCTCTCTCTCTCTCTCTCTCTCTCTCTCTCTCTATATATATATATATATATATATATATATATATATATATATTTTTATCTCTCTCTATGAATCTAGCCAATGGTTTTTCTTAGAGCTAGCTATTGGATTCACTAATCTTTTTTTTAATATTTATTATATTTATTTATTCCCTTTTGTTGCCCTTGTTGTTTTATTGTTGTAGTTATTATTGTTGTCATCGTTGTTGGATAGGACAGAGAGAAATGGAGAGAGCAGGGGGAAGACAGAGGAGGAGAGAAAGATAGACACCTGCAGACCTGCTTCACCACTTGTGAAACAACTCCCCTGCAGATGGGGAGCTGGGGGCTCGAACCGGGATCCTTATGCTGGTCCTTGTCCTTTGCGCCACCTGCGTTTAACCCACTGTGCTACAGCCCAACTCCCTTCACTAATCTTTTGAATCACCTTTTTGAAACCTTTCTGGTTTCAGTTTCTTTATTTTCTGCTCTAATTGTAACTATTTCCATCCATTGATTTGGTGAATCTTTACTGCTCTTTCATTGGTTCAGTTGTGATAGCTTATTTGAAATGTTCATTTAAAAAAAAAAAACAATACACTTATTTAAAGTTTCTTTTATCTGATAGAACAGACAAAAATTGAGAGGGAGGGAGAGACAAAGAATGAGAAACATTCTGCAGCACTATTTCACCCCTCTGCCCCACCCCCACCCAGGTGGGGACCAGGGCCTTGAACCTGGGTCCTTGTGCATGATAATACATGAATTTAAACAGGTATGCCACCTCCCAGCCCATGATGTTCACTCTCTGTTAATGTGGGCCTGTATTGTTACAAACATCCCTCTTAGGACAGTTTTTGCCACATCCTACCGGGTCTTGTAGTTTGTCTCTTCATTTTCATTATTCTCAAATAATATTTAAATTCTCTTGATTTATTCAGTGACCTAGGTGTTGTTACTCAGAAATCTATTGTTTAGTCTCCATATTTTGGGTGTATTTCTTTCTTCCCCTTTGTGGTTGATTTCTTCTCCTTCTCTCTCTGTCTCTCTCTGTCTCTCTGTTTCTCTCTTTAGTGATGTAATGATAATCGACAAGATTGTAGGATAAGAGGGGTACAATTCCCACCACCAGAGTTCTATATCACATTCCCCCCATTGGAAGCTTCCATATTCTTTACCCCTCTGGTAATATGGGCCAAAAATCTTTATGGGGAATAGAAGATGGAAGGTCTGGCTTCTGTAATTGCTTCTCCACTGGACATATGGGCATTGATAGGCCGATCCATTCCCAAGCCTGTCTCTATCTTTCCCTAGTGGGGCCAGGGTCTGAAAAGGTGAAGTTCCAGGACTTATTGGTGAGATAATCTGCCCAGGGAAGTCAGGTTGATGTTATCGTAGCATCTGCAACTTGGTGGCAGAGTATTGGAGCTGGAGAGTTGACATCCCAGGCCTGGCGTCTCTGAAAACCTTACCACTTTGTTATTTGAAAAGATATTTTTTATTATATCAATATTCACATAGTTTTAAGGTTGTTTTTGCTCCCAACATAGGTTAAATTCTCAAAATATTTGTGTGTACTTGAAAAGAATGTATATTCTTTTCTTTGGGGGTAAAAGGTTCTGAATATATATGTTAAGTTCATCTCATCTATGACTTTAATGAAGGCTTCCATTTCCTTTTTGATTTTTTGTCCCAGTGGTCTATTTCTTGCTGTGAATGGTGTGTTAAGGTCTATTTCTATTATTGTCTTGTTGTTGATGTCTCCCTTGAGTTCAGTAAGTAATTTATTTATTTATTTGGGTGCATTCATATTGGGAGCATATATATTGACAATGGTTATGTCTTACTGTTGGTTTGATCCTCTGACCAAAATATAGTATTAATTTCTGTCTCTTCTTACCTTCTCTGCCTGAAAGTCCATTTTATCTGATAGCAGAATAACTGTATCTGTCCTTTTGTCTGAATTGTTGGCTTGAAATACCTTGCAGAAAAGAAAAATGAATAAAAATAGAAAATAAACTGTATCATTAACTGGATTCATACTTGTAAGCAATACAACACATCAACAAGAACAAAAACAAGGGATCTATACACATTCAGAAAACTGCTAGAACTAGTGAGTAAAGTAACTAATTGAAATCTTAAACAAGGGTCGGGCAGTAGCACAGTGGGTTAAGCGCACTTGGGGCAAAGCTCAAGGAAGGGCACAAGGATCCTGTTTTCAGCCCCCGGTTCCCCACATGCAGGGGGATCCCCTCACAGGCAGTGAAGTAGCTCTGCTGGTGTCTGTCTTTCTCTCCCCCCTCTGTCTTCCCCTCTTCTCTCCATTTCTCTCTGTTCTATCCAACAACAAGAACATCAGTAACAACTGCAACAATAATAACCACAATATTGATACAACAACAAGGGCAACAAAAAGGAAAAAATTAGCCTCCAGGAGCAGTGGATTCGTGCTGCAGGCACCGAGCCCCAGCAATAACCCTGGAGGTCAAAAAAGGAACTTTCAAGCACACACATATTAGTGGATGAAATAGCTATGTTTAGTATGTATTAACCCTTCAAAATCTATTGGTTTCGTGTAATCTATACCAGCTGTTTATTGATGCCAAGGTTTTCTTTCTTAAAGTTTGATTTTATATTGTTTACTGTTATATTTTCAAATTCATCAATATTTCCTTCTGAGTTTTCTAATGCCTTGTTCATATTTCTTAATATTCAGGTACTATTAATTTTCAAACATATAGGCTATATAAAATCTGTTGTAATATTTTAATTAATTGAAAAGTAAGTCTAATACTACATTTCTCTATTATTTAGTGCTTTTAACATCTCATTAAATTTTGTATTCGCTAAATTATCTATATTTCTGATTTTTCATACCTTGTTAATATACATATATTATAATCTAGACATGAATTTCATCTCATTGTGGTAGGTATTTCATATTTTTAAATGTTGTTACACATAGTGGACTATGCATTTTGAAATGTAAAAGTTTAAATGTAACTATAAGTATCATTGAAAATTTCACAGGAATAAGGAAACTCAGTTAGAAAAAAAGACACAAGGTCATAGAATTAGCTCACAGGGTAAGACATGTGCCTTGCCAGTTGCATGGCCCAGGTTGAGTCCAAAAACTACATGAGAAAAAGTCTTATCACACAGGATAAAGTTCAGTTGCTTTGGTATCTGTTTGTCATCTATCTATCTAATCTATCATCTAATCTATCTGAATGCACAAAGCAGGCTGACTGGAGCAGTAAAGTCATGTGTGTGGAGTCCTAACTGTAAAAAAAAAAAAGATAAATACATAAAAATAATAATAATAACAAAAGACAGAAACAAGAAATAAAGCATACTGTAATAATTCAGGAGAGAAATTATGACAGTTTAATCAGTACCTAGCACAGTGTGTCCCAAATGGCAACAGGTGGATAATTATTTATTGTTTTACCATTTTTCTTGATTAACACAGAATTGTTAGTGACTTAAATTACCCTTTCTGATTTACAGAATATTTTGTATTGGAAAGCAATTCTATGCTGAGGGAAGCTCTCCTGAAGAAGAAGATGGCAAAGTCAGAAATTAAAATGCTTCATATTGATGACTATGGTAAAATTCAGTGCTTGATATGTTCTTTTAGAACAACATTCTCTGCATCTGTAGTTTCACATGTAAATGACTCTCCATCTTGCTCTCTCTTTAAAAGAACTTCCTTTACAGTTGTCCTTTCCCAAAGATTTTACGGACCGAAACCAGTATGCTCTTCTATTGATAATGTAAGTATTCTACTTGTTTTTGGAATAAAGGAATATAAATATTTTCTTATACTTGATAGCATCTTATTTTTAAAAGAGGGAGAAATTCCTTGTATATCATTAATCAGGTGAACTTTCAGTTGTCATATAATTCCTCACGGGTACCATAACAAAATAATATGGTCCTATTGTGTTTCTTGCATCATGTTTCCAAGTGAATTTGTGATTCAGAGTTTGTTATGTGAATATCTCTTCAGTAACTACTCAAGACCTATGTTCTTATTGTCCACAATAAATGATACTTCCTCTCTTTTACATAGCTTTACTGTGATGGGGACATAATGTAGGATTTGTCTTCTTAAATGATTGACTAAGCAGCACAGTATTGCTGCCTATAGACACAGTGTTGTACAGTAGACCTCTAGAACCTCTTCATCTTGCATGGATTCATGCATCTGATAAGAACTCACATATTGATGGCCGTCTTTACCATAGTTCTCTAATTTTGCTTCTGTGACTATTTACATGTCTCTTGTGTGTGTTCTTCTATAACCAGTTTATTTCACTAAATCTGATGCCCTTAATGCTGTTGCATGTAAGAACTGAACTTTTATGCACCATTGAATAATGTTTACTTCTACTGTTGAAACTCATAGTGAACCGCCCCCACACCCCCTCTGACATAGACTTTATTTTTTATATGTGTTATTAGTGATTTAATAGTGATTTACAAGATTGTGAGATTACAGGGGTATAGTTCCACCCATTAGCCATTACCAAAGTTCTGTACCCTTCCCTGCTGATAACAGTTATAGTTCACACAAAGTTTTAGAAAATGTTCAGCTTTTATTTATTTGTTTGTTTGTTTTTAACTTCATGTGATTCAGTATCTGTATTTTCCATATGATCAAACCATCCAGTAATTTTATTTAATCTCTTCACTAAGCATAATCACCTCCAGTTACATCCATTTTACAATGAAGGATACAATATCATCTTTTTTCATTGCATGGTTTTCCACTGAGTGTATATACCATAGCTGTTTTCCATTTGTCTGTCAAAGGACATTTAGGTTGCATCCACTACCTTGCTATTGAGAATTATTATGCAGCTATGAACATAGAGGTGACTATACCACTTTGAGTGTTCTTGTGTCCTTTACGCATATACCTAAGGGTAGTGTTGCTGCCTCATAAAGTATTTACATTTTTATTTGCTTACATACTTTACATGCTGCTTTCCAAAGGAGCCACAAAAGTTTGTATTCCCATCAATTGTGTAACAGAGTTTCCTTTTGTCCACATCCTGGCCAATACTTACCGATTCCTTGATGTAGGTCATTATCACAGGTGTAAGGTGGAATCTTAATATGATTTTAATTTGAATTTGTCTAGTGATAAGCAAAGTGAAACTTTTTTTTATATGACTGTATATCTTCTATAAAGCAAAGTCTCAGGAATGCTGTGTGTGTGTGTGTTTTCACATGAATTTTTAGATACTTCTTGTCATTTTTCTTGATAAGAGTTAGAATTTTGAAAGGGATTGCATTGATCTATAGAGTTCTTTTATCCCTTTTGTTAAAATGGAATCTTGGTAGGGCTTGGCATAAACAACTCCTCAGTGTACAAAACCTCTTAAGATTACAACTCACATTTGGTAACTAGTGGATTTTCTACTCTAACAAAGAATTATCTTCTATAGTATACAATTACATAGTGAGAAATAATGAATAGAGTGATTTATCTAGACAACAACAATCACTAAAAAAGATGTAGTGATCTTATTATCACTAACTTGCTGATATTTTACATAATATATCTAGAATCCAACAGATTGTGAGCCTTGTCTTCATCTATCAAGAGATAGTTATGTTCTGGAAACTCAATGATGAATGCATGATACAGACTACCCTGGAGAAAGTGGCCTCTGATAATTTAGAATCCCCTTCATGTTAAGTATTTATGTGTTAATTTCAGGAAAGAGTTTTCTGAGGGCATATCACTTAATTTATTTTATGAAACCCTGCCTATTTTCATATTATTGAGAGTAAGAGTGTATCAATGGTTATAGAATATTTTCTTAAATAGTTATTTATTCTCTTTTGTTGCCCTTTTTTTTTTTTGTTGTTGTTGTTGTAGTTATTGATGTCGTCGTTGTTGGATAGGACAGACAGAAATGGAGATAGGAGGGGGTCACAGAGAAGAGGAGAGAAAGACAGACACCTGCAGACCTGCTTCACGGCCTGTGAAGCAATTCCCCTGCAGGTGGGGAGCTGGGGGCTTGAACCGGGATCCTTATGCCTGTCCTTGTGCTTTGCGCCACCTGCGCTTAACCAGCTAAGCTACAGCCCGACTCCTGGTTACAGAATATTTTTACAATAATGAACATTACCATATAATAAAGAATATTGCCACTAAAATATATATCAACGACAGAATTACTGTAGCCTCTTTGGGGCCATGCCATTTCTATTGCTACTATTCTCCTATTTTCCCTTTGAATACCCAACTGCCTGTATTCAGACTTCCCTTGGAATAATATAGTATATCCTTGAAATCTGATATTCAGTATTCATTTTTATATTTATGCAATATATATGTGCATTTTAATACTTATCAATTTAAATATTTATTGTCCTTGTTATTCTTTCTTTCTAATCATTTATACCTCATTTTGTACAAGGAAAACCTACCTTATTGACATTTTAGGTAAGAAACTGAACTAATTAATAACAGGGGATTTGTCTGACCAGTCTGGTCTGCTCCTGAAACTAAGGCAGACATACAGAAAGGAAATGTGTGGCAGTTGGTAGCTAAAAGTTAATAGGCAGAAGCTAATAACCAAATAGTCAGCTGAGCCTTGCTTCTTCAAACACAACTGCCACCTAGTAACAAACCTCCATGGCTTGAATCCAGACTGAAATCCTACTGATAAGCCATATATACACACTACATATAGTATAAAATAGCTCAATGGAATAACAAGGAACATAACCCCAATCCTTATACCCCCATCACTTAATATATAAACAAAGTGAAATCTAGTAACTATAATAATAGCACCACCTGTTGGCTCAGCAATGACCAGCACAATGAATGTACATACAGCAGAGGAATAATAAAAACAAGTATCATAACATGATAACTCAGAAAGACAGAAATGAAACAGGACTCAAGGAAAATTGAGATATATAGGGACTGTCAGAGAAAGACTAGAAAATTCATTATAAAGTCTCTCCAAGAGTCTAAGCACAGTATTGAGAAGTATACTCAAGAGTTGAAAAAAAAAATCATTAAGAAGTTAGTAAACATAAAAGAACTCCAAACAGATTTCTTCAAAGAAATTAGAAAACATGAATAAAGAACTTCAGTCAGAATTCACTAAGCAGTTAGGAAGCATGGCAGAAAAACTTCAGGTAGAATTGTAGGGATTGAAAGACACTCTGAGCACAGTGCATGCTCAAGTATCAAGCTTTGGAAGTAGACTTACTCAGGCAGAGGAAAGAATATCTAGACTAGAAGATACAATTAGGGCAGTCTTTAAATTTAAAGATGATGGAGAAGAAAGGCTTAGAAAGAAAGAAGTGATGCTCCATAGAAGCAGACTCCATAGAGAAGTCAAATATAAAAATAAAGGGGGCAGGCCATGGAGCACCAGATTAAGAACACACTCTACTGTGTGCAAGAGTGCAGGCTCAAGCCCCTTCTTCTTCTAGCATTTGCCCTTCTTCCGTAGCCAGTCAACAGGTCAGGTTGAAAGCTGTCAGGAGCTGCTTGTTGCTGGCTTTGAAGGTGACTGGGATTGATGTGGATTCAGTCGGCTAGGAAGGATCGTCAGTTTCCCCAATGAATGGGTACTCATGGGATGCACCACGAGAAGGTCGATCCAATGCATCCCTCTCAAGCCCCTGATTCTTGCCTGCAGAGGAAAAGCTTTAGGAGTGGTAAAGTAGGGCTGCAGATGACTATGTTTCTCTTCCCCTCTATCTCCTTCTCCCTTCTCAATTCCTCTTTGTCTCTATCCAATAATAAATAAGTAAATTACATAAAAAAAATGTTAAAGTGGGGCCAGGTGGTAGAGCACCTGGTTAAGTGCTCACATTACCAGGTTCAAGCCGCTGGTCCCCACCTGCAGGGAGGAAGCTTCACAAGTGGTGAAGCAGGGCTGCAGGTGTCTTTCTATCTCCTCTCCCTCTCAGTTTTTGTCTCTATCCAATAATAAATAAATAAAAATAATTTTTAGGGAGTCAGGCGGTAGCACAGCAGGTTAAGTGCATGTGGCACAAAGCACAAGGGCCAGCATACGATCCCGATTTGAGCCCCTGGCTCCCCACCTGCAGGGGGTGGGGTTGCTTCACAGGCGGTGAAGCAGGTCTGCAGGTATCTGTCTTTCTCTCCCCCATCCCCTCCTCTCTCCATTTATCTCTGCCCTATCTAACAACAATGACATCAGTAACAACAGCGATAATAACTACTACAATAAAACAACATGGGCAACAAAAGGGAAAATAAATAAATATAAAAAATTTAATAAAATTTTTAAAAATATAGTTTTTAAAAATGTTAAAGTGTTAGGAATTCCTGAGTTAGAGAACAGAGTAAAGGGAATAGAGACTATATTTAGGTAAATTATAACGGGATTTTTCTCACCTAGACAATCTTTAGAGCACAAACTTCCTGGAATCAGAATGTACACTGAGGCACCTCAATGCAAAAAAAAAAGTCAGCACTAAGGCATATCATAGTAAAACTCAAGGACAAAAAAAATAATAATAAAGAATATTGCATGATGCTAGGTAATGGAAAGAATTGACATACAAAAGTAAAGTTATCTAACTCTCAGATTTTGCTTCACAAACCCTAAAGACAAAGAGAGAGTAGAATGACATATTCAAAATACTAAAAGATAAGAACTTCCAGCCACTATCCTTCAGATATGGGAAGAAATAAAAGTGTTTTCAAATCATCAAAACCTAAAGGACGTTTCCACCACCAAACCTACTTTGAACGAACTGCTGAATAGAGTCCTGCAGGAAAAGAAGAAACAAAGGATAGCATGTTCTAAGTGAGGTAAACAGCAGTAGAATAAAACTCAGAACACAACAGAAATAAGAAAGAGCAACACAATAGGAAAGGGGAAGGAATTGATGGACAGAACAATAAAGACTTTAAAAGTCTGTTTAAGATATAATATTATTACACTTTATGGGAACCATAAAGTTATAAGTTATTACACTTATGGTAACCATAATACAAAACAAGGAACAGAGAGCAGCGAAAAATAAAATAAATAAAAAATAGTGAGAAAATCACCATAGAAACTCATCCACACACAATGACAGATGGAAGCAAGTGGAAAAATAATCAACAACCTAAAACATATTAAAACAAACAAAATGGATGAGTGTAATAAACCACACTCATACACACACCTTACTAATCACCTTAATGTGGATGGCCTAAATTCACCTACCAAAGGACTCAGAGCAGCTAAATGGATTAAAGAACACAATCTGGGAATCGGGCGGTAGTGCAGCAGGTTAAGTAAGCACAAGTGGCACAAAGCACAAGGACCGGCGTAAGGATCACAGTTCGAGCCCCCAGCTCCCCACCTGCAGGGGAGTCGCTTCACAAGCAGTGTAGCAGGTTTGCAGGTGTCTATCTTTCTCCCACCTCTCTGTCTTCCCCTCCTTCTCCATTTCTCTGTCCTATACAACAATGGCGACATCAACAACAATAATAACTACGACAGGGAGTCGGGCTGTAGCACAGCGGGTTAAGTGCAGGTGGCGCAAAGCACAAGGACTGGCATAAGGATCCCGGTTCGAGCCCCGGCTCCCCACCTGCAGGGGAGTCACTTCACAGGCGGTGAAGTAGGTCTGCAGGTGTCTATCTTTCTCTCCTCCTCTCTGTCTTCCCCTCCTCTCTCCATTTCTCTCTGTCCTATCCAACAATGACAACAATAATAACTACAACAATAAAACAACAAGGGCAACAAAGGGAATAAATAAATAAAATAAATATTAAAATAAATAAATTTTAAAAAATTAAAAAAAAATAACTACGACAACAATAAAAACAAAAAGGGCAACAAAAAGAAAATAAATAAATAAATATTAAAAAAACACAATCTATCTATATTATGTCTCCAGGAAATATGTATTAAAAGAAAAGATAAATAGAAGCTTAATGTAAGAGGATCGAGCAAGATGTTCCAGCCAATAAAGCAGAAAAAAAGGGCAAGAACAGCAAATCTGTTATCAGAGAACACACACTTTCAGGTAAAACAAAAGAAAAAGAAAAAAGTAGAGATAGAGAGGAACACTACATAATGGTCAAAGGTCAATCCAACAAGAACACAAAACCATTATAAATATTTATGCTGTAAATTTAAGTGCACCCAAATATATAAAACAGGTATTCATTGAACTTAAGGGAGATACTGACAGTAACACAATAATTATAGGAGATATTAAAACACCAATCACAGCAAGAATCTAATCATGTGAACTAAAATTAAGAAGGAAATAGTGGTTTTAAATGAAATCATAGATGAACCTAACAGATCTATACAGAACTTTACATTTCAAAAGAAATGAATACACATTCTTCTCAAGTACACATGAGTAATTCAAAAGATTGACCTTATGCTGGATCATAAAGACAGCCTTAAATATGTGAATATTAAAATAATAAAATGCATCTTCTCAGACCATGATGGTATAATGCTAAAAATCAACCAAAAAAGAAAAGAAGCTGCCTCAAATCTGGAGGCTAAACAACATGCTTCTGAATAACACAAGAATCAAAGAAGAAATTTAAAAATTCCTCTATATCATAAAAAATTAAGGAAATAGTTATCAGAACCTATGGGGAACAGCTAAAGCAAGTCTTGAGATGGAGGTTCATAGCAATACAGGCACACATTAATAAAAAGGAAAAATCATTAATAAACTATCTGAACCAACTAAAAATGGAACAAAAAAAAAAAATCCAAAGGCCATCAGGAGATAGGAAAATAGTTAAAATAAGAGCAGAAATCTGTCAGTCAAACTTCACGGCACCAGTATGCCAGGCTAGCTTCATGGCGGGAGACAGACGACCAGGGACACATGGCTGAGCAGAGAAGCAGTATTTCTTTATTCATGAGTGAATGATTCAAAAAACTAATCTAATCTAATCTAATCACAACCCAATTCTGTCCTGCTTCTCTCTCCTCCAGCGGAAGAGTCAGGAACCAAAGAAGTACCTAGGATAGGGGGCAGGGAGAAGGAAGAAGCGTGAACTAGCAAGGACTAAACCAAAATCTCCCAAAGGCAGGGGGAGTGAGGCCAAACCAATGTAACAGAATGACCATGTAAATCGACCACGACGTCAAGCAGTGCAACAGAAGGGATCCCAGAAGCAGAACTAGAAGCATACCAACAAGATAGAAAACAAGAAGATCATCAGGATGATTAATGTAATCAAGAGCTGATTCTTAGGATAAATAAAAAAGACAAACCACTAGCTAGCTCTCTAAGAGAAAAAGAGAGAGCTATGGTAAAATCACTCAGAAATGAAAGATAAGATATTACAAAAGATGAGGCAGAGATATAAAGGATCATGCAAGACTATTATGAACATCTATACAGAAATAAATTTGACAACTTAGAATAAATGGATGTATTCTTAGGGTCATACCAACTGCCAATGTTGACATAAGAGGAAGTAGATATGCAGGCCAATCATTAGTAAAGAATTTGAAACAGTAATCAAAAACTTCTCTAAGAATAAAAACTCAGGTCCAGATGGCTATACTAATAAATTTTATAGAATAATCAAAGCAGAATTAACACCCATTCTTTACAAACTCTTTGAGAAAATAGAAGAGGTAACACTCCGAAACACCTTTTATGAGGCTAATAGCACAGCCAAAGTAGGAAAGGGCTCCATCAAAAAATAAAAATTTGACCTTATAACCCTGATGAACATTTATGTAAAGATCCTCAACAAAATCTTGGTTAATTGTATCCCAACACTATATTAAGAGAATAATCCATCAAGACCAATTGGGATTCACCCCTGGGAAACAGGTATGATTCAACACCTACAAGTCAATAATATAATCCATGATATTAACAAAAAGAAGTAAAAATAACATGATATTATCAATTGATGCATAAAAATCATTTAACAAATACCCATTTATGATAAAGGCCCTCAAGTAATTGGAAGTGGGAGGAAAAGTCCTCAACATAATAAAGGCAATAAATTACAAACCCATGGCTAATATCAGACTCAATGGAGAAAAATTGAAAACTTTTCCCCTAAAATCAGGAACTAGACAAGGATGTCCACTCTAACCACTTCCTGACATTGCAACCAGATAAGAAAGAGATAGCCCACCCATAGACAGTAGTTGAAAAATAAGAACAAAAAGAGAAAAACAAAGCAGAACTAGGATTGGATTTAGTGCATTGCACCAAACTAAAGGACTCTTGAGCAGAGGGAAGTATTCAAGTCTTGGAACATGATGGCAGAGAAGGACTTAGGTGGGCACTTCCCACTATTATGTGGGAAACTGAGTAATATTACAAATGTACCAACTACCATATTTTACTGATATCTATAAACCACTAATTCCTGCAATAAATGGAAAAAAATTGTATAAATACAGAAAAAAAGTGGGCAGAAGATATGATAGACAGTTTTCTAAAAAAGAAGTGGTACACATGGCCCACAGACATGCAGAAATCCTCCAATTCACTCATTAGAGAAATGAAAATTAAAACCTCTTTGAGATATCATCTCACACCTGTGAGAATGGGCTCCATTAATAAAACAAGAGAAGATAGGTGTTGGAGAGGATATGGAAAAAGAGGAACTCCGCCACAAAATTAACTCAAACTGGATCAAAGATCTGGATAATGGACCTGAAACTATAAAATACATAGAATTCCTCAGTGAAACATTTCATAAACTTAACATTGAAGCCATATTTGGAGACCCCACTCATGGGGCAAGGAAAATAAAAACAAGATTGAACAAACGGGACTATCAAATTGAAAAGCTTCTATATATCAAAAGAAAATACCATAAAGATTAACAGGAAATCCAGCCAATGGGAAAAAGATATTTGCATATTACACTTCAGACAAGCAGTTGATATCAAACATCTGTAAATAACTCAGAGAGCTCAACAAAAAGATAAATAACATCCCAATTTTAAAAGTGGGACTTGAACATATAATATAAAAAATAAAGTCAATCTATTTCTAAGACTGTGGGTGAAATTTGATGGTTATATGGGGGTGTGGATGGGGACACAAACCTTTGCTTACTGGAGTTGTGAGAAAAAAAGAGAGACCTAGTGACACTATCCACAATATCTTTAAGTATTAATATAGTATTAATAGTATTTAAGTATTAAATAGTATTAATTCTATTTTAACAGTGATTTTGAAACAAACATAAGTAAAAGATATGCTTGAAATAATGAAAAAAATTGCTTGTATAAAGGCTTTTTGTTGGTAAAAAAAAATACTTTGTACATGTATAGAAATATAAATGTAGTTTACTTTTTATATACACTTGTTGTTTATTGTCAAAGTGTGAAATCCTGAAAATATTTAAAGAAATAAATTTGAAAAAAAGGAAACTATGCTAATGGCTATGGGAGATAAAAAAATTACCAACATGCTGAAAAATGTTACAGTATTTTAGATTGGTGAAATTTATCTCCATAAGCCTAGTACACAGAATATGTATAATGAAAACTTTATAACCAAGTTGTAATATGCTAAATAATATACAAATAAATAGTACATAGGATGAAATATAATTATATATGTTTGTTTGATTAATAAGTAATTATTATTAGAAATGCCTATGTCTGGTAAGATATAATCTAGCCAGATTTACTGTTATTAAAGATGAAAGGGTTTTTGTTTGCTTGTTGTCTGAATGATGAGAAATAGTACAAAGTTGGGGAGCGAAGTTCACTGCCAAAGAAACAGTATTCTTTTGTATGTTATATATACTTTTTGGTGTTCACTTTATCAATATCGTATTTGATAAAGATATACCCAAGAGAGATAGTGACTGTTCAACAAGTTATGTTACTTTCCAAAATGCAGCATAGTCTACTATTCTCTTGAGAATTTGTTCCCTCTTTGTGAATTCATATTCTCTGAAATCTTAATGAACCCATGGTCATCCATCACGTCTTATCTTACTAGAAGCTTTCTTTCATCCTTCATCAATCCTTTTATACATCCTACTCTATCACCAATCCATGTCTCACCCTACAAACACATCCTCTGTCCAAGGAATCGCCATATATTAATCATTATTGGTCACATTGTCACATTTACATTTTACCCTATTTTAAAATGGTTTTATATGTTATTTAAGTAATTTCTGACTCTAGTTTATAGACCATTATTTTTGAAGTTATAGAAATTAATATTTATAGAAACAGCTTACAAAGTGTTTTATGGAGTATTTCACAATAAAAAAAATATTAAGATCTATTTTGTGTATTTCTATTTAAAAATTATTTTATTTGGGGAAAATAGCAAATTTATCAATCATTCTTCTAAAACTTTTTAAAAAATAACTTTATTAATTTGATAGGACAGAGAAATTGAGAGGGAGGCTGGATAGAGAAAGGGAGAGGGACAGAGAATCACCTGCAGCTCTCCTTCACCACGTATGAAGCTTTACCCCTGCAGGAGAGGACCAGAGTTCAAGCCTGGGACCTTGCACACTGTAGTGTTTGTGTTTAACCAGGTGCAATACCACCCCACCCCCTTCTGGAATTTTTAGTAGAGTTTTTAGTATCATTAGAGTTTTTTCTCAGCTAAAAGTTATTTTTTAATACATCAAGATCTATTTCCACATGACTTTAAGAGTACTTCTATTATAAAATACATTATCTATCTGTAATAAAATTATCTGCTTAGCTTTTCTTTTATTATTATTATTATTATTAAACTCTGAACTCAGAAACCTAGACCACAGTTCACATGGTGAAGCATAAAATTTGCCATGCACAAAAACATGCGTTCAAGTCCCTAGCCACAACTTGATATCACCTACTATAGGAAAACTTCACAAGCAATGGTACTGTGCTGCTGCAGTGTCTCTTTCTCTGTATTTCTCCTTATCTAACTATATGTCTCTCAGCTATATAATAAATAAAAAGGCCACCAGGAATGGTGAAGTTGTGCAGTCACCAAACCCTAACACTATCCTGGTGGCAATAAATAAATAAATTGTGAATCTCCTGGTGAAATGAACAAATACTTTTATATTGCTTAAGTGACTGGAACTTTGCATTTTGTAAGTAATAATAGAATTATTGGATAAACCAATGGATTCATGAGTCCATGAATGAATAATAATCAGACAGCTGAATCAATAAGCAAACCAATCAGTCCTGGATTAGTCATCAGAAATAAAATCAAAGTGAGGAATTAAACAGTTTGAGTGTTTACTATTCATTAAAATTATCCTTTTTAAGCGAATATGACTTTATTATTATTTTTTGATAGAGACATACAAATTGAAAGAGAAATTAATGTCATCTATTATTTTTACAATTATGTATAAGAAGCATGTATTTATTAATTATTGGCAGAAAGAAAAGAAATTGAAAGCATCACTCTGATACATGCAGTATCCAGAAACCAGAGCTACCAGGCGAAAATTTTTAATGTATTCTAGTCTCAAACAGCAAGTTAAGGCTTACATGTAGAAAAGAGAACATCAGGAATAGAAGACAAAATGACCATACACTCTTACTTCAAATTAAAGAAAGAAGAAAGCTTAATAAAGCATAATTCTTTGAGGTATTAGAGAATCCATTAGAAAAGTAAATATCAAAATGATAGCAGTCTTAGGAGACAAAAGGAAGAAGGAAGCAGAAACCATATTCAGAGCAATCATAGAAGATAATTTTCCAAATCTGAGATATGGTCAGGATATAGATGTTCAGGAAGCAGAGAGAACTCCCAGGTTTCTACACTCAAATAAGCCTATACCAAGATACAACACTGAAGTTATCAAAAATCAACAACAACAACAACAAAAAGAAAAATTACAAGGTTATGGGGAAAAGAAGAAGGTGACATATAAAGGCATCATAGTCAGACTCACATCATCCTTCTCTGCAGGAACTATGGAGGCCAGAGTGCTAGGATAAATTCAAATCATGGAAAGGCAACTACCAGGCACATATGTGTTATCCAGCAAGACAATCATACAAATATGAAGAAAGACTTTAGGAGTTTTCCATTCCCACACCTACCTTGAAAGAATTACTGAAGAGTTCTAGAGAAAAGAGAAATAAGGAACAATTAAATTTCAACAGAATGATACACAGTAAAACCCCTTTATTTTGTTGAACAACCAATTCTAGATGTTTACTTAATTCTTCCTTTAGCGTATGTATTTTTATTTGCCATTTGTTTCTTATGTGAGTTAATTTTTTTTTAGTTACATCTGAGTGAGATAGTTTTTCTAGGACAAACTATTGTGAGAATGACCTACAGGGGTAAGTGGGAGACAACTTACTCATGAGAGTATTTACTTTACTGTGTGTGAAGACTTGGTTTTGAGCCCTCACACTGAGAGAACAACATGAAAGGAAGGAACATGATGTTTGAGCAGTGCTATACTGTCTCTACTATCCCTATATCTTTTACTAAGTTAAAAAAAAAAAAAAAAGAAAGAAAAGGAAGAAAAGATAAAACTGTATCCATGAAACAACTTGGTGGTATTCTGTATCCAAGAGACCTAGATTTCATCCCCTGACTTTGTTTTATTTGTGTCTAAGGCACAAAAATGTTTTTGCGTAATGACTATCTTGCTTCTTACCTACTGACTATCATTTGAAAAAAAAATGTCAGGGAAGGGGCAAGAGGTAAAGTTATGGAGTTTCATCCTTTAGTGTCTTGTGTGTTCAAGAACTCATTGTTATAGTTTATAATCTGTTACCAAAACATTTCTCTGAGTGACTACCAGAATCCTTTTGCTATAAAGAATTGAAACACACCAACTTTTTTTTGTAAAAAAAAGTAACCAACCTGTCTCTAAGATTTTGCGTGTATGTGTGTGTTGGGGGGAAGTAATAGGGGCATGTGCTGGTAGTTGCTGTGTAGAGCTATATCCCTGAAATTATATATAATATGAACCACAATTAAATCACAAATAAATGTTTCTTCTGTATTTATTTATTTATGAGAGAGGAGGACAGAGCGAATGAGAGAGGAAGAACCAGTGCATCGCTTTGCCCATGTCATACTGGGAATTGAACTGTTGTTTGCTTTTTTATAGTTTAGTTGGTTAAGTAATAAACATTTGGTTCTCATACTTCTGGAGGGTCGTAAATCCAAGATTAAGGGCCCTTAGTGTTTTTCCAATTCATAAATGATTATCTTTTCACTGTATCCTTTACTGTTTTGTTCTTGCCAATTAACAGTAATTTATAGAATGTAATGTTTTCTATGTGTACTATGTTAGAATGCTTTGGTTATTTTAATAGTTATCATGATAACAATTTTAAAGTGTCTAGGTAGGCTGTATGATAGACCACAGTGTCACACAGCTTGTTTAAATTCTAAGGAAAATGTTCATTGTATGGAGGTCTTTACACTTCATTTATTGTGTGGATTTAGAAACTTTTTCCAAAAGAAAGGTTTCTTTTGTTTTCCCAATAATACAGATATATATACTCAAGATGGTCTATAACTTAATTTGTTCATGGTTTAATTTGTATTTCTCATAGAAATTACTAATAACTGTATGGTATGGATGAGAGAGAGGACTGGTACTTGTCTCAAGGACTGATTGTTATGCTCAGCCATACAGGGAGGGTCAAAGCTTAAGTTCTGGAATTTTATTTGTCTCCTTTAGTTAATCATTTCACTTAAGTAGATCGAAAATATATCACATTGTAATATGCAGGTAGTGATTAAGGATAGATAGTGCATTTTATCTTGGTAATGGGAAGGAGAAAGGTAATCATTCCTTTTCATATTATTCATAAATTTTATTATACTTTCCCAATACATAAGTAATCATAATTATGGCAATTAATTTCTTAGCACTATTTAACTTCTACTGTCTCAAAGTTGATCATCAAAAAGTACTACAGGAGTGAATATATAAATGTGCAACAAATGTATATAGAATTCATGTTATAATTTTTGTTAGATCATTCTTTTAAATTGATATACCAATATTTACACATACAGTCTCACATAATATAAAAACACTTCTGTGACTTTTCTTTTTATTTATTTTTTAATTTTTATTCATAAAATGGAAATATTAACAAGACTACAGTATAATAGGGGTACATTTCTGCACAGTCCCCACCCCTAGGACTAACTATTGTAAGAATGACCTACAGAGGTAAGTGGCAGACAACTTACTCATGAGAGTATTTACTTTACTGTGCATGAAGACTTGGTTTTGAGCCCTCGCACTGAGAGAGAGCACCATGAAAGGAAGGAGCATCCATGAAAGGAAGGAACATGATGAGCCCCCAGAGATCCGTATCTGATTCCCTCCCTTGATATCTTCCCTATTCTTTATCCCTCTGGGAGTATGGACCCAGGATCATTGTGGGGTGCAGAAAGTGGAAGGTCTGGCTTCTGTAATTTCTTCTCTGGTGAATATGGGCATTGGCAGGTTGATCCATACTCTCAGTCTGTTGCTCTCTTTCCCTAGCGGGGCAGGGATCTGGGGAGGTGAGACTCCAAGACACATGCTGGGGTCCTCTACCCAGGGAAGTAAGGTTGGTATCATGATAGCATCTCGAACTTGGTGGCTGAGATTCCCAAGTTTAAAGCAGCTTCCTTGCTGAGCTCACCAGGTGTTGTCTCTAAGCCACCATCTTGGCTCCGCCTCCCACCCCCTTGACTCTTATACAATTTAGGTTATGCACTTTGTTAACTTAGGTCTCAAATGTGAAATAGTTTCATATGGATTACATGAATATGGTTTCACATGTATAATATCTGTTGTGTAAGAATACCTATTGGGGGCTGGGTGATAGCATACCAGTTAAGTTTACGTATTACCATGTACAAGTACCCTTGCGGGAGGCCCTGTTCCCCACCTGCAGGGGGGACACTTCACAAACAGTGAAGCAGGTCTACAGGTGTCTTTCTATTTTCATCTCTATCCCCCTCCTCTCTCAATTTTTCTGGGGCTTATCAAATGAGAGGGAGAGGGAGAAGAAGAGGGAGAAGAAACTAAGAGGGAGAGAGAGAGGAACAATGGCTGCCAGGAGATATGGATTTGTATGCCAGCACAGAGCCCCAACAATAACCATGGTAGCTATAAAAAACAAACAGAAGCTTATTTAAAACATACAAATACAGTATGAAATTATTGTATTTAATCTCCCTGTCTTAAGACTGTAATATATATATATATATATATGTATATGTATATATATTGCCTCCAGGGTAATTGCTGGGGTACTGGTGTCTCACTATGAATTCACTGCTCCTGGTTGCCATTTTCAATTTATATTAAATAGGACAGGGAGAAATTGAAAGGGGTAACTTTCATTGGGTAACTTTTTAGAGAACTGTCTGTTTAGTTCTTTGGTCCACTGTGCTATTGGATTATTTCTGATTCTTTTGTAGATCTGTACCAATTCTGTATAGATTTAATATCAGTCATTTGTCTGATGTGGGATGTGCAAATATCTTCTCCCATTTACTTGGTTGCCTGGTTATCCTTGCATAGTTTGCTTTTAGTGTGTAGAAACTTTTTAGTTTTATGTAATATCATTTATTTACTTTTTTTTTTTTTTTGGTTTGTTCCACATCCCCAGGGGTTGATTCTCCAAATATATCTTTGATGTGATGGTCCTGCAAAGTTTCACTGACATTTTCTTTTATAAATTTAAGAATTTATCATCTAACATCTAGATCTTTAGTCCATTTTTATTTGATCTTGGTGTATGGTATTGGGTGGTGGTCTAGTTTCACTTTTATACATGTGGCTGTCCAGTTTTCTCATCATCATCTGTTGAAGAGACTTTCTTTACCTCACTGAATGGTTTTGGACCCTTTGTCATATATTAGGTGCTTGTGTATGTGTGGGTTCATTTCTGGGCTTTTGATTCTGCTCCATTAATCCAAGTGTCCATTTTTAATCTAGTATCATGCTGTTTTGATTACTATTGCTTTCTAATATATACTGAAGTTGGGGAGCATAAAACCACCACATTTTTTCCTTTTTTTTTTCTCTCAAAAGCGCTTTGGCAATGCGTGGCCTTTTGTGGTTCCACATAATATTTTTTAATAAATCATTCAATTTGATTTTAAAATACCATTGGAGTTTTGATGGGGCTTGCATTGAAATTGTATATTGCTTTTGGTAAAGTAGGCCTTTTAATAATGGTTATTCTTCCAGTCCAGGAATAAGGAATGCTCTTTCACTCTGTGCCCTTCTCTATTTCTTTTAGCAGTGTCCTACATTTTTTGTTAGAAAGGTCCTTGCCTTTACCTCCTTCCAGAGTTTCTTCTCAAGGTATTTTATCTTTTGGGGGTTCAGTTGTGAATGGTATTGAGTCTCTTATTTTCCTTTCCTCTGACTCCTTATGTTCATACAGATATGCCACAAATTTATGTGTTTTGATTTTGTATCTTGCTACTTTACTGAGTCAGTTATTTCCTGTTGTTCTTAGTGAAGTCTTTGGGATTCTCTAGCTACAATATTATGTCATCAACACATAGAGATAGTCTTCTTTTCCAGTCTATATGCACTGGATATCTCTTTCTTGTCTTATTGCAATGGCAGGGAACTTGAGAACTATGTTGAATAACAGTGGAGATAATCTAGTTCCTGATTTTGGGGGGAAAGTTTCAGCTTTTCCTCATTGAAATTGATTTGAACTGTGGGTTTGATATAAATGGCTTTTGTTATGTTGAGGATTCAACTGCTCGGGTTGAAGCAGTTCAAGTTGTACTATTTGTGTTAAAGCTATGCTACCATGCACACACATCACCAAATATCAATGATGGTATTGGCTACTTTAACCCAAAGGCTGAATCTTATCAAATGCTTTTTCAGCATCAGTTGACATGAACATGTAATTTTTATCTTTCTTTTTGTTGATATGATGAATTACATTGAGAGACTTGCAGATGTTAAACCATCCTCTTTCCCAAGGTTGAATTAGATTAATCTTGATGAATTATTTTCTTGATATGTTGTTGGATTCTACTTGCCAAGATCTTGTTCAGTATATTTGTATCAGGGTTCATCAGGGATAAAGGTCTATAGTTTTCTTTTCTAGTAGAATTCTTCCCTGCATTGGGGATCAAAGTGATGTTCCCCTAATAAAATGTGTTTCTTAGTGTTTGCCCCTCTTCAGTTTTCTGAGACAGTTTGAGAAGAATAGCTGTTAGTTCTTTGAAAGGCTCATAGAATTCACTGGTAAAGTTGTGGAGCAGGGCTCTGGGGAAGTGGAGCTCCAGGACACATTAGTGGGGTTGCTGCCCAGGGAAGTCTGGTTGGCATCATGTTGGCATCTGGAACCTGGTGGCTGAAAAAAAAAATAGCATATGAAGCCAAGCAAATTATTAACTAATCATGAACCTAAAGGCTGGAATTTTGCAGATGAAGATTTAGGGGTCTCGTTTTTTGGAGATAGCTATTTTAGTTACATTCCATAGGGTCCATGACTACTAGTTTCTTTTTTTTTTTTCTGAGCCTGACATCTGAGCCTGATATGCAGGTGGACCCAAGTTATTTTCTGTGGAGATGATGTCATTGCTGAAAAAGGGCTAGGAAGCTGGATCAGGGAAAAGAGTAGCTCCCAAATATGGGAAAGGTTTATAAATATTGTTGACTGTAAACACCACTGATTTGATCTGGGGCCCATATTCAGCTTAGGAGCCTATGTAACCTCTGCATGTAAACTGTAGGTCTGAACTCACATTCTGTGGTCATGAGTAGAAATGTTCCAGCCTGCCCTAATTTCAGGACCCATCTTCCTCAGGTGGTATATAGAGTATGTTATCCAGCCTCCCTTCAGAGGATGGAACATTCTCTAATGTTGTTGATCCACATTGAGGGCAAGGTTTTCTGGAGGCCACCAAAGTGCTCTGTTGTGTTGTTGCTGATGGAGATGACCAGTGACAATGGAGAGAGGGATCTATTTGAGGTGTAGACCCATCCTGTCTGTTTGGGAATCTCAGGAATGCCTGACTAGGGCCCCAGATGATAGGGTGGCCTGATTGTGACTAAAGAGTCATCATTCATGTATACCAGTCTCTTGCCCTTATTCAGCTTTTTTTTTTTATTCACCTGCTGTGCTACCACCCAACTCCCGGGTATCTAGTTCTAAGGAGAAACTATTTCATTACAAACTTTATTGTGTCTTTTTAGGTCTTTCTACTTGCTTGCTTCATTTATTGATTCACAGCAGACTATTGTGCACTTTCGCTTTCAGGATTTTATTTTACCTTAATCTGTGGATACATGTGTACATATATCCTATCTCATGGAACCTGGTCTATATCTGGGTTTTGGGGCTTTTTTAGGAAAATGGAATTAAGGAATCCTATGAGAAAGGAAAGGTCTTACCTGAGTAATGAGACTGAAGTGTTGACATTCCATGCCTGACATCTCTGGCTGGACACAGTCTGAAGTGAAGCATGCTGAGGTGGTACATATTGTATTGATTAGGTTGGGATCAGCAGATGCCGTATCATTTGGCATGAATTGATAGAAGCATGCAGGAAAATGAGCCCCTCCCTAGAGGTTACAGATCTGCCATGGGCCAGCCCCAGCAGGTTATTAGGGTAACCTGGAGGAGCGTTGGCAAAGAATGAAGAATGAGAGACGAGTGAGTTGATACTGAATCAAGCTCAAGCAGACATCTGTCTCTTACTTAAGCAGAACTTTATTTTTATAGTCACATAAGGCTTAGATCATTAAAACAAAAATCACCAAGGTAATGATTATTAAAACAAAAATCACCAAGGCTTTAGTCACTAATACAAAAATCACCAAGGCTTTGATTATTAAAACAAAAATCACCAAGTAAAAACAGCACAGGTAGGGAACACCTCCTGCTTTGTGGAACATTCACATTCCAGGGGCACTTTCCTCCCTAGAGATCACATCACAGTTTCTGTTTTTTGTTATTCCTGTACATGTGTGCTAAGCAGATGCCCTATTGATTAAGATTAATATTCTACTGAATGTTTATGCCATTCTCTTGCCCCTATGCATCAGAAGCCAATGGTTCATAGAAAGTTCAAGCTTGTTATGTTTCTAGGGGCCTTAAACAAATTGAGCAGTTCATTTTTCATAAAATCTGTTCCATTGTTTGATCAAGGAGTTTTTTGTTGTTGTTGATCCTTACTGAGAAGGCACCAAGGTGGTGCTGACCTGTCCAGCCTCTCCATAAAGTTAAACTCTCAGCTGGAATCTATCTTCTGTGTATGCTCACTGTGTGACTTAGGTTCCTGTGTACTATTCCTGCATAAGGAAGTGGGAACATAGTGGTGGATGGTAGATTAAAAGGCCCATTGCATCTAGGTGGGTACCATAACTGTCCATTTATTAATGATGCTATGTAAGGTGGCCCCTCCACTGTGGGAACCACCAATCTTTCTCTATATTTTAGGGGGAATGCCAAAGGAAGTGGTGTAGATAAAGGGGAAAACATTTTTTCCTCTTGGAGTCTCCTGAAAAATTCTGCATTACTGTTATTGCTTGTTCCATTATGATCAGTCTTACAGAGTGCACTGCAGGTTTTGTCATTATTTTTGTCATTTGGTCAGGCTCTGAGCCTGGCCATAGGTAAATATTATTAAGACCACACAGAGCTTAATCATGGCAAAAGGCGAGATGGTTTCAGTTTGGCCTGAAGAGTTCAGCCGTGCTGAACTTCCTGCGAAGCTGGTACCATGTCAAGCAGCTCGCATGGCAGCACCTGTGCCACAAGCCTGGAGGAAATAGGGGCTTTATAGAGGAATTGGGAGGTTTATGCCTCTGCCAAGAATCCCAGGTTGAAAGCTGCTTCTTTTCTGAGCTCACACCAGGTGTTGTCTACAAGCTGCCATCTTGGCTCTGCCCCCGTGATTCAATTTCTAAACTAATGATTGAATAGTTTAAGCTATCTACTTCTTTTTGTGTTAATCTTAGCAAGAGGTAATATTCTAGAAATGCATCCATTTCATCTAGGTTGTCCAATAGATATGTCCACCCCATAGAGATTTTCATAATATTCACATATTATTCTTTGTATCTCTTCACCTTCAGTTGTAATTTCTTCTCTGCCATTCCTGTTTTTTTTTCTTTTCATAGTTTTTTTTTTTCTTTTTGTGAGTCTAGCCTGTGTTTTACTTTCAAAGAACCAGCCCTTGGTTTCACTAATCTTTTGAATTATCTTTATGAATTCTATTTAGTTAATTTCTGTTCTTTAACTATCTCCTTCCTCCTGCTGACTCCTGTGTTGCTCCTTCTCTCATTTACTTGGTTGTGAGGTTAGGAAGCTTACTTGAGATAATTTTAGTCATGGGAATTTCTCCCTCACCATCTTTCCATCAACAAGCCACAGGTATCTGTACTCACGTATGGTTTTACGAGTTTCTGAAGAATTCCTGGTCATATTTTGTTGAATTTTCATGTGTTTTTGATTGCTTTTCCTAGTTGACTGGAGAGAGCAAAAGAATCTGCTGCTACTCTATAGTCCACTCTACAGAAGGATTACTTACTTATTTATTTATTTATTTATTTATTTATTTATTTATTTTTACCAGAACACTGCTCAGCTCTAGTTTATGGTGGTGCTGGAGATTGAATTGGGACTTGGAGCCTCAGGCATGAAAGTTTCTTTGCATAACCATTATACTATCTACCTACATCCTTCAACTTTTCTATAACTAGAAAAATTGTGTTGTGTATAGCTCTATGTTATTGAAAGCAGGTGGTGCCCAACCCAGGAAATTTTATGTAGAATTACTGTCTATTGCCATATTATAGATATATTGTAATTCCTCATAAATATCTTTTGTATTTCATATGTCAGTGTTATACTTCCTACATTCTTATACTGAATTTTATTTCCCATCAGAAAGTAATACAAAATTAATGTACAAGTTGACACCTCTTTCTTACTTAAATATATATATATTCTGTTTTTACCTATACTATTTATCTCATTAAGCAATATAGAAACTATTTTTTAAATTATCTTAATTTTTTTATTGGGTAGAAACAGCCATAAATCAAGAGGGAATGGTGAGATAGAGAGGAAGAGAGACAGAGAGACACCTGCAGCCCTGTTTTACCACTTGCAAAGCTTTCCTCCTGCAGGTGGTTCTGGGGCTCGATCCTGACCTTGCATTTAGTAACATGTGTGCTCTATCAGGTGCACCACCATTATAATATTAAGAATGAATAAAAATATTCTCCATTATAATATTAAGAATGAATAAAAGCTGCTTAATAGATATGTAGAAGTGATACATCAATAAAAATGAGGTAGATTTTCCAGTTCTAGACATCTATAGAATGCCTTAATCTTTCTTGGAATTATGCTGTCTTCTCAAAAAGGCAAGGGAGTATATCAGATATTTTCTAGATCTCCAGCCCGACCACCATTTGCAGCAACTGGTAGTAAAAATGACTAACATGCCTTCTTTTTCCACTTCCTCACTTTGTTAGATATTATCCCAAATGGAAATTGGTCAACAGATAAGAGTTAATGTAGTAAAACATAAGACAGCAGAGGTGATTAAGCGATTGAAACTTCCTCTGATTTTATTGTACAATTTTTATATGCAAGAGATCCCTGAGGCATTCTCTATTGGTTCTTTTCTAATATTTTTATGTATTCTCTAAGATGTTTATCCCATGGTTAATTTTGTGTGGATTATACTAACAGTCCATTTTTGAGTTTTATAGCTGGCTCATTAACACCATGCTGTTCAGTATTTCAACCTGTGCTCTGATAATTTTTTTTTTATTGACTATCATTGTATAAGTAACCTGATTTAAAAAGTTGCATTATTCTTTACCTTATTACTCTAGTGCTAGATAGTTTATATGAAGTACTTTTTATTATCAGAGAGAGGAAGAAGAGAGAGGCAGGCCAAAGATCAGCTCATTGCTGGCTCTTGATGGTGCTAGAAAGTGAACCTGTGACTTTGGTGGCTACAGGCATTCAAGGTGATACATTAACAGGATGAACTGTCACCCTAGCTCTGTTATATTATATTATGCTAAAAAGACTTTTTAAACTTTTATTCAAGAGAAACCAATAAGAAAAGTAGAACTGAATGCCATTCAATTCAAGAAAAGTAGAACTTAATGCCATTAAATTCAATCAGATATGTAGTCCTGAGGCTCCTGACTTGATCCCCACATAGAACCAATAGAAAATGCTTCAGAGGGAGTCGGGCTGTAGCGCAGCGGGTTAAGCGCAGGTGGCGCAAAGCACAAGGACCGGCATAAGGATCCCTGTTCGAACCCCGGCTCCCCACCTGCAGGGGAGTCGCTTCACAAGCGGTGAAGCAGGACTGCAGGTGTCTGTCTTTCTCTCCCCCTCTCTGTCTTCCCCTCCTCTCTCCATTTCTCTCTGTCCTATCCAACAACGACAACAACAATAATAACTACAACAATAAAACAACAAGGGCAACAAAAGGGAATAAATAAATAAAATAAAATAAATTTAAAAAAAAAGAAAATGCCTCAGAGAGCTCTTGTAGACAAAAATTGTACAATAAAATGGGAGGAAGTTTCAATCGCTTAATTACCTCTGCTGTCTTAAGTTTTACTACGTTAACTCTTATCTGTTCACCAATTTCCATTTGGGATAATATCTAACAAAGTGAGGAAGTGAAAAAGAAGGCATTTTGGTGATTTTTTACTACCAGTTGCTGCAAATGGTGGTTGGGCTGGAGATCTAGAAAGTATCTGATATACTCCCTTGCCTTTTTGAGAAGACAGCATAATTCCAAGAAAGATTAAGGCATTCTATAGATATCTAGAACTGGAAAATCTACCTCATTTTCTTGAATTGAAAATTTAAAAAAAAGTAAGTTTGGTGACAGAAATTGACTCTGATAATAAGATGCAATACTTGAAACAACAAAAGAGGCAAGGACCCCAGATCAAATCACAGGTACCCACCTTCATGGAGCAAGCTTCATAATTGATGAAGCAGAGCTGCAGTAAATCAAACATTTAATCACCTGGGAACTAGTACAGCTGATAAAGTATAAGATATGTAGTCCTGAGGCTCCTGACTTGATCCCCACATGACATGTACCTCAATATTGCTCTAACTTCTTCATCTATCTCTCTCAGTATAAAAATATTAACATTATTGTCTGATCTGCTCTTTGAATATAAAGGTAACTTAGTGAAAAAGTTATGGCTCATAAAACAGAAGTCCCCGTGTCCAGGTCAAAAGTTCTATAATTCAAAAAGTTATATTTGGGTAATTGTTGGAGAGTGGGGCCCACTGTCCCAGAAAGCCCAGGCCTTTGTTTTCATGAGGTCCAATTGGGTTGACCCCCAACTCTCCTTTCGAGTCGAACAAGGGCAGGCCCCCTCGTCTTTGGAATTTATGATGGCTGGACCCCAGACATGGGTGCCTTTCTTTTTTTAATATTTATTTATTGTTGTAGTTATTATTGTTGGTGATGATGTCGTTGTTGGATAGGACAGAGAGAAATGGAGAGAGAAGGGGAAGACAGAGAGGGGGAGAGAAAGATAGAAACCTGCAGACCTGCTTCACCGCTTGTGAAGCGACTCCCCTGCAGGTGGGGATCCAGGGGTTCGAACCAGGATCCTTATGCCAGTCTGTGCACTTTGCCCTCAGCAAGTGGAGCTACCCTGGGACTCCCTAGGGAGCTACTCTGTCCCTTGTCCTCAATGGCCAGGGGTGCGGGGAACCCAGAGCAGCCTGCAGATAATATCTTCATTTTTTTTCTTTTTTTAATTGAAAACTAAAAGTAGAAGTACTGCTCCAGTATTTTGTACTGTGCCAGGGATTAAGCTCAAGATCTCTTTGTCATGGAGACACCTTCCCTGTTCAAGATTATGTTTTAATGGTGCATATATGTATTTTGAATATAGATATGTGTCAGAAGGTGAGAGAAAGATTTGAACCAAAAAGCCCTTCATCAATGCATGTATCTGTTTGCATATGCTGCTTAAAGAACAGACTTCTTTAGAATTTAGATACACATGTTAAGACTAAATCATAACTGACTGTAAATTTCTATAAAATTAATTGTGGGTTAAGCTAAGAAAATATTTTCTAAAGCTAGTTCTACATCAATGTCAAGTTCACTTTTTAAAATTATGAACTGAATTCACTTCTAAAAAAATGAGAGTATTGACAATTCATTTTCTTTAAGAATATATTGTGATATTATATTTTTGCAGAAGCAGTTCTTCTCCTTATATCATCTTCCTTATATTCTATTCTTCACCTGTTATTAACACTCTTTATAAGTTTATTATATCTAAAGTAAAATGGCACTTGATTTTTAGTCATTCTAGCTGTTACCTTGTACCAACACATGCAGCTGAATTTTATTGATTCTATACCTAGGGAAAGAATAACTGAGATAATTATCTGAAATTATTTCTACTTCTCCTTATACATCTCAGTGGGCACATTTGTTAGTTAAGCAGTTTTTTTAATATTCTATTTATTTTATTTTAATAAGATTGATACAAAGAGAAAGACATAGAAACACCAGAGCACTGCTCAGCTCTTTTTTATGGTGGTTTTGGGGATTGAAACTGGGAACAGAGCCACAGGTATGAAAGTCCTTTGCATCAACATTATGCTGTTTCCCCAGCCCAGTTTAGCAGTTTCAACATTCTACCATATATGGGACAAAACACTCAGAGCACTTTTCATGCAAGAGTTTAGTCACTATAAAGTGTTCCTATGACTTCTGGGAGGCAAGACCATGGAATAACTGGAACCAAATCACCTCTCCTCCCAAAACAACAAATAAATACAAGAGACCAACTGGCAGGTCACTCCAGGTCCTCCGCCTCCCTGGCCAGCAGTTGCAGGGGATCAGAGCAGCCCTGGGGGGGGGGGGTCACAGGGTGGCCCTGGTGTTAAGTGTGACCTGTGCAGAGAAAAAGAAGCCATGCCAGACTCATCCAGCTCCAGGAGAAGCCTCTGTGAGACAACTCATTTATTGGGAGATGCAGGTAAACAGATATACCCATAGTCAGAAAGAAGGTTGAGGTAATCATTAACCCAAACACAATGCATAGTTACATCTTGACCTACAAAGTATTTGATCACAACTGGAAAGTTACCGTACAATGCTTGGTCATGAGCTCAACATCGCAGTTTTCTCTAGGGGTAATTTATAGGCACTTCAGGGCAGTCAAGGAGTGAGAAATTGAGTAAGGTCAGGACTTTTGAGACAGTTTTCAAGTCAGCCATACACAATACACAGTAATTCATGGCCTTTGTTTTAAGGGGACAGAGTGGCATATACAGAAATGTAGCCACACCCAGAGAAGTCATCATCATCAGTTCATGAAGTCAGAGGGGACCTGCCATTGTCTCTACCTGAGAAGGGGGAGAACTTGGCGTCTACCCACTCAGACTCATGAAAACAGTGGCCTGGACTTCCCGGATAGTGGACCCATTTCCCACACCAACTTAAGTCAGAGTCTATAGCTGAAATTTCTGTAGCCTCAGGTGGGTAATCACGTGCGGTTGGAGCGAAAAGGGGTGCAGGTGTGGGTTGAAGAACAGCAAAGTCCAATCAGAGCATGGGGGGCTGAGCTTCGCAGTTTTGGCGATTTCACTTTAATTACAGCAAGCAGCATTGTTCCTAGAGCTGGAAAATAAGTGACAGGGGCTTAAAACCTCTCAGTGTATGACTTGGGAGGGGGGTAGCCTTTTGAATTTAAGGCAAGGACAAAACATAAAACAGGTCATGTGTGACCACAAGACAGCCCATAGTAACCACCCCCCACCCTACCAAGCACAGATCATACAAACAAGAGAAACCTAGAGATTTCAACAGCACCACCTGCTGGTCATCAGTAACCAGCACAAAAAATGTGCAAGCAGAGAAACAACTAAACAGCCAACCATGCCATATCAGCCAGACAGAAATGAAACAGAGGAAATCCAAGAAATTACAGATTTAGAGAGACTCTCAAGAGACAGACTACACAGAGCCCATTATGAAGACTTTCCAACAATTTAAGCAAGAATTAAGAGCATGTTACTATGGAATTAAAACACACAAGAGAGAACTTATAACAGAGTTAACTAGGAATCTTAAAACTTGAAAGAAGGACCTCAGTCAGAAATCCAGGGAAAAACAGACACTCTAACTGCAATCCATGTCCAGGTAGAAGTCTAAGGAAATAGATCCACATATTCAGAAGAAATAATCTCCAAACTAGAAGATACGGCCAGCCCACTCTTTAAATTCAAAGATGAGGGAGACTAAACAATATGCTGCTGAACAATAAAAGGGTCATTGAAGAGAAGCAGCTACAGAAGCCAGAACTCCTACCTTCTGCTCCCCATAAACAACCTTGATCCATACTTCCAGCAGGGGAGAAATGATAGGATGAAAATAAAAGGACTCTGCACTCCAGCTCCATCAGCACCCAGAGAGAGAATGGAAAGGAGAGGGACATATGGAGGTAGTTATGATATTATGAGTGGCTTAGAGGGAAAGAGGAGTGAATTAGATAAAGAAGGGGCAACTATGTATAAATGTGGACAGATAGTTGTAGAGAAGATGGTCAGCCCATGTCTACAACTTCAGGGCAACAGTGGTGGATTGCAGTGGGGAGGGTAAAGATTCAGAATTCTGGTGGTGGGAATAGTGTGGATTCAAAAACCCCCATCAACATATAATTCTGTAATAGAAAAATATAAAAAACAAATAAGACTGAAGCAAATCTCTGTGAAATTTCAGACTCCATCAAAAGATTATAGAAGTGTGATAGGTATATTTGAAGAGGAGGACAAGGCCAAAGACCCAGAGTTTATTTTCGGAACAATTTTAGCTGAGAACTTCCCTCACTTAGGAAGCCATCAGAACATTCTCATTCAAGAGGCAGAAGAATCACCCAGATTTATAAATACAAAAAGACGAACATCAAGACACATTACTGTAAAACTATTAAAAGAGAACAACAAGGAAATTTTTTTTTCTTGCTGCTAGGGAAAGGAAAGAAGTTACATACAAAGGCAGAGCTATAAGAGTTTCATCAGATTTATTTTCACAAACTGTAGAGGCAAGGAGAGAGTGGAATGACATATTCAAAGTTCTAAAGGAGAGGGAATTACAGCCATGGATATTGTATCCTGAAAAATTATCTTTCAGATATGAAGGGGGAAATAAAGGTTTTCTCAAAAATTCAAGAACATAAGGAATTTGCCATAGTCAACTCCAACTTACAAGAATTACTGAACAGAATCCCACAAGAAAGGAGGAAGCAAAGGAATACACGTTCGAATATTAAGTTGCAGATGCTACCATGACATCAACCTGACTCACTCAGACTGCTGACCTCATCAGTGTAACCTGGAACCACACCTCTTCAGAGCCCTGACCCCAGAGGGAAAGATGGGGACAGGCTGCGAGTATGGATCAACCTGTCAATGCCCATGTCGATCAGAGAAGCAATTACAGAAATCAGACCTCCCACCTCTACACCCCATAATGACCCTGCTGGGTCCATGCTCACATGGAGATAAAGAATAGGAAAGCTTCCATTGGAGGGGATGGAAATGGAACTCTGGTGGTGGGAAATGTGTGGAATTTCACCCCTCTTATTCTATAGTTTTGTTGCTATTTTCTATTTTATAAATAAATGAAATTTAAAAAAGAAAAAAGTTCTTATTATTTCTTACTAGAAAGTATTTTTCAATTTTGTTGCAACCAAAGTTTTAATAGTAAGGAAAATATTTTAATGCTTATATGTAAATTTAATTATTAAAAATATACTACTTTTGGTTGAAAACAAAGGTGTCAGGTAAAATGAGCACACAGTTTGTGTTTTTATGAATTTTTTCCAAAAAATAAGAGTATATACTTACTCATAGTAACTAAGCTTATTGTTAACAAAGTCTTGACCAAGACCTATGTTTTCTGAATATAAATTCAATACATTTTTTAATTTAAGTAGTACTTTGTGAAGTTGACCATATATGTCACCTCACTAATTCTCTTCACTTTAATTCAAATTTGGTATAGACTATGTTTTTCTAAGTCACATAAAGGTGAATTATTATGCTGTTTTTAAGGGCTTAGAAAAACATAGTCTATACCAAATTTGAATTAAAGTGAAGAGAATTAGTGAGGTGACATATATGGTATTTGCCTTTTATTCCTCTTTTAACACTTTAGTACATGCTTATATCCTGAACTCTTAATCTATACAGACTTGTTCAGTGTTGAAGATATTGAAATAAATGAGCATTCTGCTTTGGCTGACCTTAACTTCTATAAAAAAAGTTTGTAGTCTTAATTTGATTTAGCTACCTGTGTTAGGAAATAAACAAGTTTCATATTGCTGTGACCTTTTCACTGCTTAAAATAGATGGAATTGTTCTTTTCACTACAACTTTTAGCAACATTGTTCGCAACATTTTCAACCTTGAGACACTCTTTTTCTGTGGTCCCTTGAAGATTTCTGAGAAACTAAAGTAAAATAATGTAGGCAAAAAGATGAAAGTCATTCAGAGAACAATAAAAACATGCAAACTAATAAACAAAAACAATTGAATTATATCTTGCCATGTATCCCTGACCATTATATTAGTTGCAGACCCATGTATTATAAGTTATTTGGCATATATTTATATCCATGTGATCATAAATATGGCAAAATATCATACTATTTCTACCACACAGAATAAGTTATAGCTTATTTGAAAAAAGAGAGTATGTATTCTTTTATAGACATTTTGTATTTTTCACCTTATTCCTGCTTGTAACTGGATTGTTCCTTACCATGGCTATCAAAACTAGCATCGCAAGCTATATTCTTTTCTTTTTTTTTTTTAAGTGTGAGACAGTGAGAAAGACAGACACCTGCAACACTGCTTCCATGCATGAAGCTTCTCTTCTGCAAGTGAAGACTGAGGCCTGAACCAGGGGTTTTATACCAGGCTAAGTATACATTCTGCTCGGAGAGCCATGACCTAAGCCTACATATTCTTTCATAGAACCATATAGACAGAGCATTGTGCTTAAGCTGTTGGTTAGCAATGCATTGATATCATTTTGTGTTATAAAATTGAAGACTTATAGAAATAGTTAAGCTTATGCATGAACATTTTAGAGGGAAAAAAATCAATGTAACTTTACCCCCCACCTCCAGGTCTTATGATCATAAGAGATTAAAATCTCTCATTTTGAAAAAATAATTCAAATGTTTAGTAATTATTTGTATGAACATTCGCCTTGTTTTAAATTATAATTCTAAATAAATTACTTGCATATCACAAAATATATTTAAGTTAGTGATATTGTGTCTAAACCAAACTTAGCTGTAAACTCCTAAAATAGTTGTGAATAATGCAATGGGTCATGATTTATACATTTTCCAAATGAACAAAACACTATATAATGTTGCTTTAGAACTGCTGCTGGTGTTTAAAATAGAAAAACTCTTCATTGATAACTAACTATACTCTGGCAGTCTCTTTTCTTAATTGTACTCTTTTATTTATGGTATTTATATATTAAAAACTGTTCCAGATGTTGAAGTTTCTCTCGGAGAAAAGTGCATATAACATAGCAAAACTGATATTTGTTCATAAACTTTGCTCAATGTACATTCTGAACAGCTTGACAAACTTCTATGGAAAGTTGTCCATCCTCAACTGTAAGAAAGTATTCTTAATATAAGCACGACTGGCTTCAGGCAAAAGAGCAATGGCGATTTATATTGTTTGCTGAGTATACTAATGTTTACATACTGTTTACTTCATAAAGCATTTTTGAGTAAGTTCTTCATGGGAGAGAAGGTACTATTTTTCTACTATAAAGGGTAAAGAAACTAAGTCTTAGAGTTTTAATATCTTACCTACATTCAGAGTAAAACTGAGACTTGTTATTCTATTTATGCTTTAGATTGAAGCTAATCCTATATCCCCTGTGAATTATGTCTTATTTTCAAATATTTGCAATAAACATCACAGATTCAAAAAATAATCTTTATTTTAAAAGAATTTTTAAGGGAGTCGGGTGGTAACGCAGCAGGTTAAGCATGTGTGGCACAAAGCAAAAGGACCAGCGTGAGAATTCCGGTTCAAGCCCCCTACCTGCAGGAGAGTCGCTTCAAAGGCAGTGAAACAGGTCTGCAGGTGTATATCATTCTCTCCCCCTATCTGTCTTCCCCTCCTCTCTCCATTTCTTTCTGTCGTATCCAACAATGACATCAATAACAACAACAGTAATAACTACAACAATAAAAAACATAAAAAAGAATTTTTAAGATCCTTTCCATTTTAAGGAGGCTGAATTTGGTTTTCCTGTATCTAGTTCAACAGGCAATTGCAGTGTTCTCTTTGCACCAAAAATTGTGCTAGTCATCATTTCTCATGTTATTTCCCCAAAAGTAGACAAGTTAGACCAGTGCCACATGGGAATCTAGAAAGCACTAGCAATTCCTTATTTCATTCTGAATAAATGATGATTCTGTAAGAATACGTGGATATGTGTCATGGCAATTCTTAGAGTTCACTCAAGAATTGAAGTTGTGAAAACTAATTTAATTTTTTAAAGTTTTTAAAGAGATAAAGGTTATAACTATTGAGGAAGGACAAATTATATCTATATTTAGACCATAGGATTGCCAATAAATGTGTGAAGTAGGGGAGTATCTTAAACAACAGAAATTAATTTTCTCTAAGAAGACTACACATTTACTATTAAGGTGCTAGCAATTTTCTTCTGAAGCCTCTGTCCTTAGTTTACAGATGGCTGCCATCTTGCTATGCCTTTTCAAATGACCGTTGTATACAGGTTCCTGGAATCTCTTTCCAAATTAACTTTTATAAGAATCCCAGTCAGATTGCGTAAGGACCCACCCTAACATACTCATTCCATTTTAATCACCACTCTAAAGGCACTGTTTCCAAATATGGTCATATTTTGAGAATATGGGCAGTATGGGTTTTAACATAGTTTTCTGAGCCACAATTCCATCCCTACTAGCATTTAGTACACTTCAGTTGTCTGACACTTTGTATTCTTGCCTATTTTCTCTTTTACTTACCTCTCTGGTTCCACACAGTCCTTTCATCTGTTCAGCTCTAGAGGTTTCTTTCTTTAGAATATATGATTACCATATGTTAACAACTATACTGTAAACTGTTAACCCATAATAAAGTGATACAAAGAAAATATGATTACCTAAAACTTATTATGAGAGATTAGTTTGTGTATTGGTGCTTCCACATAACACATTTGCATGAACACAAAGGCAACAGTTTGGTGTTTTCTAGAAGGATACAGATTTCTCACATATAACCCAAATAGAAATGAAGATTTGTTTTTCATAGGGTTAGATATTGTGATACTCTTCAATTTAATCATAGGGGAATAGAAACTTCTGGAGGTGGGGCTACGAGCAGTAGATCTATTTATCTCCTCTCTTCTCCCTGATCAACTAGGAATACCAAAGGAGACCACCTGGGACCGAAACAAGACAGGACTAGAACAACATCAGGAACTGACCAAATCACCAGTGAGTGCAAACGTGTGGCTGGTGGACAGAGAGGAGCGTAGGGAGAGATTAAGTGGCTGGTAACACTCCCGCAGTTAATCAGTTGACACACCACCTCTAGTCTGTTCCACCAACAAGGGGATAGCTGAAGGGAGGAGAGGACTCCCTGAGACTCACCAATTGCAACTATGAGTCTCCATTGCAACTGCCCTCAGAATCTGGAGCAGCAGCAGGGAGGTCCTGGGCTGACACCAGGGAACAAAGAACTAACCAGGAAAGTCAGGAGAAGACCTATACCTCCGTGGCATAGCTGTGGGGTTGTGAAAGTCTCTTTGCATAACCACTGGATTATCTCTGCCACACCCTGCTTTATATCTTGGTCAGGAGTCAGTGATTAAGCTAAGAAGCCTACTTATAGTTTAAAAACCCTCAGGCTTCCATAGCCTACAGGGAAGGAAAAGCAGAAAAGAGGCTTTTAAGCCACTGAGCTCCAAATCAGGGATTAAAGTACTATTGAAACAACTGTTAACTTCCACAACTGTGAAACTTTTAATTACCTTACTTAGACACAAGTCAGTCCAGGCAAGAGTGATCAATAATTTGAAAAGTACTGAGAGAGGGAACTCATAATATGTAAAATGGTTAAACCAACAAGAAGAAATATTGGAGAAATGAACCAGAACAAGAGTCCAGCTAAAAGCCCCCCAAAGGGGGAAGCACAGAATAATGAGGTCAACATACAAACACTAGCTAAGGAAATAATCAGAGGAGTGAGTAAAGAGTTTGAAAGAATTGTCATGAGAAAAACAGAAACAACAAATGAGACTCTGGAAGAAAACACTAATTACCTCAAGGTTATTAGAGAGCTGAAAGCTGAAATAGCTGAGCTAAGACACAACTAGCTAAATAAGCTAAAGCAGTATCAGCACAGGGTAACAAAATAGATGAACTCCAGAAAAAATAGAGGGGAGAGAGGATAGAATCAGTGAGGCTGAAGACACAATTAGCAAGATCGAGGACAAATTAGAGACAACTAAAAAAGAAGTAAGAGATCTAAAAAAGAGATTAACAGATACTGAAAACAACAACAGAGACCTATGGGATGACTTCAAAAGAAACAATATACACATTATTGGCTTACCAGAGGAAGAAAGAGAGGGAGGGGAAGAAAGCATTCTTCAGGCCATAATAGCTGAAAATTTCTCTAGACAACATCAAAGACATAAAGATTCAAGAAGCCCAGAGGGCCGCAAACAGAATTAACCCAGACTTAAAGACACCAAGATACATTATACTTAGAATGGAAAGGAATAAGGATAAAGAAAGGATCCTGAAGGCTGCAAGATTAAAACAAAGAGTCACCTACAGAGGAAAATCCATAAGATGAGCAGCAGACTTCTCCACACAAACATTACAGGACTGAAGAGAATGGCAAGATACCTGTTGAGTACTCAATGAGAAAGGCTTTCAACCAAGAATATCCTGCTAGACTGTCATTCAGACTATATGGAGGCATAAAAACTTTCTCTGACAAGCAACAGTTGAAGGAATCAACTATCACCAAGCCTGCCCTGAAAGAAGCTCTGAAAGGTCTCCTATACACTGTCAGACCACCATAAATAGGCCATATATCAGAACACTCTAGAACTCTACAAGCATGGTGTTAAAATATCTTCAGTCTTTGATATCAATTAATGTCAATGGCCTGAATTCACCTATTAAAAGACACAGAGTAGGAAGATGGATCAGAAAACACAACCAACAATATGCTTTTTACAGGAAACCTACCTAACTCAACAAGACAAACATAGACTCAAAGTGAAAGGATGGAAAACTATCATACTGGCCAATCACCCACACAAAAAGGGCAGGAACAGCTATTCTCATATCTAACATGATAGACTTTAAAATAGATACGATTAAAAATATATAGGAATGGACACTACTTAATGCTCAGAGGATGAGTCAATCAAGAGGACTTAACAATTATTAACGTCTATGCACCCAATGAGAAGCTATCTAAATACATCAAAGATCTGCTGAAATGTGTACTGAAAGAGCTACAGCAATATAATAATAGCAATATAATCATAGTAGGGGACTTCAACACCCCACTCTCTCAACTGGACAAATCATCTAGTCAGAAAAAAAAATAATAAAGACATAAGGGAGCTAAATGAGGAGATAGATAAACTAGAACTATTGGACATTTTCAGAGTCATTCATCCCAAGAAGCTGGAATACACATTTTACTCAAGTCCACATGGGCCATACTCAAGGATAGACCATATGTTAGGCCACAAAGACAGCATCAGCAAATTCAGGAACATTGAAATCATCCCAAACATCTTCTCAGATCACAGTGGAATTAAATTAACACTTAAAAATCAACAAAAGATTAGGAAAAGTTCCAAAATGTGGAATCTCAAAGTACACTCCTTAACAACTACTGGGTGAAAGAGGAAATCCAGGAAGAAATCAAAATGTTTCAAGAGTTCATTGAAAATGAAGACACAAACTATCAAAATATTTGGGACACAGCTAAGGTAGTACTGAGAGTGAAGTTCATAGCCATACAAGCACACATTAGGAAACAAGAAAAAGCACAAATAAACATCCTGATTGCATATCTTAAAGACCTAGAAGAAGAAAAAAGAATCCTAAAGCAACCAGAAGGACAGAAATCACTAAAGTTAGGGCTGAAATCAATAACATTGAAAATAAGAAAACCATACAAAAGATCAATGAAAGTAAATGTTGGTTCTTCGAAAGAGTGAACAAACCGACAAACCTTTAACCAGACTCACAAAACAAAAAAGGGAGAAGACCCAAATGAATTGGATAGTAAATGAAAGAGGAGATATCACAACAGACACTGCATAAATTCAACATATCATCTGAGACTTCTATGAACAACTCTATGCCACCAAGCTAGAGATCCTGGAAGAAATGGATGATTTCCTACATAACTACCAACTTCCAAAACTAAGTAAAGAGGAACTAGATAACATGAACAGGCCCATCACAGCTAATGAAATTGAAATAGTTATCAAAAATCTTCCCAAAAATAAAAGTCCTGAACCAGATGGTTTTATAAATGATTTCTACAAAACTTCAAAGAACTAATATCTCTACTTTTAAAAGTCTTCCAGAAAATTAAAGACACAGGAATGCTCCCTTCCAACTTCTGTGAAGTCAACATCATTTTGATACCAAAAGCAGAAAGGGACACAACCAAAAAAGAAAACTACAGACCAATATCTCTGATGAACATAGATGCTAAAATACTGAACAAAATTCTAGCCAACTGGATACAGCAGTATATTAAAAAGATTGTTCATCAGGAACAAGTAGGGTTTATCCCAGGCATGCAAGGTTGGTTTAATATACGTAAATCAATCAACATGATCCACCACATCAACAAAAGCAAGACCAAAAACCACACGGTCATATTAATAGATGCAGAGAAAGCCTGTGACAAAATACAGCATCCCTTTATGTTCAAAACACTAGAAAAAAAAATGGGAATAGATGGAGAATTCCTGAAGATAGTGGAGTCTATATATAGCAAACCTACAGCCAATATCATACTAAGGGTGAAAAACTGGAAGCATTTCCTCTCAAATCAGGTACTAGACAGGGATGCCTACTATCACTATTACTATTCAACATAGTGTTGGAAGTTCTTGCCATAGCAATCAGGCAGGATCAAGGAATTAGGGGGATACAGATTGGAAGAGAAGAAGTCAGACTCTCCCTATTTGCAGATGACATGATAATATACATCGAAAAACCTAAGGAATCCAGCAAGAAGCTTTTGGATATCATCAGGCAATTCAGCAAGGTGTCAGGCTACAGAATTAACATTCAAAAGTCAGTGGCATTCCTCTATGCAAACACTAAGTTAGAAGTTGAAATCCAGAAATCAATTCCTTTTACTGTAGCAAAAAGAAAAAAAAAAAAAAAAAAAAACAATATCTAGGAGTAAAAAAAAACCAAAGAAGTGAAAGACTTGTATACTGAAAATTATGAGTCACTACTCAAGGAAATTGAAAAAGACAGAAAGAAGTGGAAAGATATTCCATGTTCATGAGTTGGAAGAATTAACATCATCAGAATGAATATACTACCCAGAGCCATCTACAAATTTAATGCTATCCCCATTAAGACCCCAACCACATTTTTTAGGAGAATAGAACAAATGCTACAAATATTTATCTGGAACCAGAAAAGACCTAGAATTGCCAAAACAGTTTTGAGAAGAAAGAACATAACTGGAGGCATCAACTCCCAGATCTCAAATTGTATTATAGGGCCATTGTCATCGAAACTGCTTGGTACTGGAACATGAATAGACATACTGACCAGTGGAATAGAATTGAGAGCCTGGAAGTAAGCCCCCACACCTATGGACATCTAGTCTTTGACAAAGGTGCTCAGACTATTAAATGGGGAAAGCAGAGTCTTTTCAACAGATGGTGTTGGAAAAACTGGGTTGAAACATGCAGAAGAATGAAACTGAACCACTGTATTTCACCAAATACAAAAATAAATTCCAAGTGGATCAAGGACTTGGATGTTAGACCACAAACTATCAGATATTTAGAGGAAAATATTGGCAGGACTCTTTTCTGCATAAATTTCAAAGACATATTCAATGAAATGAATCCAATTACAAAGAAGCCTAAGGCAAGCATAAACCTATGGGACTACATCAATTAAACAGCCTCTTCACAGCTAAAGAAACTACTACCCAAACCAAGAGACCCCTCACAGAATGGGAGAAGATCTTTACATGCCATACATCAGATAAGAAGCAAATAATCAGAATATATAAAGAACTTGCAAATATCAACAACAAGAAAACAAATAACCCAATCCAAAAATGCGGGATGGACATGGACAGAATATTCACCACAGAAGAGATCCAAAAGTCTGAGAAACACATGAAAAAATGCTCCACATCTCTGATTGTCAGAGAAATGCAAATAAAGACAATGATATATCACTTGACTCCTGTGAGAATATCATACATCAGAAAAGGTAACAGCAGCAAATGCTGGAGAGGTTGTGGGGTCAAAGGAACCCTCCTAAACTGCTAAATGTAAAACCCTCCTAAATGTAAATTGGTCCAACCTCTGTGGAGAACAGTCGGGAGAACTCTCAGAAGGCTTTAAATGGACCTAGCCTATGATCCTGCAATTCCTCTCCTGGGGATATATCCTAAAGAACCCAACACACCCATCCAAAAAGATCTGTGTACACATATGTTCTTGGAAGCACAATTTGTAATAGCCAAAACCTGGAAGCAACCCAGGTGTCCAACAACAGATGAGTGGCTGAGCAAGTTGTGGTATATATAATGGAATACTACTCAGCTATCAAAAATGGTGACTTCATCATTTTCAGCCGATCTTGTATGGACCTTGGAAAATTCATGTTAAGTGAAATAAGTCAGAAACTGAAGGATTAATATAGGATTATCTCACTCTCAGGCAGAAGTTGAAAAACAAGATCAGAAAAGAAAACTCAAGTAGAACCTGAACTGGAATTGGCGTATTGCACCAAATTATAAGACTCTGGGGTGGGTGGGTGAGGAGAATACAGGTCCAAAAAGGATGACAGAGGACCTAGTGGGGCTTTACTGTTATATGGAAAACTGGGAAATGTTATGCATGTACAAACTATTGTATTTACTGTTGATTGTAAAACATTAATTCCCCAATAAAGAAAAATAATTAATCATAGGGACATATTTACAGTTGAACAATTCTAAGGGTTGTCCTAGATAATCTGTAGTTTTATGAGAGTCAGCCTTTCTACCTTTTGTATATTCTAGAAAATAAAATAATGAACACCATCACAATCTGGCATTTTAAAAAATATTGCATCTCCGTTTTCCTCTAGACAGTACGGTCATGACTTAAAAATAGTGTCTTTACAGGATTCCAACTTTTTGAATTACTTTGTCTCTGCTTCTTTTTTTTCATTGATTTTAGTGATTAAAAACTATATATGGGAGTCGGGCTGTAGCTCAGCGGGTTAAGCGCAGGTGGCGCAAAGCATAAGGACTGGCATAAGGATCCTGGTTGGAACCCCGGCTCCCCACCTGCATGGGAGTCGCTTCACAGGTGGTGAAGCAGGTGTCTATCTTTCTCTCCTCCTCTCTGTCTTCCCCTCCTCTCTCCATTTCTCTCTGTCCTATCCAACAATGACAACAACAATAATAACTACAACAATAAAACAACAAGGGCAACAAAAGGGAAAAATAAATAAAATAAATATAAAAAAAACTATATATATTTCCTTTGTGCCTAATCTTTCTCAGAGAGAACTCTACCTTTAAAATGAGGAATAACTAAAATGACATTTATATTTGACTCAGAGAATACTTATTATTTATGTATTTCTGATTAAATTATTATTAAGTACCTATACCTGATTCTGCTCTCTGCCAGGCCCTCTGGTCCCTGTTGCCCATCTGTTAGACATTTCTAAAACATACTTTGGAATAAACCCAATAAAAATGGACCTATGTGCTAACTTGATGATCCTTCTTTAGAATGCATTAGGAAAAGTGCATTTCTCCCACTCATTTTTCTCTTTTGAAAATGAGTGGAATGAATCTACTGTATATTTTTAAATCACCTCATTTTTTTTTCATTTCTTTCAGAGAACTTGTATTTTTAACAATTCAAATGTTACAGACAAAATGGCTTTTATAACTTCAAGTTTACCATACAGATATTTGAATAGCTAACACAGTTCTTTTCCATAATAATCACTAGTGAGTAAAAAACTAAAATGTTTACGAGATTGTCAGTGGTTTATGTTTTGGACTAATATGTGTGGGTATTTGCAGGGATGAAGAACCAGGAGGCCAATTGGTTACAGACAAGTTTAGTATTGACTGGGATTCAGTACTTGTTGACACAGATAATGTCATCATAGCCAGATTTGATGGCAGAGGGAGTGGATTCCAGGGGCTCAAAATTTTGCAGGAGATTCATCGAAGGTTAGGTTCAGTGGAAGTAAAGGACCAAATATCAGCCATAAAGTAAGTAAATAATCATTTGCCTATTGTTTTTCCTATAATTACATAAGCTTGGCATATGATTTATAATACTGCTAATGCTGAATTAAGGCATTTGTATTTTAATAAATGAACACTTTTCCAAAATAATCATATAATCTATTGTATTTTTTCAAATAGTTTTCACTTTAAGAGTCATGAAAATGACTCATAATTCACTTTGGATTTATTAATATTGGAGCTAACTTAAACCATTAGACTAATAATACTATTTTACAATGTCATTTCTCAAGTAGATTTATATTTTTTGAGTTCTAGTTGTATTTTAGGCAACAAGAATAAATATAGTTGTGTACTTGGCAAAAAAAAACATATATATATATATATATATATATATATATATATATATATATATATCATCTTTTTTCATTCTCCATTGTAGATTTTTACTGAAACAGCCATATATTGACTCCAAAAGATTAAGCATTTTTGGAAAGGTAAGTAGTAGATAAGTTGTGATGTAATTACATGTGTTTTATGTATGTCTGTGATGTAATTATATGTGTTTTATGTATGTCTGTATATATATATATAATTTTCTCCTTTGGTTATGATTTCCCCTATTGTCCTTTAATTTTTTTTCTTTATTTATTTATTGGATAGAGACAGCCAGAAATTGAGAGAGGAGGGGGAAGTGGGAAGGGGGAGAGACAGAATGACACATGCAGCCCTGCTTCACCACTCCTGTAGCTTTCCCCCTACAGGTGGGAACCAGGATCTTGAACTTGGGTCCTGGAGCATTGTATAGTGTGTGCAATCAACCAGGTGCACCACCACGTGGCCGCCCCTATTGTCCTTTTAAAATAACAGTATTTTAAAGTCAGTCAGCCATTAACCCAGCAATTATTTGTGGATTATCTAACTAATTGCTAGAGTAAAGAGTGGCCAAAACAGAATTAAAATCGAAATCTATTTTTCACAAAACTTATTGACAAGAAAAAAGTGTACATTAATAAAAAATGGAAAGTATTTTTCACATGTCAATACATATTATAAGGTGCAAAAACAATGGGTAAAACTTATCTACAAAAAAGATCTGTGTTATTAGATTAAATGACAAAGTAGAGGATGGAGAGTAAGAGTAGGGGAGGAAAGTAAGAAGAGAAGAAGTTCAATATGAATAGGCATAGCTGCCGTGCTTTCTGGGAGATATTTTCATTTTATTGTGATAATTGTGTGTGTGTGCATTCGAATATTGTTTTCTCACTAGAAGTACAGAACTTATACTAGTATTTATTGAATACCTTGGACATACACTTTATTTGATTAGACAGTAGTATAATGAAACTAAAAGTAATGGAAGGGGATCTTGCACTTGGTGTGCAAAGATTGAAACATAAAACATTGACTACTATTTATTGCTGTACTCAGAGTTACAGGGCATGGAATAACATGAAATGATTTTATTCAAGCTTAAATATTACTTGTTCATACCAGAAAGCAGATGTATGCATTAATCTACTTAACAAACACCAATTTCTTTGGAGTAAAATAGAAATCACTATCACCCCATTTTTCCCATCAAACATCTGTCCCCATCTTCCACATCATGCTTTTGCTATACTTACTTCTTACTTCCAATAATATTGAAGAGATTAATAAAAAATATTTTGAACAATGTTCCTCCAGTGTAAAAACAAACTAGTTGGTCCATTAATTGTATTCATAGGACTTGACTACAATCATTGAATATTGTGGTTTGGAAAATTATCCTGAGAATTTTATTAAGCCTCATATACCATATAATAATTTTGGTGTTAACTATAGCTAAGTAATAAGGGTAAGAAATTAAAAAAAAAAGGTTTTTTGATGTACATTTTCAAAGTATCAGGGGCTAGGTGGGGGCTCACCTGGTTGAGTGCACATGTTACCATGTGAAAGAACCTTGAGTTCAAGCCCTCAGTCTCTCCCAGAAGGGAGGAAGCTTCACAAGCGATGAAGCTGGTCTGCAGGTGTCTCTTTCCCTGTCTCTTCCTCACTATCTCTCCATTCTTTCAATTTTTATCTCTATCCAATAAATAAATATTAGAGTAAATATATAATTATTTAAAAAATTAATGTGAACTGATAATAGGTTACATAATTTACGACACTCTAAACATCAAAACTAGGACTGATATAATGGTGATTAATATTATGAGGATTAATATTAAAATAAGATCAATTAATTTAACACATTTACTTTGTGGATATTATTAAATTATTATAATTTAACATATGCTTATGGAGATAGGGCTTGCTTGGACAAGTTAAATTATTTATAGTGTTTGATGTTATGTTTATGTGTATATATATGTATATATATATCTGGAAAAATCAAGATAAAATTATGTGAATTGTGATGAAATTATGTGTTTACATGAAACAAATTAATAAGATTAATGTAAATTAAGGCAGTGCAACAAGTTATACTATTTACAGCAAATTAAAAACATTTTTATTGGGAGTCTGGAGGTAGTGCAGCACTTGGCATAAGGATCCCAGTTAGAGCCCCCAGCTCCCCACCACTCCCCTGCAGGGGAAGTGGCCCTCCTGTAGGTGGGAGTAGGGACTTGAATCTGGGTCCTTGGGTTAGTGATATGTGTGCCACCACCCAGCCCCTGGGAGGCATATGTCTTTTTTATTTTATTTTATTTTTTTGCCTCCAAGACACAGGGGCTAGTGGCTATGCTACGAATCCAAAGCCCCTGGCGGCCATTTTTTTCCATTGTTATTTTTATTGGATAAGACAGAGAGAAATTGAGAGAAGGGGGAGAGAAAGATAACTGAAGACCTGCTTCACCCACTGCTTATGAAGCTACAGGTGGGGAGCAGGAGCTTGAACCCAGATCTTTACACAGGTCCTTGTACTTCGCACCATGTGCGCTCAAACCCCAGCATGGTATATGTCTTAGACAAATAAAGGAAGTCACAAAAAATCATCTGCATATATTTATCATTTTTCAAGTGCCTAGAGCTCAAAATAATCAGTATGTGAAAGTGGTATCTTTTGAGATAATATTTTCTGCTATTCTTCATATATGTTCTCTGAACCATTTCAGTAATGTCTGGTTGCATTTTGATCTTTCATGCATCAACATTTAAATGTCCCATATAAGCATAAATGAAACTCTATAGCTCTTGTCTCAAAAATCCATGAGAATAACAGGCTTTCATTGCATTGAACCACACTAGAATCATCTGGAAATATTTCAAAAGTTTACCTCATGATAGAATTGCATCAGAATTCCTGGAGCTAAGGTCTAGATGTTAATGTTTTTAATACCTTCCAAGACATACTGATGTCATATATGATGAAGAACATTGCTCTGAGTACAGTTGAAATTAACTTCTAAAATGAATAGAAAACTCAGTAGGTCATTGCTTCAGGCTAACATTCCTATAATTGTTAAAAATCTGCTCTGAAGATTTTTCTAGTCACAGTATGGGCTACAAAGGAAAGCTGGACACCTTGATTTTTAAAGAATTTCCAGTCGACTTAGTTGAAAAATATTAAAAGAGAATATATAAACATTAAATTTGAATCATCAATCCATTTTACCTAAGTTGAAGCATTATTTATTATATCCCATTTTCTTCCCATTTTTCTAACAATTAATTGAGGAAATTGATTTGTCTCTATTTGCAATGATATAAATAAGTAGATATACAGATAGATACTTTGACAAAAGTATATATAAGCACATTACTTCCCTTTAAATTATTTGGAAATATTTTCAGATATATAGTCTGATATTAAAAACAAGTATTTGGGGAACAGATGGTGGCACACAAATTATCATGCAGGAGGGTCCGAATTTAAGCCTCTCAGTCCCCACCTGCTGCCGAGGGGTAGCTTCATGCAGCTGATATCTCACTTTCTCTCTCCCTCTCTCTTACCCTATATCTCTCTTTATCCTAGTAATAAAATGCAATAACAATTAAAAATAAATAAATATCTTTTTTAAATTCAAAAATCAAACAAGCATTTCATAGTTGGTAGTATATGTTTCCTTTATTTAAACACCCTCTTATGAAATGAAAATTTAAAGAATTCTATTAAATTTTTTTCTGTGCAAATATTTTTGTATCAAATCATTAAGAGGCACCCTGATATATATATACATGTATATATTCAAATAGTGACCAAACATGTTTTCAGGAATAATTATTGTAACACTTCTATTTTGCTAGGGGTATGGTGGCTATATTGCATCAATGATCTTAAAATCAGATGAAAAGTTTTTTAAATGTGGATCAGTGATTGCACCTATCACAGACTTGAAGTTGTATGGTGAGTATTTCTGCTAGATTGACCTAAGATAACACATACTTATGTAAAAAGAAAATCTCATTAGGAGAATTACTAATTTATCATCTGTTCTAACAGATATTTCCACTCAGTTTTATGGGATCATGAAAATACTATGTGAAACATAGAAATTAAATGATAAAGGGGTTGGGATGTCGTGTATTCACTTGGTAGAGCACACGTTACCATGTGTGACATCTAGGCTCAAGTCCCCATTTCTGACCCCCCCTTTTGAAGAGAAGCTTAAATAGTGGTAGAGCAGTGCTGCATGTATCTCTCTTTCTGTCTTTCTCTCTCATCCTTCTCTCCCCCTATTTTTATTATTATTATTTCTTTATTAGGTGATTAATAGTTCACAGTTGACAGTAAAATACGATAGTTTGTACATGTGAAACATTTCTCAGTTTTCTACATAGTAATTTAACCCTGACTAGGTCCTCCTCAGTCATCATGTTCCAAGACCTGAACTCTCTCCCCCCACCACTCCAGAGTGTTTTACTTTGGTGCAATACAACAACACCAACTCTAGTTCAAGTTCTGCTTAGTGTTTTCCCTTCTATTCTTATTTTTCAATTTCTGTCTTTGAGTGAGATCATACCATATTCTTCTTTCTCTTTCTGACTCTCACTTAACATGATTTGTTTAAGCCCCATCCAAAATGAGGTGAAGAAGGTGAATTCACCATTTTTAATAGCTGAGTGTGTTTCACTGTGTCTATATACCACAGCAACTCATTTGTTGTTGGACATGTGGGTTGCTTCCAAGTTTTGGCTATTACAAATTGTGTTGCTATGAACATAAGTATACACAAATCTTTTTGGATGAGTGTGTTGGATTCCTTAGAATATATCCCCAGGAAAGGAATTGCAGGGTCATAGGGTAGATTCACTTCTAGCCTTCTGTCTCTCTCCTTATTTCTGTTAGAAAAAAGAAAGAAGAAGAAGAAGAAAAAAAAAACAGCTGCTGGAGATAGTGGAGTCATTGTATAGGTATAGAGCCCCAGCAATAACCCTGGTGGTAGAAGTTGGAAGGAAGGATGGGAAGGAAGAGGGGGGAAAGCAAATGGAGAAAGATATTTATTAAATAAGCTCGTCAAATGGTTTTTGGTTCATCATTAAAATTTCTGTTTTCTTGAATCATAGCTTCAGCATTCTCTGAAAGATACCTAGGTATGCCATCTAAAGAAGAAAACACTTATCAGGTAAGTTGTTTTCAAATGATGCAAAGGAGAGAATATTTTTGGTCTTAAATTTTATTCAAAAAAGTAACTATAGGTAAATTTCTATAGACAGATATTTCTATTTTCTTTTTTTTTATTTATAAAAAGGAACCATTGACAAAACCATAAGATAAGTGGGGTAAAACTTCGCATAATTCCCACCATCAGAACTCCATATATTATCCACTCCCCTGATAGCTTTCCTGTTCTTTAACCCTCTGGGAGTATGGACCTAAGTCATTGTGGGATGCAGAAGGTTGAAGGCCTGGCTTCTGTAATTGCTTCCCCATTGAACATGGGCATTTCTGTTTTCTATGTAGGCATCCAGTGTGCTACATAACATCCATGGCTTAAAAGAAGAAAACATATTAATCATTCATGGCACTGCAGATAGTAAGTATTATATTTGCCATTACAGAACTATGAAGACTGGCTTTGTACGAAGAGGTACTTCTGAGGACTTGTTCATGGATGATATATTAGACTTATGGAAAAGTCATGATGCAGCTTTGAATAGAAAAAAAATGACATGCCATGACTTTTCCAACCCTATAAAGATTATCCAGAATTTTGTATTATAGAGAAGATATCAGTGGAGAGCAGCAAAAGAACATGAAAAGGGTATATTAAGAAGTAGAAAGAAGGAAATTGGGGCCAAGAAGAGAGATAGGGATAGGCTTCAATGGCAGCTCTGTTCAATAAAACTTTTTTGTATGATAGAAATTTTCTTTCTTTTTTGTTTTCTACTTTATTTTTATTTGACAAGACAGAGAGAAATTGAGAAGTGAGGGGGGAGAGAGACATGCAGACCTGGCTCACTGCTCATGAAACATCTTCCCTGCAAGTGGGTATCAGGAGCTCAAACCTGACCCTTGCACAAGTGATAAGAACATTTAGCTGAGTGAGCCATCACCTGGCCCCCCAACAGAAATTTTCTATATCTGTGGTCTGAAAGGTAGCACAATAGATAAAGCTTTGGACTCTCAATCAAAAGGTCATAAGTTCAATCCCTGGCAGCACAGGCAACATATATACCAGAGTGATGTCTGGTTCTTTCTCTTCCTCCTCTCTCATGAATAAATTATATATATATTTGAAAAAGGAAATTTTCTATATCTGTGCCACATACAGGACATGAAGACTTAAAATGTTTCTAGAATAACTGAGGAACTGGATTTTTAATTCTATTTCAATTAATTTAAACCTAAATAAGTACATATAATTCATGATTACTATGATGGTGTTTTCCATTGAATGGAAACTAATCTGAAGAATAGCAGGCTACCTGGAAGAGAAGGCACTGAATTGAAATTTTAATGAGGTCACACACTGGAATGCAGTTAAAATAAAAACTGTTTAAAATATACTTTTATATTACCTCTTATTTTTCACTATTTTAAACAATGGAGATTGATGTGATGATATTCATAGTAATAAGTACTATCATTTTACAGTCACTTGGAGCATCTAGGCCTCAAAGAATTCATATTTTATTATTCTGTATGATATTTTACAACAGAAGTCTGAGTATTTATGGCCTTATACACAAATGAAAAAAATAAATTTCAAGGAGAAAACTGATTTATCCAAGGCTATCAGGAAAGTGAGCAAAGAGAGTCAAAGGCTTGAATCCACATTTCCTAAATCTTGAACTTGTTTTTGTTGGTTCACCCTAACTTCTCAGTATTTTTTACCATAGTTTAAAAAGAATATCACTAAAACTATTTTTTTAAAAATTTTTTATTTAAGAAAGGATTAATGAACAAAAACATAAGGTAGGAGGGGCACAACTCCACACAATTCCCACCACCCAATCCCCATAACCCACCCCCTCCCATGGTAGCTTTCCCATTCTCTAGCCCTCTGGGAGCATGGACCCAGGGTCGTTGAGGGTTGCAGAAGGTAGAAGATCAGGCTTCTGTAATTGCTTCCCCGCTGAACATGGGCATTGACTGGTCGGTCCATACTCCCAGTCTGCCTCTCTCTTTCCCTAGTAAGGTGTGTCTCTGGGGAAGCTGAGCTCCAGGACACATTGGTGGGGTCTTCAATCCAGGGAAGCCTAGCCAGCATCCTGGTGGCATCTGGAACCTGGTGATTGAAAAGAGAGTTAACATACAAAGCCAAACAAACTGTTGAGCAATCATGGACCCAAAGCTTGGAATAGTGGAGAGGAAGTGTTAGGGAGGTACTCACTGCAAACTCTAGTGTACTTCTGCTTTCAGGTATATATTTTGCAGTAGTTTATGGATACATGTGCACATAAGCTCTCTCTCACAGAAACTGGTGTATATCTAGATTATGGGACTTTGTTAGAAAGTGAACTACCTGAGATGAAATTAGAGTGTACTATAAAAGGAAAGGTCTCACCCGAGTAATGAAGTTGAAGGGTTGTCATTCCACACGTGAAGTATCTGGATACAGTCTGAGGTGAAGCATGTTGAGGTGGCAATCGTTGCTTTGGTTAGGTTGTGATCGGCGGATGCAATATTATTTGGTTTGGATTGGGAGAGGCATACGGGAAAGTGGGCCCTATCCAAGGGTTCCAGGACTGGGGGAAGTAGGGGCTCTATAGTGAAGATGTGAGGTTCCTGCTGTCTTAGGGTTCAAAAAGACAATCGATAGTTAATATTATCATCACATTATTTGTTAATTGGGTTAACTTTGAAAAGTCCCTTTGTTATGGTTTGCTGTACAGTATATAGCTGTGCTAAGTATATCTTGTATATAGCTGTGCTATTGGATGCTTCTAATCTACTTGGTCTAGGCTTTTGAGAGAGTCCACATATCAAATACATAGCCTATATATTAAAAACATTCAGTTTGTCTTTTGAAAAACTTTGAGACATACAACTGATTTCCCTCTCTCATATTAATTAACTACTGATTTATATGTCTACATTTTGCTAGGAGTGTACATAAACACCATTCCCACCACCAAAGGACTGTGACCCATCCCTCCTGCCCACTCCCACCCCCCACTGGCCCAGGAAGCTACATGTCTACCCCTCACCACTGGGTTTTTACTTTGGTGCCCTACTTACAATTTGATCAGGTCCTGCTTTTAGTTTCCCTTTCAGATCTTCTAAGTCAGCTTCTGTTGATGAGTGGGATCATCCCATACTCATCTTTATCTTTCTGACTTAGTTCACTTAACATAATTCCTTCTAGCTCTGTCCAAGATGGGTCAGAGAAGGTGGGCTCATTGGTCTTGATAGCTGTATAGTATTCCATTGTGTATATATACCACAGCTTTCTCAGCCACTCATCTGTTGTTGGGCACCTGGGTTGCTTCCAGGTTTTAGCTATTATGAATTGTGCTGCTATGAACATAGGAGTACACACCTCTTTTTGGTTGGGTGTTATGGAGTCCTTGTGGTATAACCCCAGGAGAGGAATTACTGGATCATATAGAAGGTCCATGTCTAGCCTTCTGAGAGTTTTCCAGATTTTACAGAAAAGATTATACAAGCTGGAACTAAGTCTCAAATATGTAAGATCATGGTTAGATTAGAACCCAGATCAATATGGGTATATATATTTCAGTAAACAGTGGAAGAGAAGATACATCACCCTTATGTAGAATTACAAATAATTTAAGTAGATATTTCCCCCACCCTCCAAAAGATAAGGGTTAGTTATTTTCTTGAAAGTCCAACTATCTGGGAAAAAAAAAAGAGTAAATTTATAGTGGGTTAACTTGACAATCACCATGCGAACTAGGTGATGAAGGTTAATGCTACCAGTGACTGGTAATATTGTTAATATGTACCCTAGACATGTTTATAAAAGAATTACACTGTCTCTATCATCTCTAATGCCCCTATGCAGCCTTAAAATGAGCAAAAAGCACTTATACACTATTCTGATTATTTATCTGCCAAATATCTAACCAGCATTAAAACAAAAACTGAAAAGTTCTCAATAGCACTGTGTCTAACTAAGTGAGGTACTTAAAGAGTTCACAGTTGTGGAAATTAACAGTTGTTTCAATGCTATCTCAATCCTTGAGTTAAAGCACACTGGCTATTAAAGCCTCTTTTGTTCTTTTTCTTCCTTGTAGGTTATGGTTGCCTGAGGGCTTTTTACCCATAAGTAGGTTTCTTTAAGTTTAATCACTCATTACTGACCAAGAGATAAAGCTAGGTGGGGGAGAGATAGCAAGCACAATGGTTATGCAAAGAGACTCTCACACCCCAAGGATCCAAAGCTCCAGGCTCAGTTCAGCTGTTCTGCCAAGCCTAGCAGCACTGCTGGGCCCTGTGAGTTTCTAAACAAGTTCTGTTTATAGTCTGTGGGTTCTGAGGCAATTATTCACCATGTTCTCATCAGGAGAACAATGTGGATAGGCTCCCACTATACAGCCCCACCTCTAGGCAACTGAGGTGTAGATCTTCTTCTGAGTTTCCTGGTCTTTTCTCTGTCCCCTGTTGTCAGCACAGGGCCTTTCCCCCTGCTGCTCCAGCCTCTGAGGGCAGTTGCAAATGGAGACTCACAGTTGCATTTCCTGAGTCTTAGGGGAGTCCTCTCCTCCCTTCACCAGTCTTTTTTTTTTTTTTTAGGTTTTAATTTATTTCTTTATTGGGGAATTAATGTTTTACATTCAACAGTAAATACAATAGTTTGTACATGCATAACATTCCCCAGTTTCCCATTTAACAATACAACAGCAGTCTTTTTGTTGGTAAAACAGACTGGAGGTGCCTCCTCCACTGGCCAACTGCCAGACTGTTACCAGCCACTCAGGAGTAGTTATGGGTTTTAGCCCCAGGAGTCTTTCCTTAGGCTCCTATCTATCTATGAACCACACATGTTTTCACTCACCAGTGACTTGGTGGGTTCCCAAAGTAGTCCCAGTCTTGTCTTGTTGCAATCTCAGGTGATCTTTGATATTCCTTACTCTGTAGAGAAGTTTCTCAACTGGGTAGAGCTGGAGGTCTGGGCAGAGTTGTGGTCTCTGGATGCTATGTTGATTTGGTAGGTTCCCAAAGTAGTTCTAGTCCTGTCTTGTTGTGGTCCTAGGTTGTCTCCTTTGATATTCCTAGGTGACCTATAATGCTACCATATTAACGTCACCTTTAAAACTACCAGTAAATCAGTTCATGCAGCAGTGAAGTCTTTAGTGCTGCCATTTACTTTTGGAAATGGGGAAAAATGGCAGGTGGAAACAAGCTTTGCACTACATGTTAAACAGAAAAAAATCCAATTGGAAAGTCTTATTTATAGGGGCTGGATGGTGGCAAACTGATTGAGCACATATGTTATAATGTGCAAGGACCCAGGTTCAAGCCCCTCATCCCCATCTGCATGAGGGAAGCTTTACAAGTGATGAAGCAGGGTTACAGGTGTCTCTTTGTCTTCCTCCCTATCTCCCCCATTCCTCTCAATTTCTGGCTATCTCTATTCAATAAATAAAGATAATTTTTTTAAAAAAAAAAAGGTTTAAAAAAGAAATGGTTTCATCTCAGTCATTATCTGCCCATGTGTATAAGTATTCCGAGTCATTGAAATTTACAAGATATTTGTTAAATTACTAAAGATATTATAGCATTATTCCAATAAAGAATACAAAAACTACTTTACTTAATAGGAAACCTGTGAATTTTCAAAAGATGTAAATGGTCATTTAAAGATCTTTAATTTTTAAATTGACTTTATGGGGGAAACAACAATTTACAAGATATTTATCATACATGTAAATTTCTTATCTTCCTGCAATAATTGTCTGCACACTATACCTACCACCCAGCTTACCACAATACATGGATCTTTGATTTCCTTTAATTCCTTCCCACATCCCCTCTAAAAGTCTTCAGAACACTTTGGATAGTCTATAGCTATTTTAATTTTAGCCTTCTTTCCCACTATGCCATCTTTGTGGAATCTTGGATTTTTTGAATAGTTTCAGTGGTTACAATTATTTACTTTTTTCAAATGTGGTAAGATTCATGTATAACATTGCATAAATTTGAGGAGTACAGATTTGGACTTTGGCATCTGTGCATGCTATCAGAACACTATGATAGCCACAAAGAGTTTAGTCTCCATCACCATACCCTTGACCCCTTTAAGCCCTGTGCATGCTCTTCCTCTTGGGTAATCACTGTTCTTTGTCAAAGTCAGAGTCTTAATTTTATTTTTTTTTTCCCTACATTTCTTTATCTTCCACATATTAATGAAATCAAATGGTTCTTTTTTTGTCAGAGTTTTTTCACTTATATAATTTTAAGGTCCATTCATACTGACAAGATTTCATTTTTTAATGTTTATGTTTTTAGTTTTGCAGAGTTTGACCTTATATATGGAGTTTCAATACTCCATGTGCAAAGTTACACTGCTCCCAGAACACTTTTTCAGTAGATAGATAGATGATGGACAGATTGTAGATGGTGGATAGACAGACAGAGAGATAGACCAAAGCACTAGGAAATGTGGTTCCAGGTCTTGAACCTGAGCTGCTTGCATAGACACACACTTGCTGTACTGGTGGTCTATATATCTGGTCCTCATTATTTTTTTTATATAACAGTAGAATTTCAATATTTATTTATTTATTGGCTAGAGACAGCCAGAAATCAGAGGGAAAGGGGAGCTAGAGAGAGAGAGAGGCAGAGAGACACCTGCAGTTCTGCGTTACCACTTGCAAAGCTTTCCCTCTGCAGGTGGGGACTGAAAGCTTGAACCTGGGTCCTTGTGCATTAGAACATGTGTGTGCAACCAGGTGTGTCACCACTTGGCTCCTAGAATTTCATATACATATAACATATGTACATCTATATATTGTATTCTCCTTGTTAACTTATCCATCAGTGGAAAAGTTATCCATATCCTGGCTATTATAAGTGGACCTGCAATGAGCATAGAGTTTCATAGGGCTTTTTTTCAAATCAGTGTAACCTTATTGTCTGCTATTTAGTAATATTAACTACTAGTGTATAATTTGAACAATAAAGAAGCTTAAGTTATTGATCAACCTAACTAGGTTTGCAAAGATAGCTTAAACATCTTAACTTAAAAATGTATTTAGAGGGCAGTGATGTGGCACATAGTATATGAATGAATAGCCTAGACAGCTTCTGATCAAAGTGTTATACAGATGTTAGGTTCGGGAATCCAAGGAAAATACCAAGAGACAAGAGTGATGTAAAAACAAAGAGTCTTTATTTCTAGCTGGGCTAGGGCCGAAAAACCGATGCACTGACACAGTAGCTCCCTGGTGTTCGACCTCGAACCCCAGCACACAAGGAGATATATAGGGTATGGGTTACATAGCATACATGACAAGCTTAGCCTTGTGGTTATCTTCTTTACACATCTGGGGGAAATGTGGGGAAATATTATTTAACGGTCTCTATCTCTCGGGAGATGCCTTGGAAATGCTTAATGGTCTCTATCTCTCCGGAGATGCCTTTCTTAATGCTCAGCTTACCTTTGTTCCTGTTGACTCAGGGCCATGGGTTCAATCTGCAGTAACCGTCCTGAATTCCAGGACCTGTTTTTTTCTCGAAACTCAGGCCTATCTCATTTCTACAGTTTTTCAAGCCTGTCATGGAGTCACTGCAGTCTGCATCCTTCACAAAGACTTCGGTTATTTGTCCAAGTCTTTTTTAATAGTGTCACTGCCAAAATTCAGTTTACTGTGTTGCTTCCTTCAGAGCTTTGTGAATAGGTAAGGCAGAAGAAAACTAAAAGGAAGCAGTGTAGGCCAATATGATCCAAATTCAACAGTTAACCCCAGTAATGGGATGTATTCTCTTATTTTCTCAACAGAGAGTATTCTCTCATAATTAAGAGTAAAAGATAGTTATTATCTGAGTCTAGTGTCCTTCAGTAACACATTGAATGTATACTCCTATTCCCACAGACATTTGCTATATTAAAATCTAAACGGCTAGGGGAGATGAGTAATAGACAATAGAGAAAATATCATTGAGTACAATCAGTAAGCAGCTCTTAGTAGTATTGATTTTTCAGTTTTTTTCTTTTCCTTCCTTCCTTCCTCCCTCCTTTCCTCCCTCCCTCCCTCCCTCCCTCCCTTCCTTCCTTTCTTTATTTTCTCCATGGTTATCACTGGTTCATGCACTGGGAATCTAGTGATCCGGGTAACCTCTCCTCCCAGCTTTTGTGTGTTGTTGGATAGGATAGAGAGAAATTGAGCGGGCCAGGGACATATATATATATATATGTCTATATATATTTATATATATATATATATATGTCTATATATATGTCTATATATATGTCTCTCTATATATATATGTCTATATATATATATATATATAGAGAGAGAGAGAGAGATAGAGGGAGAGAGAGAGAGAGAGAGGGAGAGAGAGAGAGAAAAAGAGACACTTGCAGATCTGCTTCCCTACAAGTGAAGCGCCCCCTGCATGTGGGGAGCAGGGGCTTGAACCCAAGTCCTGTGCATGGTAATGTGTACACTCAACTGTGTGCACCATCACCGGGTCCCTCAGTTTATTCCTTTACAATGTGGAACTCAAAGTTTAGTTACTATTGTATATACTTGTTTCCTAGTTAATGCCAGGTATCAGTATTTAAATTTACATTGTATATAATACCACATATGTGATTCCATTTAAAAAATAATGCTAAAATTCTGATCCTAATAAATGAGTTTCCTTCATATATCATAAATTAATTTCTTACAGCAAAAGTTCACTTCCAGCATTCAGCAGAATTAATCAAACATCTAATAAAATCTGGAGTGAATTATACTATGCAGGTAAGCCACTCCCCCCACCCCCAAGCATGTGTTTTTCTATCTTGATTTTCAGTTGTAATACATTGGACATATTTGTGTGCTGTTCCATCACCACACTACTTTTGCTCTGTTTTAGCTAGAGAAAGCATGTTTCTATTTCTAATCATTCTGATGTTCAGGTCTTGGTATTTTGTCTTTTCCTTATATTCTATCACTCATCATAAAAATTGGGAAAATATTTTGAAGGAGACATGAGAAGAGTGGAAAAATGTCATTTATATCCATTTAATAAATATGTGTCAAGGATTTAATTTTACAGTAAACTCTATTCGGTTAATACGTAGGTCAATAAGACACTCTTAGTACAACCAAGGAACATTCATCTCAGATGCAAACTAATAGAAGGGAAAATTATTTTAAATAATTTAAATGTGCTAGTATTTGAAATAGCCCCAAATAATTTAGGACATCTAGAGCACCCTGTTAGGATGATGGGAGATGAGAATGTGGAGATAGGGCAGGGTGCTGGTTACCTTCCTCTGGGACCCTTCGTCAAGCCCCTATCTGTAGAGGGGGAAGCTGCACAAGTAGCAGAGCAGTGTGCAAGTACCTCTTCTTCTCTCTCCTCCACTCTCTTCCTTGCTATTTCTGTCTCTGCAAGATAAAGCAAATGGAGAGATAAACAGGTGGCATGTCAATTATTACATTACACGGCGTGATCAATTATCTGTGTCTTTTCTCAAAGTGGAAAAGACACTTTTAAAACATTTAGAAATTAATGTCTTGATATTTGTACTTTGGAAATATCAGTAGTGTCATTTGTATTGGAATAACATTGTCAATATAAAAAGTACATCAGATAAGGAAAAAAAAAGACTACAAAGTGATCAAAATGGCTGTAACAGGGAAAAGAAACTACAGTCTTTGTTGAATCAAATAATTTTTTCTAAGCCTGCAGTGTAGGAAAAAAAAATATATATATATATCAAGTTTGACAACTGACTCTAGGAAAAAAAAATGTAATCTAGAATTTTATTTAAAATGTGGTTTTACAGCTGAGATGAAGATTCCTATCTTCCCACAAAGATAAGGAGTTTTTCCAGTGTTCACACTGCAAAGATATGGTCCTTACGATCATGAGAAAGACATGTTCTAGGCTGTCTCTTCTTCCAGAGACTGGAAGATGATGCACATATATTTCAAAGGAACAGAGGAAAAGTTTGCTATTGTAAGTTAGTGAAATAAATGCTTTCAGAAAACACAGGGTAAAGGACTGGTCAGGAAGAGTAAAGATAAGGGGAAGAGTATGCTCCTGTGGTACATATGTTCACAAAAAACTTTTGGGGGGCCTGATGTTAGCACAGTGTGTTAAGCACATGGCACAAAGTTCAAGGATGGGCATAAAGATCCAGGTTCAGACCACCAGCTCCCCTCCTGAAGGAAGGTCACTTCACAGGTGGTGAAGCAGGTCTGCAGGGGTCTGTCTTTTTCTCTCCCCACCCCCTGTCTTCCCTTCCTCTCTCAATTTCTCTGTGTCCTATCCAACAACATCAATAATGACAACAATAATAACAATAACAACAACAACAAAATGGAGAAAATGACCTCCAGGAGCAGTGGATTCGTAGTGCAGGCACCAAGTTCCAGTGATAACCCTGTTGGTAGAAAGAAAGAAAGAAAGAAAGAAAGAAAGAAAGAAAGAAAGAAAGAAAGAAAGAAAGAACGAAAGAAAGAAAGAAAGGGAGAAAGAGAGAGAGAGAGAAAGAAGAAACTTTTTGGTTAATAAGTCCTAACTTAAATATATAGAAAAATTTCAATCTGTCTCTAATTTTGAGTATTATTATGGATATCATTATAGTAGATCATAATTTAAAAGAAAAAGTTTATCAGGAAGAAGTGAAATTTGCATTGTGTGAGATACATATGTCTGTGTGTGTTTTGTTGTCGTTTTCCAGCACAGCACTGCTGAGCTCTGGCTCATGGCAGTGTTGGGGACTGGATTTTATAACTGATGCCTCAGACATGAAAGTCTGTTGCAATAAGAATCATGCTCCTCGTCCTGGCTTGATATTACTTTCTGATGCTTCCCTGATGTTAGGGCTAAATGAATAAATACTGAGGGACAGAGCCACTTTGGTAACTTTAATTTTTCCCTCAATATTTTAGATCTACCCAGATGAAGATCATAATATATCTGAGAAAAGCAAATACCATCTTTACAACACAATCCTTAGGTTCTTCGGCAATTGTTTAAAGGAAGAGATATCCCTGTTACCACAGGAGCCAGAAGAAGATGAATAATGGACCCTATTTATATAGAACTGAAGGGGATATTGAGGCTCAACGAAACCTAACCAAGTGACTGTAACATTGTAGATGCTCTAGAATTTCAAGGGCAGCTTAAGGAGATGATGCTGGAACTGCACACTCAGAGACTATGACCTAGAATTTGACTCTGGACGTCCAAGTCTACCATGTTGCGAAGGGTGCAGAACCTGTTTCTTTGTGTAAGGAAGGTCAAAGGGTTAGTTTCCTGAAAGAAAATTCATTTTGCATTCAAGTAGGAATAGTGCATGTTTTCTTCTGTTATCCCCCAATTTATTCTGTAACAAGTTGCTTTCATTTTAATTTCAGCGACCACCATCACTTTTGCATATAGTGCACAGATTATCAGACTACAGTCCCTGATCTTCAATGGCTGAGCTGCAGTTTAACAGTTGACTGTACCTTTACAATAAGTGCAATTCCTTCACTGTTTATCACTATGCTTAAGAAAACATTCAGTTAATAAAAGATAGAGTATCTATATATTTTCTGTTTATAAAAATACATTATGAAATGGGTCAAAAGTTATGTAGACATATGGACCTCAGCACCTTCCAAAGGTCAGCCAGTTGATACAGTATGTTAAAAACAACACACGAGTGTATGTCCTCTTCTGTATGTATACACACCTACTCATACACAGTGAACGCATCTATCTTTACATGTTATTCATTGCTACAAAGGAGACATTTTTGATGAATCAGAAGAGATGCTCTTTTGTAGGCTATAATGGATGCTTTGTTCAATGAGCCAAATATGATGAATCATTCTTTTTTCCAATTCAAATGCAAGCTATTGCTTTCCTATAAATATTTGGGTTGTGTTTAGTATTGTTTTTAGTGGTTAATAGTTTTCTGGTTGCAATTTAATTTTTTGAATATGACACCTTGTCACCTGTAAATTAGATAAATATTAAATTATAGTTTCTGATAAAGAAATTTTGTTAACAATGCAATGCCACTGAGTGCTATTTTACTCTTTTGGTGGAGAAGGCATTTCTTAAAAAACACTTGGTCTTTTTACTTCTATCTCTTAATGCAGAATCAATTCTTACTTTCATTGTAAAAACAAAGTACTGGATTGTTTCATTTGCTGGTTCTTAGTATTCTGTGCCTGCTTAATTCATCTGTTACTGTTTAATTTAAATCCTTCTGGTGAGAATTAGAAATGAAATATTTTTTATTCATTGGCCAACAAGTCCACAAACAGCAGTGTTTGCTATTTAATTTGACTGGTAGGCACAAAATTTATTAATTCCTGTTCTGTGTTGACCTGCAGTAGTAACTGAGATTGTAAAATAAACTTGACTGTATAAAGTTAAATATAAGTCATAAGAATATTAACTTTGGCAATTAAATCAAAGAGTATCTTCACATTTTACTTAAAGGATATTCTAAAAATATGTCTAAAGGTCTGTAATCAAGCTTAGAAATTCAGACAAATCTAGCTTAGTACTTTCTTTTGTTATTTGTTGTTTTTTTTTTTTTAATTTTTGTTTTTAATTCCTTGGGACAGACTGGATTAAGACTTTAAGACACAAGGAAGAAACTTTAAAGTGTCATGAAGTATTTTACTAACTCTTTTTTCTCAAACAATCAAAAATCTTGGAATCTTTGAAACTTACGTATTATTTTTTGGATATTCCATTTTTGTTTTGAATCCTATGTTCACTACTCCATTGGATTAAGTTTAAAATGGGAAATGTTTTCTGAAAGAGTAAATCCAGGTCTTTCTTTTATAAGGATAGAAAACACAGTTAAATAAGTTGTAATGTTTGAAAGTTTGCATATTTTATTAAAATGGAAATTTCTTTTTAGGCTGATTTGAAGTTCAACTGAAGTTTCTAAATCAATATTTTAACTTCAACCACTAGAGATTTTTATGATGAAAATAATTACATTGTCTGAAAGATGTGGTTTTATTGAGTGTTTTTAAGTAACATTTAGAAAGTATTTACTTTTTGCTGTTCAATGTTTCTCTTGTTTTATTTTTATTATCATTATCAATGGTGATCTATTTTTCAATTAATTTAATACAGTTTCTAATGTGAAAGATATTTGTCTGGAACCCATTGTCATCTTAAAAGCTAAATAGATTTTTCAAATGGAAATTAATGCTTACTAAGAAGATGGAAATGTTTTTATCTCCTGATTCTTTGAGCTTTAATAATTGGACAATTTTAGATAAATGTCACCAATTTATATACACCAATTATTAAAGGAATGATGTAACTGGATGTTTTTCCCCTTTATATATTTTTCCTTGGTTTCCAGCTCCCTGTAGTGTCGTGTGCCCCCATGCTGTGCAGGGTCTTGAACCATTAACTTGGGCTTAGCAGTGCTTCTCCTGGACCAGGTGAGCCATATCCTGGTCAGTCGCTTAGAGTATTACTTAATACAGTATTGCACATAGTGAAATTTGAAATGGAGATATAGGAAAAAGGACTGCTCTCAAACCTCAAGGGTTATTGAAAGCATAATAATCACACTATTATATATGTGCATCAGCTTTCTTACAGTTCCCTGGAACTCCAGTTTCAAATTTTTTAAGTATTTTTAAAATTAAAATAAACTAAAAGTATATATTAAAACAAGGAAGAGTAAGTCAGCCTCCAAGGTAAGCATTATAATCATTGAAACTATTGTGAAAAGAAAGGGCTTTTTTTTTTCTTTCTTTCTTTCTTTCTTTCTTTCTTTCTTTCTTTTTTTTTTTTTCTTTAATCTCTTTCACTGGGCTGGCAAAATAGCTCACTTAGATGCTAGTATGTCATGTGCATAACCCAGGGTTGAGCACAGCCCCACTACATTGAAGAAAGTTTCAGTACTATGATCTCTCTCTCTTTCTCTCTCTCTCTTTTCTCTTAGACTAAAGTGACCCTAATGTTTCAGTTTTCTGAAAAAATTAAAGAAAAAATGCACTTTAATTTTTTTATTGCTGGGGCTGTGTGCCAGCACTACATATCCACTGCTTTTAGTGGCCATTTTCTCCATTTTAAAATTAATTAGTTAATTTTCTTAATAGATAGACAGAGAGAAATTGAGAAAGGAAGGGGAAATAGACAGAAAGACACCTGCAGACTAGCTCCATTACTTGTAAAGGGCCCTGACACCCCCTGTAAGAGGGGAGCAGGGGCTTGAACCCTGGTCCTCGAGCATGAAAACGTGTGCTCAACTGAGTATGCCACTTCCTAGGCTATAAAAAGAGCAGTCCTTTAACAGAAATTTTTGGGCCATTGTGATACACCTGGTAAAGCATACATATTGTGCTATACAAGGAGCTGGGTTCAAGTCCATGGTTCCCACCGGCAGGGTGAGGAGGAACTTCACAAGTAGTTTAACAGTTCTGTAGGTGTCTTTTGTTCTTCCTTTCTATTCTCCTCTTAATTTCTCTATCCCTATACAAAATAATTAAATAAATAAATGATCATCATCTTTTAAAAATGTGGTAAAACAAAACCAAATCTCTGTTAGTCATGAGAATCAGTTATTATTTATTGAATCTTTAGCATAGAAATCACCATTAAGGTCTTGCAGATACTAGTTATAGATATGCTAGGCTGAAGTTAAGCACCGTTCTTTAGCATAAAGTATGTTTATTTTGTAGCTCCAGGGTCAAATGTATGTATATGCGATGCTCTCAGGTTGAGGTTTTCAGACTTTTATAAATGTATTTCAGATAGAGATTGGAAAAGACAGAGAAGATGCACCACACGCTAGAGATCCTTGTAGTGTCTTGTGCCCACGCTTGAACCATGAACTTGGGCTTGGCAATATTTTTCCTGAACCAGATGAGTCATATCTTGGTCATCCAGAATTTTACTTAACACAGTACTGCACATAGTGAAATTTGAAATGGAGATATATGAAAAAGGATTGCTCACAAACCTCAAGGGTTATTGAGAGCATAAGAATTAATATACAGAATGCTACTTTTTCCCCCCTTCCTCATATACTGTAACTGTTTTTCCATCCTGCAGCAACCAGTATTACATACATAAAACTTGACTCTCCTTTGTGCTGTATTTCACTTGATGTTCTAAAGGGTTCTTTGATAAGAACGCTAATTGCTAGGGCTATATGAAAAAATAAGACCAGAGCGGTGAAAATCACATCTGTGACATCCAAAAACAAACAGAAGAACAGAGAAATGCTACAAATCCAGAGAAGATCATGCAAGGATGAGTCGTAGCTGGTATTCACAAACTTATATGCAATCTAATTTAGGGAAATTTAATTACGGCTATCTCTCTAACACTAGAAAAGCAACAGATTTTGTTTCCCCAATATACTAAAAACCCATCTCTTTATTTCAAAATATTCAAACAATTTTGTGGTGAGTTGAAAAATACTCTCATCAAAGACAAGACAGACAGATGCTAAAGAATAAATCATTCAAATTGAAGTACAATTTTGACTGCTTTTCTTTTAAATTTCCAATTAAGTTAAAAGTCTGATATAATTACTGGCTCATGCTGTGAAATTTGTAACAAGCACGTCTCTGCTGATTATTACATTCTGTCGTTTTCTGTCATATCTAGTGCCATTTAAATTAAATGCTGTTATCTGTAGGTAAGGTTTGAAAATGCAGATTTGCACATTACCAGTGGCATAATTTGAGAGGTTCTGACAGTTGGTCAACACCTCCCCGATTTATCTTTTAAAATGTACTAACTCTCCAAACAACTGCCAGTTTGATGATGTTGATCGCTGAGGAAGAACTCAAGATTCAGGTCAAATTCTTTTGCAACAGGCCCGAAACATAGGTCATAGTTATCTCAAAGTCCTACCGTACCTTCATCCTAGCTATGCATTGATTTTAGCTGGGGAACTCCCAAGATTCCTCATGCACGCCTTTACATTGTTTGAAGCATTCAGATTTTCTCTCCAGTGTTGCTACTCAGTATGTACTTGACTTGAGATAATGAAGGCAAAGTAAAATGTAGAAGATTTATGTGATATCACCTGAGCGGGTTCTTTGTTTACGAAATGAAGATTCTCAGGTACCTTCTTGGCCCTCCTAAGTCAAAATCTCAGTGCTAGCAAAATTCCCAGTTACCTTATGCCCACAGTAAATTGTGAAAAAAGATGTTGATTGAATGGCAAAACATTTCTTAACTCACATGGCCTGACATTTAAAGGTGGCTGCTTCTGAAGGTAGTTGAACGAATCATGAGTAATTCAAGTCCACTCTCCACCCACCTTGCCATTTATCAAGCTTTAGTTTGCTAATTACCTGTGTATTGCCTTCAGGATAACTGCCAATGCGTTTATCTGTTCACAACAATGGCCATGGATATAGAGATCAGGAGTATAATTTTTATCTAATTTGAAAAGATCGTAATCTACAGAGTCCTGAAGCAGAATTCTTCTGAAGTCTCATAGTCTAGACTTGGGTTGCAAATCCCAGTCCTAGATATAAAGGAAGCAGGAAAAGTTATATATCTGAAATTATAATCTTTCTGATGAGGAAGCAACAAGAGTGGTGTTAGATAGATGTGGCCAGTAAGATAGGTGCCCAGTGTGTGGCACAAAATGGATTGGAATATCCTTCCAGAGGCCTCTTAATGTTAGCATTTCAGCTAGAGTCCACTTCAAGACAAATAAACAGTGATCATGGGTACTTGCTCTTGAAGGTAACTTACTTTTCTTCCCAGAAGACCCTGACCATCTCTTCTACCTTCCTTTCCTGTGAGTTAGTATTTTCTTTCCTAGCTGTTTTTTTTTTTTTCCATCTCTGCTCTCCATTGACATTTTTTTCTAGTGCAGGAAGGCAAATTTGAAATTTAATTGCTGTGCTAACAGTCACATTTAATAAACCCTGTTTGCTCTAATGTGATTTATGATGACTTGATTACCTCCATATGGCCTGAATTGATATCACACCATTAATGCTCCTGACTGATGGATTACAAAAGGCATATCCCAATAGGAAGAGAAAGGAACCGAATCTGGAAACATGGGTAAAACAGCCATCCCATTCCTATGTACTTCTTAATGGGTTTGATTTGTATTACTCCTCAGTTCTCTACTCCTTTAGGACAACCTGTGTGACTTTTAATCATCTGTGTGGTGTAAATAAATTTTGAGCCTTTGGGAGAACAAATTATAAATGTTCATGTATAGACAGTTTCAACTTCAAAGGCTGCTTCAATTTATGAAATAGGTCATATATTTGGAGTTTATTGTATGCTAGGTATGGGACTATTGAGGGTCATTGTCAAAACAATCTAACATATGTAATTCACAAATGAATATTTTACTTCAAATGCTATTTCTGAGTACTCATTTACTAAGTATCATGTTTTTACTCTTATTGAGCTACTTACCTGGCTTTCCTTACTAATTATGGTCTTTCTTTAGGTTCACCCCATTAGAGTAAGTACCCCATGATAAACTCCCCTTGTACTTCTGTTTAAGCAACCACAAAAGTACTGATGTTAAAAGACTTTTTTATTTTAACCTTTTTTTTTTAATTTAAGAAAGGAGACATTAACAAAACCATAGAATGAGAGTGGTACAATTCCACACAATTCCCATAACCTGATCTCCACATGCCTCCCCCTCCCCTGATAGCCCTCCCATTCTCTATCTCTCTGGGAGTATGGATCCAGGGTCGTTGTGGGTTGCAGAGGGTGGAAGGTCTGGCTTCTGTAATTGCTTCCCCGCTGAACATGGACGTTGACTGGTCAATCCATACTCCCAGTCTGTCTCTCTCTTTCCCTAGTAGGGTGGGGCTCTGGGGAAGCGGAGCTCCAGGACACATTGGTGGGGTAGTCTGTCCAGGGAAGTCTGGTCAGCATCCGGAACCTGGTGGCTGAAAAGAGAGTTAACATACAAAGCCAAACAAATTGTTGAACAATCATGGACCTAAAGACTGTAATAGTGCAGATGAAGTGTTGGGGTATTCCCTGTATGCTCTTGTGTACGTCTGCTTTCAGGTATATATTTTTCCCCTAGTTTATGGGCACGGGTGAACCTGTGCTCTATCTCAGGGGACCTGGTCTATATCTAGGTTTGGGGACTTTATTGGGGAGTGGAACACCTGGAATGGAATTAGAGAATACTATGAAAGGAAAGGTCTCACCAGACTGATGAAGCTGAAGGGTTGTCATTCCACACCTGAAGTCTCTGGTCACAGTCTGAAGTGAAGCACTCATTGTGTTGATTAGGTTGCGATCCGCGGATGCAATATTATTTGATTTGAATTGAGAGCAGCATGCAGAAAAGTGGCCCCACCCTAAGGTTCCAGGACTGGGGGAAATATAGGCTTTATAGTGGAAATGTGAGGTTCCTGTTGTCTTAGGGTTCAAGAAGACAATGGATAGTTATTGTTATCGTCACATTATTTGGTGATAGGGTTAACTTTGGAAAGTCCCTTTGATAGGGTTTGGGGTATAGTACCCAGCATCTTGTATATAGCTGTGCTGTCGGTTGCTTCTGTTCTCCCTGGTCTAGGCTTTTGGGAGAGAACATATCAAAGACTCAGCCTATGTATTAAAAAGACTCAGTCTGTGTTTTAAGAAGTTCTAGACATATCATCAGTTTTTTGCCTCCCATATTAATTAAATAGTGGTTTATATAATGTTTACACTTTAGTAGGATTGTACATAAACACCACTCCCACCACCAAAAGACTGTGTCCCATCCCATTCATTTAGAAAGTTCTAAATGAAAACATCTCAGAGTACTCTTTCTATTTGCTTTACTTTAGTATGGGATATGGTATCTTATTTTTTGCATAGTCATTAGTCTCTGTCAAATTTTTATTATATGTGTTTTCTCAATTCAAATAATAGACAGTCTATATAGCATTTATAGTTTTGAATTCATATATAGACTCTCTGATCCATTTTGAATGTTTTCTTATCTATAGTGTGAGGGAGAACATTTAATTTTACTTTGTTGTTGTTTTTAATCTTTATTTTTTATTTATTGTATAGAAATAGCCAGATATCAAGAGTAAAGGGGAGATTGAAAGGGAGAAAGACAGAGAGACACTTGCAACACTGCTTCACCACTTGAAAAGCTTTCCCTTTGCAGATGGGGACCAGGGGCTTGAACCCAGGTCCTTGCACATTGTAACATGTGCACTCAACCAGGTGTGCCACCACCTGGCCCTCACTTTGCTTTTTAAATTACATTTTGAAATTTTGGCCTCCCATCTCAAGAATTATTACTTGAATTTACTTATTTACTGTTTCTAATGTATGAGTTATTAAATTATTTCCTATACTTTATGCATAATTATTCTTTCTAGATTTTCAGTTGCTTCATTTATTCATTTTTTGTTTTAATTCTGAGATTTTACCTGCACTAATCACTTTTGCTTTATCTCATAGCTTTTTTATATCAGTACATTTCAGTTTTTTATTCTTTTGAACTTTAAATTATTTGATGATGTGATTATTGATTTGTTTTTAATTTTCAAAAAGAAAAGACTTCTAATAAATAAATTTCTGGCATCATTACACTGTCATGATAGAAGACACAGAACTGACATTTTATTATCTGATCCTTTTGCCCAGCCCTAACAGGCTGAAAGTTTAAAACTCTTGCATGGACTATAGTCAAAATTAGACAGACCCTATTCTATGAGGAAGTCATGAAGAAAAATCTATACAGCATGAGGTAATGAAATCAACGTCTTCTCTGCCTTTCTGCTGACTGAAAGACAGTTACAGAAAGATATAAAAAGTACCCAATTAAGAATCCTATAAACAGAGTTAGAATAATTTTTAACTTTTCTGACATTTTGCCTCCTTTGGTTTAAATATAAGTATCTCTCTGAGACCAACCAGAAAAAAAAAATCCAATACTTAAAGAACTAAACAGCAAAATCTACAAATCTTAATTTAGAATTTATTGTACTTTTTTCACCATATTTCCTGACATCCGAAACAAATTACTCCTTAAGTATATAATTTCATTCAAAATTGTAAGCAGTAAGTACACCAGTTCGGTTAGAGTAAAATTAGATTGCTCCTGGGCTGAAATTCTCACTTAGATTTTCTAATAGACTTGTTATTAAACTTTGAGATATTGTGGTACAAATTTCCATTCTTTTGGAAACTACCTTTTAGTCTAAGGCCTAGAGTTCTGAGGTACATATGTGCATATATTCATGCATGTATGTACATGAATTTATATATTGGACTGTTGGAAAAATCATGATATATCTTTCTATGTTTCTTTATGCAAACATGAGTAATGACTTTTCAGACAATGAAATATTTATTTATTTATTTTTCTTTCTTTCTCTCTTTCTCTTTTCTTTTTAATTTTTTTTGTCACCAGGACTTTATCATTCCAGGCCAACATTTTTATTTTCAGATAGAGACATAAAAAAAATCAGAGTTAGCTTCAGTATGGTGGGGGCCAGTCTCCAAACTGGGTTTTGTACTTGACAAAAGAAGAACACTATTCAAGTGAACTATATTGCCAGTTCATATGTAATAGTATTTTATTAGTTGTGCTGAATAGAGAAGGAAAAATGTTTTCCCTACTACTGATATTGATTCTCTAGATGGGGCACTCACGATATATTGGACTAACAAAAGACTTTAACAATAGTAAAATAAACAGAAGTTAACTTGTGTATCACACAAAAATAAGAGTACTCAGAAATGAATAACTCATAGATTTATCAAACTTATGTGAACCTTAACAAAGGAAAGACACATTGTGGTGCTGGTATTTAGTAAGTAGGAGGACAGTAAACTACCTTACAGTAGTAATTTTTTAAAAAGATGTCTTCTAGTAATTTCTCCACTCCAATTATTTGGGAGATTTAATAGAGCCTATTATGAGTATCTATTTCATTTTTTTCTTATATCATCATTTTTTTGCATTATGTGAGTTCTTGGTAAATTGCTGGGGGATATGAATAACCTTTAATTTTTACATAGTTTAAATATTATAATTTCACCAATTTTTATAGTTTATAACATTTTTTACATTTGCTTCAGTGATTTTTTAAATTATAAATTAGTTTAGATTTCTATCCCTTTAGTTTTCTTCTGTGTTTTTTTCAAATATTAATTAGATTTTTTGGTAGTATTATTTAAATCATTTTTGTGTTTAATATAATCTTGAAATTGTTTTTATACAACTATTTGTTAGGCCAACGTTGCTAGTGAACAAGAAGTACAGACTGCATTTTTCTCTCCATAGATATATTCATTTCTCATATTTCTCTCACTTTTGTATGGGAGCCTGCTGTATAGCAAAAGATACAGATTGACAATGTAAGAACATGTTCTTTGCCTTGTCAGAGTAGCAGAGAGAGATACTAGCAATGCACTATTTAGGAAGGTATTGTTCAAGTAATTTATCTCAGAATTTTAGATCTTTAAACTCCAGTGTTTAGTAATTTCATTTCAATGTTTTACAAGGAATAAGACTACCAAACTCTGGTGAATCATTTCCAAATGGCCAGACTCCTCCAGTAACTGAAAATCTGTTTGAATAATGTAGCCAGGTGACAGCATAGCTGGGCCTTGTTTTCGTTACTAATTCACTTCTTCTTCTAGCCTTTGCCACTAATTCACTAAGGTTCAAGAAATCCTGAACCCAGCCCTGAAATTAACATTTGAATCCCAAGCCTACCAGCTTCTGGGTTCTGCTAGCAGCCTGACAGCCTTTGCATTTCAACTAATTGACATTTCTAGGGACAAGCACCAAACCTTCCTTTTCAGTAAAAGATCTTGACTTAATAGTTAATTGTGCATCCCTACTGGTTCTGCCTTCTGTTTGAAAACTGGGCTGGCAATAGCCATCAGGTGTGTGTCAAGTGCTCAAAGTCAGCTGACCTGACAAAACAAATTCTGAAATTTTCCAGTAGCTGCAGAGATCTGCTTGTTTCAAGCATCCACATTTAAGCCAGTTTACTTTTCCTAAAATTAAAATATTGTAACTCAACTTGGGATTTGCACCAACCGATAACTGCATTTCTTGTAAGTAAAACTAAAATGTTTACTATTTTTTCTTTAGTTCCGTCAGAATGCAGAAATGTTTAAGTATTGTGTGTGTGTGTGGGGGGGTGATGATTTTTGAAATTAAGATGACTAAATCTAAAATTAAGATATCTTTGGGACCCAACGTTGGTGCTCCTGGTTAAGCACACATAATACTAAGCACAAGGACCCACAATGATTTGAGCGAAGATGCGGATGCGGGTTCCAGCCCCTGGCTCTAGCACCGAGCCCCCCAGCAAAAACCCTGGAGGCAAAATAATAATAATAATAAATAAATAAAAATGAAATTAAGATAGCTTTTTAAAACGTGAGTCTGCCATCTCCCAACTTTCACTAGCAAAGAAACAAGTTCTTTTTTCCTTACCTCTTGATAAATTGGTGTTTTGAGTGACTATCACTAAACCTTCCTTTTTGGGAACACTATTCACTTTAGTATTTTCATCTACTTTTCATTTATGAAATAATACTTTTGATTTTTAATGTTTTCCCATCTCTTTTGGAGTCAAGTATGGGCCAAAGAAAGCCAAACTCTTGTTTTGCTAGTTTTTTCATGAAGGGGGCCAGAAGCTTATTTAATTATCATTTGAACTGACAGTGGAGATGATAGTTATTACTCAGATCAGTCTCTCTGACCCTTTACACTGGTAAAGTAGGGAAGGGCTGGAAAATCAGGAGCTTGGTTTAGGGATTAGTAGGGAGAAGCCTAAGGGCTACAGATTTTTCTGTCTCTTTGATCATGAGCTCCTGGAAAAATTCTTCTAGAAAAAAAATTATATAATTGTCCCCACCTACAGGGGGAATTTTCACAAGTGGTAAAGCAGTGATGCAGTTGTCTCTTTCTGATTCTTCTCTTCTTATCTCAGGTTCTGTCACATAGGATCAAATAAATAAATATAAACAAGAATATAGTTGGAGTTAACTATTCTTTTTTAAAATTTATTTATTTATAATTGGATAGAGACAAGAAAAAGGGGGAAGATAAGAGATAGAGATAGAGAGATAGAGAGAGAGAGAGAGAGAGAGAGAGAGAGAGAGAGAGAGAGATAGATAGATAGGGATAGAGAGACCCGGTGCCCTGCTTTACCAGTTGTGAAGATTTCCCCACTGCAGGTGAGGACCAAGGGCTTAAACCTAGGCTCTTGCACAAAGTAATGAGTGTAATGCTTAACCAGGTGTGCCATAACCTGGCCCGTGAGTTTATTTTTTATTACCTCCAAAGCACAAGATTGGCAAGAAGATGATAATTCTAGTTTCTGACATTTCCCCTTTATTTTGTAAATCAGTTCTAGCATGCTGACTGCTTGAGATAAAAGTTTTTCTTTTGAACAACAAGTTATGATTATTCAACCAATTGGGCTCTCTACTCCCCATAGAATCATCTCAGATGGTATTTGTTCTACATTTTTAAAAATGTATTTAACTAGCTACAATTGAGAGTTTCACATGAGTAATGAGTGAGAGCATCATCCCGGTACAAGAGACTCTAGGGATCAAACCCAAAACCTTGGGCATGTAAGCTTTATACTCTGCCAATAGAGTTATTTCTCCAGTCACACAACTGTGTCTATTGCAGACCTTGGTTTCACTTTCAGTATTATTTCAAATAAACATTTATTCTCTCCACCTCACTATTAGCTTATTTTATTTTAATATATACTGTTGTTTGAATTTTTCTTATTTTCTAAGTCATTTTTTTTCAAATACAGTTTATGTGGGCTAAGTAAAAGTCTTTAGTGCATGAACAATAAATTTACTCAAAACTGGTCTGATCTTCAGAAGCCCTAGGTGACTGACACTGGCCTGATGTACAGTTGTGTTTGGTACAACCCTGGTCTTTGGGATTCTTGCCTTTCAATTAGTGTGTTTCAAGATAAATCAGATACATTTTAAAACCGCTATCAGCAAAAAAGCAGAACAGTTGGATAAGGGGGACAAATGAAGCAGGAGAAATATTCATAGGGCAGCACCACTGATAGGGGGTGATAAAGGCAAGAGTCTCCTCTAACTTTCAAGTCTCCACCTAAGGAAAACTCTTAGAGGGATCTAAGCAGCTGTATGGCCACAATGGTTAGTAAATAATGTGCCTCATTGTTCACATGAAGTGTCAGTTGGGTTTGGCTGGGCACTTTGGCACTCAGAGCTTTGACTCTTCAGTATTTGAGGAGTTATAGATCTTTTCCACAGTGAAGAATAATGAGGACATTGTACAAGGCTGTAGCCAATATTCAAACCTGGCATATTGAGATATCTTATTCTAAATATGCTCTCACAAGTTTACAAATTCCATTTGAATTATAGTATTACAATATTAATGTGTTTTGTTTATATTTTTCTGTATTTTTATTTTTTTGCCTCCAAGTTTATGGCTGGGGCTCGGTGCCTGCACTATGAATCCACTACTCCTGGAGGCTTTTTTTCCTCTTTTGTTGCCCTTTTTTAAAAAAATGTTTGTGTGGTTATTATTGTTGTTATTGATGTCATTACTGTTAGATAGGGAAGGCAGAAATTGAGAGAGGAGGGAAGACATAGAGGGGGAGAGAAAGATAGACACCTGCAGACCTGCTTCACTGCCCATGAAGTGACCTCCTGCAGGTGGGGAGCCAGGGCCTTTGACTGGGATCCTTGTGCTGGTCCTTTTACTTCACACCATAAGCGCTTAACATACTGCACTACTGCTCGACCCCCTCTAATGTCAACTCTTAGTAATAGTAGACTTCTTGTATGTGGATGCTTGGCAACAAACACAAGTTTTGTTCAAATAGTTAGATAGCAATAGGTTGAATTTGATGTAGTCCCAGGAGTAGAGAAAGGATAGAAAAGGCTTTGGGGTCCTGGTGCAAGATGGTGGAAAAGGTCCTAACTTGAAGGTAAGAGCATTACAGATGCCTATCTCAGGGAGATGAGAAACTGTCCATGTGCCAATAACCAGACTGTAAACTATTAACCTCCCAATAAAATGATAAAAGTGGAATTGTCATATAATCATATGACATAGGATGAGGTAAATTAACATTCAAAAGAGCTGGATAATTTAATGAGCCAATATTTCCAAAATGGTCAGTTTATTATCTACTACCATGCTTACAGCTTTTCCAATGCTTAAGAATTTTTTGTACAAGATTAGTGTTGCATTAAGAATGTGATTTTTCTGGGCCAGGTGGTGATTCAGTTGGCTAAGTGCACATATTACAGTGCTCAAGGATTCAAGTTCAAGTCCTTGGTCTTCACCTGCATGGGAAAAGCTTCACAAGTGGTGAAGCAGAGTTGCAGTGTCTCTCTCTGTCTCTTTCCCTCCCTATCTCCACTCCCACTTTGATTTCTCTCTGTTGATATCTAATAATAAATAAATATTTTAAAAAATAATGTGATTTTCTTTTATATATATGATTATATGAAGAGGTAAATTACTATTTGGAAAAAGTGAATAATTCAATGAACCAATATTTCTAAAATGACTGATTTATGATGATACAAAATCTTAGATGAGTATATTCAGCAATTTCTCTTACTGTGAGAGCTTTATCCTAAAAGCAGACTTTTAGTGGGTCATTTCAGGAATTTACAGATATCAAAATGCCATGTGACTTTTCCTTAGAAGAGTACATCTAGCTATACATTGAAGGCTTGAAGTCACTCCACATTATCTGTAACTGTTCTCATGTTGCTCAGTTGAAGTCTCTGTAGGGACATGTACATTCTCTTTTCCTTCCTTATACTTTTTTTCCCATTTCTTCCACTTGTAATTTGGGACATATGGATGTTTCTTGTAACTTAGTTTTGTTCTGTGCTATACATGTCCATTATTTTGCTGCCCTGACATATTTTGATGCAATAGTTCAATAATACAATGCTATCTTCCCCAGCTTCTTCCTAAAGAAACATTGATTAAACACATATACACAACAAAACAGTTTCTATTTTGGAATCCCGATACTTGATGTCAAGGTAATCTAAACTTATTAAAATCAGTTACAGTGTTAGCTTGATAATTCCCATTGGTTACAAATACTATAAATATTATAAATGTTATCTGCTATTTTCTTCAAGAGAAAGTAATTTTAGTAAGTGAGCTTGCCTTACTTGTGATTAAATATGTTGTACATCATTTCTGCAGAAATATCACTTTATTGTATTACACTTTTAAAATCTATTTATTCTGATACAGAAAGAGAATTGATCTCTTTCATTCTTTATGCGTTTATCTGAAGTTTAAGAAGAGAGAGGGAACAGGGAGAAAGAAAAGAGATAGATAGATAGATAGATAGATAGATAGATAGATAGATAGATAGATGATAGGGATTGTGTAAGACAATAAAATAAAAACAAACAAAAAATACCAGGGAACCACTTAGGCATATATAATTCTTGGGACAAAACCTGAGTCTCAAGCATGCAGATCCTCTGGCTATTCACTGAACCACATATTGTTTATTTTGTATTAAGATAAAAATACATTTACCTGCCAGAGGGAAACATGAAAATTAGCTACAAGACAAGAAATTTAAAGTAACCTGATTTGTTGCTATCTGTGAGTGTTTTCTCCATTGCTAATGAATTGAACAGACATTAGAACTGTTCAACAAATTCTCATATGCAAACATTGTTTGAAAAAGAATACTAGCCAATCAAATGTGATGATTACATTATGGACCATATGAATCTCAAATTGTGAAAGTACAAATTTTCCCTACAGCTCAAAAAAAGACAGATATGCAGATGTGCTCAGCGTGATCCTTACGTAAATACATCATCTTTGTACACCTTTGAACCCCTGAGATTTAGTAGAAATAAACATTTGGAAGGTAGTCCATAAAGATGTCTTGATTTTCTGAAATGAGAAACCTATTTAAATTAGGGAAAATCACATTCAAACACGTGTACTGAAAATATAATGTATAATTTTATGTGCAATTAAAATTTAGAACTTGTGCAAAAATTATAATTTGAACCAGGATAGCTTATTTGAACTTAATTTTTTTATTATCTTTATTTATTTCTTGGGTAGAGACAGTCAGAAATCAAAAGGGAAGGGGGGAAGGGACACAGAGGAAGAGAGAGAGAAACCTACGGCACTACTTTACCACATGTGAAGCTTTCTCCCTGCAGATGGGGACCAGGGACTTGAACCTGGGTCCTTGCATATTGTAACATGTACCCTCAAAAGGTGTGCCACCACCCAACCCCAGCTTATTTGAACTTTTTAAATGGAAAGTAAATCAAATTAAATTGTAAGAATAGAATCTATTTGCCCAGTGTCCAAGTGGAACTATTTAATCTGATAAATATGTTATGTGAGGATAGCATATTTCTCTTTGAAAATATATCAGTAAAAATAATATTTAGTGGCCCAGGAGGTAGTGCAGTGGATAAAGCATTGGACTCTCAAACATGAGGTCCTGAATTCAATCTCTGGCAGCACAGTACCAGAATGATGTCTGGTTCTTTCTCTCCTCCTATCTTTCTCATTAATAAATAAATAAAATCTTGAAAATATTTTTAAAGTATAATATTTACATTAAAATGGATAAGATATTAATGACAATAATTTAAGTTCAAATTCTTATTAAAATGTAGTATAAGTGTAAGATATTAAAAGAAAAAGTATCTAACACATATAACTTCTAAGAGAGTAACTAGATGTCAATTAATGCTTTCTATGGGTATCCATATGTCTAAATTTTTAAGTAAGTGAAACATATGAGTGAAAAACAAGGAAAGAGGAATAAAAGGCCCAGAATGACTCTTTTTTAATAATATAAGTCATTATAAAGGATAATATGTCAACTGAAAACACTGATATTGAAGAGAAATGGAGGACACAGAGATATTGGGTAAAAGACTCAGAACTGCAGTTAAATCAGTCTGACTGGGAAGGAAATGAATGCATAGCTGATGAAAGATTATAGCTTATGATGGAAAGAAGAAATGACGTTCTTTTAAAACTGGAGAAAAGAAAAAAATGGGGTTCTCTAGTGTTTATTCCTTAGAATGGGGACAACTGATCAACATCTATTGATAGAGTTTCTCTGGTTATCCATCTGTAACAGTTTCTTTTTCTTAAATTTTTTTTAAATTTATTTTTTATTTAAGAAAGGATAAATTAACAAAACCATAGCGTAGGAGGGGTACAACTTCACACAATTTAGTTACTCTTCTTTCACTCCTCTTTTTGAAGCTCCCTCTGTGGTGAGTTTAGGACATGAGCTGACTCTTGTATTTTTTTTTTTCCTAATGCTTGAATCTACTTTTTTTTTTTTAATTTATTTTTTATTTAAGAAAGGTTAAATTAACAAAACCATAGGGTAGGAGGGATACAACTCCACACAAATCCCACCACCCAATCTCCATATCCCACCCCTCCCCTGATAGCTTTCCCATTCTCTATCCCTCTGGGAGCATGGACCAGGGTCATTGTGGGTTGAAGAAGGTAGAAGGTCTGGCTTCTGTAATTGCTTCCCCACTGAACATGGGCATTGACTGGTTGGTCCATACTCCCAGTCTGCCTCTCTCTTTCCCTAGTAGGTGTGTCTCTGGGGAAGCAGAGCTCCAGGGCACATTGGTGGGGTCTTCAGTCCAGGGAACCCTGGCCGGCATCCTGATGGCATAAGGAACCTGGTGACTGAAAAGACAGTTAACATACAAAGCCAAACAAATTGTTGAGCAATCATGGACCCAAAGGTTGGAATAGTAGAGAGGAAGTGTTAGGGAGGTATTCGCTGCAAACTCTAGTGTACTTCTGGTTTCAGGTATATATTTTGCAGTAGTTTATGGATACGTGTGAACATATGCTCTCTCTCACAGAAACTGGTGTATATCTAGGTTTTGGGTCTCTAGGTTAGAAAGTGAACCACCTGGGATGTAATTAGAGAATACTATGAAAGGAAAGGTCTCACCTGAGTAATGAAGCTGACGGGTTGTCATTCCACATGTGAAGTCTCTGGACACAGTCTGACCTGAAGCATGTTGAGGTGGCAATCGTTGTGTTGATTAGGTTGCGATGAGCAGATGCAGTATTATTTGATATGGATTGGGAGAGGCATGCAGGAAAGTGGGCCCTATCCAAAGGTTCCAGGACTGGGGGAAGGAGAGGCTCTATAGTGGAAATGTGAGGTTCCTGCTGTCTTAGGGTTCAAAAAGACAATGGATAGTTAATGTTATCATCACAATATTTGGTAATTGGGTTAACTTTGAAAAGTCCTTTTGTTAGGGTTTGCTGTACAGTACCCAGTATCTTATATATAGCTGTGCTATTGCTTGCTTTTGATCTATTGGTCTAGGCTTTTGAGAGAGTCCGCACATCAAATACACATCCTATATATTAAAAAGACTGAGTCTGTGTTTAAAAAATTTTGAGACATACAATTAATTTTCCCCCTCTCATATTAATTATCTAGTGATTTATATGACTACACTTTACTAGGAGTATACATAAACACCATTCCCACCACCAAAAGACAGTGACCCATCCCACTCACCCACTCCCACCCCCCACTGTCCCAGGAAGCTGCATGTCTACCCCTCACCACAGGGTTTTTACCTGATGCCCTACTTACAATTTGGTCAGGTCCTGCTTTTAGTTTCCCATTCAGATGTTCTTACTCAACTTCTGTTGATGAGTGGGATCATACCATACTCATCTTTATCTTTCTGACTTAGCTCACTTAACATAATTCCTTCTAGCTCTGTCCAAGATGGGTCAGAGAAGGTGTGTTCATTGTTCTTGATAGCTGCATAGTATTCCATTGTGTATATATACCACAGCTTTCTCAGCCACTCATCTGTTGTTGGGCACCTGGGTTGCTATGAACATAGGAGTACACACATCTTTTTGGTTGGGTGTTATGGAGTCCTTGGGGTATAAGCCCAGGAGAGGAATTACTGGATCATATGGAAGGTCCATGTCTAGCCTTGCAAGAGTTTTCCAGACTGCTCTCCACAGAGGCTGTACTAATTTACATTCCCACCAGCAATGTAAAAGGGTTCCTCTGTCCCCACAGCCTCTCTAGCATTTGTTGTTGCTGTCCTTTTTGATGTATGCCATTCTTACAGGAGTGAGGTGGTATCTTAATGTTGTCTTAATTTGCATTTCTCTGACAATCAGTGACCTAGAGCAGTTTTTCAGATCCTTTTGGATCTCCTCTGAGTTGGATGTTTTGTTCATATCATCTGCCCATTTTTGGATGGGTTCATTTGCTTTTCTGGTGCTAAGTCTGCTGAGCTCTTTTTATATATTTTGGTGATTAGTTTCTTGTCTGATGTATGGCATGTGAAGATCTCCCATTCTATGAGGGGTCTCTTTGTTTGTTTAATAGTTTCTTTGGATGTGCAGAAGCTTTACAATTTGATGTAGTCCCATTGGTTTGTTTCTGCTTTAGTCTTCCTTGCAATTGGGTTTGATTCATCAAAGATGTCCTTGAGGTATAGGTGGGAAAGAGTTTTACCAATGTTTTCGTCTAAGTATTTGATTGTTTCTGGTCTAACATCCAGGTCTTTGATCCATTTGGAGTTGATTTTAGTTTCTGGTGAGATAAAGTGGTTCAGTTTCATTCTTCTGCATGTTACAACCCAGTTTTCCTAGCACCATTTATTGAAGAGAGCCTCCTTCTTCCATTTAAAGCTTTGGGCCCCTTTATCAAAGATTAGATGTCCATAGGTGTGGGTATTTATATCTGGGCTTTCAATTCTGTTCCATTGTTCTGTGTGCCTATTTTTATTCCAGTACCATGCTGTTTTGATGATGATGGCTTTATAATATAATTTAAGGCCTGGGAGTGTGATGCCTCCATTTCTGTTTCTTTTTCTCAAGATGGTTTTGGCAATTCTAGGTGTTTTAAGGTTCCAGATTAATGACTGTAGTGTTTGTTGTATTCTCTTAAAGAAGTTTGGTGCAACTTTGATGGTTATTGTATTAAATTTGTATATGGCTCTGGGGAGAATATTCATTTTGATGATATTTATTCTTCCAATCTTCTTCTTCTAGCATTTGCTGGCTAGGGAGGATCGTCAGTTTCCCCAATGAATGGGTACTCACGATGCACCACAGGAAGGTCGATCCAATGCATCCCTCTTCCAATCCATGAGCATGAGATATCTTTCCATTTCTTGGTATCAGTTTTTATATCCTTGAGTGGCAACTCATAGTTTTCAGTATATAAGTCTTTCACTTCTTTGGTCAAATTTATTCCTAGGTATTTTATTGATTTTTGCAGAAACAGTAAATGGCAGTGATTTCTGGATGTCTTCTTCAGATTTAGTGTTTGCATAAAGAAATGCCACTGATTTTTGTACATTGATTCTGTAGCCTTACACCTTGCTATATTGCCTAATAACTTCCAGTAGTTTTCTGCTGGATTCTTTAGGTTTTACTATGTATACTATCATATCATCTGCAAATAGTAAGAGCTTGACTTCTTCCCTTCCAATCTGTATTCTTTTGATTTCTTTCTCTTGCCTGATTGCTATGGCAAGAACTTCCAGTACTATGTTGAAGAGTAATTGTGACAGTGAACATCCCTGTCTAGTCCCTGATCTGAGGGGGAATGCTTTTAGCTTCTGTCCATTGAGTATGATGTTGGCTATAGGTTTGCTATATATAGACTCCACTATCTTGAGGAAGTTCCCATCTACTCCCATTTTTTTTAGAGTTTTGTGCATGAATGGGTGTTGAATTTTGTAAAAGGCTTTCTCTGCATCTATTGAGATAATCATGTGGTTTTTGGCTTTGCTTTTATTGATGTGATGAATGACATTGATTGACTTATGGATGTTGAACCAGCCTTGCATTCCTAGGATGACTCCCACTTGGACCTGATGAACAATCTTTTTGATATGCTGCTAAATCTGGTGGGCCAAGATCTTGTTTAATATTTTGGCATCTATGTTCATCAGAGAGGTTGGTCTGTATTTTTCCTTTTTTGCTGTGTCCCTATCAGCTTTTGGTATCAGGGTAATTTTGGCTTCATAGAAGGTGGAAGGTAGTTTTCAATTTTAGGAAAAGCTTAAGAAGTATGGGTATTAACTGTTTCCTGAAAGTTTTGTAGAATTCGTTAGTGAAGTCATCTGGTCCAGGACTTTTGTTGTTTGAGAGATTCGTAATAACGGTTTCAATTTCTTTGTCTGTGATTGGTGCATTTAGACTTTGTAGTTCTTCTTGGTTCAGTTTTGGAAGGCCATATGTTTCTAGGAATTGTTCCATTTCTTCCAGATTCTCTATTTGGTGGCGTATAGTTCTTCATAGAAGTTTTGCATGTTTTTCTGGATTTCTGTGGCGTTGTGATATCTCCTCCATCATCTACAATTCTACTAATTTGAGTCTTCTCTCTTTTTTGTTTGGTGGGGTTTGTCAATTTTGTTTAATCTTTCAAAGAACCAACATTCGGCTTCATTGATCATTTGATGATTCTCTTATTTTTTGATGTTGTTTATTTCTGTTCTAATGTTAGTGATTTCTGTCTTTCTGGTTGCTTTAGGGTTCCTTTGTTCCCCTTCCTCTAAGTCTTTGAGGTGTGCAGTAAGGTCGTTCATTTGAGCTTCTTCTTGGTGTTTAATATGTGATTGTATGGCTATAAGTTTCCCTCTCAGTACTGCTTTAGCTGTGTCCCAAATATTTTGATAGGTTGTGTCTTCATTTTCATTTGTTTCCAGGAACATTTGAATTTCCTGCTTGAGTGACTCTCTGACCAAGTGGTTCTTAAGGAATATGTTGTTTAGTTTCCAAATTCTGTGACTTTTAATAATTTTCTGTTTGCTGTTAAATGTTAGTTTTACTCCACTGTGGTCTTAGAAGATACTTGGGATGATTTTGATGCTCTTGAATTTATTTATGCTGTCTTTGTGGCCTAACATGTGGTCTATCCTTGAGTATGTGTTATGTGGATTTGAAAAGAAGGTGTATTCCAGTTTTTTGGGGTGAAGGACTCTGAAAATGTCCAAGAGGACTAGTCTGTCGATCTCTTCATTCAATTCTCTTGTATCTTTGTTGATTCTCTGCTTTGTTGATCTGTCTAAGTGTAACAGTGGGGTATTGAAGTCTCCCACTGTTATTGTATTACTATTGTTGTATTTTTGAAATTCTTTCAGTAGGTGCTTGATGTATTTATATGGTCCCTCGTTGGGTGAATAGATATTAATAATTGTTAAGTCTTTTTGGCTGATTGATCCTGTAATAATTATGTAATGTCCTTGCCTATCTTTTATTACTTTATTACATTTAAAATCTATTGTGTCTGAGATGAGAATGGCTGTTCCTGCCTTTTTTTGTGGTCTGTTAGCCTGTATGATATTTTTCCATCATTTCACTTTAAGTTTGTGTTTATCTTGTTGTGACAGATGGGATTCTTGCTAGCAGCATATGGTTGGGTTATGTTTTCTGATCCATCCCCCCACTTTGTGCCTTTTGATTGGTGAGTGAGTTTAAGCCATTGACATTTACTGATATTATGCATTTAATGTATTACAGTGCCATTGTTCAAAAAATTTTTGTTTGTTTGCTCTGATATATTGCAAGTATTATAGTGATGTTCTTGTTTATAACAGGTCTTTTAGAACCTCTTTCAGGGCTGGTTTGGTGATGGTTGCCTCCTTTAACTGTTGTTTGTCTAAGAAGCTTTTGATCCCTCCATCTAGTTTGAATGAAAGTCTAGCAGGATATATTATCCTTGGTTGAAACCCTTTTTCATTCAGGGCTTGATAGATATCTTTCCATTCTCTTCTGGCTTTTAGAGTTTGAGTGGAGAAGTCTGAAGATAATCTTATGGGTTTTCCCCTGTATGTGACTTTTTGTTTCTCTCTTGCAGCCTTTAGGATCCTTTCTTTATCCTTACTATTTCTCATTGTGATTATGATGTGTCTTGGTGTCTTCAGGTCTGGGTTGATTCTGTTTGGAACTCTCTGGGCCTCTTGAATCTTGATGTCCTTTATGTTATTCAGGTCTGTGAAGTTTTCTTCTATTATTTCTTCTAGAATGTTTCCTTCCCCTTCCTCTCTTTCTTCCTCTGGCAGGCCAATTATATGAATGTTACTTTTTTTGAGATCATCCCATATGTCTCTGTTGTTTTCAATGTCTTTCAATCTCTTTTTGAGCTCTTTGCCTCTTAGTTTTCTCTAACTCATCCTCTGTCTGACTAATTCTGTTTTCTGCTTCTGTTAGTCTGCTTTCCCTTGCCTCAGCTTCTTCTTCATTACAGCTATTTCAGCTTTCAGTTCTCTAACTGCCTCAAGATAATCAGTATTTTTCTTGGGCGTCTCAACTGTTGTTTCCCTAACACTGCCATTCCTTTCCTCCAATGTTGTTTTCATTTATGTGATTAATAAGTTTATTATTGCTTGTATACTTTTCTTATCTATGGTTACTTCTGGCTGATTTTTAATTTCTTCTGGGCTATTTTCTTCATTCATTGGAGTAGCAGTTTTATTTGTTTTTGATCTACCCATTTTTTTTATTTATGTCTTTCTTATTTTTATGTTCTGTTGTTCCTCAGTTGTTGTGTCTTGAGTACAAGCAACAATGTACTAAATACCTTTATGACAAATGCAATCTCCAACCTCAGTAATTACAGTAGCAACTGAAGCAAATATTGAAGCAGTTTAATCACTACCAGTTAGCCAAACAATGTCTCCAGTCCATGAAAAAATAGCAACGAAGTCCAAGTGAAGAAGAAAGAGAAAGGAAAGAAGGGATAGCAAGAATAGACAATTATGCAAATCTACTATCCACTGTATATTCTAGGGGTAGCAATAGGAGAAAGGTAAGTACAGCAGAGATACACACATAGCAAGTCCACTCTGAGTCAGATTTCTTCCCCACAATAATTCACAAATTCAGAAAGACAAAGAAGAAGGAAGGAAGAAATGTATGACAATATATATAAAAAAAGAGAGAAACAAGAGAGAGAGAAAAAAGATAAGAAAAAGAGCTGTAATTAAAGAGCAGTGAAAGGAAAGTTTTTAAATTGATGACTTTATTTTTATTTCATTTTGTTTATTTTTTTAATTAGCTAGGAGGAGGAAGAAGGGGAGAGTTTGTAGAGGAGGAGAGAACAAGACAAGTTCCTGTCACAATAGATAAGATGCCCCCTACCCTAGCAATGAAAGACACCCTAAGAGTTAATTCTGGTTAACCTAAAGGAGGGGGGGGGAAGAGATTTGCCTTTATATAATATTAATAATAAGATAGAGCAGGGAAAAAAACCCTGTCCCAGATTGCCTCAAGCCTCCTGAGCATAGGCAGCTGATTGTGAAGAAAGAAAAAAAGAAGAAAAAAAAAACCCCTCAGAACTAGACAAGAATAGCAGGAATAGACAGTTATGCAAATCTACTATCCACTATATATTCTAGGGGTAGCTAAAGGAGAAAGGGAAGTTGAGCAAAGATACATGCAGATAGAGTCTGCTCTGAGTCAGAGTTCTTCCCCAAAATAATTCCAATATGTGTATCAGTGAATTCAGAAAGCTGAAGGAGGAAGGAAGAAAGGATGACAAGAATGAGAAAAAGAAGAAAAAAGAGAGAGAGAAAAAAGAAAAAGATAAGAAAAAGAACAGTAATAAAAGAGCAGTGAAAGGAAAGAGTTATTTATTTATTTATTATTATTTAATTAGCTATGTGGGGGGGGGAGGGAGAGAATGGGTAGGGGGGGTAGGAAAAGTGAGACAAATTATTTTAGCAGTGAGTAAGACATCCGGTCCCCTAGCAATGGAAAATTCACTAAGAGTTAATTCTGGTCAACCTGAAGGAGAGGGGGAAAGGGGTACGTGTTTATCTTGTATTGATAATAAAATAGAACAGAATGAAAAACCTGTCCTGAAGCTTGGATGGCTTCAGGTTGCTTCAGGCCCTCTGAGCAGAGGCAGCTGGTTGGCTACTTAGAAAGAAAAAAGGCCAAAGGTTTCAGAAGGGAATAGACTTAGAATGAATGACACCCCCTGGTGGGACAGGAATCTTGGTAAAGAAAGAAGCTCAGCAGGGGGGCTTGCTTGGAGCAGCTCTCTGGTCCCTAGGGACTGGTTATGGGGGGGGGGTGGGGGGAGGCGGTGTGTTCGGTAATAATAATTTAAAAGAAATTTTTTTTCCCTTTCTTTTTACTCTATTTTTTAACCCAAATTAAGTTATAGTCACCTCTTTGGTGTCACCGCTAGGACCCCTTATTTACTGGCCTACTAAAAGCAGAAAATCCTACCGTTTCTAGTCAATGTGGTCAGAGCTCAAGCCACTAGAAGCTTCTCAGTCTGCCATCTTCCGGAAACTCCTCCTTGAATCTACTTTTAAAAGCTTGATCCAGCCTGCAGCCAACAAGTCTTTCCAGAGAGTGAAATGATTTCTGTATCCATATCTTAGTGATCTAGTGAGATGGAGCAGTACATTTTATATGTGATATCACTGAAAGTACATCTATTCAATAATTTAACCCAAACAGAAATGATCTCTGATTGATAATTTAGAATGACATTTCAGCAAACTGATAACATGGATTTTAGTAGTACTAACATGATATAATATACAAAGAATTTATATGGGGGACAGCTAGTGATTAATACATAGATGCCATTTCTCATCTCCTTGTGATAAATGTCTGCAGGACAATATCAGTTCCAACTAAGAACCTCTCAATCATCATTTACCAGGATCCCAATGCAGTCTCCACCCCCCTTTTTCCCTTCCTTCCCCAGAATCCTCTGCTTTCGTTCAGTACACCACCATCAGACAAAATTTCCTATTTCAGGCCCAGTGTGGCCTGGTTAAGCTTACATGTTACAGTGCGCCAGGCCCCAGGATTGAGCCCCTGATCCCCACCTGCAGGGAGGAAGCTTTGTGAGTGGTGAAGCAGAGCTACAAGTGTCTCTTTGTCTCTCTCCCTCTTTATCTCCCCTTCTCTCTCGATTTCTGGCTGTCTCTATCCAATAAATAAAGATAATATATATTTTTTAATTTCCTATTTTGGCTTTTTTTATATTTTTTATTTGTATTTGATACATCTAGTAGATATAGCTAGGATTCAACTCAGTACTTTGTGAAAATAAAACATCAGTAAGTAGGTGAGTGCTTGTATTTCAATGATCAAAGACCCAGGTTCAAGCCCCTGGTCCCCACCTGCAGGAGGAAAGTTTTGCAAGTCGTAAAGCAGGATTGCAGGTGTGTATTTCTGAATCCTTCCCTCTCTGTCTCTCCCTTCTGCTTGATTTCTGACTGTCTCTATCCAATAAATAAAGATAATTTAAAAAACAGAAAAAAATCAGTAAGTAAATTTAAATTGATTAGTATATTGTAAACAAGATAGGTTTTTGTAATTCTGATAAAGATATCAATTTCCACAGCATCCTTTATTTTTATTTTTTATTGCCACCAGGGTTATCACTGAGTCTCGGTGCAAGCACTAAGAACCCACCACTTCCAATGGCAATTTTTTTCCTGTTTTTTTTCTTTCTGTTTTTATTTGATATGGCAGAGAGAAATTGACGGTGGGTTGGGGGGGAGACAGAGAGGGAGAAAGTTAGACATGAGCAGACCTGCTTCATGAAGCTTTACTCATGGAGCTTTCCTCTAATAGGTGAGAAGTGGGGGCTCAAACCCAGGGCCTTGTACATGGTAACATGTGCCTTAAACTGGATGCTCCCCTGCCTGGCCCATCTAGAGTATCTCATTAGATTTTAGTTGTTCATATTCTGTTAATATTGTTTGGTAAGATTTCTAGGATCATATGTACAGAATCCTTTTGAAAATGAGGCAAACATATGAAATTAATAAGAAAGGTTTGTTGAAATAGAAATAAGTTCAAAAGGATAAAAAAAAGCAAATGGTCACTGATAACACTATTTCTGTAGTATTCAGTGTTCTGAAATCTGAATTTCAGTTCTTTGAAAAGCTTTTAGTGATGATAGATATTCTATTAAACTTGACATTTCAGATTTGATAACTAAGGTATTATTGGCAGTGGAAAAGTTGGTATTGAAATGAATAAAACAATGATTTAGGCTCAATAGTCAGGTCAAGTGTGGCAGGAAGTCTAAAATGACAGTAAGTTGCAAGTAAGAAAATCTCAGCAGGAAGACTTGTGACACTGAGAAGTTATTGAAGTTTCTGCAGGAAGGTTAATTTTTAATGGCTCAGTCTGCTAGCACTTGTTGGGCTCCTTGAATATATAAGTAATTCATTGCATATGGATAATGCAAACACACAGTAAAATAGACCACACTATTTACCAATCCATAATATAAATCTTCTAAATAAAAATTTATTTGTGATATAAAAATAGCATCTAAGTGACTAAATCCAAAATTTTTACCTTTATTCAAATACTATAAATGAAGACAACATTGTGATCCTAGGGATGATTGTTGAGGAATATTTAATCTCCTACAAGTAACAAAAAAAAAGTCTGAAGAGATAGCATAATGCTTATATATCTTTTCTTATAAGAGAGAAATTGAGAGGGAAGGGGGCATAGAGGGGGGAGACAGAGACAGAGAGATTCCTGCAGCTCTGCTTCAATGCTTGCAAAGCAAGAGCTTGAACCAAAGTACTTGCATATGGTAACATCTACTAACTAGGTGAGCTACCACCACCTGGTTCCAAGATACCATAATGTTCATGCAAAAAACTTTCATGCCTGGGCCTCCCAAGTCCCAGGTTCAGTCCCCAGAACCACCATGAGCCAGAGATGAGCAGTGTTCTAGTCTCTCTACCTATCTGTGTAAATCTTTCTCTCTGTATCCCTCTCACTAAAAATAAATTTTTAAAAATGTTTTTAAATCCTACTGGGTAAGCTTTCCAGATAAAACAAATATAACTACAGGTATATCTTTAAGATTTTTATAGTATCAAAGTATACTACCCACAGCATCAAAAATAACTAATTGAGCATCAGTTTGTTGGTAAATTATATTTTGGGTGGAAGTAGATAGCATAATGGTTATACAAAGAGACTTTCATGCCTGAGGCTCCGAAGGCCCAGTTCCAATCCTTCACTCCACAAGCCAGAACTGAACAGTGCTCTGGTTAAAAAAATGTATTTCAGTTGCAATAAATGGGGAATTACTTAAGCAGGCTCAAGTGAAAATAATTTATTCTTGTACTAGCAAAGATGCAAGTAGTTACCAAGATAGAGTACACATCTTTATGAATTGGACTTGTTATATTCTCTCTTGGCTTCATTCTCTTATAGTCTTTCAATATTATGGGGTCTATTTCTAGAATTATATCCTATAATTCAAACATGTTTTATGAGGGTAAATATTGTTTCTCCTATAAGTCTCAACAAAGTCTGATAAAGAGTACTATTGACCTTTTTTGGATATATGACTATCTACAAGTCAATAATTGTGGTCGTAGAAATGGTATGGGGTCAATGGTACACCGGGTTAAGCAAACAGTACAAATAACAGAGACCCTGCTCAAGGATCCAGGTTCAAACCACTAGATCCTCACCTGTAGGGGTGGCTTCACAAGCAGTGAAGCTGGTCTGCAGGTGTCTGTCTTTCTCTCCCCCTCTCTATCTTCCTCTGCCTTCTCAATTTCTCTCTGTCCTATCAAAAAAAAAAAAAAAAAAAAGACCTCCAGGAACAGTGGAGGCAATAAGCCCCAGTGATATCCCTGGAGGAAAAAAATAAATAAATGGTATATTCTAAAAATAAATATACCTGGTTCTGTGTAATCATGTATGGGGGACAGCCATACATGAATTATATACACTGAGGAGAAAGGAACAGATATTTTCACTGGAATAGCAAGATTCACATTGCAAAAAAAAAAAAAAAGTTGTAAAGACTAGTGGTAGGTAACTTCACCAATGTTAATAAAAATCATGGTGGAGTGTCTTTATCTTAATTGTTACCAGTCAATAAATTATCATATTAACATATGAGTAACAAATGAGATGGGGAAATTAAAATGTAAATGTCCACTTATAAATTTTTCTCAGTTCATATTTCTGGGACCTGGACTTTTACTTTATTCTCTTTATTTTTGAGAAGTCACATGCACAATTTTAGTGGCCATGCTTTCATCTTTACCAGCATTTGGCCCTGTAGACTTTGTATTACTAAAGTAAATGTTATAGCAATTGGACTGACCATCTGTAAAGAAAGGAAAATCTAGTAATTTGTTTTGGGAGATAATCAATTCTTGGAACAAACGTAATATAACCTCAGCATGTTACCTTAATATCTAAGCAAATATCACACCTTCTGAAAGCACATCATAAACAGACATCTCTTCCTTATAGGAATCATCTTGCAGAATAAGGGGTAATGTTATGTTCATAACCATAGCAGAAAACTGTTAGGAAAATCGTTTTTATTCAAGTTCATTTAATCTGAAGTTTTAGGAAATTGTAGTTGAGCTCACAACTCTAGTCAAATGTCAGGCTGCTGCTAAGGATTTGAATTAAATTATTTTGTGAAGAACTGAAGTGCTTGAGTTAGAGAATCCCAACATTCTGAAGTCATACAAATTAGCTATTAATTTATCCCTATCAATGGCACAAACACTATCAGGATGCACTATGGATATTGTAACAATGGGAAAAGAAAACACTAACAGGGGGCCGGGTAGTGGTGCACCTGATTGAACACACATGTGCAAGGACCCAGGTTCAAGCACCCAGTCCCCACCTGCAGGGGGAAAGTTTCATGAATGGTGAATCAGGGCTTCAGGTTTCTCTCTGTTTCCTCTCTATCTCCCTCTCATCCCTCTTGATTTCTGGCTGTCTCATTTCAATAGATAAATAAAGATAGTAAAACATTTAAAAAGTAACAAAGACATGATTTTAAAGAATTTTACACTATTTTTACAATAATAGGAAAATAAATATGAACAGTAAATAAATAAAAGTCTATAGAAGGACAAGTTTATCAACTCTATATAATAGAACATTCTAACTTACAGTTGTTTCCTCTTGGGGTCAAGACCAAATAAAGTAAAGTAACAAGGTGTCCTACTACTTCCAAACAAGTCATAATGCAGTGGCCCTAGTCTGACAGAGGAAATGTGTTTATAAGAAAAGGAACTCACCAACTTTTTCTATACACACACACACACACACACACACACACACACACACACACACACACACACACACACACACATCAAGTGAGGATACAGTCAGAAAAGTTATCTATATGGAAAACAAGCTCCAGAAAGAACCAACCAAGATTCTTTCTTGAGCATGAGTTTCTTGTTTCAAGAAAAAAAATTCTCTTAAAACTATGAATTCTGTTGTATATTTTTGATGAAAGCTCCAAACATACCAATATAAATCACATTTTTAATGACTGAGAGAATGTTGCTATTAATACACTATGTTAACTATTTCTGTGTGGGTTTTTTTGTTGTTGTTTTGTTTCGTTTTTACCTTCGGGGTTATAACTGGGGCTCAGATACCTGCATGGCTCTGCCTTTTCTTTTCTTTTCTTTTCTTTTCTTTTCTTTTCTTTGCTTTTCTTTTCTCTTCTTTTCTTTTTCTCTTCTTTTCTTTTCTTTCATTCTTTGATTCCTTCTTTTTATATAAAGATGAAAGACAAAGATAATGAGAGAAAAAGGAGAGACAGAAGTACAGCACTGTTCCACTACTCATAAAACACCCCCCTTGTATAGAGACCAGGGGGCCAGGGGGGCAGGGGTTGAATCCAGGTCCTCATACATAATAGTATGCAGTAAGGGCACCATGTGTGAACCAGCCCTCTGTTGTATGCTTTACATTGGGTTCTAGTTCTCCCCCACCGAGAGAATTAGATCAGTCCAGTTAGTTTCGCGGGCCTGCTTGGCCCCGCCCCAAGGAACCCCGCCAGAGTTCCAGGGTTGAAGAGTTGCAGAGTTAGAGAGAGTTCCTGAGTTCCTGAGTTCGAGAGTAAGAGAGAGTGCTTGTGCCGCTGCAAAGAGACAGCAGAGTTCTGTTTGGTGATTAGTTTGTCTTAGTTTATGAATCGTTGTTCCTGAATAAAGAAATACAGCTTCCCTGCCCAGCCGTTGTCTCCATGTCTCTGTTACCCGCCCGTGAAGCTAGCCCGGCCGGCAAGAGCCTCCAAAAATTTTAACAACAGCCCTCTGTGTCTTTTAAGAAAGTTTTTGTTTTTCCCACATCTTATTTTGAAAAAAATATACATTGTTCTATTTCATTGGGCACTGATTTCACAGTTCATGGTAGTATAATGCCTAAAAGATCCACAAAAACAACTCAAGGGCTTTATAAGTTAAAACTGCTAAGTAAATGTGAATGTTGTATTTAGTATTTTAATAGTTTTCATGGATGCTGATTCGAAAAATTTAGGTAATTACATGGACCAATGGCCCCTAATACTTACAGTATGTGCAATGTATTTTTGTTCATCACTTCTTGCTTTGAAAATTTTTGTCTAAAATGAAATATGTTTTAACAGAAATTTTTGATGGTCATAATTGTTAGTGAATTTAAACAACTAAATTTGAGTACTCTTAAGTTACATACAGTTTCAGGTAATGAAAACTCTTCATTCAACAAAATAAACACAAACCCCTGTACTCGTGGAGCTTGGTTAAGAAAGGGCAGGCAATAATAATTACACATGAGTAATTATTTTGTGTGAGTGCAGGTATATTGAATATACTTATATTGAGCTTATACATAATAAACCTGAACTAGATAATAAATATAGACAGATTGATATAGACAGATGGATAGATAGATATGCAATGTCACCTCAAGAAACATGAAACTTTTGGATATGATACAATCCTGCACATGTCTGATGAGACAATATTTTCAGAAAGGGGATGACAAAAAATAAATTTAAAAGATCTGTATAGTAACATATAAAGTTGGTATAATTTGAAGCAAAGAGCTCAAAAGTACATGAAGGAGTATGATGAATGGGGAAGCAGTAAGAGGTTAAATTAAAAAAAAAAATCATCTGGTTAGCCTTAGAGTGATTGAGGGAAGTGAAATAGGAAATAGGTAAAGAGGATATCTAGGTCTAAGCATAAAATATTTGAATAAGTACCTTATGGCGTATTTTTTAGGACTTTCTACCTGGTTGTTGTACCTATTGAGTCACTGTAGACTGTTGAGCTCTTTTATTTTAAAGCACACGTTTGCCCCTGCTTATGGATATGTGCACATGTGCCCCATCAAATGGGCCTAGCCCCATCAAATGGGTCTATATCTAGCTTCTATAACTTTGTTAGGAAGTGCACCACCTAAAGTGGGACTAAGGAGTCCTAGGAGCTAGAAAAGATTACACTAGAGTATTGGAGCTGGAGGGTAGACATCCCAGGCTTGGTGTCTGTGGACCTAGTCCGGTGAAACATGTTGAGGTGGCACTGGTTGCATTGATTTGTTTGAGATTAAAAAAAAATTCATTTTCAACTGAAATGTTGAACAAAATAGTAATAGCCCTAACATGGTCTGACAACATCATTCTGGCTATTGCATTGAAAACACAGTAGTAGAGGCCGGGTAGTGACACACTAGGTTAAGCACACATGTTACCATGTGCAAAGATCTGGGTTTGAAACCCCTGCTCCCCACCTTCAAGGGGGAGCTTCACAAGTGGTATATCAGGTCTCTCTGTTGGTGTCTTTATTTCTCCTCCATGTTTATTTCCCTCTTCCCTCTTAATATCTCTGTCCTATCTGATTTGGGGGGGGGAGAGAAGATGAAGAAGGAGGAGGAGAAGGATGAGAAGAAGGAGAAGAAGAAGAGGAGGAGAAAGAATGGAAGGGAAGGGGGAGGTAGGGGAGGGAATGGAAGGGAAAGGGAAGGTAGGGGAGGGAAGGGAAGGGAAGGGAAGGGAAGGTAGGGGAGGGAAGAGAAGGGAAGGGAAGGGAAGGGAAGGGAAGGGAAGGGAAGGGAAGGGGGAGGTAGGGGAGGGAATGGAAGGGAAGGGGAAGGTAGGGGAGGGAAGGGAAGGGAAGGGAAGGGGAACAACAAAGGTCACCAGGATCAGAAACAATAAAGAGAAAAGAAAACACAGTAGAAAGACCATGAAATAAACATTAAGACCAATGAAAAAGGAAATAAATAGTGATGGCTTTGACTAGGAATAATGATAATAGCAGAACTGAGAAACTGTATAATTCTGAGTGAATTTTGAAGATTGAGTCATTAGGAGGTACTAACATTGTAAATAAAAAACATATAATAGAAAGAGAAATGTTAGGGTATGAAAATTGTCATTATAACCATTAATAATTAGTGCTGTTATTAGTAGGCATTGTAACTGATGCTGTTTACTAATATGTCCTTTGGAAAAGTAAATGCCCTCAACTGGCTAAACTGATAGATTATGTATTTTCCTTACTTATAACTACTTATTTTCCCTTTCTGTAGTTGTTAAAAAACAGAAAGTGAAGAGTAAATTATACATTTGCTGAGAGCACCAGAGACATAATAAGAAAAAAGTATTATGATAAAATTCATAAATAAAAATGCTAACAATTATATTATATTTAACCAAAATGTATAACACCTACAGTACCTGGTGTTAACAAAGATGTAAAGTAAGAGAAATGCTCATTACTTACTGGAGGGATGCAAAATGAAACAAAACACCTTGGAAGACAGTTGTCAGCTTCTTAGAAAACTAAGCATACTTTTGTCATGCAATCTAGACATCAAAGCCCATGATATTTACTCAAGTAAATAAACAGCTTATGCTCATACAAAAAACTACAAATGGATGTTTACAGCAATTGTACTTTTAAATTCTAAAGATTGTAGGTAACCAACTCAGGTGCCCTTCAGAAAGTGAATGGATAAAATGTGGTAGAACAGTCAATAGAGTGTTAAATCAATACAGCTATTACATCATTAAGAGACATGGGGAAATAGTAAATTTAGACCATTAATGTCATAAATGGATCTAAAAAGATAATAAACTACTTGATTCTAACTCTGATATTCAGGAAAGTGCAAACCTCTTGGAACAACAGAGAGATCAGTGGTTTACAGGAAATGTGAGATTTTGAGATAGAAAAATAGATTGTACTATACTACAATTGGATACATGTCATAATGCCTTTGTCCAAATCCACAGAATATAAAACACTGTGGACTCAGTGATCTTAACAAATACATCATCCTGGGGCAAAATATCCACAAAGGGGCCCCGCATAGAACCTTGCCGTCAACCTGGATCAACAATGGTAGAGAATGTTCCATCCTCCAAGGGGAGGATGGACAACATACTCTATGCTACACCTGAGGAAGATGGGTCAATACTGGAGCAGCATGGAATGTTCCTACTTATGACCACAGAATGTGAGCTCAGATCTAGAGAAATGTAGAGGTCACACAGGCTCCTAAGCTGATTATGGACCCCAGATCATATCAAATTGATGGGGTTTACAGTAATATTTATACCCCTTTCCCATATTAGGGAGCTACTCTTGGAATACGGATCTTGGGTCCATATTCCCAGAGGGTTAAAGAGTAGGAAAGCTATCAGGGGAGGGGTTGGTATAAGGAGGTCTGGTGGTGGGAATTGTACGAAGCTGTACCCCTCTTATCTTATGGTTTTGTCAGTTTCCTTTTTATAAACAAAAAATTAAAAACATATATCTACAAAGGGTTCATGTTTGTATATGTGGGAGCAGGTGCTATATGAACACTCTCAGTATTTTCTACTCAGCTATGTGGTTAATATTTAACACTTATCAAATAAAATTTATTTAAAAGAAAAGTGGACTATGGGGCTATTGTTTATATGAAATACTTTCATGCCTGAGGCACCAAAGTTTCCAGTTTCAATCTCCAGAACCATCATCAGCCAGAGCTGAGCACAGGTGTGGTGAAAAGTAAAGTAAATAAATAAAGTACTTTTGTTGAACTGATGTGATTTTTATATATATACGTATATATAATATCTTGATTAGTTAGATAACTTTAATTAATCACGTAACATGATATATCAGGGGAAATATTTTATTGAAGCATTATACTATTAATCATGGGGAAATGAGGCAAAGCGAAAGTTTATCTAACGTTGTTATTTGAAATATCCCCTATTTATGAAATTTATTTATGAAATAAATCCCCTATTTATGAAATATCCCCTATTTATGAAATATGAGTACTCCCTACTCCAGGCTAAAGAACAATGACAGGTACACACCGTCTCTCTTAATCATGTTGCTGCTTTATAGAGAGATGTGCATAATTAAATTCAAGTGTCAGTATTTCTAGAAATGTGTAGCTAAGTAAGAAATTCATGTCACTTTGTCTTTCTGATAGCTTCATGAAAAGTTATTCAATTAATTAGGCTAACACCTTACTATAATGGGTGATGTCTCTAGGTATATTGCTATGCAGAAGAGACTAAATTAAACTGTTGAAGCATGCCTCTGAGGCAAGTTCTGAAGTTTTGACACTTTTTTTTAACTTCTTCATCTCTTTTCTCCCCATGGATTTTTTGATTTGTTCAAAATGTGACAATAAAACAGATAAGAATATATGTGATTCTGTTCCAATAAAAAGAGAACATCTGGAAGTGGGGAGATAAAGTATGGTGAATGTCTGATCTACCCGATGCAGATGCATGCTATGCCAGTTATAATTCATAGCCTCTCAGTCCTAAGTCTCCTTTCCTTTGTCCTCTTTTGTGATAATGAAGCTGTCCCCTGTAGACAATATCTCCTTTGCAGCTGTCTCAACATTCACTTTTGTTAACTGAAAGTGCTTAAGGGACACTGAGGAAGGGATTCCTTGCTCTATCTACTTAAGGATATAAGAACCAGAAAATAAAAATAGGGGAGATCTAATACTGCTCACATCTAGGATCTCTAAAGATTCACTGTGCTCTTGTCATCCAGCAAGTTTTCTCCTACTTTTCACTTCCTTTGTCAAGATTCTTCATTGCTTGGAAGCTAGCATCCTTGTGGTACACATGGTTTTGTATCAACTTAAATTTTTTGAGGGTGGGAAGATATTTTACCAATCCCTTCCTTCCTTTCTTTATTCGTGTTCATTGATTTATGTCTTTGCTGCTTCTGTTCACCTTATAGCTTTCTTCAAACCCTCAAACATTTAGGTAACAATTGTGTATATAAAATTTGAGAGAGGCAGGTTGGGAGTATGGTTCGACCTGCCAATGCCCATGTTCAGTGAGGGAGCAATTACAGAAGCCAGACCTCCCACCTTCTGCATCCCACAATGACACTGGGTCCATACTCCCAGGGGATAAAGAATAGGAAAGCTATCAGGGGAGGGGATGGGATAGGTGGGAATTGTGTGGAGTTGTACCCCTCTTATCCTATGGTTTTTGTCAGTGTTTCCTTTTTATAAATAAAATAAAATAAAATTTCTCTCTTCATACTCTCAGTATGGCTTCTGTTCTCTTATTCAACTCTGACTGACACACATATGAATCATAACTCTCTGAATTCCTAGCAATTAGAAGTCAAAGCAGGGTGATACGATCTAAATTATTTTTGTTAGTGGAAGTTAGATCAGAGTTTTTCTTTATCTTAATTATTAAATTTTGCTTGGAAACTATTTAAATTCAACACTCATGCCAGCAATGAGAAATTTTAAAATTATGTATATTTAAAAAAATCATTCTAATTGTTAATGGGTGTGCATACATTTGTATGCATTTGTAGTATATGGTCTCTAAGGACATTTCCATTAAATCTTTAATGTCTTGAAACTCATCTATATTCTTCTGTATATATTTGTACAATCCTACTTCTTTTATCACTAACATGTGGTTTAATTATACTGAATTATAAGTTTGTTTAAAAACACATTGTTTTATGATATTCTATTTAATTATTGCCTTTTGCTAAAATAAGAATTGCATTACACTTCACATATATAAATTCACCAGCATTTGAAATAATTGCATGGATACTGCACAGAATAAATTGTAGAATTATTAACACATTTGTAGGGGCTGCTGATAAAAACCAGTGAAGGGGGCGGGTGGTGGCGCACCTGGTTGAGCTCACATGTTACAATGCTCAAGGACCTAGACTTGAGCCTCCAGCCCCCACCTGCAGGGGGGAAGCTTTGCAAGTGATGAGGTATTGCTGCAGGTGTCTCTCTGTCTCTCTCCTTCTCTATCACCCCCTTCTCCCCCAATTTCTGGCTGTCTCTATCCAATAAATAAATATAATAAAAAAATAAAAGCCAGTGAAATGCCATAAGAGGAATTTTAGTGTCTGGACTATTTTAGTGAAAGAGGAATTCTGGAGGCATGACCATGAAGTAGCAATGGCTCCTCTGCCAACTAGATAAAGCTACAAGAAAAAAAAAATTACTTACAATGTTTCCAAATTACAACAGGGACTACAAAAGAAATCAACTCAGCTACAAGTGGTTGCAGGCATGTGTGGTCAGAGGGTAGAAAAATGGAGAGAGTAACAGACACTCTTAGGACAGAAGCAGTACAGTTGCCAATGCCTTCTCAGAAACTACTTAACAAAGCCTGTCTTTGGTTACAGGAATGTGGAAAGAAAATATTTTTTCCAACACTATCTGCTTTATTTTCCACAATAAATGGCTCTGCTTAGCTTATGATGATAAAATAAGTCTATTGATTATACTTCAAAATTTAAATACCCTGATGTTCCCCCTTAATATTTATTTATTTATTTATTTATTTATTTTTATAAAAAGGAAACACTGACAAAACCATAGGATAAGAGTGGTACAACTCCACACAATTCCTACCACCAGAACTTCATATCCCATCTCCTTCCCTGATAGCTTCCCTATTTTTTAACCCTCTGGAAGTATGGACCCAGGGTCTTTATGGGGTGCAAAAGGTGGAAGGTTTGGCTTCTGTAATTGCTTTCCCGCTGAACATGGGCATTGGCAGGTCAATCCTTACTCCCAATCTGTCTCTCTCTTTCCCTAGTAGGGCTGGACTCTGAGGAAGTGGGGCTCCAGGACACATTGGTGCAGTCATCTACCCAGGAAAGTTCAGTTGGCATCATGTTAGCATCTGGAACCTGTTAGCTGTAAGAAGAGTTAACATATAAAGCCAAACAAATTGGGGAGTCGGGCTGTAGCGCAGAGGGTTAAGCACAGGTGGCGCAAAGCACAAGGACCGGCATAAGGATCCCGGTTCGAACCCCGGCTCCCCACCTGCAGGGGAGTCGCTTCACAGGCGGTGAAGCAGGTCTGCAGGTGTTTATCTTTCTCTCCTCCTCTCTGCCTCCCCCTCCTCTCTCCATTTCTCTCTGTCCTATCCAACAACGACAACAACAATAATAACTACAACAATAAAACAACAAGGGCAACAAAAGGGAATAAATAAATAAAATAAATATTTAAAAAAAAGCCAAACAAATTGCTGACTAATCATGAACCTAAAAGCTGGACTATTGCAGATGAAGATTTGGAGGTCTCCATTTTGGAAATAACTTCTAGGTCTATTTTTATAGTAGGTTATATTCTGAAAGACTCATGACTATACTAGTTTTTTCCTGAGCTTGACATCTGATATGCAGGTGAATCCAAGTTGTCTGGGGAGATGATGTCATGACTGGAAAAACGGCTAGATAGCTAGATCAGGGAAGAATCTATCTCCCAAATATGGGAAACATGTATAAATATTGCAGGAAAGTGAGCCCCACCCTAGAGGTTTCAGGACTGGGGGAAATATGGGCTTTACAGAGGAAGCGGGAGCTTCCTGCTGTCTTAGGGTTTAAGAAGGCTATAGATAATTATTGCTACAATCAAATTATTTGGAAATCGGTCTAACTTTGAAAATCCCATTGTTAGTATTTACTGTATCATACACAACATCATAATAATTTATGTCATTTGACATTATTTATATATATAGCTGTGTCTTATCAAGTAATGCCACCAGTTGCTTAAGTTCTCCCTGGTCTAAGCTTTTAGGAAAGTCAGTATTTCAAAGAACAAGTCAGCTTAATATGTGTTTTATATTGCTCTGTCCTTTGGACTTTCTTCAATTCTAACTCTTGTTTCCTCATTTCTCTCTACATTAAGTCACACATTATGTACCTCTAGAAGTAATATTCTTATTACTATCTTCACTCCTTTTTAAGTGTATTTTAAGGGTCAGGGTCAGTGGATCAAGTTCCATCTTGGTATGTGTACAAGCGGAGGTACTACAACTGGTACCTGTGTTCAGCCTCTGTGCTGTCTCCCAGGACATGCATTGCAATTAAACAAACAAACAAACAAACAAATAAATAAAGGCTTCACAGGAGCACAGCGTGGCTCAGGTTTAAGACAATCAAGGTTTATTACAGCAGTACAGAATGGTATATTTTAAGTACAGTTAGATAGGCAATTATTGGCAGAAGTTAAGAGTAGGAGGCCCATGAATCCAGAAGTTACCAAAGTTCAGCTCCATGTGTTATCTCCTGGGAGATGCAGCATGGCAGGCACTGCTAGCATGCAGGAAAGCAGGGAGCTGAAGCATGGAGTGAAGGCAAAGAGGGCAACTTCCACTTGGTGTGTGTATAGATTCAGTCCTGATGTCAGCCTGACATCAGCCATATGCTAACTACATTCTCAACCATATACTAGTCAAGTCCCAAAGTCCTACTCATAGGCTGTATCACAACAGACATAGCCTGAAATATATAGTAATAATTGGAAAGGAAAAATTACATTGCATAGAGCATAATCACATTTTATTTAAAAAATATGATAAGCACTGATTTTCACATGTACATACTTATATACAACTCATAAGCTTTTTTTTTTTTCCAATTGTGGTTATATAGAATAAAATGCTTGGTTTTCAGGAAGTTTTTATCTTAATGATTAATTTTTGACATTTTTACAAAGGACAAATAAATGAAAGCTTGAATAAAAGTACTCTGCCTATGAATCCTCATTATTTGGTAATTAAAAAACTTGAATATATGCCAGGTGAATATACAGATCCCATGACTATTTTTATTTTTAAATTATAGAATTACCTGTTGACAGGGGTTTGAACTCACACCATTCCCATCACCAGAGTTCTGAATCTTCACTCTCCCCACTGCAATCCACCACTGTTCTCCTAAAATTGTAGACATGGGCTGACCGTCTTCTCTCCAACTATCTGTCTATATTTATACAAAGTTACCTCTTCTTTTCCTGATTCAATACTGTTTTCCACTCATGACATCAAAGCTACCTCCATATGTGCCTCCTCTTTTCCTTCTCTCTCTGGGTGCTGATGGAGCTGGAGTACAGAGTCCTCTTATCTTCATCTGATCACTTCTCCCCCACTGGGAGTATGAATCAGGGTTGTTTATGGGAAGCAGAAGGTAGGGGTTCTGCCTTCTGTAGCTGCTTCTTCGCTTAGCATGGGCATTGACAGGTCGATCCATACCCCTAGCCTCTTTCTGTCTTTCCCTAATGGACCAGAGCATTGGAGATGTGAGGGTCCAGGTCACATAGGTGAGACCATCTGCCCAGAGAAATTGGGGTGGCGTCATGGTAGTATCTGCAGCCTGGTATCTGAAAAGTGGCATGACATAAGTTGAGGCAAGATGGTAATGAACAGGAACCAAAAAGTAGGATCAGTACAGATGAGATTAGGGATTTTAGGGTAGAAGAAAGCTAGGGAAACCATTTTAGGCATGTTCCTATAATAGTTTTGCTTGAGTTTGGTAACTAACCTGAGGTTGGATGAGAATGTAGTCTGAGAAAATGGTGTCAGAATGGAGCACCAGATTTGAAGAGTTGCGAGACTGACTTCTCAGGCTGGTATCTCAGGTTATAATCCATAGTAGGATTTCAATAGCAGCATAATGTGGGGTGGCAGCACCAGTAGCAATTTGGTTAAAGTTGGTTAAAATCATATTTTTTATTGCTGAATAATATTCCATTGAGTATATGTCCCATAACTTTTTAAATTAACCATCTGTGGAGGGACATTTTGGTTGCTTCCAAAATTTTGCTATTGTAGATAATGCGGTTATGAACATGGGGGTGCATATATCCCTTCAAATTAGTGATATTATCTCTTTTGGATAAATGCCTAGGAGTGGGGTTGCTGGGTCTTAAGGTATTTCCATCTGTATTTGCTTAAGGATTTTCCATAATGGCCCTAGCATTTTGCATTCCCACCAGCAGTATATTAGAGCTCCTTTCTCTCCACATCCTTTCCAACATTTATCATCTCCTGTTTTGTTGATGAAGGCCACTCAGTTGTGAAGTGGTACCTCAGTGTGGTTTTAATTTGTATTTCTCTGGTGATGAGTGATTTAGATTTCTGCATATGTCTGTGGGCCATGCGTATCTCTTCTTGGAGAACTTTCTATGCATGTCTTTGGCCGACTTTTTTTATTGGGTTGTTCTTTTTCTTTTTGTTGAGCCGAATGAGTTCTATATAGATGTTTGACATCAAGTGTATGTCTGAAGTATGATGTGCAAATAAGTTCTCCAGTTTACCATGTTTCCTGTTTATCTTTATGGAGATCCCGTGATATTTCTAGGATAGGATAATGGGTGTGAAATAGAACATCAGGGAGAAAAAAGAATTTGAAGTATTATGTTAAGCAAAATAATGTATTCAGTGAAGAGAAGGCAGTGGCAATTCTATTAGAGTAATTTTTTGGCACTCTTTATTTGTTTATTTATTTATTTATAAAAAGGAAACACTGGAAAAATCATAGGCACTCTTAGATGATGCTGGTGGCAGGGATCCAAGTCCTTGTGCATGGCAAAGTGCTGTACTAGATAAACTATTTCTTTTTTTTTTTTTTAATTTCTTTTTTATTTAGGAAAGGATAAATTAACAAAACCATAGGGTAGGAGGGGTACAACTCCACACAATTCCCACCACCCAATCTACATATCCCATCCCCTCCCCTGATAGCTTTCCCATTCTCTATCCCTCTGGGAGCATGGACCAGGGTCATTGTGGGTTGCAGAAGGTGGAAGGTCTGCCTTCTGTAATTGCTTACCCGCTGAACATGGACGTTGACTGGTCGGTCCATACTCCCAGTCTGCCTCTCTCTTTTCCTAGTAGGGTGTGTCTCTGGGGAAGCGGAGCTCCAGGACATATTGGTGGGGTCTTCAGTCCAGGGAAGCCTGTCTGGCATCCTGATGTCATCTGGAACCTGGTGACTGAAAAGAGAGTTAACATACAAAGCCAAACCAATTGTTGAGCAATCATGGACCCAAAGGTTGGAATAGTGGAGAGGAAGTGTTGGGGGGGGTTACTCACTGCAAACTCTAGTGTACTTCTGCTTTCAGGTATATATTTTGTACTAGTTTATGGATACGTGTGAACATATGGTCACTCTCACAGAACCTGGTCTATATTTAGGTTTTGGGACTTTGTTAGAAAGTGATCCAACTGGGATGGAATGAGAGAATACTATGAAAGGAAAGGTTGCACCTGAGTAATGAAGCTGAAGGGTTGTCATTCCACACGTGAAGTCTCTGGACACAGTCTGAAGTGAAGCATGTTAAGGTGGCAATTGTTGTGTTGATTAGGTTGCGATCAGCAGATGCAATACTATTTGATATGGATTGGGAGAGGCATGTGGGAAAGTGGGCCCTATCCAAAGGTTCCAGGACTTGGGGATAATATAAGCTCTGTAGTGGAGATGTGAGGTTCCTGATGTCTTAGGGTTCAAAAAGACAATGGATACTTAATGTTATCATCACATTATTTGGTAATTGGGTTAACTTTGAAAAGTCCTTTTGTTAGGGTTTGCTGTACAGTACCCAATATCTTGTATATAGCTGTGCCACTGGTTGCTTCTGATCTACTTGGTTTAGGCTTTTGAGAGAGTCTGCATATCAAATACACATCCTATATATTAAAAAGACTCAGTCTGTGTTTTAAAAACTTCGAGAAATATAATTAATTTTACCCCTCTCATATTAACTAGTGATTTATATGACTACACTTTACTAGGAGTGTACGTAAACACCATTCCCACCACCAAAAGACTGTGTCCCAATGACCCACCCTACTAGAGTAATTTCTGTGTCCCTTCCCACCCACCTACTTCTACTAGAGTAATTTCTATAAACTAAGTAATTCAATGTAATAGTTAGGTGAGATATTTATAGAGTTAATATGAGCTCCATCCTGAGTTCTAACTTTCACTAACTGTGTGAATTTGGCCATTCTTCTTCTTCTAGCGTTTGCCCTTCTTCCGTAGCCAGTCAACAGCATCAGGTTGAGCCTGATGTAAAGTTTCGAGACCTCCTTTGAATCTGAAGAGGTGGCAGTCGTTGACTATGTGGGTCATAGTCTGTCTGTAGCCGCAGGGGCAGTTCGGGTCGTCTCTGGCTCCCCAGCGATGGAACATAGCGGCACACCGGCCATGGCCTGTTCAATAGCGATTGAGGAGGGCCCAATCATAACGTGCTAGGTCAAAGACGGGTTGACACTTGCAGGGGTCTGTGATGAGGTGTTTGTTCTTTACCTCAGCTGACTGCCAACTCTGTTTCCAAGAGTTTGGAACAGAGAAGTTCAGTGTAGGCGTAGGGGACCAGATTGGGTGACGAGATGTCAAGCATTGGACAGGGTGGGCGAAGATATCCGCGTATATTGGCAGACGTGGGAAATGAACTTAGATGATGCCGCATCCCAACGAATATCTGGCGGGGCGATGTTGCTAAGAACTGGTAGCCATGGAACTGGGGTGTAATGGATGGTTCCAGAAATTATCCTCATGGAGGAATATAATTTGGAATTGACCAAGTGGACATGGGGCTACGGAACCATACTGGGGCACAGTATTCTGCAGTGGAATAGCATAATGCCAGAGAGGATGATCGTAGTGTGGAAGCGCTCGTGCCCCATGAGGAGCTGGCCAGTTTTGCAATGATGTTATTCCTCGTGCCCACCTTTGCTGCAGCTTTTATGAGATGTTCGTGAAATGACAGAGTGCGATCCAGAGTAACGCCAAGATAGACTGGCTGGGCTTCATGCCGGATTCTCGTATCGCCAAGCTGCACATTAAGCTCACGCGAGGCCGAGGCATGGTGTAGATGGAAAACAGATGATACCGTTTTTGCAGTGCTAGGGATTAGTCGCCATTTTTTACAGTAATCAGATATCAGATACATGTCTTTCGTGAGTGTTTCCTCGAGGATGTTGAACTTTGATGCCTGAGTTGCATAGCAGATGTCATCGGCGTAGATGAACTTCCTTGAAGAAGTTTCTGGGAGGTCATTGATGTAAATATTGAATAGCGTAAGAGCCAGAACAGAGCCCTGGGGGAGGCCACTTGAGACAAGTCTCCATCTGCTAGACTTGTTACCCAGATGCACCCGGAATCTTCTGTTTTGGAGAAGAAACGATATAGTGTTGGCCACCCATGGAGGCAGGCATCTTGAGATCTTGACTAGGAGACCATGGTGCCAAACCATGTCATAGGCTGCTGTGAGATCAACAAAGATAGCACCCGTCTTTAAATTCTTCTGGAATCCATTCTCAATGTAAGTTGAGAGGGCCAGGGCTTGTTCGCAGGTAGATCTTCCTGGGCGGAAACCAGCTTGGGCGGGTGATAGGAATTTCTCTGTAAGATGAGAAATACATGACAGAAGCAGCCTATCAAGGAGTTTGTAACACATGGAGAGGAGGGAAATTGGTCTATAGCTGGCCGCCAGTGTTGGGTCTTTCTTTGGTTTCAAAACCGCTATAATCTTCGTGCGACGCCAAACTTTGGGCATAGACTCAGATTCCAAGATGTGGGACAGGAATGAAGTGAGCCACTTCTTTGCCATGGGACCCAGGTTAAGAATGAGTTCTGGGGTGATGTTATCATAGCCAGCAGCTGTTCCCGGTTTAACCCTCTTCAAAGCGTCTTCCAGTTCAGACAGTGTAAAGGGAGAGAGTTTTGGAGATGGACAAGATAACCAGAAGTGGGATGACCACTCATGGGAAATTTCTCTTTTCCAGACTGGGTCGATCTTAGCACATCCAACTTGAGTTAGGTGACTGGCCACTGAGTTTGGAGATACGGGAGGATGGGAGATGGGAGGGGGTTGGCTACCGGCACCCAGTCTGTGAAGAAGCTTCCAGGCCTTCCTACTTGAGTGGGTGAAGTTCAGACTTTCCGTGAGTTGTTGCCAGCGGGCTTGGCGTGCTGCATCCAGGGAGGCAATGAGATGGTCAGCCACATCTGGATCGCCCGACTCATCATACTGCTTTAGTAGTTGCTCGCATTCAGCATCAAGACAAGGTGTATAGTTAGCATGTCTCCCACGAGGAATAGCTTGGGAAGCTGCTTTGAAGATGGCTTGGCGGAAGCACCTGTAGGAATCTTCAGAGGGGATAGAGTTAATTGGAATTGCAGGAATAGATTTGTTGGTAAGATCACTGAACAGATGCCAGTTTGCATTCCGAAAGTTCCATCTTAGTTTCTCCGAGCACAGAGTCAGTGGGAGCTGGAGACCAATGTGGATGATAGCTGGGCGGTGATGACTGTGCGGGAAGATCTTGAGAACTTGTCTTGTAGTGGGGAAAGGCTTGGCCGTTGACTGTGCAAATCCAGCACAGGTTGGGTGACGAGTCTTTATTCCATCTAGCACTGTGAAAAGAACTTGGCTGTTTGGGATCGTATAATAGGGAGAGGTCATTCGCTGAAGCCCAGTCGGCTAAGATAGAGCCATCAGCATGAGTGGAGGAATATCCCCAGTCTTGGTGATGACTATTCAAGTCTCCAACGTAAATGGCTGGGTGATTCGGGCTAGGCAGGACCTCATTATCCCATGAGGCACTGGGAGGCTTATATACGTTGACAAGCTAAATAGTTCCAATAGTAATGGAGTCGTAGAAGGTCGAAGAGGCCGTATGGTAAACGTCCTCAAGACACGATTTGGTGTAGATGGCTCGGCCGTGTTTAGGATGGAAATTATAGCATATTAAATCGAATCCACTGATGGTGAATCGAGCAGCTTCATCGACTGCTATATGTGTTTCTTGTAGGCAGATAACATCTGCCTGATGCTGTATTGCCAATTGACCAAAAACAACGCGTTTGGCAAAGGACAGCCCCTCAACATTAAGTTGGAGGACTCAAAAAGCAGGACCAACAGCTTGAAACCTGTCAGGAGCTGCTTGTTGCTGGCTTTGAAAGTGACTGGGATCCATGTGGATTCAGTTGGCTAGGGAGGATCGTCAGTTTCCCCAATGAATGGGTACTCACGAGATGCACCACGGGAAGGTCGATCCAATGCATCCCTGATATTGGATTTGGCCATGATATTGTTTGAGTTACTCATTATTCTCAGAGAGGTGTAGCTGATTTTAATACCTACATCATGAGTAAAATGAAAGTTGGTCATCATAACATATACATCATGTAGAGTCTGTAATAATTAAATAAAATATTACACAGAAAAACTTTTAGTATGTGACCTAGTAAATACTATATATGTATATATATATAAAATATATATATATGCTAAATGATATGATTGTGATTAGCAAGACTTAAAGAAGCATTAATTATGGAAAAAGTAGTTTATCTCTAACAATATTGCTGACATTATAGGGAAATTGAATGATACACAGTAGAACACTACTACATGTCTTTTTAAAGAGTTTTACTTATTTACAGAGAGAGAGAGAGAGACACCAGAGTATCAGTTGGTCATATTCAGTGTTGAGGATTCCAGGGCCTCAGTCTTTCAAAGCATGCATTTGAGTGCTCAAGCTATATCCCTAACTGCCTTTGAACACATGATTCTTTTTTTTTTATTTCTTTATTGGGGAATTAATGTTTTATATTCTACAGTAAATACAATAGTTTGTACATGCATAACATTTCCCAGTTTTCCATATAACAGTAAAGCCCTCACTAGGTCCTCTGTCATCTTTTTTGGACCTGTATTCTCCCCTCACTCCCCCACCTACCACAGAGTCTTTTACTTTGGTGCAATACAACAATTCCAGTTCAGGTTCTACTTGTATTTTCTCTTCTGATCTTGTTTTTCAACTTTTGCTTGAGAGTGAGATCATCGATATTCATCCTCTGTTTCTGACTTATTTTGCTTAACGTGATTTCATCAAGCTCCATCCAAGATCGGCTGAAAACAGTGAAGTAACCATTTTTAATCGCTGAGTAGTATTCCATTGTGTTTATATACAAAGACTTGCTCAACCACTCATCTGTTGTTGGACACCTGGGTTGCTTCCAGGTTTCAGCTATTACAAATTGTGCTGCCCAGAACATATGTGTACACAGATCTTTTTGGATGGTTGTGTTGTGTTCCTTAGGATATATCCCCAGGAGAGGAATTGCAGGATCATGGGGTAGGTTCATTTCTAGCCATCTGAGAGTTCTCCAAACTGTTCTCCACAGAGGTTGGACCAATTTACATTCTCACCAGCAGTGCAGGAGGGTTCCTTTGACCCCACAACCTCTCCAGCATTTGCTGCTGCTACCTTTTCTGATGTATGGCATTCTCATAGGAGTGAAGTGGTATCTCATTGTTTTTATTTGCATTTCTCTGACAGTCAAAGACTTGGAGCATTTTTTCATGTGTTTCTCAGTGTTTTGGATCTCTTCTGTGGTTAATATTCTGTCCATGTCCTCTCCCCATTTTTGGATGGGATTATTTGTTTTCTTGTTGAGTTTGGCAAGCTCTTTACATATTTTGGTTATTAGCCTCTTGTCTGATATATGGCATGTGAAAATCTTCTCTCATTCTGTGAGGGGTCTCTTGGTTTGGGTGGTGGTTTCTTTTGCTGTGCAGAATCTTTTTAATGTAGGCTCATAGGTTTATACTTGCCTTAGTCTTCTTTGTAATCAGATTAATTTCATTGAAGATGTCTTTAAAATTTATGCAGAAAAGAGTCCTGCCAATATTTTCCTCTAACTATTTGATAATTGCTGGTCTAATATCCAGTTCCTTGATCCACTTGGAATTTACTTTTGTATTTGGTGAAATAGAGTTGTTCAGTTTCATTCTTCTGCAAGTTTCAACCCATTTTTTCCAACACCACTTGTTGAAGAGACTCTGCTTTCACCATTTAGTAGTCTGGGCACCTTTGTCAAAGATTAGAAGTCCATAGGTGTGGGGGCTTACTTATAGGCTCTCAATTCTATTCCACTGGTCAGTGTGTCTACTCATGTTCCAGTACCAAGCAGTTTTGATTACAATGGCCCTATAATACAATTTGAGATCTGGAAGTGTGATGCCTCACTTCTGCTCTTTCTTCTATAGATTGTTTTGGCAATTCTAGGTCTTTTCTGGTTTCAGATAAACATTTGTAGCATTTATTCTATTCTCCTAAAACTGTGGTAGGGATCTTGATGGGGATAGCATTAAAAGTGTATATGCCTCTGGGTAGTATATTCATTTTGATGATGTTAATTCTTCCAACCCATGAACGCCATTCTACTTCTTTGTGTCTTTTTAAATTTACCTTGAGTAATGACTAATAATTTTCAGTATACAAGTCTTTCACTTCTTTGGTTAGGTCTATTCCTAGATATTTTATTGTATTTGTTGCTACAGTAAAAGGAATTGACTTCTGGATTTCATCTTCTTCTAACTTAGTGTTTGCATAGAGGAATGCCACTGACTTTTGAATGTTAATTTTGTAGCCTGACAACTTACTGTATTGCCTGATGATTTCCAAAATCTTCTTGCTGGATTCCTTAGGTTTTTCTGTGTATACTATCACGTCATCTGCAAATAGGGAGAGTTTGACTTCTCCTCCAATCTGCATCCCTTTAATTCCTTGCTCCTGCCTGATTGCTATGGCAAGAACTTCCAACACTATGTTAAATAGTAATGGTGATAGTGGGCAGCCCTGTCTAGTAGCTGATCTGAGTGGAAATGCTTCCAGTTTTTCACCATAGAGTATGAGTTGGCTGTAGGTTTGCTATATATAGACTCCACTATCTTCAGGAATTTTCCCTCTATTCCCATTTTTTTTGTAGTGTTTTGATCATAAAAGGATGTTGTCAAAGGCTTTCTCTGCATCTATTGATATGACCATGTGGTTTTTGGTCTTGCTTTTGTTAATGTGGTGGATCACGTTGACTGATTTATGTATGTTAAACCAACCTTGCATGCCTGGGATAAACCCCACTTGGTCATGATTAACAATCTTTTTAATATACTGCTGTATCCAATTGGCTAGAATTTTGTTCAGTATTTTAGCATCTATGTTCATCAGAGATATTGGTCTGTAGTTTTCTTTTTTGTTGTGTCCCTTTCTGCTTTTGGTATCAAAGTGATGTTGGCTTCATAGAAGCTGGAAGGGAGTATTCCTGTGTCTTCAATCTTCTGGAAGACTTTCTGCATATGGAATATTCTTGTTTATTTTTTTATTGCCTCCATGGATATCGCTGGGACTCAGTGCCTGCACTATGAATCCACTGCTCCTGGAGGATATTTTTTCCCTTTTGTTTCCCTTGTTGTTTATCATTGTTGTTGTTACTACTGTTGTGGTTGTTGTTGGATAGGACTGAGAGAAATCGAGAGAGGAGGGGAAGATAGAGAGGGTGAAAGAAAGACAGACACACGCAGACTTGCTTCACCACTAGTGAAGCAACCCCCCTGCATTTGGGGACCTGGGGGCTGGAACTGGGATCTTAATGCCAGTCCTTGCGCTTTATGCCATGTGTGCTTAACCCTCTGTGCCACCACCCAACTCCCTTAAATTTGTTTTGGGGGTGGGGAGGAGTGGGGGGGGGGGCTGGAGAAATGGACATGATTGGCAGGGCTCCTAAAATGGAGACTTTGAAGAGGAAGAAAGGGGCTGGGCACTGACTCCTCTGGAAGTGCAAATACATTACAATGCTCAAGAACACCTGTTCAAGCCCCAGGTCCCTACCTACAGATGCTTCACAAGTGGAGAAACAATGCTACAGGTGTCTTTCTCTCATCTTCCTCTTCCCTCTCAATTTCTCTGTCTCAAAAAAAAGTTAAAAACCAAGAGAAAGAAATTGTTATGAAGCATTGTAGTAGGTAGAACAAAACTATTTAGGATGAGACTAAAAAGGGTAAAGACAATCTAATGGGTTATATATACAAGTATATACACATACACTATACAGTATAACTCTATGTTTAAAAAATTGCCCCTATTCAGCAAAGAAGCAATTACAGAAGCCAGACCTTTCACCTTCTTCACCTCATAATTATCCTGGGTCCATACTCCCAGACGGATAAAGAATAAGAAAGCAACCAAGGGGGGGGGGGATATTGGGTATGGAGTTCTAGTGGTGGGAATTGTGTGGAGTTGTACCCCTCTTATCCTATGGTCTTGTCAGTATTTCCATTTTACATATAAAAATTTTTAAAAATGCAAGAGCTAATTAATTATCTTATGGAAAACCTGAGAACTTTTGCAGAAAAGTTTAGTTTAAAAAGTAGAGAAGATTACATAACATATTTCCTCCATAATAATAATAAAAAAAGGATCAAAGAGATTACATCAGTGGGAATGTTCAAGTGCTGGTAAACAGACTTGTATAGTGTATTATTTACAGAGGCCTGAAATTCTCCTACTCTCTAGCTGCCCCCTCCAAAATTTTCAGTTGTTCAACTGAATGACAAAAAATATCACAGAGGGGCCAGGTGGTGGTGCACCTAGTTGAGCACATGTTTTACAATATGCAAGGACCTGGGTTCAAGCCCATGGTGCCCACCTGCAGGAGGAAAGCTTCACAAGCAGCAAAGCAGTGCTGCAGCTGCAGGTGTCTCTCTGTCTCTCTCCCTCTGTTTCCCTCTTCCTTTCAATTGCTGGCTATCTCTACCAATAAATAAATAAATAAATAAAATTAAAAATATGTAGGTGAGTCTAATATTTAAAAATAAATAATAAACAAAAGTATCACAGATGTATGTAGTCTTATCTTTACTCCATATCTTTACTAGTTTGCTATAAAATCACCTGATTTCCAGTAGTTACAACCTGGTTTTCCTTTACCTCAGATCTTTTTTTATAAATTTCCTTTATCTTTATTTATTTATTAGATAGAGACAGCCAGAAATTGAGAGGGAAGGCAGTGACAGACAGGGAGAAAGAGACAGAGAGATTCTGCAACACTGTTTCACCACTCAGAAAGCTGCCTTCTGCGAGTGAGGACCCGGGGTCCCAACCTGAGTCCTTGCACACATAGTTAACGCATGCGCTCAACCAGGTGCGCCACCACTTGGCTCCTTTACCTTAGATCTATCTGACTGGTAAACAACCAAAGTATGTGGACTACCCTGTTGAAGAATCAGGTCTACTTAGAAACAGTACTTAACCAATAACAGAAATTGAGATCGTTTATAGGGGTGATTTCCACATGGGTCTCTATATTTTCTACAGCTAAATTAGACCACTGTACTACGTGACTTAATAAAATGCTTTTACTTCCTTGTCGCATTCCGTACTCACTGTTAAGTGTTTCATCTTTTAAATAAGCTTCCTTTTCTATAATTCTATACCACGGGATGCAGAATAAAATCTAAATCAGCTGAAGAAATTATCTTAATTAATGGCTTATTTATTTATGAGAAAAGGAAAACCACTCTAGCACATATGCTGTTGGGAATTGAACACTGATCCTCACACATACAATGCTAGCATTCTAACTTTACAAGCCTCCCAAGCTGCAGGAGATCATTTTATCTGTCTTTTTTTGTTTTTTTTACAAAGATATCACAAAATAAGCTGTTGTCTAGAAAGAATCTCTGAAATCTTTAGTTAGATAACAAATGAGATCACTTGGCTGCTTCAGCAGACATAAGAAAATCAGATTCATTTTTGGTACATTTACTTTTAAGAAGCAAGGGCTGCTGTGAATGGCAGCTTAGACGTGAAGTTAGTGATGTACCCACATGCGCTGATCCACAGTTTTGGCCTGCTCTCCATATGCACGGCACAGCTGGCCAGCCTGCTGGAGGAGCCTACTGTAGAAGAGAGCCTGCTGGCTGGAGATAAAACACACCTGCTCCTCGTTGCTTCCTTCTGGGACCATCTATGCTAAACAGAATCATCTGTTTTTCAATAAAAATGGGGCTTAGCTGTTTGTTACAGCATACAGTATGTGCCAGGATTGGGAAAATAAAAGCCAGAACCCACAGAGGTAAGTTCCTAGAACGTTATTCTAGGTAAAAAGAGAGCTGTAGCCACCAGTTTTTATTGGTCTCATACCCACTATCATTACTGAGACATCCTCAATCCTAACATAAGCTGAATTCTCAAAGTTCTACAGGTTTGCATTTGGTTATAATGGTCCATTATGACCAAGCTTAGAGCTTGATATTGAGATCCTCCAAGAGAAGTGCTAGAAAAACCTGCTGGAAACTTTGATTGCTTTATAAGTAGATCGCTTATATAGTTGAGTAAACTTAAGCCATATTACCCCATGTGAAAAATTAACATTATTTATAAAAACAGTAAATTTGGGGAGTTGGGCGGTAGGGCAGCAGGTTAAGTGCACATAGTGACACAAAGCAGAAGGACCAGAATACAGATCCCGGTTCCAGCCCCGGCTCCCCACCTGCAGGGGAGTTGCTTCACAGGCGGTGAAGCAGGTCTCTGGGTATCTGTCTTTCTCTCGCCCTCTCTGTCTTCCCCTCCTCTCTCCATTTCTCTCTGTCCTATCCAACAATGACGATAACAAAAATAACTACAGCAATAAAACAACAAGGGCAACAAAAGGGAATAAATAAATAAATATTTTTAAAAAACAGTAAATATGTAGTTCAAATTCTCCAAAATTCTTTTTTGTAAGTTCAAGACTCAGAAATAACAGCTCAAGAAAGGTAAATCATTCCTAAATATGTAAAATTTGCCCAAATGTAAACAAGTCTATAAAATTCTGTTTTGTGGCATCTTAGAAGCTGTTGCTGAGATTCACTGTATCATTTGAGTCATGAGGATTAGGAGAGAGGACAAAGACTGAATTTCCTAAGAGATTCCAAGTTGGTGAGTTACTCTCTTTCTTCCTTTGCTTGAATATTTTTCTAAAGTTTGGCTTTCTACTTCTAACCTAGTAGAAAGAGAAAATGCTTTTCTTTTGCATATTCAGCTTGATATGTACATGACAAGATTTAATATTTGCAGGAGTTCTTTTGGCTAGTAGGAATCCTGATTTTCATTAGATTCGCACATTTAATTTAAGTGAATTAAACAGACTTTCCTTGGTGTGTGGTTAACAGTGCACACAAATCAAATAGGGAGAAAAGAGGTTTTCACAACTTTTTTTCTAGGGATGCCAATATAGCAAAGTTCCTTCTCCTTCATATTGAAGAAGACTGAATTTTTACTTCAGACTGAAGTAGAAGTAATAAATTGCATGATAACTAATAGCATTATTAATTGATTAGGTAATTATGGAACTTTTACAAATTATCCAACTATGATTTTGACGCTTTACTATACCTCTTTTAATGACTGTTCAAATCATAGCTTGTGTATAATATATGCAACAATTTGGAAAAGAGTAGATTATAGAAGGCTAGCTCAATTTTCTCAACAATAGCTATAAATAACATAACACAGATTATATACACAACTTCAGCTCTAACTGCCATATTAAAATATGACAAAGGTCACATGTTTCTCCAACTTATCCAAACACTTGTTTCAAGATTGCACACAGAAAAGCACTGAGATGTTATGTTACTTTTGTGTAAATCTTTGAACTTTTTGTGAAATCTAAATTTTTAGCACACCTTAATTTTGACTGGACCCATTTCAAGGACTCAGAGCCACACATGCTACTATACAGGACTGTAGGTCTACATGAGGGTTAGAAACAAAATTCAAAATTCAAGAAAGACAAAGTGCTGCTACTTTCAAATTCAGTGAAGTTCATTACTGTTTCAATGGAAATTCTAAGAAAGAAAACTATACACTGATGAAAGTCAGATTTTTTTGTAATGAAAAGTGCTCACATTTAAGAAATGGGTTTACTCTTGAGCTCTGTATACCTTGGGATCATCTCAAATTACGTCTTGGCATCTGCAGAAGGATACAGTCATTTTTACTGCCTCTTGATTAACAAACAAGGACAAAAATATGAATAACATAAATATTAAGGGATACTTACATTAGACTTTGGATTTTTTTTAAAGGAGAATATTCTTCACCTCATATTGGAATCAGTTTCTTGAGTAAGCATCATCACTAAGACAAACAATGCCACGAAATGATTTGGTGGACATTATTGTCCCTACCAAATTTTTCTGATAACAGTAAAGGGAAAATAAACCATTTTTAATGGTTCTATTTGCTTTTGTTGTTACTGCTAGTCACTTACTGCTGCAAATGATGCACAAGTAACCTTGTTCTAATTTGGACACTTAGCTCTAGACCTTAGAGAGAGATTATTTCTAGCTAATCCTGTATAGTTAGGACAAATAAACCTAAAAAAATTTTAAAATTGAAATAGAGTGTTAGTTTCTTTAATTAATAAAAATATAAGGCATAAACACTTTCTCTGCCAGGACATTAATGCCTAGTATGTATTTCTGGTATTGGCTAATATAGCCTCCAAAATTCTATATAATATTATTTATTTTCTAAACCTTCAACATCAAAGAATAATATAATGACTTATGAATAGAAAGATACAAAAATATCTTCCTTAATTAAAAAAGAAAAATCTCTTCCTTATAAAAATCTAATCACAGTACCTTTTAAATTATATTATAGAATATCATCTGTGTCAATATATACTCATTTTTTCAATATACAATATATGTAAGCTGTGATCTTAAGTTAAGCATAAAGCAGACATAGCTATCTTTCCTCAGCCAAGGAATCTCCCTTTATCAGAGTTCTGGGACATGTGGTTCTATGGGAAGAGTTCCAGATAAAGAAGACATGAATACATCATATAAGTATTACTAGGAAAACATGTTGTTGAGGAAAAACTTGAATGAACAGTGAATGTAAAAGCTAATAAGGAAGCATTATTGAAAATGCCTTACATATTTTTAAATGGAGAATAGTATAAGGACACTTCATACTAAAGACCAGTTAGAATAAGATGTTTGGAAACATTTAAGTATTGGGAATATTTTAAAAACCAAAAGCCATTAGGAAAATAATTTCCTGAAATGAGGAAAGATCGTTCACATTTGGATGAAATCCCACTCACAAAAACATTGCCATTGAACAATGCATATTATATTAAATCGTAAATAGACTATGATGAAAAGAGCAATAATTGACTAATCACACATTTTTTCTAATTTAATGTATTGTTTTTAAGTTTTCGATCATTGATAATAAATATGCATGTGTGGTTTTTAAGTCACTTAAAATCTGTTTTCTGGCCTATTTTCCTATCACATTAAATTTTCAAAATATTTCTCCTACCCTAGAGAAATCTATACACCCCAGTTCTATGATTACTACATGTGTATTATGCACCTTACTTTGCAGTGTTTCCTATTATAGTGCAGGCAACACCCTTTATAATAGAAAAAGGCAATGCTTGAATCCAAGATACCCCAACCAGGTACACCTTGTCTTCCCTGATGTTTATCAAATAATCCCATATTAACATTGCCTAGAAATTAACACCCAGTTTCTATTATTTTGCACACATATTTTAAGTTTACTCATATTTAAATGTGTCTTTGAATCTAATTCCTACTGCCTTAAAGTTCTATTCAAGTCTCTCAGACTTGAATGCTTACACACTTTCACTTTTATGCCATTTCTGTCTAATGATTTCCTGTCAGGAGCCTAGCTTTAATTCAGTTTTCTATATTTGGGGGGTAAAGAGAGGAATGTAAATACCTTATTTGAAATGTAGTTAAAATACTTTAAAATGCAAATTGTTTTCCCTAGTAAAGACATCCAATCCTGTTTAGAGGATCATAGTGCTTTATTTTTCAAAACCACTGTCTGACACATATATGATTTTACTGTACTAACTTTTTCATTCAGGCAGAGACACACACACACAGAGGAAGAAACAGCACAGCATTAGCCCTTCCCCCTTCACATACCTTCTTGAGTTGTGAGGGCTCAGATTTGGACTGTACATGATCTACTTTGTGTGCTCTCTCTCTGGCCCTTAGTACTCGACTGTTGAAAATAATTCAATAATGAGTTGATATGACGCCATGGAGTGGATATGAAAAGGAGTAAATTTTGGCTCTGAAGGGAATTTCTGGTTATTAGTGGGGATTATTTTTACATAAATAACAACAGTACAAGAAATCAACAATTTGAATGAGAATGGAAGTATAAAAATGGAAGTATTTTGTAATCAGAGGAGTGAGAATGCTCTCAACTGTGCTAATTGAAGATTTCATGCAAGGGTGGGCAGTTAGAAAAAAAAACACACAAAAGAGGACTGTGATTTAAACAGAGAATCCCATTGTCAACAAGTATATATGAGTATTTTGTTATAATATGTATATCCATACCTACATGCATGCGTGTGTGTGTGTGTGTGTGTGTGTGTGTGTGTGTGTGTGTGTGTGTGTAGGTGGAGACAGTGTACACTGATACCTTGGCACCCATTTTCAGTTGGTTTCAGAAGGCATGGCCAGTGAACATGAACAGCACTGTAGAAATTTTTCCCTTAAGGGGCAAGGAAAATTGAAATGATTTGTTTCTGAACCACAGAAACTTCATATTTCACTTGGCAATGTATAAATTGATGGGATTGTTTTCTTCACACAGAACCTTATAACTTGGCAAGCTTAAATATAAAGCAATACTTAAAAAAAGAACAAAAACTTGACTACTTGTACTGAGAGAAGCAGCTGGTTTAATGGGATGATGGTGAGAGGAGGAAGAGGCAGCAGGCATAGCTCATGACTGGTTTACAGACAGCAGATCCTAAGTAGCTACTGGACACCCCTCGATCCCCATTCCATCCTTCTTCAGCTTGGCAATAAGCTTCAGTTTATTCATCATAGTTACCTTTCTCCAAGTATTGGTGCTCTGCCTCTGTCATGTTCTGGGTGTGCTGAGCAGAACTGAGTTCATGGTCTGGCCATCTTAGCTATTCATGAGGAGAGGAGACATTGCTGCACCCTTGACCAGCCTGCCCAGAGCAAGCAGTGCCTCCCACAGCATTAATAGCAGTGGACATGGCTGGGCCTTTGCCCCTATGATACAGACACTGGAGGAAATACTGGATGTGAGGCCTAGAAAAGCCACATATAGGGCTTTCTACAGAGAGACCTGGCTGGAGCATTTTTATAACCACAGAGCACCCCCTGAGCTACTGAGGAGGATTTGCTGTCCATATAGTTCTTGCAACAGGCCAGCCTCACCACTTGCTCGGGAGCCCCTGAATAGAGGGTACAGCCAAGCAGCAGGCACTGGGTACACCCCAAGGAATGGTAGCTATACTGTGCACAGGCTTAAAGCTTTGCTGAAGTCCTGCTGCATCCATCACCTCCTGGCTCTTGGGTCAGGTGATATGAGGCAGCCCAGTTCCCACCATTGTTGGTGATCTCCATGACCCAGAGGATATCAGAAAGCCAACCTGTGTTTTGGGGTGGAATCACCTGCCTGCCCCTAGATGTTGCCCTGGAAGCAGTGAACCCACATGCTAGTTCCTAGTATCTCAGAGCCCTGTGCAGCTCTACCTGTCTCTCCAGGCACTGTGCCCACCTGTGTCATAGACACCTGTGGGTCAGACCTTCAGTCTCCAGGTCACTCTTAGTACTGCTGCTAGGAGATGAGTTAGCAATTACCCACCTGAATCCTAAGCAAGTGAGTACTAAAAAATATTGCCTTCATGAAATGCACTCAAATTCAAGTTGAAGCCCACAAGTGCCCAAGGTCTGACTCTATTGTGCGGCATATTTGAAACTCTTCCCTTGTAAGCAAAAACTCTTGCCCACTGTAAGGAGAATGAATTTTCCATGAAGTAAGTGACATCACACTATGAATATCCTGTAAAGGTCTAGGAGCTAGGCTTTGACTGAAATGAACTGTTTGCAGTGTTATAGCAGAGAAATAACTTTACAAAGCAGTGTTCTTGGAGCGGGATGGAACTGTATGGCTGGAGAGAAAACATTGGCAGCAGAATTGTGTTATGGCTAATCAAAGTTTGTGATGATAAATAAGATATTGTGAAAAACTCATCAAATCAATTGGGTTTACAGTCAACAATATTTCTCCACCTTTTCCCATATTAGGAAGGTACTTTCTTCCCTGATCCAGCTTTCTGGTCCTTTTTTCCAGCCATGACATCATCTCCCCAGACAATAACTTGGATTCACCTGCATATCAGATTTCAGGATCAGGGAAAACAAACAAACAAACAAACTAGTATAGCCACAGGCTCTTTGGAGTATAACTAAAATAGGCCTACTAGCTATCTATAAAATGGAGTACCCCCTAACTCTTCATCTGCACTATTTCAGCCTTTGGGTTCATGATTTATCAACAATTTGTTTGGCTTTGTATGTTAACTCTCTTTTTAGGCAGCAGGTTCCAGATGCTAGCAGGATGCAGGCCAGACTTCCCTAGACAGAAGACTCCACCATTGTGTCCTAGAGGTCTGCTTCCCCAGAGCTCCACCCCACTAGGGAAAGAGAGAAGCAGGTTGGGAGTATGGATCAACCTGTCAACGCCCATGTTCAGCAGGGAAGCAATTATAGAAGCCAGACCTTCCACCTTCTGCATCCCACAATGACCTTGGGTGTATCCTCCCAGAGGGTTAAAGAATAGGAAAGCTATCGGGAGGGGATGGGATACAGAGTTCTGGTGGTGGGAATTGTGTGGAGTTTACCCCTCTTATCCTATGGTTCTGTCAATGTTTCCTTTTAATAAATAAATTTTAAAAAAACATTGTGAAAAACCAATCAACCAAGTATTTGTTGCAAAGGAGCTGAAAAAAATTAAATGTCCACTATGGAGAGACAGGTGAAATAATTAGAAAGAGAATATATGGTTGAACAGGAAGTTACTATGTGAATGGAACGCCAATTTAATGACAGGAGTAGAGACTTAATGTTTAGGTACTAATGTCCAATGCCAGAAAAAGATAAGAACTAGAGATATGACCCGTATTACATTAATTATGTAAGTACTAAACTTGGTAGATAAATATTCACTGATGTTGGTGCATTTCTTAAGGACTTAGCCACAGAGGTAAGAGAAAAAGGGGTGGGGGGATAGAGTATATTAAAAATCAGACTGAGCTCCAGTTCTTTTAAAATTTGCACTAAATTTGTTATACTTTTCTTGGGGTTAGTTTGGGATTCCTATAGGGTTCTTATTGGAGAGTCATCAAATTGCAATGTTATATCCCACAAAGCACTGAGATTCAGCTTTGCTTTGACTTTGGTTTATGGTGTTAGGTGGTCATCTGCTTTCACTATTTTATTTGTGGCTATCCAATTTAACCAGAAGAGACCTTCTTTACCCCCCCCCCCCTTGAATTGTTTGAGCTCATTTGTTATATATTAAGTGGTTGTATATGTGTGAGCTCATTTCTGGGCTTTGTATTCTGTTCTATTGATGGAAGTGTCCATACCATGATGTTTTGATTTTTTAATTTATTATTGCTTTGTAGTATAAAACTGAAGTTGGGGATTGCGATATCTTGCTATCTTTTTTCCTTTGTTTTTTCTCCTCAGAAGTGCATTGTCTATTGTGTGTGTGTGTGTGTGTGTGTGTGTGTGTGTGTGTGTGGTTCCACACAAATCTTTGGACAAGTTGCTCAATGCAATCTACAGTAAATAAATGAATAAAAACTTATTAAAGTTTTTTCATTGGAGTGGCACAACTGTGGAGAAGTAGAGCCCCAACAACAAACCTGATTTGGATAGGGGATGCATTTCATTTTTAAGCAATGCTTATAATATGAGCTTAATATTTCTTATGAATTCTAAAAAATATTTTGCAGAATATTTCTAAAATTATTCTGGAAAATACTCTTGAAGTTTTCCCAGTTATTAGGTGAGGAGCAACTTGCAAAGTTGTCCTAGGAATCTGTAAGAGGATGTGTCAGTCCCCTAAATGGAAGTGACAGCTGCTAGATAATGTTGGAGTTCTGGCTTGTGCCTTCTGCCCACTCACTGTGACAAAGTTGTGATGCCATGAGTCTGTGAAGAGCTCAAAAAACACTGAAGATATTTCTCTTTGAAAATTCACTGAACAATTGTAAGAAACCTACAAAATATCCACATCTTTTTAAAGAATTAATCATTGCGGACATTTCATGCTTTTTAAATTCCTTTGTATGGGTTTGTTCAAAATCAATGACAATCTTTAAGTGCTAATGGTTTGTTAGCTTCACAGTAATATTTTCCATGATCAATTAGAGAAGCTGTGTCAGTTACTGGTATGATATGATATAATTCCACAGTAATAGTGTCCCACTATATAGAATTATAACAGAAAATTTCAACAAAAGAAGTTTTAATTATAAAAAGAAATGGTCATTGAAGTCATTTTTATAGTTTCTTTCAGTAGTGAAGTATGTTTTATAATCCCTCTGATGTTTTGATACATGTATAATAAATACTTAGAGCTTCTGGTTACAAGGGTGTAGCACTCTTAAGTCAAAACACTGGGAGCAAACTGTGAACCCATAGTCTCATTTTAAAAAGTTGGCATCAGACTTTTGAAAGTTTTCAGAATGATTTTGCTAGAAGCAATGTGTAAGCTGGGAGTTTCAGTCAAAGAACACTGCTTTAAACACTTAGTGAAAATCCATGTTTTGGGGACTATATTTTTGAGATAGTTACTCAGCTTTGAAACACCATTGCAATGAGAATATCCTTTTGAGTCCATATACTAGACATGCATTCCACTGAGAACCAAATTAAAAAAAAAGTACCACAATATACTCTATGATATCTGGGAGCAATATATAAGCAAGCATAGTATTTAGGGTGTTTTAGCTCAGAAAATTATAATGAGGATAAAGAGAAGATCAAAAATGTCAAGACAGTTTCAAAACTCCACTCATTTAGTAGGTATAAGTAGCCTTAGTTCCACATATAAGAACTCTATGAATATCAGAAAAGCAGAAAACTCTGATCTGGCTCTGTCAACCTTTTTGGCTCAAGTTATTAATTCCCCCTATACCAATGGACAAATTTTTGTTATTATTTATTTATTTATTTATTTATTTTTACCAAAGCTGAACAACTCTGTTTCTCTCCTTTGGTTACTTAACATACATCTCCTCCTATCTTATGACCAGTTTCACTGTGATGGAAACAGATACCTAGAAGGATTGAAAGTCTGAGAAATGTCTCAGTCAGGGAGCACTAAGTCCTTTCAGATATCTTTGCAGTTAAATCTATTCCGTGTCTATTAGAGGCCTGGCCCCCACCTATGTGGGGATCCAATGATTCCTTGACTAGAGCCCCAGATGATGGTATGGCCTGGTAGTGACCAAAAAGGCCATCATTTAAGTGAGCCAGTCTCTTGCCCTTACCCAGATTTTTCTAATCCTTTCTTTATCTTATGAGCTTAGACTTCCTCCCAGTATTTAAGTGTCATTTGTTGTATCCAAACCGGTGTTAAATTGATGGGATCTGGACTCAGGTAAGGGAGGGAATAGACCAAAGATTTAAGTGTGATCTAAGTTAACCTTAAGTTTTATGGCATTTTACTTGTTTGGTGGTTATAATAGAGGTTGTCATAGGGGACAATAATCATACTGTAGTTAATATACATACTTTTGTCAGTAAATCCCTTGGCCAATTGTATATAGTGTTACTTCTAAAGATTATCAAGGGGTGAGGTTAATGCTGTTGCTGTCAGAAGAGATTAGGGGCTATCTCTTTCTTTTGAGTAGTTAACTGAGTAGATGAAGTGACTGACAGAAGTGAGGTAGGAGGTAGAAGAGGAAGGTGTCTATGCCTAAGTAGTGAATTTTGATTAGACAGTTTATGGTGTCTTTTTAAAGTCTTCTACTTGCTAGCTGAGCTTACTAAGTCTAAGTCAAATCACAGTAGAGTACTTATTGAGCACTTTTACTTTGAGGTATATAATTATCCCTAACTTATATACACATGTGTACATGTACCTTGTCCCTTTGGGCCCTGGTTTATATATAATGCTTTTAACTTTGCTAGGAAGCATCCCTTCTTGTGGGACTCTCCAGGACCTTGCCCTCACTGCAGAGCAGCAATGGTAGGGACTGCCCCACTCTCTGAAGGGAAGCTATGTTAGCCTATTCTGCCACTCAAAGAAGACTGGTCCTGAAATGTGTACGTCCTAGAATATTCCTAAGTGTGACTATGGACTGAGAGCTCGGACGGACAGGGATGCAGAAGCTACACAGGATCCTGTGCTAAATATCAATAGACATGGGCCCTAGGTCAGATCAGTAGGATAAATAGTTAATGGTATTTATATACTTTTCATATGTTTAGGAGTTACTCTCTACACTAATCTGGCTTTCTAGCCCTATTATCAATTCTAACATTATCTTCCCAGACAGTATTTTTAGCATGTTAGCTATCAGGCTCAAACAAAAATTACTAAGGTCATGGTCCCCATTAAATATACCTGAAATAGAATCCCTAGCTTATTTTCTACCTGAAGAGCCCTACGTTTTTAATATTTAATTTTTAATATTTTAAATATTTTCATTATCTATATTTATTGGATAGAGACAGCCAGAAATCAAGAGGGAAGGGTGATAGAGAGGGAGAGAGACAGAGAAACACCTGCAGGACTACTTCACCACTTGTAAAAATTTCCTCCTGCAGATGGGGGCCAGGGGCTTGAACCAGGTTCCTTGCGCATTGTAATACGTGTGCTCCACTAGGTGCGCCACCACCCAGCTCCAGATCCCTACTTTTATCTTTTCTATTCCTACCTTTTTTATTTTTCAAATTCATTTTATTTATTTATTTATTTATTTATTTATTTAAGAAAGGCAACATTAACAAAACCGTAGGATAGAAGGGGTAAAACTCCACACAATTCCTACCACCCTATCTCCATATCCCATCCCCTCCCCTGATAGCTTTCCCATTCTCTATCCCTCTGGGAGCATGGATCCAGGGTTGTGGGTTGCAGAAGGTGGAAGGTCTGGCTTCTATAATTGCTTCCCCGATGAACATGGACGTTGACTGGTCGGTCCATACTCCCAGTCTGCCTCTCTCTTTCCCTAGTAGGGTGGGTCTCTGGGGAAGCAGAGCTCCAGGACACATTGGTGGGGTCGTCAGTCCAGGGAAGTCTGGTCAGCATCATGCTGGCATCTGGAACCTGGTGGCTGAAAAGAGAGTTAACATACAGAGCCAAACAAATTATTGAAGAGTCATGGACCTAAAGGCTGGAGCAGTACCGATGAAGTGTTGGGGGGGTACTCTCTACAGACTCTTGTGTACTTCTGCTTTCAGGTATACATTTTTCCCTGGTTTATGGACATATGTGAACATATGCTCTATCTCAGGGGACCTGGTCTATATCTGGAGATGTTATTGGAGAGTGGACCACCTGGAATGGAATTAGAGAATACTATGAAAGGAAAGGTCTCACCCTAGTGATGAAGCTGAAGGGTTGTCATTCCACACCTGAAGTCTCTGGACACAGTCTGAAGTGAAGCACGCTGGGGTGGCACTCATTACCTTGATTAGGTTGCGATCGGTGGATGCAATATTCTTTGATATGAATTGAGGGAAGCATGCAGAAAAGGGGGCCCCAACCTAAGGTTCCAGGACTGGGGGAAATATAGGCTCTATAGTGGAAATGTGAGGTTCCTGCTGTCTTGGGGTTCAAGAAGACAATGGATACTTAATGTTATCATCACATTATATGGCTCTGGGAAGAATATTCATTTTGATGATATTTATTCTTCCAATCCATGAGCATGGGATATCTTTCCATTTCTTGGTATCAGTTTCTATATCCTTGAATAATGACTCATAGTTTTCAGCATAGAAGTCTTTCATCTCCTTGATTAGCTTTACTCCTAGGTATTTTATTGATTTTGCTGCAACAGTGAATGGGAGTCATTTCTGGATATCTTCTTCAGATTTAGTGTTTGCATAGAGAAATGCCACTGATTTTTATACATTGATTTTGTAGCCTGACACCTTGCTATATTGCCTAATAACTTCGAGTAGTTTTCTGCTGGATTCTTTAGGTTTTCCTATGTATACTATCATATCATCTGATAATAGCGAGAGCTTGACTTCTTCCCTTTCAATCTGTATTCCTTTGATTTCTTTCTCTTGCCTGATTGCTATGGCAAGAACTTCCAGTAATATGTTGAAGAGTAATGATGATAGTGGACAGCCCTTTCTAGTCCCTGATCTGAGGGGGAATGCTTTCAGCTTCTGTCCATTGAGTATGATGTTGGCTGTTGGTTTGCTATATATGGATTCCACTATCTTGAGGAATTTCTCATCTATTCCTTTTTTTTGTAGAGTTTTGATCATGAATGTGTGTTGGATTTTGTCAAAGGCTTTCTCTGTATCTATTGAGATAATCATGTGGTTTTTGGCTTTGCTTTTATTGATGTGGTGAATGACATTGATTGACTTACATATGTTGAACCAGCCTTGCATTCCTGGGATAAATCCCACTTGGTCATGATGAACAATATTTTTGATATACTGCTGTATCAGGTTAGCCAAGATCTTGTTTAATATTTTGGCATCTATGTTCATCAAGATATTGGTCTGTAGTTTTTCTTTTTTGTTGTGTCTCTATCTGGTTTTGGTATCAGGTGATGTTGGCTTCATAGAAGGTGGTAGAGAGTGTTCCTGTTTCTTCAATCTTACGGAAAAGCTTTAGAAGTATGGGTATTAACTGTTTCCTGAAGGTTCTGTAGAATTCGTTTGTGAAGCCATCTGGTCCAGGACTTTTGTTGTTGGGGAGATTCTTAATAACAGTTTCTATTTCTTCTTCTGTGATTGGTGCATTTAGGTTTTGGAGTTCTTCTTGGTTCAGTTTTGGAAGGGCATATGTTTCTAGGAATTGTTCCATTTCTTCCAGATTTTCTGGTTTGTTGGTGTATAGTTCTTCCTAGAAGTTTCGCATGTTATTCTGGATTTCTGTGGTGTCAGTTGTGATATCTCCTCTACCATTTACAATTATATTCATTTGTGTCTTCTCTCTTTATTGTTTAGTGAGTCTGCCTAGGGGTTTGTCAATCTTGTTTAATTTTTCAAAGAACCAACATTTGGCTTCATTGACCTTTTGTATGGTTCTCTTATTTTCAATGTTGTTTATTTCTGTTCTAATTTTAGTGATTTCTGTCCTTCTGGTTGCTTCGGGGTTACTTTGTTCCTTTTCCTCTAAGTCCTTAAGGTGTGCAGCAAGGTCATTCATTTGAGCTTCTTCTTGGTGTTTAATATGTGACTGTATGGCTCTGAGTTTCCCTCTCAATACTGCTTTAGCTGTGTCCCAAATATTTTGATAGCTTGTGTCTTCATATTCATTTGTGTCCAGGAACATTTGAATGTCCTGCTTGAGTGTCTCTCTAACCCAGTGGTTGTTAAGGAGTACGTTGTTTAGTTTCCAAATTCTGTGTCTTTTAGTAATTTTTTTGTTGTTAAATGTTAGCTTTAGTTCACTGTGGTTTGAGAAGATACTTGGGATGATTTCAGTGCTCTTGAATTTGTTGATGCTGTCTTTGTGGCCTAACATGTGGTCTGTCCTTGAGTATGTGTTGTGTGGATTTGAAAAGAATGTGTATTCCAATTTTGGGGGGTGAAGAACTCTGAATATGTCCAAGAAGTCTATTCTGTCCATCTCTTCATTTAATTCTCTTGTTTCTTTGTTGATTCTGTACTTTGTTGATCTGTCTAAATGTGAGAGTGGGGTGTTAAAGTCTCCCACTATTATTGTATTACTATTGAGGTATTTTGAAGTTCTTTGAGTAGGTGCTTGATGTATTTAGATGGTCCCTCACTGGGTGCATAGATATTAATAATTGTTAAGTCTTCTTGGCTGATTGTGAGTTATTTCAGGGAATAAATCTGACTCAGAGAGGAATCTCTTTGTGTGTCTCTGCTATACTTACCTTTCTCCTCTTGCTACCCCTAGAATTTACAGTGGACAGTAGATTTGCATAATTGTCTATTCCTGCTATAGCTTTTTTCCTTTCTCTTTCTTTGTCATCTGTATTTGGTTGCTATTTTTTCTTGAACTGGTGACATTGTTGGGCTAACTGGTATTGGCTAATCTGCTTCAATCCTTGCTTCAGTTACTATTGTAATTCAGAAAGCAGGGGAAGGAGGAAGGAAGAAAGGAAGACAGAGGGAAAAAGAGAGAAAAGAAAAAATAAAAGAAAAAACAGTAAAAAAAAAGCAGTGAAAGGAGAGTTTTTCATTTCTATTATTAATAAGTTTATTATTGCTTATATACTTCCCTTATCTATGGTTGCTTCTGGCTGATTTGTAGTTTCTTCTGGGCTCTTGTCTTCATTCATTGCAGTAGCAGTTTTATTTGCTCTTGATCTAACCATTTTTTATTAAAATGTTTTTTATTTTTATGTTTTGTTGTTCCTCAGTTGTTGTGTTTTGAGTACAAGCCACACTATACTAAATACCTTTATGACAATTGAATTATGACAAATGCAATCACCACCCTCAGAAGTTACAATAGGGTATAAAGAATTTTGGTCCATATTCCCAGAGGAATAAAACAGAGGGAACCTTTCAATGGGGGAGACAGAATACAGAGCTCTGGTGGTGGAAATGTAAGGAATCGTATTCCTCTTAACTTATGATCTTGTAAATCACTAATAAAAAAAGAGTTTTCCTACTTGCTGTAGTATTTCATAATGTTTTCTAACAAGCATTATGCAAAATAAGCTCTTTCATTTGGTAATTTGTTGATAGTATCTGTTAGGAATTATGTCCTGGCTTTGTCAATCACATTCTAACTGCAAGAATTCTCTTATCATCGTATCCCACCATTTGCTTAGCTGCAAAATCTATAATCTCTGGAGATTTTGAATTTGGTCAAGTGTGCTAGTTAATTTTGAATCAGTCTCCTCCTCACTTTCTGATACCTGGCTGGCCCTTGAATCGTGAATGCATGGTGTCTTCACTCAGGGATAAAGATTGATTCTGTGAGTTACCTAACTTACAAACCAGCTAGCAAGTGCTAAAACCCTTTTGCATATGGATACATATTCAGATCAACTGAAATATGCCTTGATAGACATTTAGGAGATCCATCCTTAAGTCTGTCTTATTAAAATGTAATTGATTTATTTGAGAAATTCAGTTGGGGAGAAAATGAGTACACTGGGGCCAGGTGATGGCATTCCTACTAAAGGGTACACATTACAGTGTGCAAGGACATGGCTCAGGTTCATGGTCCTGGTCCCCATCTGCAAGGGAAAGCTTTGTGAGTGGTGAAGCAGGGCTGTAGGTACCTCTCTGTCTCTCTCCCTCTTTAACTCCACTCCCCCTCTCAATTTCTCTCTGTCTCTATCCAATAATAAATAAATAAAATTTTAAAAATGAGAACACTAAAAGTGACAAGGAATTCCAAACTAATGTTGCCTACACAACCTTACAAAGTGGTCATCTTGTAGGTTTTGTATTGGTTCCACAAACACAGCTGTTCTTAATAATGCAATTGGAACAAAAAGAGTTGATAAGCCTGGAAATGCTGGATGACATACATTACTCTATTTCAATACCTACATGAGCCTAAAAACTTGACAGCAACTTGGGTTTTATTAAATGAATATCACTCTGACCTTCTTAGAAGGTAGTCTAGTTTGTTTCTTAGCAAGTTTGTGAAAGTACAGGAGCTTGGACTGCTTGCCAAATGGCCTCCTGTTATCAGGGCCCCTAATAACCAATTCATTTGTATATGGCCCCCTATGCACTAGAACAAATTGCTAAAAGTGCTATCAAAAGAGTTATTGTATGGTTATTGAAATTCTGATGTGTGATTGATGTCTTAATTAGGCCTGTTAATAGTCTTCATAGTGGTATGTTGTAATAGCTAGACAGTCAGGCTGGGATTTAGGGTCACTATATTAGTTTGTTGAGTGCCACTAAATGAAGTCTTCTCTTCAGAATCAAATTATAATTTTATAGCTAACTCATAAACTTAACTCAACTCAAATACTATTTAAAAGGCTCAGAGTGGTGCTTATTTACTAAGCTTTTAGCCACTAAGCTGTAAAACTTAAATTCCAATTATTAAAATTCCTAGTCTTTATAATAACTCTCTTCTAAATAATGCTCTGCATTTAATAAAAAGGAAATAGTAAATTGTACTAACTAAAGAGAAAGTTGTAGGACTGCATATATAGAATAAAATTACATTTGCCATCTCCCCACATAAAGAGAAAAGTGGATACATTTTTAATATTAGTTTCAATATTTGTTTTCCCGTTGTTTAAGTCTAATTTCATTCAATACTTATAGGTGTCTGTAATATGTTTGATTTTCTTTTTTTCAATTATACAATGTTCATTTATTAAAACTTTTCTTAAACAAAATTCAGTGCTCATTATTGATATTATTTTTTTCTATTTTGAATACATTATTAGCATTTAAAAAATTGTTCATAAAAAGGAAACACTGACAAAGTCATAGGATAAGTGGGATACAACTCCACACAATTCCCACCACCAAAACTCCATATCCCATCCCCTCCCCTGATAGCTTTCCTATTCTTTAACCCTTGGGAGTATAGACCCAGAGTCATTATGGGGTGCAGAAGATGGGCACTGGCAGTTCAATCCATACTCCCAGCATGCCTCTCTCTTCCTAGTTGGGCAGAGTTCTGGGGAAGCGGAGCTTTAGGACATATTGGTCATCTGCCCTGGGAGGTCCAGTTGGTATCATGCTAGCATCTGGAACCTGGTGACTGAAAAAAGAGTTAACATATAAAGCCAAACAAATTGTTGAGTAATCATGAACCCAAAGGCTAGAATATTGCAGATGAAGATTTGACGCCTCCGTTTTGAAGATAGGAATAGGCCTATTTTAGTTATATTCCAAAGGGCCCATGACTATACTAGTTTTTTTCCTGAGCCTGTCATCTGATATGCAGTCGGATCCAAATTATTGTCTGGGGAGATGATGTCATGGCTGGAAAAAGGGCTAGAAAGCTGGATCAGGGAAGATTATGGGAAAAGTGTATAAATATTGTTGACTATAGACCCCGTCAAATTGATCTGGGGCCCATATTCAGCTTAGGAACTTATGTAACCTCTGCATCCCTGTAGGTCTTAGGACACATTCTCTGATCATGAGTAGGAACGTTTCAAGCTGCCCCAATTCCAGGATCCATCTTCCTCCGGTGGAACATAGAGTATGTTGTCCAGCCTCCCTTCAGAGGATGGAACATTCTCTAATGTTGTTGATCCACCTTGAGGCAATGTCCTATGGTGGTCCACAAATGGCTCTATTGTGTTGTTCCTGATGGAGATGACCAGTGATAATGGAGAGAGGGATCTATTCTAGGTCTAGTTCCATCATGGGAATCTCAGGACTCTCCAACTAGGGCCCCAGATGATGGATGGGGTGGCCTGATAGTGACTAAAGAGTCATCATTAAAGTATTCCAGTCTCTTGACCTTATTCAACTTTTGTAGTTCTTACTTTGATAAGGTTAGCTTTGGAGTTACTAAGAAAAGTGTAATAGGAAGTAGGTGAGGAGGGTATCTAGTTCTAAGTAGAAATGATAGTATCTTTATTGTGTCTTTTTAGATGTTTCTACTTCCTTGCTTCATTTATTGATCACTGCAGACTATTGTGTACTTTTGCTTTCAGGTATATATTTTGCCTTAATCTGTAGATACGTGTGTGCATATGCCCTATCTCTTGAGACCTGGTCTATATCTAGGTTTTGAGGCTTTGTTAGGAATTGAACCACCTGAAATGGAATTAGAGAATCCTATGAGAAAGGAAAGGTCTCACCCGAGTAATGAGGCTGAAGGGTTGACATGCTATGACTGACGTTTCTGGACACAGTCTGAAGTGAAGCATGCTGAGGTGGTACTTCTTGCATTGATTAGGATGGGATCAGCAGATGCAGTATCATTTGGTATGAATTGAGAGAAGTATGCAGGAAAGTGAGCTCCACCCTAGAGGTTACAGGACGGGGAAATATGGGCTTTATAGAGGAAGTGGAAGGTTCCTACTGTCTTAGTGTTTAAGAAGACAATAGATAGTTATTGCTGTAATCACATTATTTGGCAGTTGGGTTAAGTTTGAAAATCCCATTGTTAGGATTCACTGTGTCATACATGACCTCACTATAATTTATGTTCTTTGACATTATTAATATATAGCTGTGTTTTTTGTTTTAATTTCTTTATTGGGGATTAATGTTTTACATTCAACAGTAAATATAATAGTTTGTGCATGCATAACATTTCCCAGTTTTCCATATAACAATAGAACCCCCACTAGGTCTTCTTGTCATCCTTTTTGGACCTGTATTCTCCCCTACACACCCAACCCAGAGTCTTTTACTTTGGTGCAATTCAAGTTCAGGTTCTACTTCTGATCTTGTTTTTCAACTTCTTTCTGAGACTGTGATCATCCCATATTCATCCTTCTGTTTCTGACTTATTTCACTTAACATGAATTTTCAAGGTCCATCCAAGATCTGCTGAAAATGATGAAGTTACCATTTTTAATAGCTGAGTAGTATTCCATTGTGTTTATATACAAAGACTTGTTCAACCACTCATCTGTTGTTGGACACCTGGGTTGCTTCCAGGTTTTGGCTATTTCAAATTGTGCTGCCAAGAACATATGTGTACACAGATCTTTTGGGATGGGTGTGTTGGGTTCCTTAGGATATATCTCCAGGAGAGGACTTGCAGGATCATAAGCTAGGTCCATTTCTAGTCTTCTGAGAGTTCTCCAGACTGTTCTTCTCAGGTGTTGGACCAATTTACATTCTCACCAGCAGTGCAGGAGGGTTCCTTTGACCCCACAACCTCTCCAGCACTTATAGCTGTGTCTTATAAAGTAACCCCACCAGTTGCTTCTGTTCTTCCTGGTCTAAGCTTTTAGGAGAGTCAATATTTCAAAGAAAAAATCATTATTAGAAATTTATTTATTTATTTTGAAGAATTTATTTATTAATGAGAAAGATAGGAGGAGAGAGAGAAAGAACCAGATATCACTCTGGTACATATTGCTGCCAGGGATTGAACTCGGGGTGTCATGCTTGAGAATCCAATGCTTTATCTACTGCACCACCTCCTGGACCACTATTAGAAATTTATTAACACATGGATTGAAGCACAACAGCTGGAGAAAGGATTCTGGCTTGAGCTCCCAGCTCCCCACCTGTAGGGAGGTTGCTTCACAGGCGGTGAAGCAGGTCTGCAAGTGTCTATTTCTCTCTTACTCTCTGTCTTCCCCCTCTCCATTTCTCTCTGTTCTATCCAACAACAATGACAATGATAATAACTACAACAATAAAACAACAAGGGCAAGAAAAGAGAATAAATAAATAAATAAAATATTAAAAAAACAAGAAATTTATTAACAACGTGGAACCACTTTTAAAATTAATTCTGATTATACTTTGAAGTCTTTAATGCTTACTTTGAAGGAACATATACTCAACATATGGTCTATGCATTAAAAAGCTTGAGACATTAAATCAATTTTTCCCTCTCATATTAATTAGTGATTTATATGACTGAAAATTAGTAGGAGTGTACATAAACACAATTACCACCATCAAAAGACTGTCCCATCCCATCCCCCCCCCCCTTCCTCCGCACCCCATTGGAGCCAAACTTCTGCCCTCACCTTCAACCTAGAGATTTTCACTTTGGTGCCCTACTTCAAATTCAGTCAAATCCTGCTTTGAGTTTACCTTTCTGTTCTTCTTTCTCAATTTTTGTTTGTGAGTGAGATCATCTCATACTCATCTTTATCTTTCTGACTTAGCTCACTTAACATATTTCCTTCTATCTCTATCCAAGATGGGTCAGAGAAGGTAGGTTTATTGTTCTTAATAGCTGCATAGTATTCCATTATGTAAACATACCACAGCTTTCTCAGCCATTCATCTATTGTTGGGTACCTAGTTTGCTTCCAGGTTTTAACAAATTGTGCTGCTATATGTGAACATAAGTGTACACATATCTTTTTGTTTAGGTTTTATGGAGTCCTTGGGGTATATCCTTAGGAGAGGAATTACTGAGTCACATGGAAGGTCCATGTGTAATCCTGTGAGGGTCCTCCAGACTGTTCTCCACAAAGATTGGACCAATTTACATACCCACCAGCAGTGCAGAAGTGTTCCTCTCTCCCTACAACCTCTCTAGCATTTGTTGCTGCTGTCCCTTTTGATGTATGCCATTCTCACAGGGGTGAGGTGGTATCTCATGTTGTCTTTATTTGCATTTCTATGACAATCAGTAACCTTGAGCAATTTTTCACATGTTTGTTAGCCTTTTGGATCTCTTCTGTAGTGAATGTTCTGTTCATATCCTCTGCCCATATTGGGATGGGGTAATCTGCTTTTTTTGTTGCTAAGCTTGCTGAGCTCTTTGTATATATGGTTATTAGTCTCTTGTTTGATCTATAGCATGTGAAGATCTTCTCCCATTCTATGATGCGTCTCTTTGTGTGATGGTTTCTTTGGCTGTGCAGAAGCTTTTTGATTTGATGTAGTTCCATTGATTTGTTTTTGTTTTAGTCTTCCTTGAAATTGGGTTTGTATCATCGAAGATGTCCTTGAGGTTTAGGTGGGAAAGTGTTCCACCAATGTTTTCTTCTAAGTATTTGATAGTTTCTGGTCTAATAGTCAGGTCCTTGTACCATTTGGAGTTGACTTTTGTTTCTGGTGAGATAAAGTGGTTCAGTTTTATTCTTCTGCATGTTTCAACCCAGTTTTCCCAGCACCATTTATTGAAGAGAGCCTTCTTACTCCATTTAATACTCTGGGCCCCCTTATCAAAGATTAGATGTCCATAGGTGTGGGGGTCTAGTTCTGGGCTTTCAATTCTGTTCCACTGCTCTGTGTCTGTATTTTTGCTCTAGTACTAGGCTGTTATGATTATGATGGCTTTATATTTTAAACCTCTATAAGATCTGTAAGTCTGATTTTAAACCTTTATAAGAAAAAAAATCCTCACTAGTCAAAATTTAATTTAATACTAGAGAGTCTACTTTGATCTTATTTCCACTAACATTTATTTAATTCTTTATTTGACCTATAGACACTTCAACATTTATTATAATGAACAAAATAAGACTTTGCCATATAAAAGATGGGCCTGTTTTCATTCTGATCCATTGATAGCATACATGAATATTATGATTTTGGGGGGTCTATTTCTAAACAACACTTTCATTATGAACTTATACATTACCTGTTTGAACCAAATAGTGTTTACGTAGCAGTAGGTTAAAAAAAATCACTTCTTTCATTTTAAAGAGGCAGAAAAAGAAATTCATGCTGATGTGAGTCAGTTTGTAAATGAGAAACTTTTCAACCAATCCTGAGGTCTTGACACTATATGCTAATCCAATCTCTTCCCCTCCCTCCCTTGTGGCAAGGAATGGATTCAGTGTCTCTTGCATTTACAACACCACTCAGCAGCTTCACAGAAAATTTTCTCTATATTTTTTTTTCTTTGTGATATCTGGGAGAAAGAGAGAAAGGGGAGAAACCATAGCACTGTGCCACCATCTATGAAGATTAGCTGGTGCTCTCCATGATGGTTCCAGATGATGATGGGACTTGAACTCCAACATTTCATGCAGGGGAGCTGGGCAGTAGCACAGAAGGTTAAGCATACGTGGAGCAAAGCACAAGGACTGGCGTAAGGATCCCGATTGGAGCCCATGGCTCCCCACCTGTAGGAGGAGTCACTTCACAAGTGGTGAAGCAGGTCTGCAGGTGACTATCTTTCTCTCTCTCTCTCTGTCTTCCCCTCCTCTCTCGATTTCTCTCTGTCCTATCCAACAACAGCAGCAACAACAGCAATGACAACAATAACAATAAATACAACAAGAGCAACCAAAATGGGAAAAATGGCCTCCAGGAGCAGTAGATTTGTAGTGCAGGCAACAAGCCCCAACAATAACCCTGGAGCCAAAGATAAAAAAAAAAAAAGTAATGCACAGTAATATGTATGAAATTATCTTCCAGACCCCTAAACCTTTGTGAAACATTCTCTCATACTATATCAATTGAGCAAGTGACCTCAACAAGAAGTTGTGCGTAGGGGCCAAGTGGTGGCACACCACATATTATAATGCACAAGAACCTGAGTTCAAGACCCTGGTCCCCACCTGCAAGGGGAAAGCTTTGTGAGTGGTGAAGCAGGGCTGCAGTTCTCTCTCTCTCTTTCTCTCTCTCTCTCTTCTCCCTCTCTGTCTACTCTTTCCCTCTATATTTCTGGCTGTCTCTATCCATAAATAAATAAAGATAATAATAAAAAAGTTGTACTTACATGTTCTCTATATTGGATAAAAATGGAAATAAGATGAAACATGGGCTCCACTTGTGGAGTTTTAGTTCCTAAAACTAAGTTTTGATTGTTAGTGAAGTTCCTTGTACTTGTGGTAAACATCATGGCAGCTAAAGGACAAGTGTCTAATGGTGTGATACAGATGCTTTGAGGGCTTGAGGTGTAGATACTGAACATAAGCCAAAAAGATCCAATTCTGGAAAGAAGTATAACTATGGAGAAGAATAAAAGTAGATTAAAAATGAAATAAAACAAAATAGTGAAAATGAAAAGACAGAAGTCAGAGCAGTGAATGGTAGGCTAAATTACTAGACAAAATATATACCCTAATACTCAATATTACTTATATAAATCAATATACTTTTTACTAGAATTAATTTAGATGATAAGTGTTTGTTTAAGTGGCATGCACATGTTGAGTGCATATGTTACAGTGCACAAGGACCAGAGTTCAATCCTGCAGGGGGAAAGCTCCATGAGAGGTGAAGCAGGGTTGCAGGTGTATCTCTGACTCTCTCTCTTCTCTATGCTGACAATTCCTTTCTATCTCTATCCAGTAAAAAAGGGAATGTAATTCACAAGGAATGTAATTCACAGTAAAGCAATACATCTTTAAAATAAAGTAAAAAATCTTGTGAACAATCTTGATGATTGATTACTTGTCATTCATTTCATTTATGTAGTACAGAGACAAAGAGAAATTATAAAAGAATGGAGAGGGAGAGATAGAGAGAGACATGAAGCCCTGCTTCACTAGTGAAGCTTCTGCTTTACAAGTGGGAACTGGGAACTTGAACCCCAGGTCCTTGCATGTAGTAAAATATGCACTTCACCGGGTGTACTGTCATACAGCCTGAAGAGTTACTCATTTTCATAATATGATATACAAGACAGTAGTGATGTGGAGTGGCTTGTAGTTGAAAAATCAATACTTTGGATCCTACAGACAAATAATAGCTATGAGTCTGGATTCTGAATGTCTAAGATGCATGTTATGTGGAAGTGCTGTGGAGGGAAGGGCAGGCTGAGAAGGACAGAGAAATACTGAAAGAGATCAAAGAGGATGAGGAGAAGGTTGAGGTGGAGGAGAGGAAAATGAGGAGGAGGAGGAGGAGGAGAGTAGACTGGGAAAATTACTCAGCTGGTAGAATTCAGGACTTGCTGAATTTGAACATTGGCACCACATTTCTTATGAGACTGGTGCTTTGAATTTCTTTCATGTAACGTAGTCTGTTTTCAAATCTCATGAAATAGATAAAATAATTGTTTAAACATTCTAAAAGATGATGTAAAAAGTTAAAACAAAACATAATTAAAGGAAAAGAGAGCAAGAGAGGGGGACAGGAAGAACTGACTTGGATAAAGAGAGACAGAGGCAGATAAAGGGTTTTGAGAAGTTTTTTTTTGTTAGGATATTTTTTTTTCTATTTGTTGAATTAGGGAAGTGAAGATTATTGAACATGTGAGAGAAAGAAGAGAAATCCACTTTGCTGATAAAAAAAAATCCAGAATAAACAATGACAGGAGAAGAAGGACCCCTACCAAAAAAAAAAAAAGAAAGAAAGAAAGAAAGAAAGAGGGAAAGGAAGTTAGCAGGAGGATCAGATAAAGTAGGCTATTTGCAGTTAAGCACATACATACATACATAATAATGTAAGTCAGTATGTTTCTTTCCACTTTATAGCAATGTTTTGTATCCTAACAAAGCTAAAAGTATCATGTAGCAAATACTATGAACATAAGTTTAATTTCTACTAAATAATGAAAAGATTTAAGAATCCTAGTGAGGAAGCTCTGAAGATTTGCCTGTATCTGTTCAGACAGGAAAAAAAAAATCTGAGTGACTTTTAAAGCAAAAATAAAGATGAAGAAAGAAAAACAGGAACAAATCTATCTTATTAAGTGTATCTTTGTGTATAATTCACTGGAACAACTCCGATGCCATCAAGGGTACAGGTTGGGATGGTTACGAAGAAGTAGATGTTGGGATCAGGTGGGGGACACCTGGTTGAGTGTACATGTTACAATACACAAGGACCCTGGTTCAAGACCCTGATCCCCAGTTGCTCAGAGGAAGCTTTTTGAGTGGAAAAGCAGTGCTGCAGGTATCGCTCTTTCTCTCTCTCTCCCTCTCAACCTCTCAACCTCCCCCTTCTCCCTCAATTTCTGATTGTTTCTATTCAATAAGTAAATAAATAGATAAATATAATAAAAATTAAAATACATTAAAAAAGAAGTAGATGGAAAATAACAAATGCTAACCAATTAAAAGAAATTAGAAATGAATGCAGAGAGAGAATAAGAGAGTAGTCAGAGGGAGTTATCTGAACATGAATGAACTTTTTCTTTTCTTCTTTCTTTTTGTTGCTGTTATTATTTAATTTATATTATTTTATTGAGAGTTTAGTGGTTTATAATATGGTTGTGGACACATCATTTCACCTCCCTGTGATGGATGTTTACAGAACACTCTCACCCCTCATTTATGTCCTTTTCCAACACTGTGTGTCAGGAATGTGAATGGGTGTTTCTGTGTGTTTTGGATAGATTTCCTAAATTGTTTTTCACAATGGTGAATTAATCCATACTCCCCCTAATAGTCTAGAAGTATTGTTCTTTCCCCACACCTTTATCAACACTTTTTTCTATCAGATATCACATTCTAACAGGTGAAACGTAGCATTTTTATCTTTATTTGCATTTCTCTGATGATCATGAACTTTGAGCAATTTTTCATATATCCACTGGTCATTTGAATATCTTTAGTGGGATATCTTCTTTAGTGAAAAGGCTATCTATAATCTCTCTTCATTTTTAATGGGGTTGTTTGGGTTTTTGTTACTATTGCATGAGTAAACTTTTTCATAGGAAAAGCGTTGGATATATTCAGCTAGTTAAAGAAATTAGCAAATACCTGACAGAGGACCTAGTGGGGGTTGTATTATAATATGGAAAACTGGGAAATGTCATGCATGTACAAACTATTGTATTTACTGTCAAATGTAAAACATTAATTTCCCAATGAAGAAATTTTAAAAAAGAAATTAACAAATACCAAGGACTATTAATGAAAAAAAAAGTCAATCATGTTCTGTTGAAGAAATGATTTTAGTAATCTGTTTACTCAACCTTCTCTTTGGTTGTGTTGATTTTAAATGCTATCACAAAATGAGTGGCACTGAAATCAAGGTATTTATTTTATAAGACTTTGTGGAAAGTCTACATGTTCACCCTTGGCAAATCCATCTTTGAACATCCTAAAAGGATATTATACTAATCCCTGGGAACATTGCCAATAACAGTGTTGCAATAGATGTTTTGAAAACTGGGAAACACGATTCTGTAGTCACAATGAGGGCAGCATGTTGTCAAGAGGATAAAAGCAAATGATATACAGGTGGCTTTAGCATTAAGATCCATGTGCCTCCATCTGGGAAGTATTCCAAAGGACAGGTCCTGAAAAGACACATAACATTGGCAATGGTCTGGGCAGATAATCAGGCAAAGCTCTGTAATTCTATAACACTTATAATTTAGAGCAACACAAGGGGAGAAAGAAAAAAAAAACTCCAAGGAAACTGTTGCAGTAATTGAGCCATAATTATTAGCATTTTAAAAAGAACATTAAAATTAAGCTCAGTGTACTGTATATATTCTCTTTAAAAAAAAAAAAAAAAAGGACACCCTGTGGGGAGAAACCACTCTGAGTAAAAATTTATTTCCCTTTTAGTGAAAACAAAGTAATGCTGAAAATATGAAGGTCAAGTTAGGCATGGTAAGGATACCGTCAATATTTTTGTATTTTAGAAGACATGGTAGCTTTCTTAGAAATTCACTCATAGTAGATAGAAAGAATGAGTCATTCAAATTTCCTGGCCTGTATTCTGTATTTATCTGTGATGGTCCTGTTAGAATAGGCTACATGGGGCACCTTCCATGACAGACACTTCACACAATTCTGGGCATAATTTCCAGGTACCAGCCAATTTGATTCCTGGTAAAAATTTCCTACTAGATTTGAAGACACTTTCATCTCAATGGCGGGGGGGGGGGGGAGAAGAGGGAGAGGGGTGAAGAGACTTTGTAGATTATTTATTTAGTGAGCGAGATCAATCAAGTAGTGTTACCTTCCATGCTGGCATATACTGTGTGAGGGAATTGAACTCAAGATCTCATACAAGTCCACCACATCACCCACTCTCTATATTTTTTCTTTAAAAAAAAATTAAATATAGTTTTTATTAGCTATTTAATAGTGGTTTACAAGATTACAAGATTTAAAAGATAAAGGTCTACACAGTACTTGTCATCAAGTTTCTGTATCTCTCCCCACCCTAATAATCACCATACTTCTCACAAAAATCATAGAGATAGTTTGGGTAATTTTTTTTTTTTACCACATAAATTCACATGGCTCAGCTCTTTGTATTTCACATATAAGCAAAACAATCTGATGATAGTCTTTAACTTCCTTATTTACTTCATTAAGAATATTCTTTAGTGTTATCCATTTGGTTTAGAAAGATACAGTATCATCTTAAAAAAAAAACCTGCATAGTAGTATTTCATTGAGTCTATGTCACATAATTTCTTTATCCATCACCCCTTGATGGGTAGCTTAAATTGCTTCCACTCAATGGCTATTGTGAATACTGCGGCTATGAACACATTCAAATTAGTGTGAGAAAGAGATTCTTCTCTTTTCCTGTTTCTATAAGATTATTAATAGCATTGTATTGGAACTGCACCCCCACAATCAATATTCATAATATTGAATATGATTGTGGGGGTGCAGTTCCAATACAATGCTATTTTATTGAGATTCTTCTCTTTTCCTGTTTCTATAAGATTATTAATAGCATTGTATTGGAACTGCACCCCCACAATCATATTCAATATTATGAATATTGATTGTGGGGGTGCAGTTCCAATACAATGCTATTAATAATCTTATAGAAACAGGAAAAGAGAAGAATCTCAATATTAATTACCTACTAAAAGATCTCTCTCTACATATAGTCACTTTGAATATTAACCAGTATATGATGTGTGTAGTATGGGTCTCAGCTTTACTACTAAAATTTATGCCCATTTTAACAACCCTGGTCAGGTGATTTTTCTTGAATTGCTAAATATATTCTCTGGGGACCACTTTACACAGTACTTTTTCTGGTTGTTCACATGCTACTGTGTCGGGTTGCATTGCGGGGGAGAGAACTCGGCCGGAGCCACCTAGGCTGCTGCTTACTCAGTGACACTGGAGAGGAACCAGGATCTCTCGTGGCTGAGCAGGAACACAATGCAATGCTGCCTTTATAGATCAGAAAAGAACTGCCTTTATACATTCCAGAGTGGAAGTGCTAGGCCGGAAAAGGAAATGGGTAGGATAGGGGGTGGAGAGGAAAAAAAGAGTGCGAAAGTAGCAAGCTTCCATCTAACCAGTGGGGATTAAACCAATGCCCTGTAGGCAGGGAGGGTCTCCAAATGTTGGGAAGGTTCTAACAAGTGGGGATTAAACCAGTGCCCTGCAGGCAGGGCAGGTCTCAGACAAAACAATTATTATGTAAATAGAACACAGCGTTAAACAATGGAGCAGGGGGGAGCTGGCATAATGTCCAACACTGCTGTGATTTGTGCAAACTCTTTAATTATATCTCTGGTCAAAGTAATCAGTATGTCATAGGATTACTCCACATCTCCAGTTTTGGGTATGCTTTCCCACAAACATTATGTGGTACAATTTTCAAGTATTTTCACAAAGAGAGCTTCAACACCACTAGTCTCATCTCAGGATATACAAAATTCATTATAGTAATCTCTATCAGGAACAACAAAATAGACCCCTGTGTGAGGACCCCCTGTAGGACCTTGCCCTCAACTTGGATCAACAACGGTAGAGAATGTTCCATCTTCCGAAGGGAGGATGGACAACATACTCTATGCTATAGCTGAGGAAGATGGGTCGATATTGGGGCAGCTTGGAATGTTCCTACTCATGACCACAAAATGTGAGGTCATATCTACAGGGATACTGAAGTCCCATAGGCTACTAAGCTGAATATGGAACCCAGATCACATCAGATCAATGGGGTTCACAGTCAATAGTATCTATACCCCTTTTCCTTATTTGGGAGATACTTTCTTCCCTAATCCAGCTTTCTGGCCCTTTTTCCAGCCATGACATCATCCCCCCAGACAATAACTTGGATCCACCTGCATATCAGATTTCAGGCTCAGGGGAAAGGAAAAAAAAAACTAGCATAGCCACAGGTCCTTTGGAATATATCTAAGATATGCCTACTAGCTATCTACAAAATAGAGAACGTTCCCCCCCTCGCCACTCTTTATCTGCACTATTCCAACCTTTACATTCATGAAAATCAACAATTTGTTTGGCTTTATATGTTTGGCTTTATATGTTAGCTCTCTTTTTAGCCCCCAGGTTCCAGATACTAGCATAATGCCAACCAGACTTCCCTGGACAGACAACCCCACCAATATGTCCTGGAACTCTGCTTCCCTGTAGCCCCACCCCAGTAGGGAAAGACAGAGACAGGCTGGGAAGATGGATCGACCTGTCAATGTCTATGTTCAGCAGGGTAGCAATTACAGAAGCCAGACCTTCTGCATCCTACAATGACCTTGGGTGCCTATTTTTATAGGAAATTTGTCAGGGGAGGGGATGGGATATGGAGTTCTGATGGTAGGAATTGTGTGGAGTTGTACTCCTCTTATCCTATGTTTTTTTATTTTTCCATGTTTCCCTTTTAGAAATAAAATTAAAAAGAAAAAAGTCATTATAGTAAGCAACTAAAAATAAAATAAATAAATAATCAATAACAAAAATTTACTGTCGCTACATACTAAACCAGCAACTTTAAAATCCCAAGTTTACCTCACCTTGCATGGAACCTGATAGAAAAGTCTTGGTTCAATGAGTCAGGAAGAGATGTAGGAATGTTGTTTGACTACACATAGGTGAAATGGTCAGAAAGGAAGAACACAAATTGAAACTTGGAACTCTGAGGGGACTTGGAAGGGATGTGAGTACATTGCAGACACCCATGATGTGGAGTGGGAAAATGGAGCCCATGTGAAGACAATTGTGCTGTAAACCATTAACCTCCAAATAAAACGGATATATAATAATTATATATAATTATTTATATAACCTCTATAAATAGTAATTATAGACATATATTTATTTCTACAGGAAAAATGATTCCCCAGTTTTAGACCAAACCAAGAAAATCTTTTCTGTAATCATCCCTCATGAATACAAGAAGAGATAATGTATACTAGCCAGCTGCCATTTCTTTTTTTTTAATTTTTTTTAAATATTTATTTATTTTCCCTTTTTTTGCCCTTGTTTTATTGTTGTAGTTATTGTTGTTCTTGATGTCATTGTTGTTGGATAGGACAGAGAGAAATAGAGAGAGGAGGGGATGACAGAGAGGGTGAGAGAAAGATAGACACCTGCAGACCTGCTTCACCGCTTGTGAAGCGACTCTCCTGCAGGTGGGGAGTCTGGGGCTCGAACCAAGATCTTTATTCTAGTCCTTGCGCTTGGCGCCACGTGCGCTTAACCTGCTGTGCTACTGCCCGACTCCCTGCCAGCTGCCAATTCTACTTTTAGCTTCAGAACAAATATTCACTCCAGTGGCTGGAAATGTCAGTTACTTACTTATTTAGTTTAACTATGAAATCATCATTGCAAAAGGAAGTCATTTGAGTTCTACAGATCCTTGAGAGAAAAGCCCATATGCATCGCTTTTGTTTACTGTGAGCAACTCTCTAGACAGAATGAGATAAAACTGAAATAAATTAGTTTGACAACGGGAAAATGCACAGTGGAAAAGATAATTATTTTTTCCTTTTTTCTTTTTAATATCCCATTGTTTAGGATTGTTATCTTTTGGATTAAATTTGAGATTTTTTTAATCAGGAAACTACTATACATAAAACAGGAAAAAAGTTTAATATTTTCAATATCTAGCTTTCACTGTTTTAATATTTTATAATCTATTTGAAGTGTTTGTTTATTTTTGTTTGTTATATTTATTTATTTTTCCTTTTGTGGCCCTTGTTTTTCATTGTTGTAGTTATTATTGTTGTTTTTATTGATGTCATCGGTTGTCCTTGTTAGGATAGAAAGAAATGGAGAGAGGAGGGGAAGACAGAGAGGGGTGGAGAATGACAGACACTTGCAGACCTGCTTCACCTCTTGTGAAGCGACCCCGCTGCAGGTGGGGAGCCAGGGGCTTGAACCTGGATCCTTATGCCAGTCCTTGTGCTTTGCGCCATGTGCGTTTAACCTGCTGCACTACTGCCATACTCCCTTGAAATGTTTTAAATGATTGCTTGATACTTGAAAATAAAAACATAATTATACATGTTCTATATTTATTGAAATATAAAGCAATATGATTTCTTTACACTTAGTATGTAAAGTATATTTCTTTATTCTTAGTATGTAAAGTATATCTTAGTATATTTCTATATACTTAGTATGTTATTTTTTTAATATTGTTGATTTATATTTAGGCTATTCATGGGAATAAAATATGGAAATATTCTATTAAGGGAGCAAACATATCAGATAATCAGGTCAAAAGGAAATGGAGGAGAGTGAGAGGCATACACAAAGATATACATATGAAGAGTGGTAAAAAGTGACATACACAAACAATGGGCAAATTAAATACTGAAATCAAGGATTTCAAAAAGTAAAGACAATGAGAGGTGTAAGGAAACAGAAAGGGTAGGGTTAATAAAGGTAAAAATTGAAAACAAATTTGAAACAGTGTATTAATAATATGTTTAAAAACAGTAAAATCTACCCCAATCATAAAAAGATGAGTATGGAAGCATAGACACAAAAGATTAGAGAGGAAATGGAAAAGAACCAAAGACAATGAAAATTAAATGAATTAAACTATTCATTATTTTCTTCAAATCACTTTGAAAGCTGTATATAACAGATGAGTTCTGGGAAAATGCAAATGACTACAATAGGCAGATGAAGTGACAAGAAGCAAAATGACAAGATTGCATGAGATAAACCAAACACCTTCAAAAACAAAACAGTTTCCTTACAACTGCAATTCTTATATCCTGCAAAAGGCCCAAGAAGCAGACGTTATTGCAGGTGAATTTTAATCAATATTTCAAGGAAGTGATCATACTATGACATTTAAAATTTTCCAGAGCACCAGAAACAAAGGAAAAGTTCAAAACTATTTTTAAAAATCAAACATATCATTGATATCAACACAGACAAATCAGTACAAAGAGAAAAGTCTCAGTTCAAAAATATAGATAGAAAATCTCTAATAGGCCACAGCATAGAATAACAACAACAACAAATGCCATAGAAAATAATGTATTATTTCCAAAATAAAGGATGGCTTAATATTTAACTATATATAAATGGCCTTGTATAATATATACAACTGTAAAATACAGAGTAAGAGACTAGTGGTAGTTTACTCAGTAGAACATGTGTTATCCTATGCAAGGACCTGGGTTCAGAATTCTGGGCCCTATCTGAGGGAGATAACCTCAACACTGTGTAACAGTAATTCTGAGAAAAAAAAAATAACAAGAGGCATCACACTTCCTGACCTCAAACTATACTGCACATTATGATAATCAAAACTGCCTGGTACTAGAACCAAATAGATACGTAGATAGTGGAGTAGAATTGAAAGCCCAAAAGTAAGGCTTCACATCTTTGGACAACTGATTTTTAACAAGGAGGCTTAAAGCATTAAATAGAGGTATTAGGGTCTTTCCAACAAGTTGTGTTGAGATAACTGGATTAAAACATGCAAAGGAATGAAATTAGACCACCACATGTCACTGTTCACAAAAATCAATTTCAAGTGTATCAAAATATGAACTTTAGACCAGAAACTATCAAATACATAGAATAAAATATTTTAAAAATAATTCACAACCTATACTTCAAAAGTGTCACCCAAGATTCAAATTCAAAAGTAAAACAATAAATGAATAAACTAAAATTAACCAATGGGACTACATCAAACTTAAAAGCTTCTGCACAGCAAAGGTTATCATCATCCTAACAGAAAGACACTATAGTGTAGGACAGAATCTTTATACAACACACATCAGATAAAGAACTAATAACCAAAATATATGAAGAGCTCAGTAAACATTAAAAAACAATCAATCCCATTAGAAAATGGGGTGAGGATTGAACAGAAACTTCACCAGAGAGCCAGAGAGCCAGTAAACATATGAAAAGCTTATCAAAATTACTGATCATTAGAGAAATGGAAATACATACAACTATGAGATACCATTTTACATCTGTCAGAATGTCCTACATGAGTAAAGACCGTAACAACAAATGGAGAAGTGTGGAAAAATAAACACTTCTGAACTGCTGTTGGGCCATGTACACGTTGGTCCAGCTTTTGTGGAAAACGGTCTGGAAATTTCTCAGTTCACTAGAAATAGACCTATTCTTACAACTCAGCAATTTCTCTATTAGGGATTTACTCAAAGGAAACAAAAACCCATGTTCATAGCTGCACAATTTGTAATATCCAAAACCTGGGAGCAACCCACATGTCCAATGACAGATGAGTGGCTAAAAAATTGATCTATATGAGCCAAGATGGCTGCATGAACACTTAGGCTGATGTTCTTCAAGAAATCTCTTCAGATCCTGGCATCTCTGAATGGAAGTAGGATTTCCATGCCAGTAGGAGAGAAATTACAGTGGAAGATGTTGAGTGAGAGAACACATCACCCAGAAATGTGAGTGTTGCAGGTGTCGGTGGGGCCTTTGGCTTTTAAAGGGTGAACCTGGGGCTGGACAGTAGCAGCAGGTAAGTGCACATGGCATGAAGCAGAACAACTGGTCTAAGGTTCCCAGTTCGGGCCCTGACTTCCCACCTATAGGGGAGTCACTTTACAGGTGGTAAAGCAGGTCTGCAGGTGTCTCTCTTTCTCTCCTCTTCTCTTTCTTCCCCTCCTCTCTCTGTCCTATCCAACAATGATGACAACAACAACAATAATAACTACAACAACAATAAAAAACAAGGGAAAATAAACAGCAATAAAAAAAGGAGTGAACCTTTGGGGCTCACTCTCTCTTTTGTGGGACTACCATGTGATTATCAAATATGTAAGTCCTCTTTCTTTTCTCTATCTCTTTCCCTAACATGTTTTGTTTTCAATAAAAGATTAATTTACCCAAATAATCATGCTCTTCTTTCCAATTCATTGTTGAGATATGCGTGACAACTTTGGGAATGAGGGGAAGCAAGTGTCAGCCTTCCTGTCCCCTTCTTCCCCTATACGTTATTAAAAACAAATACATGTTAGGGCATGACAGAAAGAGAGAGAGAACCTCAAAGGTTCACCCCTTTAAAGCCAAATTTGATTAATTAAAATTAATCGCAAGTGCACTGCTAAATTAATCTCAGATGTAATCTCAAATTAATCTCAAATTAATATGTAGCTTTGCTACATATTCAAGCCAGGTACAACCTGGGCACCCACCACAATAAAGAAAACTCTAATGCTGATACCTTTCTCTCTCTCTCTCTCTCTCTCTCTCTCTCCTTCACTCACTGCCTGTCAACATCTAAATAAAATTAAAATTGAAAGATAAAAACGACAACAGTGAATAACAGAACTATGTTTATGTAAGTAGAAGAGGTGAGGTTAGGAATTAGAGTTTGGTTAAGTGCAAGTGGTGTGAAGCGCAAGGACTGGCATAAGGATCCTGGCTCAGCACCAACACCTCACCTGTAGGGGAGTGGCTTCACGGGCAGTGAAGCAGGTGTGCAGGTGTCTTTCTCTCCCCCTCTTCTCTCCATTTCTCTCTGAGCTATCCAACAACAATGACATTAATAACAACAACAATAATAACTACAACAATAAAACAAGGGAATAAATATTTTTCTAAAAAAAGAAGCAGAAAGGAATTAGAATTTGAGAAGTAAGAAATGGTGATGAGTTTAATTTGTTCAAAGAGAGAGAGAAGAGGGGCCAGGTGGTGGTGTACCTGGTTCAGTACACATATTATAATGAGCCCCTGGTCCCAACCGGCAGGGGAAGAGCTTTGCAAGTAGTGAAGCAGGGCTGCAGGTGTCTCTCTGTCTCTCTCCCATTCTATTTCCCTCTTCCCTCTCAATTTGGCTGCCTCTATCCAGTAAATAAATAAAGATAATTTAATAGTTATTAAAAAATATAAAGAGAAAATGGGGGTTGGGTAATGGTGCACCAGTAGAGCACATGCATTGCCAAGTACAAGGAAGGAGTCAAGTCCCACTCCCCACCAGCACAGGGAAAGCTTTACAAGTGATAAATGAAGTACTGTGGATGCCTCTCTTTTTTGAATCTTCTCTATCTCCCCTTGCTCTCAAATTTTCTTATTGCTATTAAAGAGAAAAAGAAAAAAGAAAAAAAAATGCCCACCATTAACAGTGTATTAGACATGCAGGCATTGAACCCCAGAAAAAACCCAGCTGACAATTAAAAAGAAACAGGGAACATAAATAAAAGTATTTTTATCACTTTATTGGAGGATTAGTGGTTTATAGTTGACAGTAAAATACATTAGTTGGTCCATGCATAACATTTCCCACATAACAATTCATAATTCCCACATAAGTTTCCCACATAACAATTCATAATTCCCACATAAGTTTTCCACATAACAATTCAACCCCTACTAGGCCCTCCCCTGCCATCATGATCCAGGACTCAACCCCCCACCCCCACCCCAGAGTCTTTTACTTTGGTGCAATACTCCAAGTCTTTTCCAAGATCTGCTTTGTGCTTTCCGTTATGATCTTATGAAAAAAATACCGTTGTTTAATATCAAAAGTATGAAAACATAGGCAAATGAAAACCATGAACTGGTAAAAAGTGGTAGTTGAAAATCTGACAAATCAGGGAAAAATAAAACAATGTTTGCCACAGTTCTCCAAATAAAACTGAAATACAGTATCAGAAGTCAAAAACTAAAGGCAAATTTAGAAACATGTAAAAAACAGCCTAGTATCAATAAGGTGCCACAACACTGGAGAGGTTGCTGGAGAGGTTGTGGAGTCAAAGAACTGTCTTACACTATTGTTGGGGATGTAAATTGTTCCAACCTTTGTGGAGAGCAGTCTGGAGAATTTTCTGAAGGCTAGAAATGGATCTACCCTATGATCCTGCAAGACTTCTCCTGGGATGTATCTTAAGGAACCCAACACACCCATCCAAAAATATTTGTGTATACCTATGTTCATAGCAGCACAATTTGTAGTAGCCAAAACCTGGAAGCAACCCAGGTGACCAACAACAGATGAGAGGCTGAGGAAGTTGTGGTCTATATACACAATGCAATACTACTCAGCCATTAAAAATTGTGATTTCACTGTTTTCAGACCATCTTGGATGGAGCTTGAAGAAATCATGTTAAATGAAATAAGTCAGGAAGAGAAGGATGAATATGGGATGATGTCTCTCTCAGGCAGATGTTGAAAAACAAAATCAGAAGAGAAAACACAAGTAGAACCTGAACTGGCATTGGGGTATTGCACCAAAGTAAAAGACACCGGGGTGGGAGTGGGGGTGGTGGGAGAGTGCAGGTCATTGGAAAGGATGACTAGGATCTATTGGGGGCTATATTGTTATGCGGAAAACTGAGAAATGTTATGCATGCACAAAATATTGTATTCACTGTCAAATGTAAAACATTACTCCCCCAATAAAGGAAAAAAATGTAAGAATTAGAGATTGTTGGGAGTCAGGTGGTAGCACAGCAGGTTAAGCGTAGGTGGCATAAAGGGCATGGATGGGCGTAAGGATCCTGGTTTGAGTCCCAGGTTTCCCACCTGCAGGGGAGTGGCTTCACAGGCAGTGAAGCAGGTTTGCAGGTGTCTATCTTTCTCTCCCCCTCTCTGTCTTCCTCTCCTCTCTCCATTTCTCTCTGTCCTATCTAACAAGGATGACATCAATAACAACAACAATAATAAATACAACAACAATGAAAAACAACAAGGGCAACAAATGGAAAAATAAATATTTAAAAAAAGAATTTGAGATTGTTAAAGACAAGTGAATTTGAGCTATAACAAGTTTTATATCAGAAAACATGTTTGAATGATACTCTTGTCACTAGCAATTGATCATTGATTTAAAAAGCCTTTGCTGCTAAATAAATATATAATATCCATAAGAAAATAGTTATTAAATAAAATAGTTATTAAATAGTTATTATATATAAAACAGTTATTAAAAACAAAGGATTTTTTAACAATATAAGTCATTACTAAAGCAGAAAAGGCTTTAATACTTCTAACATTTTCTAAATTTCTTTGCCATATACACACCCAAAAACAGCAGAAGCAAGGTTGAGTTGTGAAACAAACACATCTTCAACCTTTATCTCCATAATTTTAATCTCATATATTATTTTTTATTTCTATTATACTGTATTGACAAACCATCTAGAGGACTCAGTATAATCATGCTGATGTTTTTTTGTCTGATTGTTTTATCATTTTGATTTTATCTGGAAAGAATCTGTATACTACAGGGAATTTGATGAGTAACTTCTATAGTTCTGTAGTTTGTTGATGCAGAGCTTTGCTTTGCTGGCTTGGAGGGGAAAGCACTCTGTCAGATCCTCACTCTCCCATGGTTTTGTGATTGTCAAAAGTAGCATCCCAAGGACCCTGGTTGAGATCAGGGCCTCCTGTGTATTATTCAGTTGCTCCTCCCTGGTGACTGCAGATATTGCTGATCCAGTGAGAGTCAGCAAACATGTCTGTTTTCTGCTGCTTCTGGAGAAAGCAGATGTATATGAGCCATGTTACCAGGAAGTAGTTGTCAGAAACATTTTTTAGCTTTTTACTTTTTCAAGCAAAGATCCTTTGTCATATCTTGCGTTTAATGCAGTGATCTTGTCTCCAAGTCTACATTATTTGTGGGGAACATTTTTTTTCTTTATAACCCCACAAGAGCTAATGCCTCAGTTATTTCAGCTTATTTTTGTATCCAGAGCATGGATCCTTGTGACTTCAACCCTTTTCTGGTGTGTGTGTGTGTGTGTGTGTGTGTGTATTTCCCCAGAGATACTTAATTTAATAGCATTATTTTATCTTTTTAAATAGTTTTTATTGATTATTATTGTATCTTGAGAGTGGAGTAAAAGCCTGGGAATGTTACTTTTAATCTCAACCAGAATGTGTGATGTTAATTTTATAGTTTGAATATTAAAGGTATTACAATCTGAAAAGTGAACAAAACATCACAGAAAGGGGTTTATTTGCACCAGATGATGTAAACTCATTTGTTGTTCCCTAAAGTGATGCATGCCCAGTTTCAATGATATGGATACTGAGTCAATCCTTTGTCCCTTTTTAACTATTTTTTTCCTTTATAGCATTTCCTCATCTGTTGTCCCCGAGGGAAGGCAATGCATTTGGTCTTTATCATGACTTTAAATTGGCCATTTTTGAGTTAAATTTCCCCACCTATTTGGCTGTGAGTAAATCAGTTCAATCTTTTACAACTTGATTAAAGTTTTAAAACCTGATTACAACTACTAAAATGTGGGGCAAGGACATGAATAGGAACTTCACCAAGGAAGAAGTCCAGAGGGTCAACAAACACATGAGAAGGAGCTCCCAAGTTTCAGATGCCATTTGGATTCCATCCTGACTTCCCTGGGCAGATGACCTCACCAATGTGTCCCTGAACTTTACCTCACCAGAGCTCTACCCTACTAGGGAAAGATAGAAACAGGCTGAAGGGGTATGGTCAACTTGCTAATGTCCATGTCGAACGGAGAAGCAACTATAGGAGCCAGAACTCCTACCTTCTGAAACCCAAAAAGAATTTGGTCCATACTCCCAGAGGGAGAGAAATGTTAGGCAAAGAGGAGCAGAAGGCTCTGAACTGCAATTTTATCAGGAGCCAGAAAGAGAAAAGGAAAAAAGGAAATATATTTGAAAGTAGTAAGAGGTGTAGGTGTGACTTAGAAAGGAAGAGAAAGTAGGACTATAGGAAAAATGGGCAAAAGATGTATATGAATATAGACAGGTAGGTATAGATATGATAGTCCACCCACATCTGTAACATTGGGATAACTATTGCAGCTACTAATAGAGGGAAATGGGATAAAGAACTGCTGGTGGGTACAGTTCAGAATTATACTTGTTATAGTTTTTTAAATCAATATTAAGTCACTAATAAAAGTATTTTTTTAAAAAAATAGGTGCTCAAATTCACTAATTGTCAGAGAAATGCAAATAAAGAAACAGACAACTATGAAATGCAGCTTTATACCTGTGAGAATGTCATACATTAGAAAGGATAGTAACAACAAATGTTAGAGAGAATGTGAAGAAAAAGGAACACGTCTGACATGCTAGTGGGAGTATAAATTGGTTCAGCCATTGTGAAAAACAGTTTTAAGACTTATCAGAACAATAGAAAATGTACCTACCCTATGATCTAGCAATTTATCTCCTGGGGATTTAACCAAAGGAAACAAAAACACCTATCAGAATACATCTATGTATGATTATGTTGATAGCAGCACAACAGTAACATCCTAAACCTGGAGGCAACTCAGATGCCCAAGAATAAATGAGTGGGGAAAAAAAGTGGTATATATGCAGGATGGAAAACTATTCCACGGTTAAAAATGATTAAGTCATCTCCTTTGCATCCTCTTGGATAGAACTAGAATACATCATGTTAGTGATATAAAACAAAAGGAGAAGGACAAATACCCATTGGACCCCTTTATAAGCAGGAGGGAAACATGGGTTGAAAAAGAACTTTGGGTTCTATTGTATAATGTTATAATACCCAGGTGTCAATGGCTCCACTGTTAGCCATTAAAATCCTCAATAAAAAGGGAAGAAAAGATTCTTTGCTGATAGAAATTGATATGCAGTCTGTTTTCAGGGAAAGTAGAATTAAACAGGTTCATTTCCAACCAAATAACTGAATTTGAACTTTAATAAGTAGACATAGGAACTTGTATATGTTTGACTGACTGGTAAATTACTTTGGTTGCAGACCAAGGTAGAACCAATATGTTCCTCTCCCAAGAACTCTATAAACATTTTTACATTTCATAGAATAGATCCTTTGTGAGTACCCTATCTTGGGAAGCCCATATTTATCAAGATTACTAAGAGGATTCAATTGTCTTCTAGTAGGAAGTTCCCTGAGACTGTGTCATTAGCATTATTATAGGCAGTTAGTTATGAAATAGCCAAGTCTTTAAGTAGATTTTGCAACATAAGAGCTATGAGTAGAGATTTAAAAGATATGAGTCAACTTTAATTTTGTAGCATAGTAATGAGAACACAAAACTGAAGTCTATAATTCAAATCAGTCCCCCACTACCCCCATATCACATAGACTGCTACCATTTTATCAAAGTATTCACAATAATGGCTCTGTTGGTTTCGTCTGTGTAGAGATTTGAAGTACTTAAACCCCATATGGCAACTTTCTGTTAGTAGCAAGATCAGGAGGCCCTACAGAGGATAGACAGAAATCATGAGTCATCATGAAACAAGGGATCTACCTCTCTCATCTTCTTTTCAAGGATATCTAGGTTATTGGGTATCTGGATAACACATACCAGTGAGTTCTGATTTAAAGAAAGGATTACTGAGAACATTTAAAAGCTAGGGTCGAAGGGTTGAATAATAGAAAATGTACAATTTAGAGAGTTGGTTGGTTGATTTTGCTTGTTTGTTTCAGATTCTCTATTCAAGAAACTTTAGGACCATGAGGTTATAACAATGAAGGGCACCTTAAGGTTATAGTAATGGAAATCTCAATCAAATCTTAATGTTTTTAAAAGGATGAAAAGAAATAAGAACAAAATAAAATTCAGGGTGATATTAAATGTTGATCTATAAAGGGTAGGGTAATATTCCTAAAGATGGTAGAATTTGAAACTAAGATGAGTCTGAGGGCTAGCTTAATCACTTACATGCTCAGTGACCTTTGGCAAATTATTCCATTTGTTTATGCTCAGAATTCTTATTTGGGAATAATCACTCTAAAATAGTCCTGCTGTTTAATCTATTAACACAGATTTTGCACTGCATCTGTACTTCATTGTTTGCAGCTTCCTTGTACACAAAAAGCCCATGTATTTCCTGCTTTTGTGTTCAACTCTCTGTCTTCCCAAATTAGTGTCATGTGATCTCACAGATACAGGAGGGCACCACATATACTTTTCTTTATAGTCCTAGAATTTGTGTAGTCATACTCAAGAGCAATTGCCAATCAAGTGTTTTAATGCATAAATGGGGGGGGGGATGAAAGACATGTGTAGCATTGATGTATTCATATATCATGACCGGTTCAACTCAGCCATAACTACGGTCAAACATATGTCAACTTGAAGGTCAAATCATACCTGAATAAGATGGAGAGTGATGACTTGGAGTCGTGACAAGACAATGATAAAGTTGGAATGTTCTTCATTAACTCAGACTTCCAAATCCGTGAGTTACTATACTTGTAGCCAAGGGAGAGGTTGAACAAAGAGAAAGATGTAGGAAGGCAGGGGTAGAGAAGTAAATAAACATATTTGTGAAAGAAATAGGAATCTAGGAAAGATTATGAATTTTAGCTGTGGCCTCCAAAGAAAATAGTATCTTTGACTTTTTTTTTTATATATGTGTAGTGATAAGGTAAAAAAGATTAGTAAACTAAAAACTATTAATATAAATCAGGCACTGGGATGTCAATGCTTTAATTTTGCTTTGTTTTTTTTTTCCAATATAGCCACAAGTTTTATTATTAGAACTCTGACTTCAGTATATGGGTTATTCATGACCACAGAATGTGAGCTCAGATCTACAGGGATGCAGAGGTCACATAGGCTCCTAAGCTGAATATGGTCCAGATCACTTCAAACCGATGGGAATTACAGTCAATAATATTTATACACCTTTCCCATATTTGGGAGATACTTTCTTCCCTGATCCAGCTTTCTGGTCCTTCTTCCAGCGATGACATCCTCTCCCCAGACAATAACTTGGATCCACCTGCATATCAGATATTAGGTTCAACAAAACAAAACAAAACATGTCATGCTGCGATGCGGAGGAGAGAGAGAGAGAGAGGAGATCTGGAGTGGAGAGGGAAGACAATTCTTTATTGGCGCGGGCACCTCTGAGTTGGGTGAGAGCACAGTGGTTCGGGCCATGTGGAGCTAGCCAAAATGGCCGCCTCATGCAGCACCCTTTTCTGTGTCTAACCACTGAGGTGAAAACCGGGCAAGAGAAGGAGGGGCGGAAGAAGAAGGGCTTTATAGGGCAAAAACCGGGAGTGACGAGCCAGGACAGGATTGGTTGGGAAGGGCACTTCGAGAATATCGTATTAACTCTCAGCTGGAACTGGCACTAGCCTGAGGGGACATCTGCACTGCAAAAACAAAACAAAACAAAACAAAAAACAAAACAAAACTAGTATAGTCATGGCCTTATCATGGAATATACCTAAAATAGGCCTACTATCTACAAAATGTCAATATGTTTTGACCCTGGATTAAATAACTCCAAAACTGAGCCTTAGTAAATTTTTCTAGGTCAAGGATATAGCTGAGTGCATACCTACCATGCATTAGACCCTGGGTTTTGTTCTGGGTACCACATGGAAACATCAAGGACAGCACCAAGGAAACTCCATAGGTTGTAGTGTTGTTTCTGTCTCTCTCTTTCTCCCCCCTCTCAATTCTACCCTTCCCTGTCCCTCCCTCCCTCTCTAGCCTTCTGCTTATTCTCTAAGATAATGTACAATGTTTTGAGAAAGATGTGCTTGACTCCTATTTTAATGCTGTTTTATGTTAATTTTTCAATAGTCCACTGGAAAAGGGAAAAAAATTATAGTGTTCAGAAAATATGTTTCTAGTTTTAAAATGTGTTTCTAGTTTTTTTCATCAACTCAGCTCACCTATCTCATTTTTGCTATTCAAAATTAGGGTGTGGAACAAGGCTATCCTTTCCATTAATACAATTATATACATTGAAATAAACTATTGTATTAGTAACTTATATGTTTAGGTGTCGTTTTTGACGGGTTAGGTTGTTTTCGACAGGTTATGTTGTTTTCGCCGGGCTGGCTTCACGGGCAGGTAACAGACGACCAGGGACTCATAGTTGAGCTGTACGCAGTATCTCTTTATTCATGCAGGATGCAGCACAATCTAAGACGAGCTAAGCTAAACTCAAGGTACAGTACTCTAAAACTCACAATGCTGTCTTTATATATACTTGCCAAGTAGGGTGGAAACAGGGCGTGACATAGAGAGGGTGGAGAGAAAAGTGACTGGTGAAAATCAGAGTGTGACAAAGAGGGGATCAGGGTGTGACAAGGAGGGGGGGTGGAGCAAAAACATATCATGAAACAGTGGGGATTGAACCAATGCCCTGGAGGGAGGTGCTTGTTAACAGCGGTTATATAAATAGAATAGTGTTAAGCAGGGGGGATTTAAACCAAATGAAACAGAAGGGGTCTCATGCATACCAACAATTCCCCCTTTCTTTTTAACTAATGGCCATTGTGGGGTGAACAGAAACGTATATCGTACAGGCGTTTTCAAAAGAACTGGCATAAGACATGGAAAACAAAATAGGCGAGCAGCAATAACCAGTGTGATGCCAAGTGGAGCTTTTCTTGCCTCAAAGGGCAAGGCCTAGCAGGCGAAAGGGCATTTCTTGCCTCTGGGAATGCTTCATGCCTCTGGGGGCATCTCTTGCCTCAAAGGGCATTTCTTGCCTCTGGGAATGCTTCATGCCTCTGGGGGCATCTCTTGCCTCAAAGGGCATTTCCTGCCTCTGTGGGCATCTCTTGCCTCTTGGGGCGCTTCATGCCTCTGTGGGCATAACCTAATAAGGAGGGGGAGCTTTCTGCCTCTGGGACAGAGCCTGCAGGCGAGGGGACATGGTCTATAAAGTCTCAAGGCAATTGGCTGAAGTTAGTCTTTGAGAAACACAGCAGCGTGTACCAGTAAGTCCGATGGAGGTGTCAGTCCAAAGTAGCTGACCACAGAAGAAAATGTCAGAGGATGAAATGCTGTACGTCTGTCTCAATGGGGAATGTTGGCCACCTGAATTCTGCTTTTCTGTAGAGAGTGATCTTTGGAGTCTGTGAATCTGTTTCTTCAGGTCGTGCCAGGTCTCATCATTGGTTTCCGGGGGCGATGTCAGAGAACAGGATCCAAATGGATTTCCAGGAATTCTATTTGAGTAGATGCTTTTTCATGTGAAGACTTTGACAGCTGAAATTCACTTACTTGTCAAACAAAACTTGTAGCAGATTAGAAGTTTACTATAATTGATAACTCCATTATAATTGGAAGTCCTTTCTAGTATGATTTTAAGGTTGTTTAAACAGTTTAAACTCAATAATATGTGGAAAGGTAAACAGAAGAACCACGGTTAAAAGCCTCAGGCATGAGAATAATTAACATAATCATTGCACTATCTGCCCCACCCGTAACTCATACAGTTTTCAGGATTAAACGTTTCAGATTCATGTCAAGACGTAAAAGAGAAATCAAAGGAGAAAAAAACAACTTTTCGCATTGTTTCTGGATGTCTCTAGAAATCATGGCTGCGTCCAGCATTTTTTTTTTTTAAGTCAATGTCAAACAAAAATTCAGTCATTCAAATCATTCTCTTATGAAACGCAACTTGAACCAGATTATCAAGATCTCACCATGTAGGATTAAGAATCCCCGGAGGGCGACCTAGTCCAAAAAGGTCCTCGAAATTCCATTTAGGGTGCTTCTGACTGTTCCTGCTGGATTGCTTCAGGCACCCATTTTTAAAAGCGTCTTCCCATGGAAGAAAGAATCCAATCAGGAGAGTAGAACTAACCACATGTCTCCATACTTGGGAACTGCCAGGGTACTGGAGAACGCTCCTCAAACTAGAGTAGTCCTTCTCCATGGGGAACATTCGAGAAGAAGTCCAGAAAGTCCCAGTGGAAATCCCCATGCATATCCCAAGGTCTATGATTACGGTCATAAAGAACCAAATTGTGGTCCGGAGCAAAATGTAGTCCTTTTCCTCAGGAAACATGGGAGAGGGAATCCAGAAAGTCCAAGGAGAAATCTCCATGCATCTCCCAAGCTCTATGATCCCGGTCATAAGAAACCAAAGTTCCCGGTCAGGGAAACAGAGTTTGGCCCAGAGCAAAATGTTCCAGAGACAGAGTAACGGTCTCATGATGAAACAGTAGAGGCTTTGGCAAACCTCTTCGTAAGTAAAAGAGAAGACCATAGTGCATAGGTAGGCAAAGTCTTCACTTATCTGGGAGTTGCGCAGGTCTGGTCCCACGTTGTTGCGCCATATGTCGTTTTCGACGGGTTAGGTTGTTTTCGCTGGGCTGGCTTCAGGGGCAGGTAACAGACGACCAGGGACTCATAGTTGAGCTGTAGGCAGTATCTCTTTATTCATGCAGGACGCAGCACAATCTAAGACGAGCTAAGCTAAACTCAAGGTAAAGTACTCTAAAACTCACAATGCTGTCTTTATATATACTTGACAAGTAGGGTGGAAACAGGGTGTGACATAGAGAGGGTGGAGAGAAAAGTGACTGGTGACAATCAGAGTGTGACAAGGAGGGGGGGTGGAGCAAAAACATATCATGAAACAGTGGGGATTGAACCAATGCCCTGGAGGGAGGTGCTTGTTAACAGCGGTTATATAAATAGAATAGTGTTAAGTAGGGGGGATTTAAACCAAATGAAACAGAAGGGGTCTCATGCATACCAACATTTAGGTATTAAGTATAGTTTCCTGTATCAGAGATATATGAGAGAATATCAACAAAAACATGTGTTGATGAGAATGAGTGTATGTAGTTTGATGCACAAAGAAGTTGTGTTATTCACTCAGAGTATTAATTAGTTATTGATGTGATGTAAGGGAGAAAGGATCTATAATATGGAAAAAAAATGTTGTGAAATCTATTCCTTAAATAAAAAAGTTTGACAGGATTCCCATATGTGTGTGCTATTTTTCTTTTTTTATTTAACAACATTTGAGCTAAATATTTCATTGTCATGGCCCCAGACTACTCAGTTGGCTCAAATAAATATTGCATTCCTCAGATATAAAAAGATTTCTCACTCTTCAAAGGGAGTTTGGAAGGTTTCAGTAACCTGTTTCTTAGGCAAAGAAAATGTCTTTTTTTTCTGCATATAATTTTGAGTTGAGAGGAAGTAAATTGAAATGACATTTTAAAATTTAAAATTAGTTTTAGCATAGCCAATATTGACAGAATAGTACTTGGAGGTACCTAACACTTGAAAGTTCAGATATTGGTTCTTCTGAGAAATTTTGCTTTTTTTCCTCTGTCAGTAAGGATACTTGTTTATACCTTTATATACTTTGAGTGTGAAATTGAGCATCAAAAATAGTTATGTAACAAAACAATATATTTTTTCTTTTGCAAATTACTTCCATATTACTAAATCTAAATGTCAATATTTTCATAAACATTTAAAGTGAAATAGGATATAAAATGAACTGTATTTGTATTTGTGTGATTTTTGACATATCTAAACATCTATAATCATTCAGATAAAAGTAAAAATATGAACACGGTAGAAGTTTTCCTGGTGTCTTCCCACACTTACTTCTCATCCCTTAGATGTAACTCCTATTATGGCTTTTAATAACATGCATTATTCTTGTTTTTGAGCTTCACAATTCAAAACTGATAATTATACTGTATGCAATATTTTTCATCTGGCTTCTAGAACAAAACATTAGGAATAGGGATAAACCTATCATATTTTTATCATTACTTTTCCATCTGATTGATTGAGAGATAGCTTTATATGTACATTATTAATTTTTGACTTTTCATAGGAATTCCTATTTCCATGATCCTAATGTAGAATTTGGTGAAAATTTTCTTTTTTAAAAAACTCCTGCTTTCTCATTCTCAGTATGAAAAATGAATTAAATTCTACTAAAAGTAACTTTTACTCCTGTAGACAAAGGAAAAATGATTTAGTGCTTTCTCTGAAGCATATGAGTATTCAAAGATTATCATTTCATGGGTTTGCTAATTTTCCAAAAGTGAATGATTCAGATAATTTCTACTATTTCTTTTCTTCAGTGTTATCACTTGCAGTATGCTATTATTCTGTCACAGTATTAAAGGTTAAAAAGTCCCTAGTAATTTCCTGAAATGAGTCTTCTTACCTTGTGTAAGAATTTAGAAAAAAAAAAAAAAAAACTGGATGTAATAAAAAATGCATTTTGTTCAGAATTGAAAATACTTGAAAAAGGGTGTAGGTGGGGAAGAGAAAGAGATTCAATTGTGCCTAAGTCTTTACCAGTAAATGCTCAATTTGGATTGAGTAAATATAGTTAGCTTGTAAGCAACAGATGTACAAATGAGTTTTTACTTCAGTGCCAACTATTTTAAATCTGTTATATAAATTTTGATAGTTGTCTTTCCAGATTTTCTCTTGTTTTTGTGCTTAGAAAAATATTACTGTTTGGAAATTCTATAGCTCTTGTGGGTTTGTATCTGTGTGGCTTTGTACTTAAAATAACAGATTAGTCATTCAGAGTACATATTCAAGTTTGGAAATTTTGAAGATGTAGATTATTTCATATGCTTAACATGAAATTTCCCAATGTGCATTGAGATGAACATAAGACAATACTTCCTTTTACATAAAAACAGTGCATCTAACACAATATCCATTGTATTAATATGATGACATCATTGCTCTTAAATACTCAGCTTTTATGTTAAATGCAGAGCTGGAGGTGAACTGAGGGTCTCATGCCCATGCTTTACCTCTGAGTTGTCTTCCTGGCTCAAATGGTTAGCATTATGGAAGAAAAAAGAATAGTAGCAATTAAAGAAATGTTAGCATATTGTCACATTCAAGTGTGAATTAAGATTGCTTTTGTCCTTGGACAGACCTGGTCGGCTAACCCACTCTGTTGTGCACCAGAGGTGGGGGCCGAAGAGGTCCAGACCAAGGGCAGCAGGGGTGAGTGCGGTGAAATCTCTCTCTGGAGACTGTGGCAAGAGATGGAATCAGAGATCACTCAGGATGCCATTGAGGGGAATAGTACATTTATTGTGCAGCAGAGCATAGTTTTTAAAGGGTGATAGGGGGGAGCAAGGCAAGGAAAGGTCTATTAAGTTATACCTTATATGGTCAAGACAGCAGGGGGTAGAGAAATGGTGACAGTCTTTCAATAACCAGTGGGTAAATTGTCTAGCTAGTTTGGGGAATGAGGAAGTGAAACCACCAGCTAGCACAGAGGGGATGTTGGTTCCTGCACTAGGGAGGCTGACAGGGTGACTGGGACCTGGTAGGCAGGTTCCTTCTTGCTCAACCCATAGAGGCGAAAAGCCTGGGAAAGACTGACAGAAGGCCTGTGCCTCCCAGGCATCCAGGGGTCCCACTCTGGATGGTCCGTGCCACACTCGACCTCGGCTTATGAAAGGTCCTACATGCTTTGAAAATATATTGCATGGGCTGAGGATTGCACACCTGGTGGTGTGCATGTTAACATACAGGGGCCCAGGTTCAAGCCCCTGGTCCCCACCTGCAGGGGAAGAGGCTTCACAAGAGGTGAAACAGAGTTGCAGGTGTATGTTGGTCTCTCTGTCTCTCTCTCTCTGCTCTCCCCTACCCATTTTGGTTCCTCTATCTCTATGCAATAAATTAAAAAAATAAATAATTTTAAAAAGAAAATTATTGCTATTTTGTATCATTTTGGAATTCTCCTTGCTATGTATAGTTCTGAAGTCTGAGATTCATGAATCCACCAAGTTTATCTTAATTCAAATAATGTTGCCAAATTATGGTCTTGTAGACTGTCCAATTGCACAAAGGTAGGAATTAGAGTGTTCCTTTATAGTTGTATTTCCTTACAAATGCAATAAGTCACACACTTACTTTTTCTTTATCAACTTTGTTTTTTGCTTTACTTTCTTTTCCCCTAGAAATTATTTCTAAAATGTTATTATGAAAGCAGAACATCCAAAGATGTTCCAACATAAACAAGGCTCAGACTTTTAAAAAAGAAAAAACTCTGATGATAGCAGGGGGATGAACCCTGAATTAAATATATAATGCTGTGAAGTTATCTGTTCTGGAGTGGTTTATACCAGGTTATGTAATTTCCAAGGAAAATAAGAGAGGACTACATAAAACAAAACAATATGCTTATCAGGCCTTAGAACTTCAATCTAAGTAAATGTGTTTATTTAAAATGAAGAAGCTATAAAATATCTTCTAGGTAGGGATACAGAAATGGCAACATCAGAGAAATATGAAGGAATAGTGTTTTCAAGAAAAGTCTTGGCAGACTCACATGTTTCATGGTCATTCATTCTTATCAAAATGGGAGCATTTGCACAGTAAAGGGAGATGCATATTTACTAATGTAATTATCCCCTGAAATGAGCTAGCTGATAATTGTTGTCCCTATAGATTTTTCTAGGAATGTAAAAAATAAATAATAAATAAATAAATAAAAATAATATATGAGGAATACCAAACAATTTTGAACATGAGGAAGACATGAGTGCAAAACATACTTTCAGCAGAAATGTCATTCTCTATGTTAATGTCTTTTACATTGGTTAAAGCCTTTAGCATTAAAACTTAGCATATAGGATGGGATGGCATAATGGTTATGCAGAGACTTTCATGCCTGAGTTTTCTTTTTTTTTTTTTCCCTTCAAGGGTTATTGCTGGGCTCGGTGCCTGCACCATGAATCCACCACTCCTGGAGGCCATTTTTTCCCCCTTTTCGTTGCCCTTGTTGTTGTAGCCTCGTTGTGGTTATTATTATTGCCATTGTTGATGTTGTTCATTGTTGGATAGGACAGAGAGAAATTGAGAGAGGAGGGGAAGACAGAGAAGGGGAGAGAAAGATAGACACCTGCAGACCTGCTTCACCGCCTGTGAAGTGACTCCCCTGCAGGTGGGGAGCTGGGGGCTCGAACCGGGATCCTTACACCGGTCCCTGCGCTTTGCGCCACATGCGCTTAACCCACTGCTCCACCGCCCGACCCCCATGCCTGAGTTTTCAGTGTCCGAGAGTCAGTTTCTGGCACCACCATAACCAGAGCTGGGCACTGTTCCGGTAATATAAAATAAAATAATAAAATAAAATAAACAAAAAGTTAGCAGATTTATGTGACCCTCTAACTGAGGATGCATGTTGCCAGAACCTGTGGCTTCATGTATGCAATGAAGGTTTTCGACTCGCTGAACCTCCTATATGGCTGTTAATATCTTGAAATACAATGCTTTGGTTTTGACGCAATTTGTATTTTTGTTTATATCATGTGCTTATTCTCATACATAAAAGTTTTTATGTAAGTCAACGATATTTTTCTCCTTGAATTATTGCAATGCTGTTAAAATTGACCCTACTCTATATAAATAAATGTCTGTTTATAAACTCACTCTACTGAATTAGTCTGTGGGTGATTTTATGAAGCTACAGATAGTTATATGGTAAGATATGGGGCTAGAGTTCATTGAAATCCATTTTTTCATTCTGAACAATAGCTACTACACTTTGTGTTTCCACATAAAATTTTATTTTAAAATATGCTTAATGATTTACAAGATTTTTAAGATAACAGGTGTATAGTTCCATAGCACACCCACCAGCAAAGTTTTGTGTGAGGTGAACGTGATAACCACTACACTATGGAAACCAGATGACCAGCAAAGTTTTGTGTCTCCACTTCTTCTCTCCATAAAGTTTAACAGTGACTTGTTAATTTATACAATTTTTTTCATGAAAAATAAGTAACTGTTTGCAATCTTGTTAAGTCTTTTCATGTTTTGAAGCTCACATCCCTTTGGGAAAAGTTAGAAGGATGTTATCTGACCTTCACCCCCACCTCCCAGATAGGATTTAAAACCAGCCATGAGGTAGTGGGGATTGAAAAATAAAAGACATTGGGTAAAGGTAGATAGCATGATGGTTATGCAATGAGCCCCTCATGTATGGGGCTTTGAAATCCCAGGTTCAATCCCTGCACCACCATAGACAGAGTTTAGCACTGCTCTGGAAAACATAAAAACCTCTTTACTCTTTCCCATGCGGTACCACAAATGTAAATAAAATTTTTTTTTCCCTTTGGGGGGGTGGGGGTTGGCGGTGGGGGTGGGTGGGAAGGGGGGGCACAGAGAGAGGACCCTTTTTGTCACCAAGTTTAGGCAGAATCTTGACATCTGCTATTTTGATTAGTCTCAGAAATGGTTACATTTAAGTAGTATCTGAAAATGATGGTTTAGGGCTGGGCAGACAGCATAATAGTTATGCAAAAAAAAACAAACAAAGCATTTATGCCTAAGGTTCTGAGGTCCCAGGTTCAATTGCCAGCACTCCCATAAGCCAGAGTTGATCAGTACTCTGCTCTCTGTCTCTCTGTTTGTATCTCTCCTTCATTAAAATAAACATTTTAAAAAAGAAATAGTGGTTTAGTGGTAGATACAGTTACAGGAAAACAGTTATGAAACTGTCATATAATTAACAATATTCATGAGTATGCCAATAGAAATAGCTTTCTTATTTTTTAGCAGTTCACTTACCTTTTGTTAAAGGTACAATTCTGAAAACTTACATCATCAGCCAGATGTTTGTGGTTTTAAGAAACACAATGAAAATAGTAACTTTCAAGTATAGAGTAGAAATCCTACACCTTACTTGGGGTTTCTTCTCTGCCATTATTCGTCCTGTATTCTAGGCAAAGTGGTCCATCTACCTCCTGAAACTCACTCCTTCCGTCTGTGAAATGAAGGCATTCACAGCCTAGAATTTTAGGGATTACTAATGATTGTATAGATATACCAGATGGTTGCTAATGGTTAGCAGTTTTCTGAAGTAGACTCATTTTCTGGCAATTTTCTTATTTCTTCTATAAATGGATTCAGATGAGGGAGGGAGGTTTAAAGTTTAGAATCTAGCCATTATTATTATTGAAGATGACTGTGTATAGCCCTTTTGTGTATAGCAATACTGCATACTTTCATGATGTAGATTTTTCCCAACAGCAGAGTAAAATGAACAAATAATAACCTTCAAAGAATGTTATCCTATTGACTGGTAAGTAAATTTAAAAACAAGAGAATTCAGTTAAGTAGCTGCTTTCTTGTAAGAACTGTGCTGAAAAACCCACAATTCTAAAGACTAATTCCAATTGAGATGCAAATGTTTCGGCTTAAACAGGAAGAGAAAAGTTCCCCTCATTTACTCTAAAAATGAATGTAATCCACTCTTAACAGAACTCCCTGAGATAGGCATTTCTCAAAATGATTAACATCTCTGAGAGACCACTCTGTGGATAAAGACACTAAGAGCTTTTCAAAAATAATGAAAGTCTGTTCAGTGTGATACATTTTTTTCACAAAAAATAAGTGACTGTTTGCAATCTTGTTAAGTCTTTTCATGTTTTAAGGCAAAGTTTTATATTTTAAGTTTATCCAGGTCTTATGGAAAAAAACAAAAGACCCATATGTCAAACTTATAAAATGTGAGTGAATGAATAGAGAAGATAGCATATTGTCGCACAGAAAGACTTTCATGCATAAGACTCCAAAGCCCCAGGTTCAATCTCTTGTACCGTTTTAAGTCAGAATTTAGCAGTACTCTTGATAATAATAATAATAATAATAATAATAATAATAATAATAATAATATTATATAGGTGCAAAGACCACTGGTAATAAAAAATAGTAGGAAAAAATTTACTGTGTGGTATAAAATTTCAATAGTATTTTTATATACTAAAAGAAATATGAGATAAGTATTGTATGGGTAAAATTAATTAATAGTCATCACTATTCATACTAATGTAATTACAAATAATGCCATAAGTTCATATTACAGACCACTATAGTTGTTTATGCTACTTGATAATTATAACAATCAATGGGAATAAAATATATTAAAACATATACATGTACAGATAGGGGTGGAAAAAGATTATTGTCCAGTTTCCACTTCCTGTTTTTTTTTCTCATTTGTTTGTTTATTATTTTTTCACCACTCCTGTCACCAAAGGTCTGTGTCCCTATCTCTGCCCTCATAGATAACTATTATAGCTCCCCCACAGTCTTGAAAACAGGTTGACATTTTGTTTTTTCCACATAGGTATATTCAACTGTCTATATTCCGCATATGAGTGAAATCATTTTGTACTTGCCCTTCACCTCCTTACTTGCTTCACTAAGCATAATCTTAAATTAAAAGAATGAATTTCAGATATTTTAATTCTTCATTACAAGCTTTGAAGGTTACAAATGGGATTCAAATCTAATTCTTCTATTTACAACAACTTCAGTCCATATTTCCCTGTTCATTTCTTGGAAAATCTCTTCTTAGCAAGAGAGCTGGGTAGAGTTTCTGGTAAGTAAGATAGAGTTGCATTTTGATGTTAGATAGAAAATTACAGATGGCAAACTGCATCTTTACAAGTAATTGCAAGTAAGAACAAGAATATATCCATCAAACCCAGAAGCCAAAATTCTCCATGATTATCATACAGCAGTAGCATGATTAAATACAAAACATTTGCTGGTGACTTTTCTTAAGGCTTCTGTGAGAGTCTGGTAGGTTGAGAGTTATCTGAATAGCAAACCCAAACCCAAACCCTACAAAAGTGATTCAGTGTCTGAGATCACAATGATATATATATTGCCAAAGATTATTACCATCCTCCAAGTAAATTGTCTCAAGTGTTGCTAAGATAACCCATTCAGAACTCCTTTACCTTATAAATGACCTAGGTCCTATACTGCTGGAGGAAGTTCCCCTGTTGTGATAATGTCTTTCCCTCTCCTTCTGTCTTTCTACCTAAAGCAAAACCTGGCTCACAGTAGTAAAACCTAATATGAAAAAAATCAAATGAATAAGTATGTAAATTAATAAATGTTTTCAGGTGTTATGTTTGTGGATAAGCATAACTCTACAAACAACAGACAAAAAAATTACAAAGATTGGAACAGATCTGAAAAAGTACTATAGCTATTTTTTTTTCCTATGTCGTCTGGCATCTAGAATATTTGCAGTCTCCTCCTATTGATACTTAACTTCCTTTATCTTTATTCTTCCTTTCTCTTCATTATTATTTCATTTTTGTATCTAAACTTTCAAAGATAAGTTACCATTCTTTTTTATTAGTAGTAGTTATTTAATAATGATTGGCAAGACCATAGGATAAGAGGGGAACAATTCAACATAATTTCCACCACCAGAGTTCTGTATTTCATCCCCTCCATTGAAAGATTTCCTATTCTTTATCCCTCTGGAAGTATGGACCCAGGATAATTCTGGAGAGCAGAAAGTGGAAGGTCTGACTTCTGTAATTACTTCTCCAATGGACATGGTCATTAACAGGTGTATCCATATTTCCAGTCTATTTCTATCTTTACCTAGTGAGACAGGGCTCTGGGGAGGTGGGGATATATTGGTGACAGCATTGGCCCAGGGAAATCAGGTTGGCATCATGGTAGCATTTGCAGCATCTTAGGGCAGCTCTGTTTCTGCTTTGTCCTTTTCAGAAACCCACTGCCAGTCCACAAATAGGTTATAACTCTACCGTGGCTCCACTTTGACCCCTGCTGTATTCTTTCTCAGCTACTGTCCTGGAAATCCTGCCCTTACCCAGAATTCCCAGATTTAAAGCAATCTTTTTGCATAGAGAATGTCCAAGTTGCCATACTTATGTTAATGCATTTATTTATGCCTGCTAATTCTAGAGTAGAGTAGAGTAGAGTAGAGTAGAGTATATTAAAAACAACCTATTCATCCTGGCATCCCTGCTTTGTACTATCTTTTCTTTCTGTTTGTGCCTGGCTTGTATGGAATTCTTTCTAGAATATCACCCCAGTTACTGCTTATATGACTTCCCTAGCTAACCACTGCTGAACTCCATGATGAGCTCAGTCAAGTAAATTAATCTTGCTTGTACATTTTTTAGTATGATTCTTTATTTGATTCTAGTAGGTTTCCTAAAAAGCTTAAAATAATTTTATTAATATAACTTTGTGATGTATGATAGAGACAATATTTGGAAGGTGCCCAATTGCTTTTGCAATTATTTAAATGTAAATAGGACAAGTCATATCAGATTTTCCTCTAAAGCTTTCTAGTGAGTTCCCATCTTCCTTTAAAAGACTCATAATTTTATCAGTATATTGAAAGTTTTACATAAACCCCCTCAGCTTTTTGAATTTAACACTTCTATTTTCCCCCTTTGATCACTTAGTTTTAAGGCACATCACTTTTCACACAATTCCTGAGAGGCCTTTTTTAAGGTCTTTGATCTTACCTGTGATTAAAATATTTTGTCCAATGCAGCTACATGTGCTGAAACCCTCTGCCTCCATGGGTCTTTGCTTATGTGCTATTTGCCTAGGAAGAACTTTCGTTAAAGCCCTATTAGAACTACAACACACAGTATTCTTTCACATTGCTTTGCTTTATCTCCTTGTGTTCTATCTTACATAATGTGCCATAGAGTTCATTCTACTTTCTTTTAACATATCACTGATTAGCTCTGACTATAGATGCTACCAGGGATCAACCAGGGACTTGCATTGTCTTCCTGGCACTAAGTCATTTCTCTTTTTGTAAATTTCCTTTCATTTAAATATAGTTTCTGGAGACTATATCTATATGTAGCTATATCTACAGATGTATTACTATCTATAAAGCTGTGATTACCATCTAGTTATCCTTTACTTATCTTCTGTCTAATATATCTAGTGATACTACTATGCACTTTTTGTTGCTCTTCATCACTGAATTCCTGGGGGTTGGATCAAGTGTCTGCCACATTGCAGGGCAAGCTCTGGATGGCCTGTCTTGACCACAAGCCCACCAGTCTGTTGGCCACCAGAGAGGCGTCATAGGGGAGGAGGAGAACAGGCTGCAGTGGGAGTAAGCACGCAGAGTGACCACTCTGGACACTACAGCAGGGGATAGTATATTGTATTGGGTTACAGGAAGGTATTTTTATATTTGAACAAGCAGGCAGAAAAAAGGAAGTATGGTCGGACCAATCATTGTAAAGTTCAATATCGTGAAGCAAGAACAAGCTGGGGACAGGGGAGTTGCCGTCTTATCAGGAACAGGCTGGGGCAAAGGCTGATGCATCTCAATGGTTAAGTATTTGTGGAATTTCCACACCATTCTGTCTGTGGGAAATGGAAACTTAACTATAATCTGTGGAGCAGTTTTTGGTAAATAGCTCCTGCTCTCAGGCCAGGTGCAGAATGCTGGCAATCAAGGCTGGCTGAGGAGAAAGAAGATGGGCCGGGAGATTTTTTGGGGTGAATTCCTACCAGTCTCAGAGAGATGATCAGGGTGTCAGCCCTGCTTGACCTGCCATATCCCCACACCACATGATCATCTCAATTATATTTGTTGTATAAACATGTGAAGGAAGTTCCCTATGTATACTGACACAACCATTTTTTTTTTAAGTGAAGTATAAAGATCAAGAAACATGGGGTGGGGGAGACAACATAATGGTTTTGCAAAGAGACTTTCATGCCTGAGGCTCCAAAGTCTGAGGTTCAGTCCCCCATACCAGCATAAACCAGAGCTGAGCAGTTCTCTGATCTTTCTCTCTGTGTTTCTCTCTCTCTCTCTCCCCTGCATTTCTCTGCATTTGGAATTGTTATATACTAATGGTTCATGGATTTTAATTATTGGGGCCTTGCTTTTATCACTCATCATATTTTGTTTAGATGAACACTTCTACTCTAACAATTCAAAATACTCTTAAACACTGATAACAAGAGAATTTATATCTCAAGCTATACTCTCCACCAAGTCTGCTATTCTACCTCACTGTATTATAGGTAGATACCTATGAATGTCCTACAGCTGTTTTATAATGTCTAAAAAAAATTGTGAAAGAGTTCCCATACAATTGTTCCAATTTTATATATAAGTCCAAAGTGCCACCACTAATCAGTTTGCATATTAACATCACCTTTGACCACTCTCTTCTTTACTTTGGCAACTAAATCAATAATATTTTGTATTAGTTGACATACACTCAAGAAACAGCAACCACACAATAATTTTAAGTAAGAAGGCTCAATAGAATGAATTACTAACTAATCTTGAGAACAAAAGATAAGGATAACTCTAAAAATTACCTAGAATTTAACGAGAATATTCAAGGGAATAAAGATAAAACACGTTTCTCTCAAGTGTTTATGGACAGCCTACTATTGTTTGAACTGTGATGAACATAAGTAGATGAGTCAAAAGCAGTCTGAGAAGCAATGTTACTCCCAAACATATTTTACTTATAACAGGTTAGAGAGAGCACCCTGTCCATATAACAAGGACAAAAGTTCAAGAAACAAATTACACTTTGCAAACTTCTATTTTAAGTCCCATGTCTATTATCTTGACCTAAATCTTCCCTGCACCACCATAAGCCAGATAGTAGTGCTCTGTTAATAAGAAAAAATAATTCTGGAGTAGGGGGGTTGGTGGGCAGTGGTGCACCTAGTTAAGTGTAGATAGTGCTAGTTGTAAGGATCCCAGTTTGAGCCCCCGGCTCTCCACCTGCAGGAAGGACACATCACCAGTGGTGAAGCAGGTCTGCAGGTGTCTATCTTTCTCTCTGTCTCTCTGTTCCCCCTCTGCTATCAATTTCTCTGTCTATCCAAAAAATGGAAAAAAAAATGGACCCCAAGAGCAGTGTTTTCATAGTACAGGCAGCGAGTCCTAGTGATAAACCTGAATAATATATATATATATATATATATAGTATTAAAATCTAAGCAATACAAAACTTAAACCTCCTACAAATGTACCAGAGAGGGAAAAATGTGATTGAAAAGCCTAATCTATATACTACCTCTTGCATTATTCCCTATCACCAGTCTGTTGAAATGTTAATCCCACCAGTGCCAAGTCAAGATGAGCTATGACATCATGTTCTAATTTCAAAGGAAGCAAAAATATTGTATTTTTACTTAATCCATAGAAGTTTTTCATAGTTGAAAATTGAATTTTTTATGGTTTTTGTTGGGTTAGAAGTCATTTAGAGTATCTTCGATAATTCCAGGTTACCTACTAATTTCAGTTCAAGAACTTCTCCTCTATTACTTCCTGGTGTTTTGTTGTGACTTAAAGAAAATATATTTTAGAAATCTTTTTTTTTCTCCTTTCCACATTCATCACATAAACCACAGCAGTTATTTCTCTTTCTTTTTCCACCCTGTGTGTCTTCTTCACGTGAGGCTTTAGAGAAATGCTCAGAATCAGCTGTTCACAGTCCTGTCATTTTTCCTTCTCCATTTGTCCTGTTAGTAATAAGCTCATGTTTTTCATATTCCAATTTTTCTCTTGTGTTCTTGAATGCTTGTACATGTATGTTTTAGGAAGATTAGGTTGCTAAAATACTTGCTGCAAAATACTTCTATTGTATGCTACTTTTTGCTTATGACTCCTAAAAACTGATTCTTAAAAAAAAGATCTAACAGGACCTGAAATGTTAGATTAATTATTAAATGAGCATTATATACAAAATGCAGCTTATTAAGAAAAAATAAAGAAGAGCAAAGGAAAATAAAGAGTACATTATTGTGATATTTAGCACCAGACTTTGACAAAAGAGTTTAGAAATATTCTTCTGAATTTAAAGTGAAAAGATAAACGTTAACAAGAGTCCTCTGTGGTGACAGAAATCTGTATTATTTTGTCTTTCAGCCAGCTATGGTCTGTCCAAAGGAGTTTTCTCTCGATATTCCCTTTCATCTATGCCTTCTCTGATGAAGGATTACCCAATTCTGTTTTGGTCTTATTCCAAGAAAACTACTACAGTGTTAAATGGTGGCTTTTGAGAAATGGAAAGGAGACTCAGGTAAATTGTTGTTGCTAGGGTCACAGCAGACATTAAATAAATAGGAATAATAAAAGTGATTTATAGTTTTACTAGTCCATTGTTGTTAGAGCACAACATTAATGTTTCTAAGGTATAATCTGAAACTGACTCCCAAATGCAGAGCTCAGGAAGAGACCTAAGATAGGCAACACCAAATATTAGGTGCAGACTTTTATGAACAAGGGCTCCTAAGTATGAAGCTTTACCTTGAGTGATCACAAGACAAGCTGCTTCCTGCCACAAGGATTCAAATTCATGCCCTTGGTCCCTACCTGCAGGGGGAAAACTTCACAAGTGGTAAAGCAGTGCTGCAGGAGTCTCTCTTTCTCTATCCCTCTCTACCTCTCCTTTTCCTCAGTTTATCCCTGTCTCTAACCAAACAATGAATTATAAAAAAGAAAAAAAATTATGACAAGGCTTAACTACATTCAGTCATGAATGAGGTCCATTGTCGGGAGCCATAATGACACTGCACATCACGCCCCTAAGATGGCGCCAGCCACGTGGTGGCTAAACCAGTAAAGTGGTAAACAACTTTGCGGTCCAACTTCACAGACTGCGTGCTGTACACGTGAACTGTTTTATGATTGGTAGAAGGCTGCATAATCTATGAATGCTGTATGCTTGCTTAATGCCCATTGGCTGACTATGTAACAGTGAAAGGTACTTAAGGTGGCCATAAGAAGGGAATTGAGGAAGAAGACTCTGGTGTCCATGTCGTTGTTGCCGGCCGACAGTGACAGTCCATAAAGTCACAACACCATACTAATTACACATTCAAGAATATGCCCTTAGAAGAGCTTCTGAAGGGGGCCGGGTGGTGGTGCACCTGGTTGAGTGCACATGTTACAATGCACAAGGACCCAGGTTCCAGTCCCTCGTCCCCACCTTCAGGGGAAAACTTCACAAGCGGTGAAAACAGTATTGCAGGTATCTCTCTGTCTCTCTGTCTCTCTTTATCTCTATCCCCCCATCCCTGTTGATTTCTGGTTGTCTCTATCCAATAAATAAATAAAGATAATTTAAAAAAAATTAAGAAGAAAGAACAGCTTCTGAAAATGCACATACCCAGGGGAAGGAGATGAAGAACTTCTAAGTGTCACTATCAAGCTATTGAGTCAATGGGGGTGATATTATTTTGACAATAGTATTTTTTAGCATCTACTCTCGGGAGTTAATAATTTTATGTGTCTTGGCCTTTATTTCTGGCATAACCAAAAGGCGGATATACTAGGGCTAGTGGAATAGTTAATTTGGGCACTTTGCTACTTTGGCATGTATGTGGCCCACAGTCGAGCCCAGCTGGACACCATCACATTGTAGGAAGCTTTGGTCTCTCTGTGTCTATTTAAAGTAATAAAATAAAAATAAAAGATAAATTATTTTTTGCTTCCTTTCTCTTTCTTTCTTCCTTTCTCTCTCGTTTTCTTCTCTTCTTTCCTTCTTTACTTCCTTCTATCCATCCTTCCTTCTTTCCTTCCTTCCTTCCTTCCTTCCTTCCTTCCTTCCTTCCTTCCTTCCTTCCTTCCTTCCCTCCTTCCTTCCTTTTTTTTTTTTCCCTCTTTCCCCTTACTGCTTTCTACCATAGCACTGTGAACTTTGATTATGGTGGTTTCAGAGACTGAGCTTCTTACCTCAGAACATCAGGCACACATAATAGCCACTATGCTTTCTCTCTCCAGTGAGAAAAGCTTTGTTTCTTAGTTGGTCCTACTCCAACTTCTGCAGTTGACAATTTGAGACATTTCTCAGCTTATATTCATCTACTAATAAAGGGTCTACTCATTTAAGAAAAGTAATTGGGAGTCAGGGAATAGCGCAGAAGGTTAAGAGCAGATGGCACAAAGGTCAAGGACAGGCTTAAGGATCCCAGTTCCAGCCACTGGTTCCCCACCAGCAGGAAAGTCGCTTCACAAGTGGTGAAGCAGGTTTGCAGGTGTCTATCTTTCTTTCCCCCTCTCTGTCTTCCCCTCCTCTCTCCATTTCTCTCTGTCCTATCAAACAATGACAACATCAATAACAACAACAACAACAACAATAATAACTACAACAATGAAAATAAGAGCAACAAAAGAGAATAAATATTTTAAAAAATTTTAAAAAAAGAAAAGTAATTGGTTCTATTTCTACTGTGTGAACCAAACAAAATCTTGAATTGAAAAACAGGGTTCTTAATCCAAACTACAGAATACTCGGATTTTCATTTTGTTTCTTGATTATATATATATATATATGTATATATATATATATATATATATATATATATATATATATATATATACATATATATATATGTGTGTGTGTATATGTTATTCATTTTAATTTTGAGAGAAATAATATAAATATATATTATTAAAATAATTTAAAAAGAGGGAAAGGTAGAGATAGAGGAACACTACTGCAGGATTACTTCACTCATGAAACTTCCCCACTGCAGGTGGCAACCAAGGGCTTGGACCTGTGTCCTTGCATAATGTAACATATATACTGCACAAAGTGTGCTACCTCCTGGCTCCTACCACAGCTTTTTTAAGACACTCATCTTTCCTTGAGCATCTGAGTTCCTTCCAGGTTAGGGCTACTACAAACTGTGCTGCTGTGAACATAGGTGTACAGAGATCTCTTTGGATAGGTATGTTTGCTCCATTTGAGTATATCCCCCAAGAGATAAATTGATAGGGTGAGATCATTTTTAATATTTTGAGAAACTTTCAAACTGTTTTCCACAAGGTGGACCAATTTACATTCCCACCAGCAGTGTAGAGTGTCAGTTATACCCCACATTCTTCTCAATGTTTGTTTTTTCTGCCCTTTCAATACATGGCATTCTCACCAAAAAAAAAAAAAAAAAAAAAAGTGGTATCACCCTGTTGTCTCATTTGCATTTCTCTAATAATCAGTGACTTTGAGCACTTTCTGATATGTCTGTTGGCTATCTGGATCTCTCTTTGGTAAAGTTTCTGTCCATGTCCTTGTCTCACTTTTCAATGTTTTTGTTGTTGTTGCTAAATTTAATGAGTTATTTATGTATTAGCTTTCCATCTGTTGTACATTGTATAAGGATCTTCTTCCATGCTGTAGGGCAGCTTGTCTAAGCATGGTAATATGTGGCAATTGCTCCACTTTTATTCTTCTGCACTTTTCACTACCAGTTTCCCCAATATCAAGAGTTTCTCTCTTCTCTATGTAGTAATTGTCAAAAATTAGTTGCCAGTCAGCATGGAGGTTTATTCCCAGGCTTTCAGTTCTATACTGCTGCTCTGTGTGTTTAGTTTGGTTCCAGTATCAGGTAGTTTTGGTTATAATAGCCCTGTGTTATCATTTGAAGTCAGGAAGTATGATGCCTCTAGTCCTGTTTTGTTTTCTTCTTTGGATAGGACAGACAGAAATTGAGAGAGGAGGGGAAGATAGAGAGGGGGAGAGAAGACACTTGCAAATTTGCTTCACCACTTGTGAAGCAACTCCTCTTCAGGTGAGGAGCCTGGGGGGCTTGAACCAGGATTCTTGTGCTGACCCTTATACTTTGTCCTACATGCTCTTAGCCCCATGCACTACCACCTGCCCCCCCCTTTTTAATCAAGATTGTTTTGATGATCTTCCACATTTTCTCATTTCAGATAAACTTTTGTAGCTTTTGTTCTCTTACCTTAAGGACATTTGGTTGGCCCTGATAGAAATCTCATTAAACATTGATGTTCTTTCTTTAAGAAACTGAAGTAGAGTGAATAATTTAAGTTTAAAAGAACAGATGCATTTTCCTCTCACTTTTGCACAATGACAGTGCCAATAATTTAGATTAAAAACCTTGATTCATTAAAAGAAAACATGTAGATTGCACTGATTATCTTTAAATATTTTACCTGTTATAATTATTCAGGAGTGATATATAGGAACAAATTCTGCCAAGTAATACGGAAATTTATTTTGACAAAATGAATGAAAATAATATTAAAGTAGTTATGAATTTAGCTAATGAAATAAAATGAAATCTAAACTATTTGAAAGAAAAACACATTAAGTTTTCCTTTGATATTAGTTGTATATTATCTTATGTAAAACATTGTACAGAATCAGAAATCATTTTCCATGTTACTGTTTCAAATTTTTGAGAGCCTATTATATATTTGTAATTTTACATGCATTAAATTATTGTATATATTATATCTTTTCATTTTAGAAGATGTTATTAATTTTACTTTAATGAAAGAGAAAGCAGAGATCTGGCTTATGGTGTTGCTGAGCACTGAACCTGGCATTTCAGAGTCTCAGCTATAAAAGTAATTTGCATAACCATTATTTAGTCTCCCCTACAAATATTGGATTTTTTTAGTATCTTCTCTAATTTAAAGAGGTATATGTTATTATTTTTTTTGTGTGTGTGTGAAACAAAAAGTTAAGCAATATTCCCAAACTTACATAAACTGACTGTGTTGATAAAATTATGTCCAACTCATTTTGATTTCTTTTCTGCTGTATGTTTTATGTTTGTGTCCTAGCATTTGTTCCCCAATATTATGTCATAAGAAGGTTTACATGAAATATATATATTCGCTAAGTAAAGATCTCTATTTAAAACTTGATTTTTTGGAATTGTGTGTGTGTATTTTTGTCTCAATGAAGTTATAATAAGATTGGTTTTTCTTAATGAAATTGCTACATAAAACCAGATCAATAAACACTATTACTTGGACAATTTATATTTCTGTCTGCAATATTGAACAAAGTGGTGGTTACAAAGCTTTCCAATGGACCATATTTTTCCAAAGTAGTAATTTATACAAATGAAAAGTGATCTTCAGCTAAATATTGTAGGGACATGTTGTTTTACTCTGACTAAGAAATCATTTCCCAAATTCCTAATGAAATGATTCTATTTTTTCTATGTTTTCTGTGTATGAGTGATTTCCCTACTAAAGGTAGTTGCTTGAGAATATTCATTGTTTCTAGAACTATGCAAAATTTTTGTACTGAGCCTTTCCATAAGATTTGATAGAAGTCATCAAGTAGGAAAGTATATTGATTATTCATTTTTTACTTAACCATGTGGTATGAAGACCCCAAAATTACACGTAGAAATTTACCTTTTTTTCTTGCTACAGCTTACTTGTTGGACTGTAAATTCTGCTTCAAAACATGAGAGCATTTTTGTGTGTGTTTGTACTTTTATTTATTTACTTGTTATATTTATTATTATTTCTTAGTTTTTCTACAAAACACTATAACCCTCTGCCTCAGTCCCCATCCCCATCATGCACCAGGACTTGAAATCCCCACCCCCAGACTCTTATTTTGGTGCAGTACACCAAACTCAGTCCAAGTTCTACTTTGTGTTTCACCTTCAGTTTTTATTTCTCAACATCTCTCTATGAGTGAGATCATCCCATATTCATTCTCCTCTTTCTGACTTATCACACTTAATATGAGTCTGTTAAGCTCCATCCGAGATGAAATGGAGAAGGTGAATTCATCATCAATAGCTGAGTAGTATTCCACTGTGTATATAGAGCACAGCTTACTCAGCCAGTCAGTCATCTGTTGTTGAATACCTGGGTTGCTTCCAGGTTTGGGCTATTACAAATTGTACTGCTATGAACATAGGTCTACACAGATATTTTTGGATGAGTGTTCTTGGTTCCTTAGGATATATCCCCAGGAGAGGAATTGCAAGGATATAAGGTACCTTCATTTCTAGCCATGTGATAGTTCTCCAGACTGCTCTACAAAGGAGTTGGATCAATTTTCATTCTCACCAGCAGTGCAGGAGGGTTCCTTTGCCCCCACAACCTCTTCAGCATTTATTGTTGGTATCATTTCTGATGTATGACATTCTCACAGGGGTGAAGTGGTTATCTCTTTGTGTCTTTATTTGCATTGACAATCAATGACTTGGAGTATTTTTTCATATGTCTATTGGCCTTTAGGATCTCTTCTATGGTGAATATTCTGTTAATATTCTCTCCCCACTTTTGGGTGAGGTCATTTGTTTTTCTGTTGCTAATTTTGGTGACCTCTATATATTTTGGTTATTACCCTTTTGTCTTATATATGGCATATATATATACATATATATGTATATATACATATATACATACACACACACACACACACACACACACATAATATATATGAGAGAGAGAGAGAAATTTTTCTCCCATCCTGTAAGGAGTCTCTTTGATTGGGTTGTGGTTTCTTTTGTTGTGCAGAAAGTTTTTAATTTGATGTAGTCCCATTGGTTTATTTTTGTTTTAGTTTCCCTTGCAATTGGATTTGTATTATTAAAGATGTCTATAAAATTTACATGGAAAATAGTTCTGCTAATATTTTCCTCTAAGTATTTGGTTGTTTCTGTTCTAACATTCAAGTCCTTGATCCACTTGGAGTTTACTGTGTGTGGTTGAAATGTAGTGTTTCAGTTTCATTCTTCTGCATGTTCTGACCCAATTCTTCCAACACCATTTGCTGAAGAGACTCTCCTTTCTCCATTTAAAAGTCTAGGACCCCTTGTCAAAATTACATGTTTGTAGTTGTAGGGTCTTATTTCTGGAGTCTCTATTTCTATTCTGCTGGTCAGTATGTTTATTTTTGTTCTAGTACCAAGTAATTTTGATTAGTAATGCCCTATAATATAGTTTGAGATCTGTGAGTGTGATGCTTCCAGTTCTGTTCTTTTTTCATAAAGTTGTTTTGTCAGTTCTAAGTATTTTCTGTCTCCAGATAAACTTTTGTAGCTTTTGTTCTATTTTCTTAAAACAATTGGTGTGACCTTGACTGGGATTACATTAAATTTGCATATGGCTCTAGGTAGAATTTTGATGATATTAATTTTTTCAATCCATGTACCTTGAATATCTTTCCACTTCTTTACATCTTTTTCCATTTCATGGAATAGCAATTTCAACATAGAAGACTTTCACTTTTTTGTTTGTTTGTTTTATTCCTTGTTATTTTATTGTTTTCATTGCTGATAGAACTACCCTTGCTGGTATCTCTGTTATCTTACTTTCTTAAATTCATTCTGTTATTGAACTGCCAAAATGACCTGTTTATTATTTAATTCTATGATATATAGTAGTATTACATGTACACTAAGCTTAAGTTCATTCCATGATGCAATATATTAAAAAAAAGTAACCCTTAAAAAGAGTGAAATGTGGATAAATTACAGTGTGTATATTTGTAATATGTTGCTCTCAAATCATAATTGCCTAGCAAGCTCTGAGAAGGTGGAATACCATATTATAAAAAAATCAATTAACTTTTTAATAAACATTTTTATTATTAGACAGAATCAGAAAGGAATTGAGAGAGGAGAAGGAAAGATACAGAGATACCTGCCTCCCTGTTTCACCACTTGTGAAGCTTTCCCCCTGCATGTGGCAACCAGAGGTTTGTGCACAGTAAGGGGTGCACTTAACCAGGTAAGCCACCTCCTGGCCCCTCGACTCACCTCTTCACTCTACAATATACATTCACACATATTTTTTTTTTTTTAAAGTTATTGTGCACACTGAGTTTATTTATTTATTTATTTAATATTCATTCCTTTTTGTTGCCCTTGTTTTATTGTTGTAGTCATTGTTGGAAATGACAGAGAGAAATGGAGAGAGGAGGGGAAGACAGAGGGGGAGAGAAAGATAGACACCTGCTTCACCGCCTATGAAGCGACTCCCCTGTAGTGGGGAGCTCGAACAAGGATCCTTAGGCGGGTCCTTGTGCTTTGTGCCACCTGCACTTAACCTGCTGCGCTACCACCCGACAACCTAAAATATTTTTCTATTTATGTTAGTATGTTTTTCATTCCCATTTCTTTATAGTCTCCTCCACAAAATCATTCTTTTCCCAAATCATCTATTTAAATGTACGAATATTTTGTGATTCAGCATTTTTAATTTTATCAGTGCAACATAGGTATGCAACTGCTATTTTAATAAAATATGAGATGAAATGAAGCTTGCCATTTTGACTCGTTTTACTATTAATGTAATGTGCACACAGCTTTAACTTTTTCCTTATATAGAGCAAATCATTTTTAATATTTTTAACTTTTATTTTATCTCAATGCAGAAAAATGTAATCTAAAATTTCTTTGGAAACCATTTGATCAGACATAAAAATGTGAAGGGATGCAATATTGGACTAAATTTAGAAGCTTTATGTAAAGAATGGAATGTTTGATCTCAACTTAGTACCAACCCGTTAATTCAAGCAATTCAGCTAATAGGTCACAAATAAAGCAGAAATAAGTAAACAACGATTTTAAAGGTAATAGAAATGAATAAGCCTCCTGGATATTGTTGCTTATTTGTGGATACTTGATCTTTGCTACTAAAATTATGATTAAAGAGTAATGATTTATTTTTAGAATTGTAATTATTTTATTGAGGCTATGTTACTTAAAGGCTGTCTGTTTTAGGAGTTCCAGTTCACTTCTCTCCAAATTCTGGTTGTTGGGAGTCAAGTGATAGGCAGCAGGTTAAGCGCACGTGGGGCGAAGTGCAAGGACCAGCATAAGGATTCTGGTTTGAGCCCCCAACTCCCCATTTGCGGAGGAGTTACTTCACAAGTGGTGAAACAGGCTTGAAGGTGTCCCTCTGTCTCTCCCCCTCTCTGTCTTCCCCTCCTCTCTCCATTTCTCGCTGTCCTATCCAACAACAACGACATCAATAACAACAAAAATAATAACTACAACAACAATAAAAATATGAGGGCAACAAAAGGGATAATAAATAAATATAAAAAATAAAAAAATCCTGGTTATCATATCACAGCCACCAGAAAAATGCTGGTAACCTTCCAGGACAATCGTTTTGAAACCCCTATACATATCCTTTGTTTCTGTTGCTCCCCAACCTCACAATTATAGGAACTAAGTGATATTCAAAACATCAGTTTTACCATTACTTCCCTTTTGCAAAAAAAAAAAAAAAAGAAGAAGAAGAAGAAGAAGAAGAAGAAGAAGAAGGAGAAGAAGGAGAAGAAGGAGAAGAAGAAGAAGAAGAAATCACAAGTAAAGATAATTAAGAACTTGATGGGGAGTCAGGTAGTAGTGCAGAGGGTTAAATGCACATGGCACAAAGTGCAAGGACCAGTATAAGGATCCCGGTTCCAACCCCCAGCTCCCCACCTGCAGGGGAGTCGCTTCACAAGCAGTGAAGCAGGTCTTCAGGTGTCTAGCCTTCTCTCCCCTTCTCTGTCTTCCCCTCCTCTCTCCATTTCTCTCTGTCCTATCCAACAACATCAATAACAACAACAATAAAACAACAAGGGCAACAAAAGGAAATAAAGAAAGAACTTGGTGTTTGAAATTAGTCAGATGTTTTATTCCTGTATTGAGCTTGGACTTTCAAAAATGACTTATGTGTTATATAGATTGTTATTGTTGTTGTTAATGAAACTGTATCCTGATGTGCAATTGAATTTAACGGGATATGTCTAAAAAGATGTAATCAAATAATCTATAGGAGGCTTTAATTTTTATTTACACTGGTTTTACACACATTCTCTATGATTTATGCAATAATATAGTTGTGTAAGTATGATATTATCAGCTAACAGATAAGAAAACTGAGACACAGAAAAGTTAATAAGACATTGACAGGTTGATTTTTCTGTGCTAGAACTTACACAGTTCTCTGGCTCCAAAGCCCTGTCTTCTACATTCTTATTTTAGTATTATTATTATTGTTGTTGATATAGTCACTATTATTGGAAGATTAATGGTTTATAATACAATTATTGGCACATAGATACAATTTCCCATCTTGTCTTAAGCGGAGTCTGCAAAACACTCTCACTTCCAGCTTATATCCTTTTCCATCACCGTGTACCAGGACCTGAAAATCCCTCTTACAATCACCCGTCTGCTTCGGGGAAATACACCAAGCCAGTCCAAATTATCCTTCATGTTTCCTCTTTATGTTCTTATTTCTTAAGTTATGTCCATGAGTGAGACAATATTATTTTATTTGGATTGTGAGAGGCATGCGGGAAAGTGGGCCCTACACTAGGGTCCCAGGACTGGGGGAAGTTTAGGCTCTATAGTGGAAATGTGAGGTTCCTGCTGTCTTAGGGTTCAAGAAGACAATGTATAGTTACTGTTATCATCGCATTATTTGGTAATTGGGATAGCTTTGAAAAGTCCCTTTGTTAGACATACAATTTTCCCCCCTCATATGAATTAAATAGTGATTTATATTACTACAATTTAATAGGTGTGTACATAAACACCATTCCCATCACCAAAAGATTGTGTCCCATCCCACCCACCAGGCCCCCCCCACCCCAAGCACCCCCCCCCCCGCCAGCCCAGGAAGCCACATGTCCACCCTCCCCCTCACCACAGGGTTTTTACTTTGATGCCCTACTTTCAATTTAGTCGGATCCTGTATTTAGTTTCCATTTCAGATCTTTCTCAACTTCTGTAAGTGGGATCATCCCATACTCATCTTTATCTTTGTGACTTAGCTCACTTAACATAATTCCTTCTAGCTCTGTCCAAGATGGGTCAGAGGAGTTGAGTTCATTGTTCTTAGTAGCTGCATAATATTCCATTGTGTATATATACCACAGCTTTCTCAGCCACTCATCTGTTGTTGGGCACCTGGGTTGCTTCTAGGTTTTAGCTATTATAAATTGTGCTGCTATGAACATAGGAGTACACATATCTTTTTGATTGCGCATTATGGAGTCCTTGGGGTAGATCCCCAGGAGAGGAATTACTGGGTCATGTGGAAGGTCCATGTCTAGCCTTGTTAGAGTTCTCCAGACTGCTCTCCACAGAGGCTGGACCAATTTACATTCCCACCAGCAGTGGAAAAGGGTTCCTCTGTCCCCACAGCCTCTCCAGCATTTGTTGCTGCTGTCCTTTTTGATGTATGCCATTCTCACAGGAGTAAGGTGGTATCTCAATGTTGTCTTTATTTGCATTTCTCTGACAATCAGCAACCTAGAGCACTTTTTCATATGTTTGTTAGCTTTTTGGATCTCCTCGGGAGTGAATGTTCTGTTCATATCCTCTGCCCATTTATGGATGGGTTAATTTGCTTTTTTGGTGCTAAGTTTACGAGCTCTTTGTATATTTTGGTGATTAGTCTCTTGTCTGATGTATGACATGTAAAGATCTTCTCCCATTCTGTGAGGGGTCTCTTTGTGCGATAGTTTCTTTGGCTGTGCAGAAGCTTTTCAATTTGATATAGTCCCATTTGTTTGTTTCTGCTTTAGTCTTCCTTGCAATTGGGTTTGTTTCATCAAAGATGTCCTTGAGGTGTATGTGGGAAAGTGTTTTACCAATGTTTTCCTCTAAGTACTTGATTGTTTCTGGTCTAACATCCAGGTCTTTAATCTATTTGGAGTTGATTTTTCTTTCTGGTGAGATAAAGTGGTTCAGTTTCATTCTTCTGCATGTTACAACCCAGTTTTCCCAGCACCATTCATTGAAGAGAGCCTTCTTCTTCCATTTAATACTTTGGGGCCCCTTATCAATGATTAGATGTCCATATGTGTGGGGGTTTAGTTCTGGGCTTTCAATTATGTTCCACTGGCCTCTGCCTAATTTTGTTCCAGTACCATGCTCTTTTGATTATGATGGCTTTATAATAAAGTTTGAGATCTGGGAGTGTGATTCCTACATTTCTGTTTCTTTTCCTCAAGGTGGTTTTGGCAATTCTAGGTTTTTTCTGGTTCCAGATAAATGATTGTAGTTTTTGTTCTATTCTTTTAAAGAAGTTTGGTGGAACTTTGATGGGTATCGCATTAAATTTGTATATGGCTCTGGGGAGAATATTCATTTTGATGATATTTATTCTTCCAATCCATGAGCATGGGATGTCTTTCCATTTCTTGGTATCAGTTTCTATTTCCTTGAATAGTGACTCGTAGTTTTCAGTATACAAGTCTTTTACTTCTTTGGTCAGCTTTACTCCTAGGTATTTTATTGATTTTGCTGCAACAGTGAATAGGAGTGATTTCTGGATATCTTCTTCTTCAGATTTAGTGCTTGCATAAAGAAATGCCACTGATTTTTGTACATTCATTTTGTAGCCTAACACCTTGCTATATTGCCTAATAACTTCCAGTTGGTTTCTTCTGGATTCTTTAGGTTTTTCTATGTATACTATCATATCATCTGCAAATAGTGAGAGCTTGACTTCTTCCCTTTCAATCTGTATTTCTTTGATTCCTTTCTCTTGCCTGATTGCTATGGCAAGAACTTCCAATACTATGTTGAAGAGTAATGGTGACAGTGGAGAGCTCTGTCTAATCTCTGATCAGAGGGGGAATGCTTTCAGTTCGGTCCATTGAATATGATGTTGGTTGTAGGTATGCTATGTATAGATTCCACTATCTTGAGGAGTTTCCCATCTATTCCCATTTTTTGTAGAGTTTTTAGCATGAATGGGTGTTGGATTTTGTCTAAGGCTTTCTCTGCATCTATTGAGATAATCATGTAGTTTTTGGCTTTGCTTTTATTGATGTGGTGAATGACATTGATTGACTTACATATGTTGAACCAGCCTTGCATTCCTGGGATAAATCCCACTTGGTCATGATGAACAATGTTTTTGATATGCTGCTGTGTCAGGTTGGCCAAGATCTTGTTTAATATTTTGGCATCTATGTTCATCAGAGATATTGGTCTGTATTTTTCCTTTTTTGTTGTGTCCCTATCTGCTTTTGGTATCAGGGTGATTTTGGCTTCATAGAAGGTGGAAGAGAGTGTTCCTATCTCTTCGATCTTTTGGAAAAGCTTTAGAAGCTTTCCTGAAGGTTTCGTAGAATTCATTTGTGAAGCCATCTGGTCCAGGATTTTTATTGTTGGGGAGACTCTTAATAACAGTTTCAATTTCTTTGTCTGTGATTAGTGCATTTAGGTTTTTTAGTTCTTCTTGGTTCAGTTTTGGAAGGGCATATGCTTCTAGGAATTCTTCCATTTCTTCCAGATTTTCTAGCTTGGTAGCGTAAAGTTCTTCATAGAAGTTTAGCATGATTTTCTGGATTTCTGTGGTGTCAGTTGTGGTATTTCCTCTATCTTGTACAATTCTTTGAATTTGATTCTTCTCCCTTTTTTGTTTAGTGAGTCTGGCTAGGGGTTTGTCAATTTTGTTTAATCTTTCAAAGAACCAACATTTGGCTTCATTGATCTTCTGTATGGTTCTCTTATTTTCAATGTTGTTTATTTCTGCTCTAATTTTAGTGATTTCTGTCCTTCTGGTTGCTTTAGGGTTCTTTTGTTACTCTTCTTCTAAGTCCTTGAGGTGTGCAGTAAGGTCGTTTATTTGAGCTTTTTCTTGTTGTTTAATATGTGATTGCATGGCTATGAGTTTCACTCTCAATACTGCTTTAGCTGTGTCCCAAATATTTTGATAGCTTGTGTCTTCATTTGTTTCCAAGAATATTTGAATTTCTTGCTTGAGTGACTCTCTGACCCAGTGGTTGTTAAGGATTATGTTGTTTAGTTTCCAAATTCTGTGTCTTTTAATAATTTTCTGTTTGTTGTTAAATGTTAGTTTTACTCCACTGTGGTCTGAGAAGATACTTGGGATGATTTCAGTGCTCTTGAATTTATTGATGCTATCTTTGTTGCCTAACATGTGGTCTATCCTTCAGTATGTGTTGTCTGGATTTGAGAAGAATGTGTATTCCAGTTTTTTAGGGTGAAGGGCTCTGAAGATGTCCAAGAAGTCTATTCTGACCATCTCTTCATTTAATTCTCTTGTATCTTTGTTGATTCTCTATTTTGTTGATCTGTCTAAGTGTGAGAGTGGGGGTGTTAAAATATCCCACTATTATTGTATTACTATTGATGTATTTTTGAAGTTCTTTGAGTAGGTGCTTGATGTATTTAGATGGTCCCTCATTGGGTGCATAGATGTTAATAATTGTTAAGTCTTCTTGGCTGATTGATCCTCTAATCATTCTGTAATGTCCTTGCCTATCTTTTGTTACTCTATTTAATTTAAAGTATATCGTGTCTGAGATGAGAATGGCTGTTCTAGCTTTTTTGTGTGGTCCATTAGCCTGTATGATAGTTTTCCATCCTTTCACTTTAAGTCTGTGTTTATCTTGTTGTGTCAGATGGGATTCTTGCAAGCAGCATATGGTTGGATTATGTTTTCTGATCCTGTCCCCCCACTCTGTGCCTTTTGATGGGTGAGTTTAAGCCATTGACATTTATTGATTTTATGGATTTAATGTATTGTAGTGCCATTGTTCAACAAATTTTTATTTGCTCTGATATATGGCAAGCATTATAGTGATGTTCTTGTTTATAAGAGGTCTTTTAGAACCTCTTTCTGGGCCAGTTTGTTGATGGTTGCCTCCTTTAACTGTTGTTTGTCTAAGAAGATTTTGATCCCTCCATCTAGTTTGAATGAAAATTTAGCAGGATGTATTATCCTTGGTAGAAACCCTTTTTCATTCAGGGATCTCAATAGATAGCTTTCCATTCTCTTCTGGCTTTTAGAGTTTGAATGGAGAAGTCTTCAGATAATCTTATGGGTTTTCCCCTGTATGTGACATTTTGTTTCTCTCTTGTAGCCTTTAGGATCCTTTCTTTATCCTTATTTCTTCTCATTGTGACTATGACATATCTTGGTGTCTTCAGGTCTGGGTTGATTCTGTTTGGAACTCTCTGGGCCTCTTGAATCTTAATGTCCTTTCTGTTATTCAGGTCTGGGAAGTATTCTTCTATAATTACCTCTAGAATGTTTGCTTCCCCTTTCTCTCTTTCTTCCTCTGGCAGGCCAATTATATGAATTTACTTCTTTTGAGATCATCCCATATGTCTCTGTTGTTGTTTTCAGTGTCTCTCAATCTCTTTTTGAGCTCTTTCACCTCTTTCTTAGTTATCTCTAACTCATCCTCTGTCTGGCTATTTCAGTTTTCTGCTTCTGTTAGTCTGCTTTCCCTTCCTTAACTTCTCCAAACTATGTCTCCAGAACGTGAAAAAACAGCAACCAAGTCCAAGTGAAGAAGAAAGATAAAGGAAAAAAGGGATAGCAAGAATAGACAATTATGCAAATCTACTATCCATTGTATATTCTAGGGGTAGCAAGAGGAGAAAGGGAAGTAGACAGAGATACACACATAGTGAGTCCACTCTGAGTCAGATTTCTTCCCCAAAATGAGTATCAGTGAATTCAGAAAGCTGAAGAAGGAAAGAAGAAAGGAAGACAAGAAGAAAAATAAATAAGAAAAATAAGATAGAGAAAATAAAAAAAGATAAGAAAAAGAACTGTAATAAAGGAGCAGTGAAAGGAAAGTTTTTTAATTAATTAATTAATTTTTATTTTATTTTTTTTAATTAACTAGGAGGAGGGAGAAGGGAAGAGTTTGTAGAGGAGGTAGGAGTAGTAAAACAAGTTTCTCTTGAAGTGGATAAGATGCCAAGTCCCCTAGCAATGGAAAATACATTAAGAGTTAATTCTGGTCAATGTAAAGGAGGGGGGGAAGAGGTACACATTTATATAATATTAATAATAAAATTGAGCAGGGTAAAAAACCCTGTTACAGATTGCCTCAAGCCTCCTGAGCAGAGGCAGCTTATTGTTAAGAAAGTCAAACAAACAAACAAACAACAAACAAAAAAACCCATAAACCAAAAAAAGAAAAAAACAAACTCCTCATGGCAGTCTTTCCCTTTTGTAGATCTAATTGACCATTTAGAAAGAAAGAGGGCCTAGAGTTTCATAAAGGAAAAGACTTGGAATGGAACCCCTGTTGAGCTGGGAATCTTGGTAAAGAAAGAAGCTCAGCAGGGAAGCCTGCTAGGAGCAGCTTTCTGGCACCCAGGGTCTGGTTATGGGGGGCGGGGGAGGTCAGGGTGCACTTCGGGAATAATAAAAAAAAAAATTCCTTTATTTTTCCTCTATATTCTAACCCAAACTGTGACACCCGTTGGTGTCACAGCTAGGACCCCAAATTCACTGTCCTGCTGAAGGCAAAAAATCCTACCATTTCCAGCAGTTGTTGTCGTAACTCAGACCAGAAGCTACTTCTCAATTGGCCATCTTGGCTCTGCCCCACAGTCAATATTTTTGACTTTGTGGACCATCTGGTCTTTTATTACAGCTGCTCAAATTTATCCGAGCAAAAAATATTCTAGGCATGTGAACAAGCAAAGTTGCTTTTTCCTTCCCCTTCCTTCCTTCCTTCTTTCCTTCCTTCCTTCCTTCCCCTTCCTTCCTTCCTTCTTTCCTTCCTTCCTTCCTTCCTTCCTTCCTTCCTTCCTTTTTCTTTCTTTCTTTTTTAAAAAGTATTTTTAATTTTTTTATATTTATTTATTTTCCCTTTTGTTGCCCTTGATGTTTTTTATTGTTGTTGTAGTTATTATTGATGTCATTATTGTTGGATAGGACAGAGAGAAATGGAGAGAGGAGGGGAGGACAGAGAGGGGGAGAGAAAGATAGACACCTGTAGACCTGCTTCACTGCCTGTGAAGCGACTCCCCTACAGGTGGGGGGTGGGGGGCAGGGGGCTTAAACCAGGATCCTTATGCCAGTCCTTATGCTTCCTGTCACATGCGCTTAACTGGCTGTGCTACCTTTGGACTCCCCCTTTTCTTTCTGTCAACTTCTGTAGGACTTTATTGAACTTACTGAGGGGAATGCTGATTTATAGACTGTGAGGAGGGCACATTTTTACATTCCCCAAATATTGGTTGAATCAGTACATCTAACATTCATCCATCTTATTCCACCATAGAGATTTAAATATCCAATCCTATTAAATATTCTTCCCTCCCTCCGAGTCCCCAAAGGTTGCAGACTGAAGTTGACACAAGGGAGACAGAATAAATTTCAAGATTTAATGGCTAGAAGAGTAATTAAAGGTATATTATAATAATTAGTCTATCAATAGTCAAAGAAAGAAAACATATTTTGAGTTATACTTGATCAGAAAAGAATATTCAGGGGACCAAGCAGTGATGCACTAGGTTAAGCAAACATAGTAGGAAGCTCAAAGATCCAGGTTCAAGCACCTGGATCTCCACCTGCAAGGGGGTTGCTTCACAAGCAGTGGAGCAGGTTTGTAGGTGTCTGTCTTTCTCTTTACCTCCCTATCCTCCCCTTCACTCTCAATTTCCCTTAGTCCTATCTAAAAAATGGAAAAAAATGGCCACAGGAGCAGTAGATTTGCAGGCACCAAGCCCCAGTGATAACCCTGGAGGCAAAAAAAAAAATTTCAGAGTGTATTAGAATTCTAATTATTTAGCATCTATTATTTCCTGTGGTATCTACTACCTACCAATCTGTTTGTTTCTAGCTCATCTATTCATTTAGATATTTGAATAACTGATTCATGCAAATGCAGATCATAGGTCTGACAAATCTTAACTCTTCATTTGGCAGAATGAAGACCTAGAAAGACCCATGGTATGGCTCTAGTCCAAGTACAAGGGCCTGAGAATGAGATAATTCCATGTTATGATACCAGATCAAAAATCAGTGAGCTGGAGTTGAGCGGTAGTGCAGTGGGTTAAGTGCACTTGGCAAAGCACAAGGCCTGATGAGAGGATTCTGGTTCGAGCCCCCAGCTCCCCACCTATAGAGGAATCGCTTCACAAGTGGTGAAGCAGGTCTGCAGGTGTCTATCTTTCTCTCGCCCTCTCTGTCTTCCCCTTCTCTTTCCATTTCTCTCTGTCCTATCCAACAAGGATAATATCAATAACAGCAACAACAATAATTACAACAATAAAACAACAAGGGCAACAAAAGTGATTAAATAAATATTTAAAAAAAATTTTAGAAGTCAGTGAGTGAGTTTGAGACTCATGTTGTTTCAGTTTGAGTTTGGAAGGATATAAGAATATTCTAGGTCTTGAGTGGTCAGGCAGGTAAATTTCTTCTCAATTGTGGAAGGGTCAGTCTTTTTGTTTTATTGAAATAGCACTGTAACTGACAGGAAATGGCCCACTAATATGATGAAGGGGAATCTGTGTTAGTAGTTACCAAATTAAATGATGGAACACTTTTAACAGAAGCACTCAGAATATTTGACCAGATATATTGGCATCCAGTAGCCCAATCAAGCTGACATATATATATATATATAATTGTTGTAAAGAACGCTAGTGTTCTGAAGCAAATACATGTAACCCCACCATGAAAATTAAAATGTCTTTTCTAAAGTCCCACTTCAAAAACCAGGCAGTAGCTCTCCTGGTTTAGTGCATGCATTACTGCATACAAGGACCCAGGTTCAAGCTCCCAGACCCCACCTGCAGGGAGGGGGTCAGCTTCATGAGTGTTCAAACAGTGTTAATGTTTTCCCCTCTTTCTCTCTTTATTTCCCCTTACATTGTCAGTTTCTTCCCTATCAAATAAATAAATAAATAAAATAAAGCCCCATTTCCTCTTGATTCTTCAGAAATATTTATAAAGTTCTGTCCCAATCTCATTATTAAAAAATACATTATTGCAAATTCCATGTAATACCACAATATTAAAAACTTTTGATAGTTATAATTCATTTTTTCATATTTCATTATATTCCATTCTTTCCTATTCACACATATATTAAACCTGTAAGCAGCCTAATTTCAAGGTGAAAATTCCTGTGATGATATATCATACCATCTTTTTCTGAATATAAAGAGATCATTGTCTCATCTGCATTAAATTATATAGTGCATTTGACTTTGCCTTCACAATGTGGGAAGAGATGACATAGGTCATTTTAATTTGTGTTTTTTAGTGTTTTATTAACAGTGTGTTACTAGAAACTGCTCTCGAATAAAGGCAGGAAGATGGTACCTGCTTAAGTGTATATTCCTTATTTAAATTTAAAAAGTAACATGCCATCCTCATAATAATTTTATCTCCTTAGCATAGGGGAGAAAAAGTCATTTTATTTATACCATCTACTTACAAAACACATCAGCATTTCATTATTTAGATAAAGATTGATCTGATGGGCAAAGAATCATTATTTGGAATTATTGACCATCTTTCTGTCACAACGCTGTCCTTGGTAACAACCACCACCCAGTTACAGTAAGGAAGCAAACATTGTGAATTAGAATTAGGGAACCAATATGGAACTATCACTTTGATAAGGGATTCCTTTAAACTCTTGTTGGCACAAATCTCTGAAACTCAATTTCTCTTGACATAACTTTGAAATTCATTTAACTCTCAATGGTTTGGAAACCCTTTTGATTTTAGATTAATAGATTTGCACTTATAAAAGTGATTGGCATCTATCTTCTGCACAATTATTTTTCTGACAGTAAGATATAGTTGGGGGTTTAAGGAGACAGCACTCCATTATCGGGCTGTTGACAAAACAAGAACATTATGGATTGAAGCTGGTCGGAAGTCATCAACTTATAAATATATCAGATGGCATGCACCTAAGCAAATACCATCTTGTTTTCTTTTCCTCGTTAAAGACCCCTGAAACTGTTCTTATGGCAAAGTTAAATTTATAGGCAAAATATTGTTTTTAATTGAGAATTTTCTATTAAAGCCCAGTTTGTATTGGTTTTGTTCAGTGCTTTTATTTTTCCTGTGGAAGTAGTAGTAAATTAGTGTGCTGGTGACATTTCAGAAATAGTTCCTAGGACTAAATCTTACGCTCTCTATTACATTATAAATACCCCGATTCGCTTTCAGATCCCATGTGAGCTTTTCATGTAGAAACCATTTCTACAGTGGAATAATTATTCATTTTAATTTGCAACATTTATTATCCTTGCTGGATATGCATGTGTTAGTTATATTTACTGCAAATGATCTCTGAGATTTTGACACATGTGTTAAGTTCTTTTTTCATGCTGCAATTTCTATTTAATTTTTATTGTATTTTTAAATCATTTTTGTTATTTATAGTTTGTTATAAGAATGTAAGATTACAATGTATAAGTCCACACCACACCCACCACCAAAGTTCCGTATTCTCACCCTCCCACCTTCCAAGGATAACCACCATAATTCTTACAAAGTCTTACAAACAACTTGCTTCTGTTTTGTTTGGATTTTTCCCCTTTTGGCAAGTTCATGTAAATCAGATCTCTAGATCCCACATATGTAAAACCATCAGGCAGCTGTCTTTCATCTTTACATATTTCCCTACGCATAATAACCTCCTTCCACTTCTTCTTCTAGCATTTGCCCTTCTTCCGTAGCCAGTCAACAGCGTTAGGTTGAGCCTGATGTAAAGTTTCGAGACCTCCTTTGAATCTGGAGAAGTGGCAGTCATTGACTATGTGGGTCATAGTCTGTCTGTAGCCGCAGGGGCAGTTCGGGTCGTCTCTGGCTCCCCAGCGATGGAACATAGTGGCGCACCGGCCATGGCATGTTGGATAGCGATTGAGGAGGGCCCAATCATAACGTGCTAGGTCAAAGCTGGGTTGACGCTTGCAGGGGTCTGTGAAGAGGTGTTTGTTCTTTACCTCAGCTGACTGCCAACTCTGTTTCCAAGAGACTGGAACAGAGAAGTTCAGTGTAGGCATAGGGGACCAGATTGGGTGACGAGACGTCAAGCGTTGGACAGGGTGGGCGAAGATATCTGCGTATATTGGCAGGTCCGGTCGAGCGAGCGTAGACGTGGGAAATGAACTTAGATGATGCCGCATCCCGACGAATATCTGGTGGGGCGATGTTGCTAAGAACTGGCAGCCATGGAACCAGGGTGGAATGGATGGTTCCAGAAATTATCCTCATGGAGGAATATCATTTGGTATCGACCAAGTGGACATGGGGGCTACAGAAAAATACTGGGGCACAGTATTCTGCAGTGGAATAGCATAATGCCAGAGATGATGATCGTAGTGTGGAAGCGCTCGTGCCCCATGAGGAGCTGGCCAGACTTGCAATGATGTTATTCCTCGCGCCCACCTTTGCTGCAGTTTTTATGAGATGTTCGTGAAATGACAGAGTGCAATCGAGAGTAACGCCAAGATAGACTGGCTGGGCATCATGCCAGATTCTCATATCGCCAAGCTGCACATTAAGCTCACGCGAGGCCGAGGCATGGTGTAGATGGAAAACAGATGATACCGTTTTTGCAGTGCTAAGGATTAGTCGCCATTTTTTACAGTAATCAGATATCAGAGACATGTCTTTCGTGAGTGTTTCCTCGAGGATGTCGAATTTTGATGCCTGAGTTGCACAGCAGATGTCATCAGCGTAGATGAACTTCCTTGAAGAAGTTTCTGGGAGGTCATTGATGTAAATATTAAATAGCATAGGAGCCAGAACAGAGCCCTGGGGGAGGCCACTTGAGACAAGTCTTTATCTGCTAGACTTGTCACCCAGATGCACCCGGAATCTTCTGTTTTGGAGAAGAAACGATATAGTGTTGGCCACCCATGGAGGCAGGCATCTTGAGATCTTGACTAGGAGACCACTGTGCCAGACCATGTCATAGACTGCTGTGAGATCAACAAAGACAGCACCCGTCTTTAAATTCTTCTGGAATTCATTTTCAATGTAAGTTGAGAGGGCCAGGGCTTGTTCGCAGGTAGATCTTCCTGGGAGGAAACCAGCTTGGGCGGGTGATAGGAATTTCTCTGTAAGAGGAGAAATTCGTGACAGAAGCAGCCTCTCAAGGAGTTTGTAACACACAGAGAGGAGAGAAATTGGTCTATAGCTGGTGGCCAGTGTTGGGTCTTTCTTTGGTTTCAAAACTGCTATTATCTTCGCACGACACCACGACGCCAAATTTTGGGCATAGATTCAGATTCCAAGATGTGGGACAGGAATGAAGTGAGCCACTTCTTTGCCACGGGGCCCAAGTTAAGAATGAGTTCTGGGGTGATGTTATCATAGCCAGCAGCTGTTCCCAGTTTAACCCTCTTCAAAGCGTCTTCCAGTTCAGACAGTGTAAAGGGAGAGAGTTTTGGAGATGGACAAGATAACCGGAAGTGGGATGACCACTCATGGGAAATTTCTCTTTTCCAGACTGGGTCGATCTTAGCACGTCCAACTTGAGTTAGGTGACTGGCCACTGAGTTTGGAGATATGGGAGGATGGGAGACGGGAGGGGGTTGGCTACCGGCACCCAGACTATGAAGAAGCTTCCAGGCCTTCCTACTTTAGTGGGTGAAGTTCAGACTTTCCGTGAGTTGTTGCCAGTGGGCTTGGCATGCTGCATCCAGGGAGGCAATGAGATGGTCAGCCACATCTGGGTTGCCCGACTCATCATACTGCTTTAGTAGTTGCTCGCATTCACCATCAAGACAAGGCGTATAGTTAGCATGTCTCCCACAAGGAATGGCTTGGGAAGCTGCTTTGAACATGGCTTGGCAGAAGCGCCTGTAGGAATCTTCAGAGGGGATAGAGTTAACTCTATTAACTCCTTCCACTTATTTTGTCCCTAGGGACAAATCATCTTTTTTGAATGCAGACTAAGATTCCATGGAATATATATCCCATAACTTCTTTAGCCAGTCATCTAATGATGACTAAGGCTCCTTTCACACGTTGGCTATTGTTAATAAATAATGCAGCTATGAACATAGGGATGCAGATATCTCTCCTAATTAGTGTTTGAGTGTCCACTGGATAAATGCCCAAGAGTGGTATTGCTGAATCATAAGGTATTTTCATTTGTATTTGTTTAAGTACTGTCCATACAGTCTTCCAAAGATGCTGTACCAGTTTGTATCCCCACCAGCAATGTAGCACAGTTCCCTTTTCTCCACAACTTCAATACCTGTCCTTTCCTGATTTTGTTGATGTAAGCCATTCTCTCATGTGTGAGATGGTATCTCAGTGTAGTTTCAGTTTGCATTTCTAATGATAAGATGAGTGGAATACTTCTTTATGAAAATTTTCTGATTAGTTTTTGGCCCACTGTTTCATTGGATTATTTTTTATTCCTTTGTAGATTTGTACCAATTCTGTATAGATATTTGACATCAAGCTTGTCTGATGTGTGATGTGTATCTTCTCCCATTTACTCAGTTGCCTATCTTTGTGTAATTTGTTTTTGTTGTGCAGAAGCTTTTTAGTTTCATGTAATCCCATTTATTTATTCTTGTTTTTATTTCCTGTGCCCAGTAGGGTAAGGTCCAAATACATCTTTGATGATGAAGGTCCTGAAAAGTTTCATCAGTATTTTCTTCTATAAATTTTTGAGTTTCTCATCTAATATCTAGATCTTTAATCCATTTTGATTTGTTCTTAGTGTGTTTGGTGTTATGGTGTTAGGTGGTGGTCTAGTGACATGTGACTGTCCAGTTTTCTCAGCACTATTTGTTGAGGAGACTTTCTTTTTTTTAAATTTTTTTTAAAAATATTTATTTTATTTATTTATTCCCTTTGTTGCCCTTGTTGTTTTATTGTTGTAATTATTATTGTTGTTGTTGTTGTTGGATAGGACAGAGAGAAATGGAGAGAGGAGGGGAAGACAGAGAGGAGGAAGGAGAGAAAGATAGATACCTGCAGACCTGCTTCACCGCCTGTGAAGCAACTCCCCTGCAGGTGGGGAGCCAGGGCTTGAACCGGGATCCTTATGCTGGTCCTTGTGCTTTGCGCCACCTGCGCTTAACCCTCTGCTCTACAGCCCGACTCCCGAGGAGACTTTCTTTACCTCCTATGCTGCTGCCCACATTTATGGCCAGTCTTCCTTGAGTGGCAGAATATCTCTTGGCCAGTTATAGACAGTATTTCTTCAAAAAATTTGCAAGCAATGACAATAATGTTCATGTAAAAAAGTTGCTGTTTCTCCACATCCTCTCCAATTTATTATTTCTTGTTTTATTGATAAAAGCCATTCTCCTAGATGTGAAGTAGAATATCAGTGTGGTTTTAATTTTGCGTCACTCTAATAATGAGAGAAATGGAGCATTTTAGCACGTGTCTGTGGGCCATGTGTATCTCCTTTTTAGAAAAATATATATTCATGTTTTTCCCCATGGTTTTTTAGTTGTGAGTTGTTCTTTTCTTTTCTTTTCTTTCTCTCTCTCTCTCTCTCTCTCTTTAATCTGTACAAGTTCTTTAAAGATGATCGATATCAATCGCTTGTCAGATGAGTAATTTGCAAATTTTTCTTCCAGTTGCTTGGTTATCTATTTATCCTTAAGAAGTCTTTTGATGTGTAGGAGATTTTCAATTTTGTATAGTCCCATTTGTTCAATCCTGTTTTAGTTTCCTTTGCCCATGGGGTGGAGTCTCCAAATACAGCTTTGATGTTAAAGTCCTTTAATGTTTCAACAGTATGCTCCTATATATATTTTATAGTTTCAGGTCTACTATCCAGATATGTGATCCAGTTTGAGCTAGCTTTGATACATAGGGTTAACTGGTGGTATAGTTTCAATATTTCTACATGTGTTTTAAATTGGTGTCGGATCACCAACATTTGTCAAATGGCTCTGAATATGGTGTGTCATAGGACAATCTATTTCTACATCTCTTGTACAATTAGAAAACAAGTAGTAGACAAAATATAATAGCTAAAAAGTCATAGTCAAAATACTGTAATGGAGTATATATAAAATAGTAATTCACTGTTAACCAGTCACATGTAAGTTCAAAACCTAGCAAAGAAAATTTCTTTATGTTTAAGGTCTGAGAATAGTTCTCTGCTGTTTGAAGCTTTTCCTATGAACTTTTGGTGGCTGTGTAGTATCTGCTATATTCTCAGGATCATTGTTTTTCTTATATAACTTTTTGTTTATACTCAAGTGACTGCATCATTTTACTTTCTTTTTTTTTTTCTTTTTGGTGGATCTGGGATCTCACAGATATGCCTACTTCCAGAGAGAGAGATACCATAGCATTAGAGCTGTGCTACTGTGCTGGCATCCTCCCCACACACAAAGATACACACGCACACAACACACACACATACACAACACACACACACAGCTTAAATATGGCCACTGCACATAAAAAAATCATGCCCTATATTCAGCAAGCAAGCTGTCTTTGACCATTCCCTATAGAATATTATAACTTTTAGTCATTGCGTTCTGTTTCTACTTCTTTCAGTTCAAGATGATAGTACTACTGCTAGTTTAATACTAAGATACCTTGTTGTTATCTGGTATTTGTTTCAAGAACCATGTTATCAGATAAGAGTCTTCTATAGAGTTTTAATGTATAACCTCAGCTTTATTCTTAGCTTCTCCTGAAATACTTAATTAAATCCATGAGTCATATCCCTGATCTCTTCCTAGGAATTCACTAAAGCACACATGCACACTTTTTGAACAGAGAAGTGCTTGGCATGCATTCTTTATACCAACCAGGTAGGTATCTGTAGTCCTGTCTTAGTTGCTTACTAATGCAAATTGTCTATAGCAGCCCTAGTGTTTCTGGGCTTATCTGTGCCTGTGTTTCTTGTGTTCTTCATGGAGGCCTTTGGTACTTAGGACCAACTCTAGATTCAGAATGACCTTATCTCAATTTAATTATACACACAAAGACCAGTTTCCAAATAAAGTAATATTTTCTAGGCCCCAGATATGATTAACCTGTGAAGAGTACAATTCAACTCTAGTACAATTCTACTCAAATATGCTTGCACTTTTCTATTAAGTTTCTCTCATTTTCACTCTTGATGTCTGTTTTATAAAATCTCTTGCTATGATAAATTGAGATTATTCTTGAGACCAGTGATTATGTATGGTAAATTTTACTTGTAACAAGCAGATCCAGGATAATTTTTTTCATGGCTCATTTGCCACCGTACCTACAGTTCAAACATTAATAATTTGAATTTTGCCCCTTAGGTCACCTCCTTAAGACATTAAAACATTTGGTGCTCTAGTTATTATATTTATTAATATTCAGTTTAAACTGATCATCATTTTATTATAGCTTATGTCCAGCATGCCTTAAATTAACCTCGTGCATAAAGTTTTTAACCTATCTCTGTGTTCAAACAGATAAACATAGCTCTCATTTTACAAAACAGGCAAATTTTAATGGCAATCAAATTCAGATACTATCTATAAACCTCATAATATATGCAAGACCAAGTGTGCAATGATTATTGAACTATTACCTGGAGATCTGCTGATTAAAAGGCTACTTACATGTTTATTAAACCAGCAAGATTTATTTTTTTTTGTAAAAGGTTATATACCCAGTATTATAAGATGATAAGAATAATTGACAAGATATTGTGGAAGTTTAGTTATATTATTTATTTATTTATTTGGTCTTCATTAGTCAAGAAAAAAAAACCTTTTATAAAAATTTTAAAAATTAAAAAAAAATTTATTTATAAAAAGTAAACATTGACAAAACCATAGCATAATAGGGGTACAATTTTGCACTGTCCCCACCACCAGAACTCTGTATCCCATCCCCTCCCATGATAGCTTTACTATACTTTAACCCTCTGGGAGTATGGACCCAAGGTCATTGTGGGATGCAGAAGGTTGAAGGTCTGGCTTCTGTAATTGCTTCCCCCAGGAACATGGGCACTGACAGGTTGATCCACACTCCTAGCCTGTCTCTCTCTTTTCCTAGTGTGGAAGGGCTTTGGGGTAGTGGAGCTCGAGGACACATTGGTGGGGTTGTCTGTCCAGGGAAGTCTGGTTGGCATCATGCTAGCATCTGGAACCTGGTGGTTGACAAGAGAGTTAACATACAAAGCCAAACAAATTTTTGACCAGTCATGGACCTAAGGGCTGGAATAGTGCAGATGAAGAGCTGGGTGGTCCTCCATTTCGTAGATAGCTAGTAGGCATATTTTAGTTAAATTCCAAAGGGCCTGTGGCTATACTAGGTTTTTTTGTTTTTTGTTTCCCCTTTGGAGGAGAGATCCTTCTCTCCCATTGTTGATCCAAATTGAGGGCACAGTCCTATGTGGCCCAAGAGGGGTCTATTGTGTTGTTCCTGATAGAAAGGACTGGTAACAATGGAGAGAGAGATTTATTCGAGGTATAGGCCCATCTGTCTGATCAGGAATCTCAGGACTCGCCAATTAGGGCCCCAGCTGATGGAATTGCCTGATAGTCACTAGAGAGTCATCGTTAAAGTATGCCAGTCTCTTGCCCTTATTCAGCTTTTGCAATCCTTGCTTTGATGAGGTTAGCTCTGGAGTGAGTGAGAGAAGTATAATAGGGTTTTTTTTTTTATCTTCATTAGTCAAGGGAAAAAAAACTTAAATAAAAATTTTACTGAGATACTAGAGAGAGAGAGAGAGAGGCCACTGCTCAGTTCTGTTTTATGGTGATGATGGGTATTGAACACATGACCTCAGTGAACCTTAAACATGAAAGTCTTTTGCACATAACCATTATGCTGTCTCCCCAGCTCTTTTTATTTATTTTAAAATAAAAAGATATCTCACCCTACTATGGAAAGGTAGAAACACACTGGGTATATAGATTGACCTGTCATTAGTTCAGCAGAGAAGCAATTACAGAAATCAGGCCTCCCACCTTCTGCTCCCCATAAAAATCTTTCATCCAGCAAGGGTAGATAGCATAATGGCTATGCAAAGAGGCACTCATGTCTGAGGCTCTGAAGTCACAGGTTCAGTTCCCCACACAACCATAGCCAGTACTCTGGTAAAAAGAAAGAGACAAATAAGACCTTTGGTCCATACTCCCAGAAGAATAAAGTATAGGAAAGCTTCTAATGGAGGGGATGTGATATGGAGATTTTCAATTTAAATACTAGCAATAATAGTAATAATAATAAACCAATGATTGCAATATATTTTCTGCCAACACTTGATAGATTTTTTTCCTAACAATGTAATAGAGGAATTTATGCATGCTCCTTCTTCTTAGAAATAGTATGTTAACATATTTTAACCAATAATAATGCATGTTATTGTACACATTATTATAGTATATAAGTAAAATTTAACTGCAAACGAAAAAGAAATGAGCTGTCTTAGTTTATAAACCTATAAATTAAGAGGCTTAGAGATAGGCAGTATCCAATTTTAATCACACAAGTCTCCATTTTTCTTGATTTCCCTAACTCCTGCATGTCTTCAAGACTCAGTCAAATATTCTTCATTCTGAAAAGAATGAGTGATTTAAAACCCAGTGTCTATCACTTTGTACAGCAAAGCAAGAAGAGTCATCTTCTATATAAATTTATTCTTTAAAAGTTGAATCAATATTGATTTATAATGTTATATAAGTTTAAGGTGTCCATCATAAAAATCAACATGTTTTTATATAGTACATTAAGTTCACCACTAAGAAAATTCTCAGATTAGTATCTTAATAGTTATAGAGCATATGTGTCACTTCAGGTAGTTAGGTTAGAATCAATTTGCAGCAAGTCATAGGATTTCCATTATACCATAGAAATTAATGAGAAGATAGATGGATGTTAGAGAGGCTATTGGTTGGTGGTTTTCCTGGAGATCTTTCTAGTGATTTCTTTGACACAAATATTTCCCAGGATACTTTTATCAAACTGATTTCTCTATGAGATGCTAACCAAAGTTTTAGCTAGTTATACTACCTAGCTCTGACTTTCAGGTTCATTAGTTGGTGTACTCTTTGCTAGGTAAACGGCTAGCTATAGACATACCACCTCTCAGTTCTATGACTATGGTTGATATGTATATTACCTCTAATATATTGAATTAATGAAAATTACCATTTGGCAAATGAACATTTGGAAATTAGAAACAGTAGAAATAGTAGTTGTTCATACATAGATAATCTTCTGAACTATATATAACAAACCTACAACCAATATCATATTCAGTGGTAAGAAACTGGAAATCAGGTACTAGACAGGGCTGTCTACTATCAATGTTAAAACTCAACATAGCATTGGAAGTTCTTGCCATAGCAATGAGGTAAGAGCAAAGAATTAAAGGGATACATATTGGAAGGGAAAAATCAAACTGCAAGTAGTTACAGATGACATAATAGTATAAGTAGAATAACCTGAAGAATTCAGCAGGAAGCTCCTCGAAATTATCAGGCTACAAAATTAACATACCAAAAGTTAGTGACATTCCTCAAAGTCCTGGAGGTGGCACAGTGGATAAAGCATCGGACTCTCAAGCATGAGGTCTTGAGTTCAATCCCTGACAGCACATGTACCAGAGAGATGTCAGGTTCTTTCTCTTTCCTCCTATGTTTCTCATTAATAAATAGATAAGATATATTTTTAAAAGTTAGTGATATTAATTTATACAAACACTTAGAAGAAAAAGAAATCCAGAAACTACCTGGTACTAGAACAAAAACAGACATACTGACCAGTGGAATATAATTGAGACTTGAAAAATAAGCCCCCCATACCTGTGGACATCTAATTTTTGACAAGGTACCCACACTATTAAATGGAAAAAGGATAGTCTCTTCAACAAATAGTTTTGAGAAAATTGAATTGAAACTTACAGAAGAATGAAAGTACATTTCAACTGTACACAAAAGTGAACTCCAAATGGATCAAAGACTTGGATGTTACATCAGAAACTATGAAATACCTAAAGGAAAGTATTGGCAGAACTCTCCAATCTAAATTTCATATGCATCATCAATGATATAAGTTCAGTTGCAGGGAAGACCAAATAAAAAATTAACCAACCAGACCACATAAAATTGAAAATCTTATGCAAAAGAAACCACCACACAAAGAGATTCCTTAAAGAATGGAAGATCTTTACATGCCATGCCTCATACAAAACAAACATATACAAAGAGCTCACCAAACTCAGCAACAAAAACGAACAAAAAATGACCCCATCCAAAGGTGGGGAAAGTCTAGGAACAGAATATTCACCAAAGAAGAGATCTGAAAGGCCAACAGATATATGAAAAAATGTTCCAAGTAACTGATTGTAAAATAAATGCAAATAAAGACAATGAGATGCCACTTCACTCCTGTGAGAATGTCACACACCAGAAATGATGGCAACAACTAATCCTGGCGGGGTTGTGGGGACAAAGGAACCTCCCTCCACTTCTGGTAGGAATGAAAGTTAATCCCACTCCTGTGGAGGGCAGTCTGGAGAACTATCAGAAGGCTTATGACCTTGCAATTCTTCTCCTGGGGATATATTCTATGGAACCAAATGCACCTACCCAAAAAGATGTGTATTTCATAGTAACAGCACAAGTTGCAATAGTCCAAACCTGGAAGCAACCCAGATGTCCAACAATAGATGACTGGCTGAGAAAGTTGTGGTATATACACAGTGGAATAATACTTAGCTATTAAAAATGATGAATTCACCTTCACTTCATCTTAGATGGAGCTTGAAGGAATCATGTTAACTGAGATAAGCCAGAAAGAGAAGCATGAATATGGGATGATCTCACTCATGGACAGAAGTTGAGAAGTAACCATAGAAGGTGAAACACAAAGTAGAACTTGGCACTGGGTTTAGTGTATTATACTAAAGGACTCGGGGGCGGGGGGGGGAGGTTTAAATGGTGCAAACTGGTGCAGGAGCACCTTGGTAGGGTGGTTAGAGTATTTTGAAGAAAACCAAGCAATTTTACACATGTACTAACAACTGTATTTACTTTTGACTGTAAACTATTAATATACTCAATAAAAACTTTAAGAACCAAAAGAAAAAACTTGTTCATAGTCAGAAAGATTCCTCATTTGGATAGTAGCCTGATTTATTATGGACATGACCCAGGCTTGATCCCAGCCCCTACAGCACTGAGGAAAGCTTTGGTGTTGTGTGATCTTTCTATCTGCCTCTCTTTTTATCTGAAAAAAGATGATTAAGTCTCAGTGAAGACCTCTTCTTCAAATAAATGTTCAATAGAAGCTAATCCATTTTCACAATTTAAACATATAATTTATGTGTTAACTAGTGAGAAACAATAGACTTCAATTTATTTCTGTTGTTTAAATAGATTGCTATACTAGGCAAAACATTTGTGGTTTATCCTGAGGTTGTTTGGAGGGGTTAGGGGAGATTTTTTCTTTATGCTTGTTGGCAAAAGACAAGACTTGTGCTATAAAATTAAGTGGAATGACCTTAAGTTATTTTCTGTTCATTCAGAGTCATGAATATTACTATTCATATTACCCATTAATGTATGAAAATGGTCTTTCATGGTTTCCCATGACAACTTTTCATATTCAATCATAACATTTTAATTCAAGCTACATCCCTTTTATCAAATAGATTCATCTAAGGAATTGTGCAAAGCTTTTAATTTTATAAGGTTATGCATTTTAAAAAGCTTTTTTAAGTAAAAAAGAATGAACTCCTCTGAAATTTTATGCTAAACTTGCATCCTTCTGAAATAGAGTCTTTTTTTTTTTTTTAATGGTAAGTTCAGTTCTAAAATTAGAATAATCAGTTTGGTTAACTTTTGCACTTCCAAATTAAAAACCTTCTTGTTACTATATGCATATTTTCCAGAAGTAAATCTTATTTAATTAGCTTGCTTGCTTTCTAATGAGTTATTTGTAATCATCCTTCTTCTACCCAATCCAAGAAAATTAATTACTTGTTATTTTTTCATACTCCCTTCTCTCAATTCACAATTACCCTGTATGCACATAACATGCATTAATATATAAATATGCACAATAACATGCATTATCCTTTTAAAATAAATATTCACAACTAATGTGCACAATAAATATGCTGAATAACATGCATTATCCTTTTCCATTTCAAATGTGTTTTTGTTCTGTTATTTTCCTACTACTTTCTCTGCTAATTGATGAAATTTATCAGAACTAGACCAACTGTGTCTCCTTCAAGAGAAACCTTATTGCTTATTTCTGAGGAGTACATTTGGCAATCAGCATTCAGCGATCAATATGATTCTTTCATTTCCAGGGTCCTCTCCTATTTTATTTATTTATTTAAAAACGATACATTAACAAAACCATACGATAGGAGGGGTATAACTCCACACAATTCCCACCACCAGATCTCTATATCCTGTCCCCTCCTCGGTCCTCTCTTATTTTAAGTTGTAGCGACTCAGAAGTCACCATGACTGACAGTTCCCCAAATGGGGATACTTTAGATTCTATAGCCAGGTATTCATTTTGTGTGGAAGCTGTGGTCCTATAAATTTGGAGTGTATGCAAACTACTATGAAAAGTTGCAGATAGTCTAGGTAGGGATCTAGATGAGTCAGATTGGAACATCTTAGACGATGAAGTCTGAGATAGAAGTATATGAATCATATATGGGAACAGATGCAAAGTGTGAAGAAGTTTGTTTCACATATTAGTACCTAGGAGAGAGCATCAACCATAGAGACACCACCAATTAGCTACACAAAATGACTTACTATTGTGAAGTGGAGACTTGCTTTGATTTAGTTTTACTTCACAGCAAAGTATGAACCAGAGTAAATTTACATGAGTCTGGTTTTCTCTTATACACCAAATAGAAGCCGTTGAACAAATAGAGCTTCAGAATGGTCTAATAAAGTTACCACTGATGTATCAATTCTGAAGCAATACTGAACATCCAGAACCATCTTGGGGAAATTGGAGTGGTGGGGGTGGGCTGTTGGCAGCTTTTTGTCTCCAAAAGGAAGAAAACATAGGTCTGAGAGTCAGTAGATGGAATTAAGTTGATATAACTGATTCCATATTCAGCTTAGGAGCCTATGTGATGTTTGCATCCCTGTAGATCCGACCTCACATTCTGTGGTCATCAGTAGGAATACTCCAAGCTGCCCCTATATCAGGATCCACCTTTCTCAGGTGTAGCATAGAGTATGTTGTCCATCCTCCCTTCAGAGGATGGAACATTCTCTACCATCGTTGATCCAAGTTGAGGGCAAGGTCCTATGGGGGTCCGCAAAGGGGTCTGTCTTGTTGTTCTTGATAGAAATGGCCAGTATCAATGTAGAGAGGGATTTATTCGAGGTCTAGTCCCATTATGTCTGTTTGGGAATCTCAGGATTCCCCGAATAGAGCCCCGGCTGATGGGGGCGGGGGGCTGATAGTGACTAAAGCATGATTGTTAAAGTATGCCAGTCTCTTGCCCTTATTCAGCTTTTACAGTCCTTGCTTTGATAAGGATAGCATCTTGGGAGTGAGTGAGGGAAGTATAATAGGAAATAGGTGAGGATATATATAGTGGCTAACTCTAAGTAGCCACTGTTTCATTATGATCTTCATACTGACTCACTGCAGACTATTGTGTACTTTTGATTTCAGGTGTACATTTTGCCCTAATTTATGGATACATGTGAACATATGCCCTATCTCATAGGACCTGGTCTATATTTAGGTTTTGAGACTTTGTTGGGAAGTGAACCACCCGGAATGGAATTAGAGAATCCTATGAAAGGAAAGGTCTCACCTGAGTAATGAGGGTGAAGTGTTGACATTCCATGCCTGATGTCTCTGTTCACAGTCTGAAGTGAAGCATGCTGAGGTGGTACTCATTGCATTGATTAGGTTGGGATCAGCAGATACGATATCATTTGGTATGAATTAAGAGAAGCATGCAGGGAAGTGAGCCCCACTCTAGAGGTTACAGACTGGGGAAATATAGGCTCTATAGAGGAAGTGGGAGGTTCCTAAGCAGGAGGTTCCTGCTGTTTTAGGGTTTAAGAAGGCAATAGATAGATACTTCTATAATCATATTATTTGGCAGTTGGGTTAACTTTGGAAATCCCTTTGTTAGGACTTTGTGTATCACACACAACATCACCATAATTTATGTCCTTTGATATTATTTGTACATAGCTGTGCCACCTGTTGCTTCTGTTCTCCCTGGTCTAAGCTTTCAAGAGTGTCAACATATCAAAGACTCATCCTATAGTCTGTGCATTAAAAGTTTAAGACATTTAATTAATTTTTCCTCTCTCATATGAATTAAATAGTGATTTATATCAAATCAGTGGGGTTTACAGTCAATAATATTTATACACCTTTCCCATATTTGGGAGCTATTCTCTTCCCAGATCCAGCTTTCTGGGCCTTTTTCCAGCCATGACATCATCTCCCCAGACAATAACTAGGATCCAACTGATATTGGATTTCAGCTTCAGGAAAAAAAAAAAGTATAGCCACAGACCCTTTGGAATATAACTAAAATATGCCTACTAGTTGTCTACAGAGTGGATACCTGCCCCCAACTCTTTATCTGCACTACTCCAGCCTTTAGGTTCATGATTAGTCAACAACTTGTTTGGCTTTCTATGTTAAGTCTCTTTTCAGCCCCCAGGTTCCAGATGTTAGCATGATGCCAACCAGACTTCCCTGGACAGATGACCCCACCAATGTGTCCTGGAGCTCCAATTCCCCAGAACCCCACCCCACTAGGGAAAGAGAGAGGCAGTCTGGGAGTATGGATTGACCTGTCAATGCCCATGTTCAGCGGGGAAGCATTTACAGAACTCAGACCTTCCACTTTCTGTATCCCACAGTGACCTTGGGCCCATACTTCCAGAAGGTTAAAGAACAGGAAAACTATCAAGGGACAGGATGGAGTTCTGGTGGTGGTAATTGTGTGGAGTTGTACCCTTCTTATCCTATGGTTTTGTAACTGATTCCAATTTCAATAGTATATGGTATTATTTATTTATTTATTTATTTATTTTTATTGCCACCAGGGTTATTGCTGGAGCTCGGTGGTGTCAGCAGTATGAATCCACAATTTGAGGTGGTCATTTTTTCTTTTTTTTCCTTTAAAATATATTTTAATTATGCTTGATAGGACAGAGAGAAATTGAGAGGGGAGGTACAGAGAGAGAAAACTAGAGATACCTGCACCACAGCTTCACTACTTGTGAAGCTTCCCCTCTACAGCTGGGGGCCAGAGGCTTGCACCCAGGTCTTTGTACATAGTAACATGAGCTTTCCCCAGCTTTGAAATTTTGTGTTCTTTACATCCACAGCTTTTTTTTTTCCCTAAAGGACTAGAATTCTGACACACGAAGATAGAGATCCTCTTGCCAGTAGGCTTATGAGCATCTTATCAGACTGAAAGCAGGGGCGACCATATAGCTCTTTAGACTCTGGTGTTCAGGGAACCACAAGTCACAAATGGAGCACAGGACCTAATTAGCATGAGGTAGACTTTCTGTTATATGAGGAGAGAAGTGGGTAGTTTGTGTGGTAGTGGATAGAAAAAATAATCCTGACTCTCAGGAAATGAGAATTTCTGATAACACATCACACACCACACTCTCGTGTCTTGGCTTAGCTTGCAAGCAATTTAACTTTTCTGTAAAATATCCCTGATAGCTTGTATAGTTAAGGTGACTTAGTCTGCATCACCATAAAAGAATCATGTTTATGTGTCCCTGTATCATGTTTACATACCTCTCATGACACAATAAAATAATAATAATATTTATTCTTCCAATCCATGAGCATGGGATATCTTTCTATTTCTTGGTATCAGTTTCTATTTCCTTGAGTAGCAACTCATAGTTTTCAGCATACAAGTCTTTCACTTCTTTGGTCAACTTTATTCCTAGGTATTTGATTGATTTTGCTGAAACAGTAAAGGGGAGGGATTTCTGGATGTCTTCTTCTTCAGATTTAGTGTTTGCATAAAGAAATGCCACTGATTTTTGTACATTGATTTTGTAGCCTGATACCTTGCTATATTGCCTAATAACTTCCAGTAATTTTCTGCTGGATTCTTTAGGTCTTTCTATGTATACTATCATATCATCTGCAAATAGTGAGAGCTTGACTTCCTCCCTTCCGATCTGTATTCCTTTGATTTCTTTCTCTTGCCTGATTGCTATGGCAAGAACTTCCAATACTATGTTGAAGAGTACGGATATTAATACTGCTGTTAATAAGAACTAATTTGGCTTATTGCACCAAAGTAAAGACTCTGGGGTGGGTGGGTGGGGAGAGTACAGATCCAAGAATGATGACAGAAAACCTAGTGGGGGTTGTATTGTTATATGGAAACTGGGAATGTTATGCATGTACAAACTATTGTATTTATTGTAGAATGTAAAACATTAATTCCCTAATAAAGAAATTTTAAAAAAAAGAAAAGAATTAAGTGCCAAGGCTGGGAATTAGGGAAACAATTTGCATGTCTGAGGCCCCAGAAGCCTAAGGTACAGTAATACCTGGGACCATCTTATGCCAAAACTGAACAATGTTCTCCTCCTACTACTCTTTTTTCTTCTTCTTCTCCTTCTCTCTTTATCTCTCTTTCCCCTTCCTTCTTTCTTTCCTTCCTTCCTTCTTTCCTTCCTTCCTTCCTTCTTGCTTTTCCCAACATAGCTATCATGGGGCTCAGTGTCCACATAATGACTCTACTGTTACTAGCAGTTGTTTGATTTTCTCATCTTTCCTTCCTTCCCTCCTTCCCTCCTTCCCTCCTTCCCTCCTTCCTTCCTTCCTTCCTTCCTTCCTTCCCTCCCTCCCTCCCTCTATCCCTCCTCCCTCCCTACCTCCCTTCCTTCCTTCCTGCCTGCCTGCCTGCCTGCTTTCCTTTTTTCTTTCATTTGACTGCAAAGGGCAGGGGAAGGAGAGACAGAAAAAGATGCCTGCAGCACTAGTTCAGAGCTGTAGTGCTCCCCTGAGCCCAGGGGCTTGAACCAGGGTCCATGCATGTGGTAACGTGTACTTTACTTAATGTGTCTGATACCACCTCTCCTTATTTTCTCATTCCGTCCTAACAAATGAGTAAGTAAATAAATCTGGAAAGTGTCAACTGTGAAATACAACACTGATGATAGGTGGAAGGACACTTTTAATCTCTGTGACTGCTATAGCAATGGAAGTTCTTAGAAGGCATTATTTTCTCAAGAGTAACATGAGTGAGTTTGAAGTTAATCAATTTAGTGATTTACTATGAGAATATATTGTCTGTAAGTATGTATAAAAGAAAATAACAAAGGATTTAACAGCATCTACTTTAACAGTGAGATCTAGCACGTCATCATTAGTAAATCATCAGTCTGAATGTGGCTGATGGGTTGAGGCTGATTTCTGTACATAAGTATTTGCCAGACTCAGTCATAACTTCCCTTTTGTCCATGGCTCACATCACTTCTCCTAGCAAAGACCCTTTCTTACTCATTGGCTGCAATTAGATTTATTTGTACTTCAACATTAGCATTAAGTCCTCTTAGAAATATCTCTTAGGAGAAGAGCTTGTTCATTGGGTAGGTTGTGTGTTGTAATGAGCATGGCCCAAGTTCAAACCTTGGCCCCACATACAAAATACTGTGACACCAGTGGAAGTTCTAGCGTGCTATGATGTATTTCTCTCTATATCTGGATGAAAAGAAAATGCCCTGCCCTGGGGTTGTGAGTCAGGGATGTACAAGACCTACCCTGGCTGAAGAGAAATGGAGGAGGAGGAGGAAAAAGAAGAGGAAGAAGAGGAGGAGGAGCAGGAACAGGAGGAGATAAAAGAAAGGGAATCTTCCTTGGAACACTGTTCCACCCAGCCCATCAAAATAAAAATACAATCGTATTAACTAGGTCTAATGCTTGTCTCATAGTACATTTTGATCAGAGCATTTAATACATTACATGCAATTTAACATATTCCTGGGCTTGAGGATAAGAGTGATAGAAACTCAGTAGAGGCTCATTAAAAAATGTTTGGTAATACTACTTCAACAACCTTGAGCTACATTCTGTAGCATGCAGTGTTAGTATTCCAGCCAGCCCACTTCCAGTCAGCTTTCCAGTTCTGAATAGAACCTTGCTCTGTTCCTCAGTTTACTGTTTCTGTTTCTAAAGGTCTGTGCTTGATTGTAGGTGCAGTGTGGAACTATACCCTGTAATCGTAAAATCTTATAAACTATGATTTATTGCGAATAAAAAATGACTTAAGGAAGGTTAACAGGAATTAAATAAATAAATAGATAAATAAATATATACCTGTTCTTCTCCATACGACTCTCCCAGGGTGGCTTTGTTCACTATTCGTTCAGCATCAAAAGCATGCATACATATTAAGTTATATATCTAGACTCATCCTCCAGCATAGTCCTTAGCAAATGTAAACTGAAAACAGTGAGAAAGGCTTTGAGGATCATTTCTCCTAATGTCAAGACATTGCTTGGTTCTTTTTCTTTCCTTTTTTTTTTAATTGATTCAATAATCATCAATAAGACTGTACCGCAAGAGGGATATATTTCCACGTAATTCCCACTACTAGAGTCCCTTCCTTATCCCATCCCCTCTATTGAAAACTTCCTAATCTTTATCCCTCTGGGAGCATGGACCATTATGGGATCATTACAGGATGTAGAAGGTGGAAAGTCTGGCTTCTGTAATTGCTTCTCTGCTGAACATGAGCATTGGCAGGTCAAGCCATGCTCCTAGCCTGTTTCTGTCTTTCCCTAAAAGGGCAGAGAGGTCTGGGGAGGTGGGGTTCCAAGGTACATCTGTAAGGGCATTCATCCAGGGAAGTCAGGTTGGTGTTCATGGTAGCATTTGCAACTTGGTGGCTGAAAAAGCATTAAGATAAAAAACAGAACAAATTGTTTACTAATCAGGAATCTAAAGACTACAGCTGATGAGATTTGGGGTATCTATTTTGGAAAAAGCTATAGGTCTATTTTAGGTATATTCCCAGGTCAATTCCATAACCGATAGTGCACTTTCTAACAAAACCACAGAACCTAGATAAGAGCTCTTTATCTTCCTTGTTGGCCTCAGGTGACTTCAGAGTCTCCTTTCTTCCAGAGGATCTCCAGTAATAGAGAGCTTGCACTTTAAAACTTCAGACTGTGTCCAGAGACTTCACGTGTGGAATGACAACCCTTCAGCTTCATTACTCGGGTGAGACCTTTCCTTTCATAGTATGCTCTAATTTCATCTCAGGTGGTTCACTTTCTAAAAAAGTCCCAAAACCTAGATATACACCAGTTTCTATGAGAGAGAGCATATGTTCACACGTATCTATAAACTACTGCAAAATATATACCTGAAAGCAGAAGTACACTAGAGTTTGCAGTGATTACCCCCCTAACACTTCCTCTCCACTATTCCAAGCTTTGGGTTCATGATTGCTCAACAATTTGTTTGGCTTCCTATGTTAACTCTCTTTTCAGTCACCAGGTTCCAGATGCCATCAGGATGCTGGCCAGGCTTCCCTGGACTGAAGACCCCACCAATGTGTCCTGGAGCTCAGCTTCCCCAGAGACACACCCTACTAGGGAAAGAGAGGCAGACTGGGAATATGGACCGACCAATCAACACCCATGTTCAGCGGGGAAGCAATTACAGGAGCCAGACCTTCTACCTTCTTCAACCCACAATGACCCTGGGTCCATGCTCTCAGAGGGATGGAGAATGGGAAAGCTATCAGGGGAGGGGGTGGAATATGGAGATTGGGTGGTGGGAGTTGTGTGGAGTTGTACCCCTCCTACCCTATGGTTTTGTTAATTAATCCTTTCTTAAATTAAAAAAAAATATGTCTCAGAAGCTGCTTATGGAAAACCTACCTTAACAATATGAAATGATCAGTTCAAATGTTTGTCAGAGCCAGGGAGGGGGCACAGCAGGAGAATACAGATCTTGAGTGTTTGTTCCCTAATGCCATGTATATCACAGTGATGCTTTTATAATTTCTTATCAACTAATCAGTGAGTCTTTAAAAATAAATGATGGCTTATTGTATTAAAACAGTCATCACACACAGGCCATATATTATAATAAGGTGAACTGATAGTGAAAAATGATAGTTACCACCACTCCTTCTCCTTTATCCTAAACACAGTTTCTTACCATTTTGCTTTGGATACGAGTATATGCATTGTCATTTATATTAGTAATGCATTGCTTTTTTTTTTTTTTTTTACTATATATGTCAGATGCAATTATAATTTCTTTTCTTAAATGTAAGAAAGAGATTAGGAAATAACTGGCCATTTCACTTGTGAATACCCCATGAAAAGCCTTCATTCCCATTCTACCAATAGTTGTTTTTGCTTGTTTTCATGTTTGTTTATTTTGTGCTTAGCTCATGACTGTATTTTGGTCATGTCTGCAACTTCAAACAAGGTACTCGAAACAACATTTCCCTATCTCTTAAAAATTCTTGCTCTCTCCAGTCACAGAATTTATGCATCATTTTTTCCCCAAGAGAGAATTCACTCACAAATTCACTTCTGTTCCAATCCTGTCACATTGCTGTCATCACAGAATTAACTTTTCTAACTCTCTTGAGTCTATATCTTCCTTTTAATTAGATTTCTTCTATTGTTAGAATACATCCTTGAGTAATTTCCTGGGTAATTTTCTAAGGTAAGTTTTAAATCTCTTTTTGGTAAAAATGTCTTAATCCTGTCTTCTCACTTGATTGTAGTTTTTCAAAGTAGTCTATCCTAGATTGGATACCTTCTCTAAAAATCCTGAAGGTTCTTTATTTCATTCTCTTGCCACATTTATTGCTGCTAAGAAAAAGGTTAAGACCACCGTATTTTTAATACTTGTATAGCTGTATTTTTTTATTTTGATGCTTTATTCTTAACTGTTATTTTTAATTGATGAATATAATTGTTCAATTTTATTTTCATTGTTATGGCTTGGTCCTCCTCACCATTTTTTTTTTCTGAAGGTCCATGTATCCTTTCTGATGTGAAAACAATTTTCTGTTGTTTTTAAATCATTTTCTTCCCCCTCTCCACCCCGATCTCCTGTATCTTCCTTAATTGAACCCTTTGTTTCTTATTTTTGTCTTTACTAGCAGTTGAATCTTTTATATTATGCTTAGGGATATTTCCACACCTTAGTCTTTTTTCTTACTTATTATTTGTTTTATTTAGACAGTTATAATTCTAGTAACTATCTAATTATATGATGTTTGTTTCATAAAATCCTCTCCTTACCTATACATGGACCTTGTAAGTTTCCTTGAAGCTATTTCCTTAAGCCCTTTTCTTATATAATTTTTATTATCAGTCCTTTTCGTCATAGAGGATTTTCTCAAAATCTGTAGATCATTCATTTTGGATTTATATAGAAGTGTGGAGTAGTAGAAAGGCCAGGCCAGTAACTGCTCATAGACTGCAGGTTCAGTAGTAAAGACAACTGCTTTGCTGGAATAGTCCTTAATGTCAGGTTGGGGACTTACTTCAGGGAGTCTTTGTTCTTTTCAAGCATTAAGTACATGTCTCTGTAAGCAAACCTTTCCTTGAGGCATGGATAGCAGAGGGGAAGTGTGTGTTGTATGCTCCCTCAGGGTGAGCTAATTCCACCTAGTAGTTCTTTATTAGACACACATTTTAAGCCTGAACACTCATTCTGGCCCACATTGTAGTCTGGTGGATTGTAGTCTAATAATTACCTTAGAAATCATTGAAATGTTATGAATCTCTGAAGTCCTGTTAACAAGTTGTAGACGTTTTGTATTTGACCAAGGTAAAGATAAAAAATTTCAGCACTTTTTCATGGTCTTTCTATCTTCCAATTATTCTGGAAGTATCTATCCTACCCCATTCTTTTTGCCATGATTTATGATGTCATTTAATAAATTTCTTCAATAAATTTTATAGGATATTTAAAGATAGAGGAGATTATGTGGTGGCGTTTGTTCTGCCTTGTTACTTCTAGCAGTATAAACCTTCTCCCCAATTATTAATTTTACTATTACTCACTCTAGTTTTGTTACTACTATTAAAAAGTAGTTAGGTCTATTTCTTGTTTCTAGTACTTTGTGGCAAGATGTTGTCATGAGATTAACATGTTTTATCATTTCATTTAGTTATTATAATATTTTATAGGTGTTACTAGATCCATTAAGTATATGAGAAAATGATGATTAGAAGGATATTTTTTCAGAACTTGAATTTGCAATTCACTCTTGCTGACTACCAGAATCATAGTCATTTTAGTATATTAAGCTAGAAATACTCTGTGTCTTTCAGCAGGTGGGATTTATAGGTTTGTTTGTTTGCAACTCTGTGGCATATTAAAAATCAAAAGGCATATTTTTCAAAACAATGAAAGGCATTTCTTGATGTAATTTATTTCTAAATGCTTATGGCTTCCTAGATAATGCCATTGTTTTTTGTGTTTTACTTCGGATACATCTATGCCAAATATCAACAAACTGAAAATGTATTCTCAGCTGGAATCTTGCACATCTGAAATGCAAGATAAAATTCATAGTACCATTACATTTAACTAACCTGAGCATTCCAATTACTGATAAATGCAAAATACAAAGACAGCCTTATATTATTTTTCATGCTGTAAATATTATCAGGACACTTTTTGGCGAGATTTATTTTGAAAAAATTTTATATATCTCTTGCCTACAAACATCACCTTATATAAAAAAAAACAGATGATTACAGCAATTTATTTGATTTAGTTCTGAATTTGGCATCTTATACACGTAAATTATGAGTTAACTGAGTACTGAACTGAAAGCAAGAAACCTATTTTCAGCCTTATGATTATCTATATTACCAATATCAAATAAAACTGAGCAGTTATTTCAGTAACCAACAAAGTCTATTTGGAAAATTTTTTTTTAAAAAGCCTAAAGAGAAGGCAAGTTAGAGAATGTGTTCATGGGGAGATTGATGTGAGCGTCTTCAAAATCAAAGCTAATTAACTCTTTTATTAATTTATTTTTAATCTGATAAAACAGAAAAATTGAGATGGGGAAGAGAGAGGGAGAGAGAAAGATACCTGCAGTCTTGCTTCACTCCCTGCAGCTGGGAACCAAGGGTTTGAAGCTGGGTCCTTTTACATAGTATCCTGTGTACTCAGACATGTCACTGCCCCCAGGGCCCCCAGTAGCCAGTAATAAATCACTTCTGGGGTACTTCCCTATCAGTTCCACCTGAGGATTATTTCTTGTAAGAGACACAAGGGGTGTTTGGTAATGTAGTCTGGAGACCTACATATTCTTGGTAACTCTCCCTAGCCACCCAATCTCACTTAAATGCAATTCTAAATATTAATGTTCCTAGGATTTACGAGAAAGGAAAATAAAAGATGGCCTAACAGGAACTACGCAAAATCATTTTTCTACTGTGGAAATTAAATTTAATTCCTTCCTAATTTTCTTTTCAAATCCTTAGCTGTGACTTTGTGAAACTCCTTAATCTCTGTGACTTTCCATACTCTGATCTTTAAAATGAAAGAATTGGGAGAATTGGAATGTATTAAGAATATCCTTTTAAAAATTCCTTTGTTATAAATGTTATTATGAAGAGGTCTGTTGGGCTCTCATGGGGGGGCCTATCTCGGGTCCAGACCTCTAAGCATGACTGTTTTGTTGGGCACCATAGATGGGCGCCAGCGAGAATCTGGCCTGAGGCAGCAGAGGGTAAGGTACCGCTGCATACCTTTGCAACCAGAGGCAAGAGACTAGACAAAAGATCACCCCAGGAGACTATGGCAAGCTGATAGTCTGTTTATTGAGCAGCAGAGCAGAGTGTTTAAAGGGTGGTAGGGGGAATCAGTTTGTTTATACCTAATATGGTTAAGGCACCAGGAGGTTAAGAAAGGGCAAGGGTCTTTTTAGTAACCACTGGGTGGGTGGCCTAGCCAGTTCCCTGAATGAGGAAGGGAGATTATCAGCAGACACAAGGAGAGAGAAAGAGGGAGGGGGGTCTTTGCGTGGGCAGGGGTAATTGAACCATATATGGTCAGAAGAATGGGAGACAGGGAAGAGGTGAGGGGGGAGACTAACAGGTTTGAGAACAAGGAAGTGAACCTTTGTGCTTAGAGAATGTGGGGTCCTTGTGGGGCAGGAGAGACTGATGGGGGGGGCTGAACCTGGAAAGCCAAAGGCCTCTCCTGCTCAACCCGAGGTGAGGGAGACTTAACGAGGTGCCTATACTTTCAGGCAGCCAGTTTTCATAGGTGGACCACACCATGCTTGACCTCAGCCTCACAGTTTTCCACAGAGGTCCCATACTTTCCTTATCCTTTTCATTTGGATAAAATCTGAGCTTCTGTGGTCAAAATGGAATGAAAGTTAGCTGTGAGAATGAGCCCAACTCCTCATCCTTAACCCCACCTCAAGATTCTGAAACCTCTACTCAATGATAGGAGAAACTTTTCACATATGTAATGTTAAAGTACACTTCAAATTAAGACAACACTAAGATACCACCTCACTCCTGTAAGAATGGCATACATCAAAAAGGACAGCAGCAACAAATGCTGGATAGGATGTGGGGACAGAGGAACCCTTTTACATTGCTGGTGGGAATGTAAATTGGTACAGCCTCTGTGGAGAGCAGTCTGGAAAACTCTCAGAAGGCTAGACATGGACCTTCCATATGATCCAGTAATTCCTCTCCTGGGGTTATACCCCAATGACTCCATAACACCCAACCAAAAAGAGGTGTGTACTCCTATGTTCATAGCAGCACAATTCATAATAGCTAAAACCTGGAAGCAACCCAGGTGCCCAACAACAGAGGAGTGGCTGAGAAAGCTGTGGTATATATACACAATGGAATACTATGCAGCTATCAAGAACAATGAACCCACCTTCTCTGACCCATCATGGACAGAGCTAGAAGGAATTATGTTAAGTGAGCTAAGTCAGAAAGATAAAGATGAGTATGGGATGATCCCACTCATCAACAGAAGTTGACTAAGAAGATCTGAAAGGGAAACTAAAAGCAGGACCTGATCAAATTGTAAGTAGGGCACCAAAGTAAAAACCCTGTGGTGAGGGGTAGACATGTAGCTTCCTGGGCCAGTGGGGGGTGGGAGTGGGTGGGAGGGATGGGTCACATTCTTTTGGTGGTGGGAATGGTGTTTATGTACACTCATAGCAAACTGTAGACATATAAATCACTAGTTAATTTGAGAGGGGGAAAATCAATTGTATGTCTCAAAGTTTTTCAAAACACAACTGAATCTTTTTAATATATAGGCTGTATATTTGATATGCAGACTCTCTCAAAAGCCTAGACCAAGTAGATCAGAAGCATCCAATAGCACAGCTATATACAAGATACTGGGTACTGTACAGCAAACCCTAACAAAAGGACTTTTCAAAGTTAACCCAATTACCAAATAATGTGATGATAACATTAACTATCGAATGTCTTTTTGAAGCCTAAGACAGCAGGAACCTCACATCTCCACTATAGAGTCCCTACTTCCCCCAGTCCTGGAACCCTTGGATAGGGCCCACTTTCCCGTATGCCTCTCCCAATCCATATCAAATAATATTGCATCTGCCGATCACAACCTAACCAATGCAACGATTGCCAGCTCAACATGCTTCACTTCAGACTGTGTCCAGAGACTTCACATGTGGAATGACAACACTTCAGCTTCCTTACTCGGGTGAGACCTTTCCTTTCATAGTATACTCTAATTTCATCTCAGGTGGTTCACTTTCTAACAAAGTCCCAAAACCTAGATATACACCAGTTTCTGTGAGAGAGAGCATATCTTCACATGTATCTATAAACTACTGCAAAATATATGCCTGAAAGCAGAAGTACACTAGAGTTTGCAGTGAGTACCTCCCTAACACTTCCTCTCCACTATTCCAAGCTTTGGGTCCATGATTGCTCAACAGTTTGTTTGGCTTCCTATGCTAACTCTCTTTTCAGTCATCAGGTTCCAGATGCCATCAGGATGCTGGCCAGGCTTCCTTGGATTGAAGACCCCACCAATGTGTCCTGGAGCTCAGCTTCCCCAGAGACACACCCTACTAGGGAAAGAGAGAGGCAGACTGGGAGTATGGACTGACCAGTCAATGCCCATGTTCAGCGGGGAAGCAATTACAGGAGCCAGACCTTCTACCTTCTTCAACCCACAATGACCCTGGGTCCATGCTCTCAGAGGGATGGAGAATGGGAAAGCTATCAGGGGAGGGGGTGGAATATGGAGATTGGGTGGTGGGAATTGTGTGGAGTTGTACCCCTCCTACCCTATGGTTTTGTTAATTAATCCTTTCTTAAATAAAAAAAAAAAGATAAAAAAAGTACACTTCAGTCTCAAACAATGTCACAACAAAGAGATGTGAGTTTTAGGATGAAGAGAGAATGGGGAAATTTTGCTACTATAATCAAACACTTAACATTTTATATAAGTCAGCTGCCTTTCCTTCTTGACAAAACTGAAACAGGTTATCTTAAAATAAGGAACCCAAAAATACTGTTCTTGACTTGAAGGTGTTTAACCCCTGCCTGGTGGCAGCCACATTGTTTGTTTTGCCTTTGACTGTACCAAAACTGAGACTTACAATTGCCTTTATCCAGATAAGTACCCCAGATCTCTGACTGAACAGCACTGATCAGTCAGCAGAAGCTATGTAATAAAGTACATTTTCACCTATAACCACCTTTATCACGATTCTCCTCATAATCATTCTAAAAACACCCCCCTGAGGATGGTTCAGCACCATTTTCTGTACCTGCAGTGTATGGCCATTGTATATTCCTGGATTGTGTAAGTCCATCCTTTTTATTTGTTTTCCCTTGGAAGACTTCTTAGCAAGTGCATATTGTTGTGTCACCCAAACTCAGCTAGAAGACAGAGAACCCCTTATTCCTTTCTAAATGTTCTATTGCCTCATTAGCTAGATGTGCTTCCCAAGTTTTAAATTGTCTCTTTATCAATAATATCATTATTGTCTTTGTTTTTGTTTTGTTGTCACTAAGGTTTCATCCCACTGGGTGGCTTTTTCAGAGAGACAGAGAGAGACAAAGGCAGTGAGATAGGTGGAGACAGGGTGAGACACCACAGCATTGACATTTTCCTCAAGATTGTAGGGGCTGAGCTTGAGCCTGATGCACAGCAGAACTGTCACCCCACCTGAGGTGAGTTGTATTGCTTGTCCTAAAGCCCTTTGCCACTCAATTATTCCTATGATCCATCACCAATAGAAATTTTAAAAAGTATGAAAACATTTGTTCATACCTTATTTTTGTGGGGTGAGGTAGATGGGGAAATAGGCAGAAATCCTATAATTAAATCTATTTCTTTCTTATTGTTATATACTGGTATTTTATGTATATTTTTCTAATCCAAATAGTCTGTTCCACATTTTTATAACAATTTTAATAAATTTTTTATGTTTTTAAGCTACTTCATAGAAATGAGCTCAAAGATCAGGAGCTTAAAGATCTGAATACTTAGTTCCCTCAGATGTCTATATTTCTGGTTCTGAAGTCCCAGACAAAAAGTTAAACCTATAACTCATTTAATAGTAGACTGTCTAATTCACAGATAACCTCTCACTTCTGATTTCCTTTTCCAAATACTAATTGAGTCACTCAGGGGGAACCTTAAGCATATATTATCTACAAGACAAGGTGCTTCTTAAAAATATTTGACTTTTGATATAGTGCCTCTTATTCATTATAATGGATCACACATAAAAATGAGTTCTGTCATTATATATCTTAGTTAAAGGAGAAGTGAGAGGGTTTTGTGATTGGCAGCATTCCTGCTGTAATGGATCTGTAACTGTGGTTGGCTTATTCCTCAATCTATTTTGAACTCAGCAAGACAACCTTGGTCATGAAACTATCAGACAAATGAATCCCAGAATGTGATAAGAATATTTTTTTCTGCCAGGGTTTGAACACTCTAGTCTAACTTTTTAAGATAGGAAGATAAAGACAGAGAGACAAAGAGAGAGAAAGACACGTTAGCACTGAAGTTTTCCCCAGTACTGCTCACCTATACTCAAACCTGTGTCATGCTTGTGACAAAGCAGGTACCCTCCAGTGTAAGTTATCTAACTGGTCTAAGAAAATTATTTTTATATTCTAGTAATGACAAATGAATTGTACCAATTCAAAAATAAACTGGTCTGGTATTCTAAGACTGTGGCATGAGCTATGATTTAGGTTAAAATAGGAATGATGTCGTTATAAGCACAGTAAAAAAAAGAAGAAAAATATAAAGCAATGAAGTTGTTTGAGGGATTAAAATTACATTTAAAGTTCTCTTGTGTGAAAAGTTTTTAAGTCTGCATGAGGTATTTTTTAAAACAGCGCTCAGTGTATATAAGTTTCATTTCAGTGAGCATGAAAATACACGTTTCAGTCTGACTGGGTACTGTGCGAGGGTGGGTCTTTGGGGATCAGAGATCAAAAGAGGCACAAATCTGTTCATTGAAAAATGCAATAAAGCCTCCGTGTAAATCTGAATATATCTCGATACACTTCATAAGTTCAGAGTCTTTTTGGGATGTAAGAATTTTTTTTCAGTCTCTCAGAAATTCATGTTGCAATAAGCAATTTTATCCAAATCATAAATCCCTACATCAACGTTTTAGAGTTCCCAATTATCCAAATATTCATTCCCCTAGAGATAATAATGTGCAGTTGGTAAATGTTCAAAATAATCCAATTTTACAAGTTGCATCTTAGAGGTGACAAAATACTAGGTGTAGCATTTAATATCAATCATATCTTGATGCCAAGACAATGATGATTCAGAGCATTACGCACACTCAGGGATGAGCAGCTCAAATCATATACCATCAAATGTGTCATTAAGGTTTGTATTTTTCAAGAGAATGTCAGCCATTCTCTAGGTCTATATTGTCATAATAAGCTTGCCAGGGAGCTTCAAACTGAAACAGAAATCTTCAAACAGAAAACAGAAATAAGATTTTCTATGATTGCATTTTGTTACAAATTGAATGCTGAAAATGAGAGGTTATTTTTTCTTAGTCCTTAGGGTGTTTTCTGAAAATGCAGATAAATTGTTAAGCTTTCTCTTCTCACCTAGTATTTTAACACCACCAGAAGAGAAATCTCTGCCAACAGTACTCCTATTTTCTTTTCCCAGAGATGTATAATATTACGGTGCTGATGAGATAGCTAAGCTGGATTTCTTCTAACTGAGATCAACACAAGAGGAACACCAGTCTTATCCTCCCAGACTATATTTCATAATCTCTAGGGGAAAGAAAGAGAGAGGCATTCTGTTGGCATGGCTTTTCTATTTCACTGTAAGCTTCAAGACTGTCTAGAAAAACAAAATTTATTTCTAGGGAAATACTGATAAACCTGCATTTTTTTAAAAAATAGTTTATTCATTTATTTTGGATAGAGAGAAATTGAGAGGAAAGTGGGGGAGGGAGAAAGAGAGACACCTGCTGCCCTGCTTCACTGCTTGTGAAGCTTCTCCCCTGCAGTCAGGGACATGGGCTTGAACCCAGGTTTTTGTCCACTGTAATGTGTGCACTCAACCAGGTACGCTACCATCTAGCCCCGTGAACCTGCACTTTTTAGGGATTATGAAATGTAGTTGTTAGCAATTTGGTGTTTTGGGATAGTGTTATAAATTCAACCTATAGTTATATTTGATCCTTAGGTACTGCAATTTTTGTTATACCCTGTTCTACTAAAATCACTATTCTGTTCTGACACTCATTTAAGTCAACTTCTGTTTCTTCCTTTATTAAGTGCTGAAAGCTTTCAGCAGAAAAAAAAGATTGATTCTTGAGGGAGTATACACTAATCTTTTCAGAAGAATGTACTAAATGATTTAATATATACTCTTCTACATAATAAGGTTACAAATAAGAAGACACTTTTTTCCCTGTAGGACTCAATCTAATTGAGTCTAATCTAATCAAAGTTAATTTAAATATTAAAGAATACTAATGCTCAGTCTAGACAGATGACACATTAGTTTGCTACATATAGCTTCTGTACAAAATATCCACTCTAGGCACATGCTGGGAAATTGTGCCAATGCAATCACATCTGCCATGTTGTCCCCTCAGGCTACTGCTAGTTCCCTGGAGTGTTGGGACATTCTCGGAGTGCCTGTTCAGCCATGTTGTGCCCTCAGGACATTGTCTATATCCCCACAATATCTGGAGTGCTCTGGTTACTCCTCCCCCCTCCCATTCTCACGAGAGTTATCATCCTATCCTGGAGTGCTATGGTTACTCCGCCCCTTCCCATTCTTGTGAAAGCTACTCCTATAAAAACCCTTCGTTTTCCGCACCTCACTCTCTTGCCAGCACTCCACTCTGGTGTTCAGATGCAGGAAAGGTTACTGCCTGAGGCGGCCATTTTCTCTACCTCCACGTGGCCGAACCTGCTTCTCTAACACCCAACTCTGAGGTGCCAGCGCGAATAAAGATTTGTGTTTCCTCTTTGCTCCGGACCCTCTCTCTCTCTTCTCTGCGGCCTGCGCACTACAACATCTGGCTCTACAACAGGCACAACAGAACTTTGTTCTCTCACAGGCAAGCTTGACTGAACCTGAGGCTCTCAGAGGATGAATCCATTGCTTGCATCTTTTTAAAATTTTTTTTTAATTTATAAAAAGGAAACACTGACTAAACCGTAGGATAAGAGGGGTACAAATTCACACAGTTCCCACCACCAGAACTCTATATCTCATCCTCTCACCCTATAACTTTCCTATTCTTTAACCCTCTGGGAGTATGGACCCAAGGTCATTGTGGGATGCAGAAGGCTGAAGGTCTGGCTTCTGTAATTAAATCCCCCTGGAACATGGGCACTGACAGGTTGATCCATACTCCCAGCCTGTCTCTCTCTTTTCCTAGTGGGGAAGGGCTTTGTGGAAATGGAGCTCCAGGACACATTTGTGGGGTTGTCTGTCCAGGTAAGTCTGGTTGGCATCATGCTAGCATCTGGAACCTGGTGGTTGACAAGAGAGTTAACATACAAAGCCAGACAAATTGTTGACCAAACATGGACCTAAGGGCTGGTATAGTGCAGATGAAGAGCTGGGGGGGTCCTCCATTTTGTAGATAGCTAGTAGGCATATTTTAGTTAAATTCCAAAGGGCCTGTGGCTATAATATCTTTTTTTTTCCTTTTTCTTTTTTCCCCTGAGCCTAAAATCTGATATGCCCATGGATCCAAGTTATTGTCTGAGGAGATGATGTCATCACTGGAAAAAGGACCAGAAAGCTGAATCAGGGAAGAGAGTAGCTCCCAAATATGGGAAAGGGGTATAATACTGTTGACTGTAAACCCTGTCGATTTGATGTCATCTGGGGCCCATAATTAGCTTAGGAGCCTATGTGACCTCTGCATCCCTCAAGATCTGAGCTCACATTCTGTGGTCATGAGTAGGAACATTCCATGCTGCCCCAATATTGACCCATCTTTCTCAAGTTTAACATAGAGTATGTTGTCCATCTTCCCTTCGGAGGATGGCACATTCTCTACCATTGATGATCCAAGTTGAGGACAAGGTCCTATGGGGGCCCACTAAGGGGTCTATTGTGTTGTTCCTGATAGAAATGATCAGTAACAATGGAGAGAGGGATTTATTAGAGGTCTAGGCCCATCAAGTCTGTTTAGGAATCTAAGGACTCCCTGATTAGGGCCCCAGCTAGTGGAATGGCCTGATAGTGACTAGAGAGTCATCCTTAAAGTATGCCAGTCTCTTGCCCTTATTCAGCTTTTTCAGTCCTTGCTTAGATAAGGTTAGCTTTGGAGTGAGTGAGAGAACTGTAATAGGATATAGGTGAGGAGGGTAGACACTATTAGACACTATTTCATTATGAACTTGATACTGACTTACTACAGATTATAGTGTATTTTTGCTTTCAGGTATATACTTTGCCCTAATTTATGGATACATGTGAACATATGCTCTATCTTACAGGACCTGGTCTATATCAAGGTTTTGGGATTTTGTGAGGAAGTGAACCTCCTGGAATAGAATTTGAGAATACTATGAAAGAAAAGGTCTCACCCAAGTAATGAGACTAACGAATTGACATTCCATGCATGACATCTCTGGACACAGTCTGAAGTGAAGCATGCTGAGGTGGTACTCCTTGCATTGATTAGGCTGGGGTCAGTGGATGCAATATCATTTGGTATGACTTGAGAGAAGCATGCAGGAAAGTGAGCCCCACCCTAGAGGTTCCAGGACTGGGGGAAATATAGGCTCTAAAGAGGAAGCAGGAGGTTCCTCCTGTCTTAGGGTTTAAGAAGACAATAGATAGTTACTGCTATAATCACATTATTTGGCAATTGGGTAAACTTTGAAAAATCCCTTAGTTTGGATTTGCTGTATCCTACACAACATCACCATAATTTATGTCCTTTGACATTATTTGTATATAGCTGTGCCACTGGTTGTCTCTGTTCTCCCTTGTCTAAGCTTTTAAGAGAGTCAACATATCCAAGACTCAGCCTATATATTAAAAAGATTCAGTCTGTGCTTTAAAAAGTTTGAGCCATTCAATCAGTTTTCCCCTCTCACATTAATTAATAATTTATATGACTATAAATTAATAGGAGTGTACATAAACACCATTCCCACCACCAAAAGACTGTGTTCCATCCCATCCTCCCACCCCTTCCCCTGCCCAATGAAGCTGAACATCCCCAATCACCTTCAACCCAGGGTTACTACTTTGGTGCCCTACTCTAAATTTAGTCAAATCCTGCTTTGAGTTTCCCTTTCTGTTCTTCTTTCTCATATTCTGTTTATGAGTGGGATTATCCCATACTCATCTTTATCTCTCTGACTTACTCACTTAACATAATTCCTTCTAGCTCCATCCAAGATGGGTCAGAGAAGGTGGGTTCATTGTTCTTAATAGCTGCGTAGTAGTCTCTCTTTTTGATTTTGATATTTGCTGGCATTCTTTGGTTGTGGCCAGCATGTTTTCAACTTCTGTCTTTGCTTCTGTGTCTCTTTGTGTATTCTCTTCTTCTAAGGACCCTGCTGATATTGGACTAAGGGCCTATTCTGTTTTAGTATGAGTTCATCTTCATAAATTATATCTGCAATGACCCTATACCCTAAAAAGACACATTAGAGATTTCCTCTTAGTTGAATTATAGGTATGGGTAATCTTAAATTACACACACACACACATATATATATATATTATAAAACACTTTAGCCCAATGAAGCTAATAATAAACTATCCAATTATCAGTTGTCCTTTAAACAAAGAAGCACCAAGTAAAAGAACCTTGGCATTTGAAAGGACCTATAATTTTATCTCCTGTCACTACTCCTCAGCTATGGAATATGAAGCAAAAAAAAACTCAAACCCAAGATTTGAATTCATATTCCCTAACTTCCATGTCAGTGTGCACTCTCTCTCTCCTTTCTTTCTTTATTTTATTTTATTTTATTTTATTTTATTTTATTTTATTTGCCTCCAGGGTTATCACTGGGGCTCCATAACAGAACTACAAATCTACTGCTCCTGGAGGCCATTTTTCCCATTTTGTTTCCCTTGGTGTTGCCCTTGTTGTAGTTGTTTCTGTTTTTATAGCTGTTGTTGTTATTGGATAGGACAGAGAGAAATCGAGAGAGGAGGGGAAGACAGAGAGGGGGGAGAGAAAGACAACTGCAGACCTGCTTCTCTGCTTGTGAAGTGACCCGCCCTGCAGGTAGGGAGCTGGGGGCTCGAACCAGGATCCTTGTGCTGGTCCTTATGCCTTGTGCCATGTGAGCTTAACCTGCTGTGCTACTGTCCAGCCTCTCCCTTCCTTCCTCCCTCTCTCTCTACCTTTTTTCCTCCCTCCCTCCCTTCCTTCCTTCTTTCCTTCCTTCTTTCCTTCCTTCCTTCCTTCCCTCCTTCCTTCCTTCTTTCCTTCCTTCCTTCTTTCCTTCCTTCCTTCTTTCCTTCCTTCCTTCATTCTTTCCTTCCTTCATTCATTCTTTCCTTCCTTCCTTCTTTCCTTCTTTCCTTCCTTCCTTCCTTCCTTCTTTACTTCTTTCCTTCCTTCTTTCCTTCCTTCCTTCTTTCTTTCCTTCTTTCCTTCCTTCCTTCTTTCCCTCCTTCCTTCCTTCTTTCCTTCCTTCCTTCTTTCCTTCCTTCCTTCCTTCTTTACTTCTTTCCTTCCTTCCTTCCTTCTTTCCTTCCTTCCTTCCTTCCTTCCTTCCTTCCTTCCTTCTTTCCTTCCTTCCTTCCTTCTTTCCTTCCTTTTTTCCTTCCTTCCTTCCCTCCCTCCCTCCCTCCCTCCCTCCCTCCCTCCTTCCTTCCTTCCTTCCTTCCTTCCTTCCTTCCTTCCTCCCTTTGTTTTCTCATTTTAAGACAAGTTGCACAGCCTGGCTGTCGGGGTTGGCAACTCTGATGGCCAGCTGGACTTCCCACTCCACAGTGGCTTTGTGTTTCTCAGAGGAGAGATTGTGTTCGATCTCAGCACACTGAGTCTTGTTGCATATGAGCAGCGCCTCGAGCTCCATGAAACTGTGCATCAGGAATTTGTAGAAGCCGCTGGGAGTCCTGTGCTTGCCTTTCCTGCCACTCCTGTAGCACGTTGTTGGTATCAGGATCTGGCCTTTGAACTTGGAGCACCCTCTGCTGTCCATGTCCTTGAGCTTCCTCCAGTTCCTCTTGATAGCAGTCTGACTGGTGCCGCATGAACTTCTTCGTCCACTTGTTGACCATGGTGGGCATCATGAGGTTTTTGAGGGCCGCCATGATGCTGAGCAAGTTGGCTACCGACTCCACAGGCAACACCAAGGAAGAGAGTGAGGGCTGTATTTCTGTGACTGTAGCCATCTCAATTTCCTCTGAATCTTCATCTAACAGGTGTCAACATGTTCTTTCAAATTTGTTTGAAATATATCTTAAAGCTGCTCACTTCTCTCCATATTAATCATGAAAACTCTAGTCAGTGCATCAGTAATTGCATATGTTCTCTCAATGTACCAGGTACAGTACCACTTAAACAAGTGACCTAAGTAAGTAGAAGTCTGAGCTGGCAAAACAAACAAAACACAAATAACAACATATCACACTTATATATCTATTCATCTCACTCCTTTGATGCAGTTTAACTTCATTTTTATCTCTTTTAAATGATGGCTTTAGCTAGTTAATAGAGTTGGCAGGACTTAACTTCTAGTTGAGCTTCTTTTCAAAAGAAACCTCCCTCTATAATTATTGAATTGCAGTTACATTTAAGTGAGTAGGAACCTACCACTAGCAAGATTTACTCTTGTTTTGGTGACTGGAAAGTTGTTGACATAAAAACCAAAATCTCACCATTTAAATAATATCATGATTTGAGTGTTCCAGTCTCATGCTGAGGCTTCTGAGAAAATGTTAGCTTCTATAGGAATATTTTCTTATTGTAATTAACATAAAAAGGACTTGCTGAGGTATATAGTGGACTTGGCTGTAGTGTGGCTCAGAGTGGGTTTAAACAATCAAAGCTTTATTATGGCAGTACAGTAGTATGGGACTTAGTTTATTAGGTACCACAAAATAAGAAATTACAGGCAGGGGTAAATAAGCCAGTCTCATAAGCCCATGAATTAGTTACCAAAAGTTCAGTCCCATGAGATAAACAATTATTACATCAAAGGTGTAGGTTACTCGTATGGCTGTAGAGGAGTCTTAGGAGTTTACTAGCTATCTGAGTCACTGGTGTTCAGTTCCCAGGAGAGGCAGCCATGACGGCACCTCCAGCACCCTGAGCCAAGATGCCTCTGATCAGGGGAAGAAGCAGGGGATAAAAGGTCAGACTTCTGGCTGCCTGTGTCCATTCCATCCACTCACAATCCATTGTGTGTTTGCGCAGATTGTAGTAAACTCTGTCGCCAGATTAACATTAGCCAGATGTGTCCAACTTCCTATGGTCGGCTGGTATAATACATCATGACATTTTCCCAGAATGGTTCATTGCTCAATATTTTTGTTTGCCACTCTATTTTTAGAGTATCCTGCAGGTATTGACTGTCACAGGTTTCTTTAACTACCACATTACTCTCATTACCATCTGACATACAACTTATTTTGCCTCTTTTAACACAGAACCCCTGAAGAACTCATTGGGTGCGGAAGATAACCTCCATGGTATCTGTTTAATTTTCAGTATGTATTTTTAGATGTAATGCTTCTCTTCTATTAGTAGTTCATCATCATGATTCCATAAGACTTCTGTTTTCAGATGTTTTTCAGTATTATTAATCTCTTGCTTCTTCCATGTGTCTCCCCAAACTCCTTTTCTTTCTTTTTTTTTTTATTTGCTTGTGTCTTGGCAACAATTTTTTTTTCTAGACAGAAAGGTGTATAGAGGAAGGGAAAGATGCCACAGCATTGAAACCTCCTCCAATCTAGTACAGGTTGGGCTCAGACTTGAGTCTCAGGCATAGTAAAGTAATAGCACTACTTTTTATATTTTAACCAGAGCACTGCTCAGTTCTAGTTTATGGTGGTAAAGGGGGATTGAGCCCAAGACTTTGGAGCCTCAGGCATAAGAGACTCTTTGCATAACCATTATGCTACCTAATCCCACTCATAATAGCACTAACAGTTATTTTTCTGGTTCTTGTCAGACTTTATTTTGATCTGTAATTTCTATTTCCTTAAATCCATACTCACTTTTTTCTTTGGCAAAAACTAGACTTTCTGAAAATGTTGTTATTTTGTTATGATTTGTTAGATATTCCCATTTAGTTATTTATGTTCCATATGATGAGAAAAATCATTTAATAATTTTCTTTCACTTTTTTATTTCACTTAATAGTTTCATGATTACCACAAATTTCACTTCATGTTATCATGAAAGACAGCATTTCATCTTTTTGATGTCTAATTTATACTTCATTAAGCAAATATACTACAGATTCTTCATATATTCATCTGTGTCTTGACTAAGAGGACTTGTATCTTTTAAATCAAAATTTACATATTTATTGGACGAATACCCCGCAAAGGTGACAGTAGGACTTATGTTATTTCTTTTTTATTAATTTAATTTTTTATTTATAAAATGGAAACATTGACTAAACCATAGGTTAAGAGGCGTACAACTTTATATAATTCTCACCACCAGAACTCTGTATCCCATCCCCTCCCCTGATAGCTTTCCTATTCTTTAACACTCTGGGAGTATGGACCCAAGATCATTGTGGTATGCAGAAGGTTAAATGTCTGGCTTCTGTAATTGCTTCCCTGCGTTGACAGGTAGATCCATACTCCCGGGCTGCCATTCTCTTTCCCTAGTGGGGAAGGGCTCTGGGGAAGTGGAGCTCCAGGTGGGGTTGTCTGTCCAGGGAAGTCTGGTCTGTATCATGTTAGCATCTGGAAACTGGTGGCTGAAAAGAGTTAACACAAAGTCAAACAAATTTGATCAATCATGAACCTAAAGGCTGGAATAGTGCAGATGAAGAGCTGGGGAGTCCTGCATTTTGTAGATAGCTAGTAGGCATATTTGAGTTATATTCTAAAGGGCCTGTGGCTATACTAGTATTTTTGTTTGTTTTTGTTTTTATTTTGTTTTTTGCCTGAGCTTGAAATCTGATATGCAGGTGGATCCAAGTTACTGTCTGGCTGTCTGGGGAGGCAGTATCATGGTGGGCAGAAGGACCATGAAGATGGATCAGAGAAGAGAATAGCTCTCAAATATGAGAAAGGAGTATAAATATTATTGAGTATAAACCCCATCAATTTGATGTCATCTGGGGCCCATATTCGGCTTAGGAGCCTATGTGACCTGGTAGATTTAAGCTCACATTCTGTGGTCATAAGTAAGAACATTCCAAGCTACCCCAGTATCAGGACCCATCTTCCTCAGGTTTAGCATGGAGTATGTTATCCAGTCTCCCTTTGGGAGATGGAACATTCTCTACCATTATTGATCCAAGTTGAGGGCAAGGTCCTATGGGGGCTCACAAAGGGATCTGTTGTGTTGTTCCTGTAGGAATGACCAGTAACAATGGAGAAAGGTCTAGGCCTATCAAGTCTGTTTGGTAAACTCAGGACTCCCTGAATAGGGCCCTAGCTGATGGGTGGCTGATAGTGACTAAAAAGTCATCCTTAAAGTATGTCAGTCTCTTGCTCTTATTCAGCTTTTGCAACCTTGCTTTGATGAGGTTAGCTTTGGAGTGAGTGAGAGAACTGTAATAGGATGTAGGTGAGGAGGGTATCTAAGTCCAAGTAGACACTATTTCATTATGAACTTGATACTGACTTACTACAGATTATTGTGTATTTTTGCTTTCAGGTATATACTTTGCCCTAATTTATGAATACATGTGAACATATGCTCTGTCTTATAGGACCTGGTCTATATCTAGGTTTTGGGATTTTGTGAGGGAGTGAATCTCCTGGAATGGAATTTGAGAATACTATGAAAGGAAAGATCTCACCTGAGTAATGAGACTGAGGAATTAACATTCCATGCCTGACATCTCTGGACACAGTCTGAAGTGAAGCATGCTGAGGTGGTTGGTACTCCTTGTGTTGATTAGGTTGGGGTCAGTGGATGCAATATCGTTTGGAGACAGGAGTTTCCTTATGTCTTAGGGTTTAAGAAGACAATAGATAGTTACTGCTATAATCACATTATTTGGCAATTGGGTAAACTTTGAAAAATCCCTTAGTTTGGATTTGCTGTATCATATACAACATCACCATAATTTATGTCCTTTGACATTATTTGCATATAGCTGTGCCACTGGTTGTGTCTGTTCTTCCTGGTCTAAGCTTTTAAGAGAGTCAACATATCAAAGACTCAGCCTATGTATTAAAAAGACTCTGTGATATAAACGGTTTGAGCCATTCAATCAGTTTTTCCAATCTCAAATTAATTAAATAGTGATTTATATGACTACAAATTGGTAGGAGTGCACATAAGCACTATTCCCACCACCAAAAGACTGTGTCCCACCCCCCACTCCTGCCCCATGAAGCTGAATATCCACCCTCACCCTCAACCTTTACTTTGGTGCCCTACTCCAAATTTAGTCAAATCCTGCTTTGAGTTTCCTTTCGGTTATTCTTTCTCAGTTTCTGTTTATGAATGGGATCATCCCATAATTATCTTTATATCTCTGATTTAGCTCACTAAACATAATTCCTTCTAGCTCCATCCAAGATGGGTCAGAGAAGGTTGGTTCATTGTTCTTAATAGCTGCATAGTACCATTGTGTATATACCACAAGTTTCCTGGCCATTCATCTGTTGTTGGGCACCTGGATAGCTTCCAGGTTTTAGCTATTAAAATTGTGCTGCTATGAGTATAGGTGTACACATTTCTTTTTTGGTTGGGTATTATGGAGTCCTTGGGCTATATCCCAAGAAGAGGAATTACTGGGTCAAATGGAAGGTCCATGTCTAGCCTTGTGAGAGTTCTCCAAATTGCTCTCCACAGAGGCTGGACCAGTTTACATTCCCACCAGCAGTGGAAAAGGGTTCCTCTGTCCCCACAGCCTCTCCAGCATTTTTTGCTGCTGTCCTTTTTGATGTATGCCATTCTCACAGGAGTGAGGTGGTATCTCAATGTTGTCTTTATTTGCATTTCTCTGAGACTCAGCAACCTGGAGCAATTTCCATGTGTTTGTTAGCCTTTTGGATCTCTTCTGTAGTGAATGTTCTGTTCATATCCTCTGCCTATTTTTGGATGGGGTCATTTGTTTTTTTTGTTGCTAAGTTTGCTGAGCACTCTGTATATTTTGGTTATTAGTCTCTTGTCTGATGTATGGCATGTGAAGATCTTCTCCCATTCTGTGAGGGGGACTCTTTGTTTGTGTGACAGTTTCTTTGGCTATGCAGAATCTTTTCAATTTGATGTAGTCCCATTGGTTTGTTTCTGCTTTAGTCTTCCTTACAATTGGGTTTGTTTCATCAAAGATGCCCTTGAGGTTTAGGTGGGAAAGTGTTCCACCCACGTTTTCCTCTAAGTACTTGATAGTTTCTGGTCTAACTTCCATGTCCTTGATCCATTTGGATTTGATTTTTTTTTTCTGGTGAGATAAGGTGGTTCAGTTTCATTCTTCTGCATGTTTCAACCCAGTTTTCCCAGCACCATTTATTGAAGAGAGCTTCCTTTTTCCATCTAATACTCTGCGCTCCCTTATCAAAGATTAGATGTCCATAGGTGTGAGGGTTTTGTTCTGGGCTTTCAATTCTGTTTCATTTATCTGAGTGCCTATTTTTGTTCTAGTACCAGGCTGTTTTGATGATGATGGCCTTATAATATAGTTTGAGATATGGGAGTGTGATGCCTCCATTTATGTTTCTTTTCCTCAAGATTATTTTGGAAATTCTAGGTGTTTTGTGCTTCCAGGTAAATAATTGTAATTTTTGTACTATTCTCTTAAAGTTGCTAGATGGAACTTTGATGGGTAATGTGTTAAATTTGTATATGGCCCTGGGAAGAATATTCATTTTGATGATATTTATTCTTTCAATCGTGAGCATGGGATGTCTTTCCATTTCTTGGTATCATTTTTTATTTCCTTGAATAGTGACTCATAGTTTTAAGTATGAAGTCTTTCACTTCTTTTGTCAGCTTTGTTCCTAGGTATTTTATTAACTTTGCAGCAATAGTGAATGGGAGTGATTTCTGGATGTCTTCTTCTTCAGTTTTGGTGTTTTCATAAAGAAATGCTGCTGATTTCTGTACATTGATTTTGTAGCCTGACACCTTGCTATATTGCCTATAACTTCCAGTAGTTTTCTGCTGGATTCTTTAGGTTTTTCTATGTACACTATCATATCATCTGCAAATAGTGAGAGCTTGACTTCTTCCTTTCCAATCTGTATTCCTTTTATTTCTTTCTCTTGCCTGATTGCTACGGCAAGAACTTCGAGTACTTTGTTGAACAGTAATGGTGATAGTGGACAGCCCTGTCTAGTCCCTGATCTGAGGGGGGATTTTTTCAGCTTCTGTCCATTGAGTATGATGTTGGCTGTAGGTTTGTTATATATGGACTCCACTATCTTGAGGAATTCTCCATCTATCCCAATTTTTTGTAGTGTTTTTAGCATGAATAGGTGTTGGATTTTGTCAAAGGCTTTCTCTGCATCTATTGAGGTAATCCTGTGGTTTTGGTTTTGCTTTTTTAAAAATGTTTTTATATTTATTTATTTCCCTTTTGTTTCCCTTGTCTTTTTATTGTTGTAGTTAGTATTATCGTTGTCATTGATGTCGCTGTTGTTGGATAGGTCAGAGAGAAATGGAGAGAGGAGGGGAAGACAGAGGGGGCAGAGAAAGATAGACACCTGCAAACCTGCTTCACCACCTGTGAAGTGACTCTCCTACAGGTGGGGAGCAAAGGGCTCGAACCGGGATCCTTACACTGGTCCTTGTGCTTTGCACCATGTGCGCTTAACCCTCTGTGTTACACCCGACTCCCGGTTTTGCTTTTATTGATGTGGTGAGTGACATTGATTTACTTACATATGTTGAACCAGCCTTGCATTCCTGGGATAAATCCCATTTGTTCGTGATGGACAATCTTTTTGATACACTGTTGTATTCGGTTGGCCAGAATCTTGTTTAGTATTTTGGCATCTATGTTCATTAGAGATATTGGTCTGTAGTTTTCCTTTTTTGTTGTGTCCCTATCTGCTTTTGGTATCAAGGTGATGTTGGCTTCATAGAAGTTGGAAGGAAATGTTCCTATTTCTTTTTCTTTTTTTAATTTTTATTTAATTTTTATTTTCTTTTATTTTTTATTAAAATTTTTATATTTATTTATTTATTTATTCCCTTTTGTTGTCCTTGTTGTTTTATTGTTATAGTTATTATTGATGTCATCGTTGTTGGATAGGACAGAGAGAAATGGAGAGAGGAGGGGAAGACAGAGAGGGGAGTGAAAGAGACACCTGCAGACCTGCTTCACTGCCTGTGAAGTGACTCCCCTGCAGGTGGGGGGCCAGGGGCTCAAACCGGATCCTTCCTCTAGTCCTTGTGCTTTGCACTACCTGCGCTTAACCCGCTGCGCTACCGTCTGACTCCCTGGAATGTTCCTATTTCTTCGATCTTGTGGAAAATTTTTAGAAGTATAGGTATTAACTATTTCCTGAAAGTTTTGTAGAATTCGTTTGTGAAGCCATCTGGTCCAGGACTTTTGTTGTTGGGCTTATGGTATTTCTATTTTCATTTTTTAAGGTATCTGTATGCCAGTATCTATAAATGCGATACCATTTTATATTCCTACTAACACATATGAAAGATCACTTTGTAAATAACCATGAAAGATTCAGATGGTCAAGGACATTCTACTACTCATTGGTTGTTCCATAAAAAACACTATAAATTTATATTAATCAAAGTGATATAATATTGGATGGGTAAAAAACAGACATACAGACCAATGGAAAAAGAAGAAACTGAGAGTTCAAAAATAGACTCACACATATATGAACTATTAATTTATGATACAGGAGAAAAAACCAGATACTAGAGAAGAGAAAAATCTCTTTAATGGTAAATAGTGCTACTATGAGTATAGGCATACACATATCTATCTGGATAGCTGTTCTAGTTTGTTTGGATAAATTCTTAGGAGAAGAATTCAGGGACCAAAGGGTAAGTGCATTTCTAATGTTCTAGGGAATTTTCCAGATGGTTTTCTACATGGAGTTTAACCAGTTCATTTTTACCATCAGTGTCAAAGAGTTCTATTTTCCTCATAATTTCACTAGCACTTCTTTCTACCCTTCCTGATGTATACCATTATTACAGGTATGAAGTTTTTTCTTATTGTTTTTGCTTGTATTTCCCTGATAATCAGTGACTGTAAACATTTTTTTTTTTTCTATTGAGCACCTAAGTATCTTCTTTGAGGAAGATCCTGTCCATATCTTCTTTAAAATATTTTGATTTTATCCCATTGTCTGAGGTGTGGTGTATAAAGATATTTTTCCCAATGCAGTTAGGTGTGCTTTGGTTTTGGTGATTGTTTGTTGTTGTTGTTGTTTTGTTTTCTCTTTTGTGTGTATATGTGTAGAAGATTTTCAGTATTGTGTAGTCTGATTGGTTTATTTTTGCTTTTGGTTTCCTTGCTGTTAGACTTGAGTCTTTGAAGATATTTCTGAAACAAATACCATGGAGTGTTCTGCCAATATTTTATTCTAAATATTTAATAGTGTCTTAGATCTATTTTAGTTGGATTTTGTGGCAGATGATATGTGGTATGCCTGTATTCTTCTGCACAATTCAATGCAATTTTCCCAGTACATTTATAGAAAAGACTGCTTCTCCAGTTATTGTTCTGAATCCCCTTTTTAAAATCAATTTTCTATAGATATGATGCTTTTTTTTCTGGTCTAGCTTTCATTTTCTGTTCCAAAACCACACAGTTTTGATGACAACAACTTTATCATATAATTTGAAATCAGCAAAGCATGATGCCTCCATTTCCAAATTCAGTTCTTAAGAGCTGTTATCACTAGCTTCATTTTTTATTGCCATCAATTCAACAGATATTTGAAAAGAAACTAAGATTTCAAAATTTTGTTTACATACATATAGATAGGTAGGGAGACAGAAGAGAGAGAAAGAGAAAGAGAGAGAGAGAGAGAGACTCAAATAAGGGTTAGATACCTGACAAAGCAGTACAATATCCAAGTCATCTAATTTGACATCCCACCATTTTGAACTAGAAACCTGCAATTTGTAATAATCTCAAAGTGTAAATAATTGAGTAATACTGAAATGTAACTTTTGTAAAAAGAAATCATGAATCTACCATATATTCTTTTAAAACATTTTGTCCCCTAAAGGTTTTTACAAGCAGTACTATATGACTTTTATTTACATATTATAGATAGTAGTCGTCAAGTGACTACTAATATTTTGCCATTACCCAATAAAGAAGGCTAAGAATGGAAAAGATAAAGAAATCTCACTATCATTAAGGAGATCCAAAGAAAGAGGTTACATTTATATATAGTAGTCCTTATCCTCTCAGTTAATAGCAATGTAACTTTGACATTAGCAAATTCACTTTTCTCTCTGATCTTGGTTTTTGATCAACAGATGTGATTATAATAGATCATCTTTGATTTTTCTTTTTATCAGATTTGTTTCTGGTTTTGTTCCAGAACCCCAGAACAATTTAAGTTAATGTTATTTCTAATATATATATATATATATATATATATATATATATATATATATATATAATATTCTTATTTATTATTGTATAGAGACAAAGAAATTGAGAGGGGAAGAGGAGGTAGACAGTGAAGGAGACAGAGGGACATATGCAGCCCTGCTTTACTACCCATGAAGCTTCCCTCTTCAGGAGGGGGCCAGGGGCTTGAACCTGGGTTTTTGCACACTGTTGGGGGCACTTAACCAGGTGTGCCACTGCCTTGCACCATGACTGTTATTTCTATAGGAAATCATATTCCATTACATCAGACAAACAGAATGATTCACTTTCTTTTTACTTATGTAAATATTGAAATATAAACTTGGGACATTCAGAGAAAGAAGGTATTGGTACAATCTGTCTGCAAACTAGTTTTTTTTTTTCTCTAACTCGTTTTAAAATATATATCTTTTGTAGACTTTGTTATATAAGTCTCAAAGACAGTGTGGATATAGACTAAGATATACAGAATTCACCACAGTGTATCATAAAACTTAAATCCAGACTTTAATTTTATTTCTTGCCCCTCTATTTATAATAAAATCCAAATGCTTTAGTACTAGATAGAGAAATTTTTATGATTACTTACAGTCATCTTTGTGACTCTTTATTTCCTCCCAGATCATTGCATGCTGCCCATGCTGAAGCTAATGTCTATGTGAAATTCCACACAAAATTGTTGCATTCTCAAATGTGTACCTTAGCACATTTTTATTTTTAAGGATTAACTTTCCTACCACTCAGCTCATTCTTTGTTACACTTTAAAGATAATTCCTTTATGAAATTTTTCTGTAGCTAGACTGGTATCTTTTTTTTGTGTGTGTGTGTGCATTACTTTTTCAAGTGAGGCCCCTAAGACCAGCTATATTCTATCTGTACAGCTTGTTTCCTTAAACAAAATCTGCCTTTTATTCTGTTGCTAATATATGCTTGTTGAGTGAATAAAAACTACTACACATCCTCTGTATTTCTTCTTCATTTTCCTCAGAGTGTGAAGTGATGTATAAATGTGAAGCTACTGACACAATCAAGAGGACGAACATAGCCATCATTTTCAAAAAGATATATACAATAAAATATTGTAAATGAGAATCAGATGAGACTTTCTATTTAAATATTAACTCTGAGGATTCGGATTGCAGTTGGCATGATGACGCACACTTTAGGTGTGTGATAGGAGCAAATGACAGTCTCTATAAGTCAGTTTCCTCAGCTATAAATTCTGTGTACTAATCTAACTTATCTCATTTTTGAGACAGAGAGAAGTTGAGAAGAGAAGGAGAGATAGAGGGATACCTGCAGCCCTGCTTCATCACTTGTAAAGCTTCCCCTGCTATAGGTGGGGGCCAGGGGCTTGAACATGAGTCCTTGTGCATTGTAATGTGTGCCACTGCCCTGGGCCCTCTCATATTTATATAACAATTAAGTGATGTGCTATATGTAAAGTTCTTATGGAAAGTATCACGAACAGTGTTGTTTTCGCCGGGCTAGGTTGTTTTCGCCGGGCTGGCTTCACGGGCGGGTAACAGACGACCAGGGACTCATGGTTGAGCTGTAGGCAGTATCTCTTTATTCATGCAGGATGCAGCACAATCTAAGACGAGCTAAGCTAAACTCAAGTACCCTAAAACTCACAATGCTGTCTTTATATATACTTGCCAAGTAGGGTGGAAACAGGATGTGACATAGAGAGGGTGGAGAGAAAAGTGACTGGTGAAAATCCGAGTGTGACAAGGAGGGGCCAGAGCAGGCGAGAATCCTATCACTGAACCACCAATGCCTTGGAGGGAGTGCTTTATGTAAATGTAAAAGTGATTTATGTAAATAGACCAAAGCTTTGAATGGGATTAAATCTATCCCTATATAGGCATATGGTTAAGCAGAAGCCAGGGGGAGCTGGCATACTATCCAACAGAACAGGGGCCAAGTGGTGGTACATCTGGTTGAGTGCACATGTATGTGTACAGGGAACCAGATTTAAGTCCTCAGGCCCTACCTGTAGAGGAAAGCTTCACTACTGCTGGTGTCTCTCTGTCTCCTTCCCTCTTTATCTCCCCCTTACTTCTCAATTTCTGGCTGCGTCTATCCAATCTATACATAAAGAACATTAAAAAAAATTAAAAATAAAAAAGAGAAGGTATAAATACAAAGTGTTCAATTATTATTACCAATCAGACTGAGTAATGGAGATGAGAAAAGTTATGAACTGTGTCACTGGGCAGAAAACAAAGATCACTGAACAAATCACTGATCACAGAAATCCTGCTTGATCCCTATCAGGTACTGTGTTAAATTATCTCATTTCTAATGGTTTCTCTTTTTTATTAACCTAAAGATCACACTGTACTGGGCTCATTATATTAATTTCTTATACTTTACTTATTCTTTTTTATTGAGGGAAATAATGGTTTAATTAAAGGCAGTTGTTGATACATCTATAAAATTTGTTTTCTGCAAGCACTCTTATACCCAAGCCTAAGTCTTCCTCCAATATCATGCACCAAAATCTGAATCCACCCTTCCCCTCCTCCCCACCAGAGTCCTTTATTTTCACCAAATGCAGTCTAGTTTCTACCTTGTGTTTCCTCTTTTAGACCTTATTTCTCAAAGTCTACCCATAAGTGAGTTGATATCATATTCATCCTTCTTTCTGGCTTATTTCACTGAACATGATTTCTTCAAGCTCCATCCAAGTTTCAATGATTTTTTTTGTATGGTTCTCTTAATTTAATATTATTTATTTCTTCCCTAATTTTAATTATTTCACTCCTTCTGCTTATTTCAGGGTTTTTTTTTTGTTATTTCTTTTTCTTTTCTTTTCTTTATTGAGGGGATTAATGGTTTACAGTCAACAGTAAAATACAGTAATTTTTACATGTATAACAATTCTCAGTTTTCCACATAACTATTCAACCCCCTCTAGGTCCTCCTCTACCATAAATGTTCTAGGACCTGAACCCTGCCATAACCACAGAGTCTTTTACTTTGATGCAATACATCAAACGCTGTCCAAGTTATGCTTTGTGCTTTCTTATTTTTCAACTTCTTTTTTTTCTTCTTCTCCTTCTTCTCCTTCTTCTTCTTCTTCTTCTTCTTCTTCTTCTTCTTCTTCTTCTTCTTCTTCTTCTTCTTCTTCTTCTTCTTCTTCTTCTTCTTCTTCTTCTTCTAGTGTTTGCCCTTCTTCCATAGCCAGTCAACAGCATCAGGTTGAGCCTGATGTAAAGTTTCGAGACCTCCTTTGAATCTGGAGAGGTGGCAGTCGTTGACTATGTGGGTCATAGTCTGTCTGTAGCCGCAGGGGCAGTTTGGGTCATCTCTGGCTCCCCAGCGATGGGACAAAGCGGTGCACCAGCCATGGCCTGTTGGATAACGATTGAGGAGGGCCCAATCATAATGTGCTAGGTCAAAGCCGGGTTGACGCTTGCAGGGGTCTGTGATGAGGTGTTTGTTCTTTACCTCAGCTGACTGCCAGCTCCGCTTCCAAGAGACTGGAACAGAGAAGTTCAGTGTAGGCATAGGGGACCAGATTGGGTGACGAGACGTCAAGAGTTGAACAGGGTGGGTGAAGATATCCGCGTATATTGGCAGGCCTGGTCGAGCGTAGACGTGGGAAATGAACTTAGATGATGCCGCATCCCGATGAATATCTGGCGGGGCGATGTTGCTAAGAACTGGCAGCCATGGAACTGGGGTGGAACGGATGGTTCCAGAAATTATCCTCATGGAGGAATATAATTTGGTATCAACCAAGTGAACATGGGGGCTACGGAACCATACTGGGGCACAGTATTCTGCAGTGGAATAGCATAATGCCAGAGATGATGATCGTAGTGTGGAAGCGCTCGCGCCCCATGAGGAGCTGGCCAGTTTTGCAATGATGTTATTCCTCGCGCCCACCTTTGCTGCAGTTTTTGTGAGATGTTTGTGAAATGACAGAGTGCGATCGAGAGTAACGCCAAGATAGACTGGCTGGTTTTCATGTCGGATTCTCGTATCGCCAAGCTGCACATTAAGCTCACGTGAGGCCGAGGCATGGTGTAGATGGAAAACAGATGATACCATTTTAGCAGTGCTAGGAATTAGTCGCCATTTTTTACAGTAATCAGATATCAGAGACATGTCTTTCGTAAGTGTTTCCTCGAGGATGTTGAACTTTGATGCCTGAGTTTTTTATTGATCATGATTTAGTAATTATCAACTGGATTGTGGGATAAGAGATGTGCTTAAGGTGTATAGTCAGTTTGTTTATTTGAGCTTTTTCTTGTTTCCCAGTGTCTGCCTATATGACTATCATTTCCCTCTTAATACTGCCTTAGCTGTGTCCCAAATATTTTGATAGCTTGTATCTTCATTTTCATTTGATTTTAGGAACAGTTTCATCTATGTTTTTAATTATTTATTTTATTTGATAGAAAATTGAAGGGGAGAAGGAGACAGAAATGAGGAGAGAGAAAGAGAGATACCTACAAGACTGCTTCACCACTTGTGAAGCTTTTCCTCTGCAGGTGGGAATTGGAGGCTCAAACCTGAGTCCTTGTGCATGCACTGAACATGCATACAATTAATTAATTATATGCATGTTCCCAATGCTGCCACCCAGTGCTGGAGCATTTTAATTTCTCCCTTAATTTCCTCTTTGACCCAGTAGTTATTAAGAAGTCTAATATTTAGTTTCCATGTTTTGGGACTTTTGCTAAATTTGTTTGTTTTTGTCAACTTAATTCCACTGTGTTCTGAGAAAATGATTGTAATGCTCTTAAATTTGCTGACACTGTCATTATGGGCTAGCATATAACCTGTCCTTGAGAATGTCTCATGTGGACTCAAAAATAATGTGTATTTCAATTATGAAATTGTCCAGTAGGTCTAGTTTATGTATGTCATTTAGTTCTCTTGTTTCTTTATTAACTCTTTGCCTAGATGACCTGTCTGTCTGAGAGTGGGGTACTGAAGTTTCCTACTGTTGATGGTGTTTCTGTTGATATATTGTTGTAGCTGTTTCATTAGATGTTTGATGTACCCATCACTGGGTCACATATGTTAATAGTTGTTAAGTCCTCTTGGCTGACTGATCCTCTGAGCATTATGTAATGCCCATTCCTATCTTGTATTACTTTGTTTATTTTAAAGTTTATTGTGCCAGATCTGAGAATATCTGTCCCTGCCCCTCCCCCCTTTTGGTCCATTAGCTTGTAGAATGGTTTTCCATCCTTTCACACTAACTAAAAGTGACAAACAGAAAACATACAAAACAATAGAACTGGTTCGTTCCTGGATTTTGGTACCAAAAACAAAACAAACAAACAAACAACAACAACAATAACAACAACACACACACACATAAAGGAGGCAGAAAGAAAAGAGAAAGGGGAAGGAAGTAAGAGTGTACATGTATACATGTAATCACCACACATGATATGATAATGGTGTCACACTAGTTCCTTTACTGGGGAGAAAGTCAGATGAAGTTTCTCCAAGTTCCCAATGTACCTTTTTGTTTGCATGACTCTGCTTCAGCAATGACTGAATGGAGCTTCATTTCTAGAACAAAATGGTGGCTACCTGATCGTTTCAGGGAATAGACCATTCAGCCTGTCAAGTTGCTTTCAGCCTATCTGCACCTTTTATTTTTGTGCTGGAAAAAAAAATAAACAAACAACAACAACAACAAAAAACGCTGGTTGTAGCACAGCTGTGTCCTCTGCTGTTTTCAATAGTCTATACTGAAGGGATCTGAGGTGTCTGGAATCTGACCAGACAAGTTTCTATTAGGGGTCTTTACCTCAGAAATGCAGAAGCCCGGCTACTATTGCTTCATGAATAAGCTGCTCAGGCTGGGGATGGGGGTGGCAGATGTCATAGGAAGCTCACCACTCACCTTTGTCCTTTTCAGTACTCATTTGCTGGTTCCTATGTAGGCTGTAAGTTTCCACCATAGTTTTTCTGTATCCCCTCCTCTGTGGTTTCCTACTGGCCTGAAGAATCTTGCTTTCATTCAGAGATGCCAGGATCTGCAGAGCTTGCTTCAGTTTCAACAGACTAGATGTTGTCTTCATGTAGACATCTTAACCCCACCCCTCAATTTTACTTAGTCTATTCATTGTTGACCCATAATGAATGAGTAGATGCTTTTAAGACCCTCTCTAGATTCTTTATTGACAAAAATACACTAACACAGAATCTAAAATATTGTTTCAATATTGATTTATTATTATTATTACCTTTATTACATATTGGATATAGATAGCCAGAAATTGAGAGATAGATGGAGAAAGGCAGAGAGACACTTGCAGCCCTGGTTCACCACTTGTGAAGCTTTCCCCCTGAAGGTAAGGACCAGGGGCTTGAACCTGGGTCCTTGTGCATTGTAACATGTGTGTTCAACCAGGTGTGCCACTATCAGGTCCCAACAATGTTGATTTCTTGAGTAAATTCTTTTGTTCTCGGTAATTTAATATAGTGATTATGTACTTGATTATATACAGGATTCGTCTATTTCCTTTGATATCTGCAGAAGACTCTCTGTAGCTTCAGTTTTTATATACAAGGCAGTATAATGACTTCCTTGAATTGTCTGTAGCACTTTTTTCCTGCAACATTTTTGGTGGATAGTTTTCATCTGCATACATTTAATGTTACAGAATGTTCTAAGATGGGGGAGAGGAAGAAAAAGTAGCCTCAAAAATAAAAGAGTGTTCTGTTTTTTTGTTTATTTATTTATTTTTTTGTCCTCACTGGAGCTTCATTGCTCCAAACTGACTTTTTTCAGAACGAGAAAGAGACAATGAAAAAATCCACGCTACCAAAACTTCTTCAGTGCTTGGGAAAGTAAAGCTTTGAGCTCCAACCTGAGGATGCTTTCCTCTTTTGATCCTATTAGTCAGTGTCCTGCAATGTAGGTAGGGTGGAAAGAATTGCAAAACCACCTAAAAGACACTCTATGTGATGACAAATGAGGAAAAAAAACTAGAAAAAGAAAGAATCCTTTTTGAAGAAATGGGAATTTAGGGTCCAATTGAATTGGACTTGGGAAGAACTATGAATTGAGTGGTTATGGTTATTTCATGCATTAAATATAATATATAATTAGGTTCAAAATTATTAGAGACATACTTAGGTGACCAAATTTTGGTGATGTTATTCTTCCTTGGAATTTTTTATATTTTCTAAATTACTACTTATAAATTTAGAAACAAATTAAAAATCATAGATACATTTTGATTAAAAAAATCTGAGAACCAATTTCACACCCAATTTAACTAAGTAAAGGTACCTTTACTTCTACAGAGAAAAATAATTTAAATAACTCAGATTTCAGAGATTCTTTTCTATTTTGTTAACTTCTAGGACTTATTAGAGTACACCATTTCATAATTTCCGGTCTAGAAAGGGCACTGAGAGGTCATCTACCTCACTTCTTTATCACTGACAATAAGCTGCAAAAATGACCCGAGATGACTGGAATCCATTATATTTTAGATCCTTTCGAAGTTCTGTGTCTGGTTTGCTGCTGCCTTTTATCACTGAATGTCTTGCCTGAATAATATTTTAGATCCTACATTTAATAATAAACTAATGAAAAACTGTGAATGGTTAATTTGTAAAACCAGAAAGCACACTTATATGTACAGGCTCTCATGATCATTTCTCTCCTTTTTTGAAATAAATAAAATCACTAAGTTATTTCTATTGTTTTAAGAACATTCTTTCATGATGCAATTTCCCCCCTCATTTAGGAGGTGCACTTGGTGCATGCCAATTTTGACCCTAGACTCTTTTTCATAGAATCTTAATTTTCAAATTATTCTTACATAACAATTCCATATGGTGAGCTAAAAAATTAGGAAACAATACCACCACATACTTAACACACACACACACACACACACACGCGCACACACACGCACACGCACACACACACACACACACACGCACACACACACCACTGTGATAATAAATTCCCATAGTTCCTTATGGTATGGTATCGTGTTTGACATGCAAGATACTTTTTATATGTGGAATTGAGAGCTCACACATGCACAAATCATCTATTCTCAGGTCACTTTTTCAGTAAAATATGCAGAGAGAGCGAGATCCTACAGCACTGGTGTGTACCTCATGTAGCGCTTGCATACGGTGCCTGGTATGAATCTGTATCGCATGCATGGCAAAGCATAAACACCCTACCTCATGAGCTAGTTAGCTAGTTAGTTAATTGTGTAAGATTCTTTATTCACACTTAATGTGTTCAAAATACTTCTCACATATTGGGACTTTTCTAGTGGCTACCTAGCCCACAGTACTCAGTTTTGCCTGAGATTTACAGAAATTACATTTTTAAACACTTGACATGGTAAGATTGCTATATTATTTATACTTCAGATGTCTTTTTTTTGGATATCTCTTCAACATGTAATTCAACTTTATGGACTGCACCATTAAGTTCCAATTGATTTTCAGAGCTGGAGATATTAAATGTGTATTTGATAGCATTATGGTAACATATAAATGAGTTGATAAATGAATTACAGTGAGGTATTTTCCCCTATTGCACATAAGTCCACAGAACAGTATCAGATAAGGCTATTCTGTGACTAATGAATCAAGGCATAAATTGGACTTTGTTTAGAGTATACATACAGAAAACTCAAATGTCCCTCTTAGCCAGGCTAATAATAGTCACTAACATTGCTTTCCCAAATATGGTCTCAGCTTAATTGTTTTTCTTGCATTTTAGATAAGACTTATTTTTCTACTTTATTATTAGTGATTTAATATTGATTTACAAAATTACATGTCAAAAACTGTACAATTCCACACCGTTCCTACGCCCTTCATTGCAAACCCCACCACGGTTCTCCCAAGGTTGCAGATATGGGTGAAGAAACTCTCATCTCTACAACATCTGTCTATATTTGTAAATAACCGTCCCCTTTTTCTTCAAAGTTCAGAATTATTTACTTACTTAATGTAGAATTACATCATTTCCTGAAAGATTTCCATCAACCTCTGATTCTCTAAATCCTTTACAAAATCACCTAAGGCAAGCCCAGTTCACAGCCTAATTTCTTTTCAGCCTATTTTCAAGACAGGTTTTATCATTCTTACTATTTAATTACCTATGTGTTCCAGCAGGTCCTTGGTTGAAGAAATTTGAGAGAATGAATGAATGATTGATGACTCTTATTTATAAGAACTACAAGTTCTGTGTATTCAGGAATGGCATTTATTTGCTCCATTTACAATGTCTAGATGTGAGCAGTCACAGATGTAATTGAAGAATGAGTACTATAACTTTGACCCTCTTTCTGCCCTTGTTGCTCCTCCAGGATCAGTCCTGAGGAGACAAATCTTCTGCCATCACCATTACTGACTGACCTCCCCTTATCTAGCACAGAATATCCAGACCAGCAATTTCAGTCTTTACTTATCACACAATGTTTGAAGGAATTTCGCATCTCATTTTTAATGTTTGCAGATCTTGTTTGCATGTAGTTTTAAAAACTTCAGTTATTATCTTTCTCACTACAAGGATAAAGAGCTCTTTTCTTATTAGCTACCTCACTTATGCTCTGCACATTCTCCACAATGCTGAAATGTTGTGAAAATATGGGCTGATTGGCTTTTTATTTATTAATAGAAGAGCTAGTATTATATTAAAAGATGATTTTTTTAAATTACCAGAGTACTGATGATCTCTGGTTTATGGTGGTGCCAGGATTGAAACTGGGCCTGTGGAACCTCAGGCATAAAAGTGTCTTTGCATAACCATTATGCTATCTAGCCCCACCCATGATAAATTCTTCTTCAGACAAATTGGTTGGGAAAATAATTTATTTCAAGTATACATGATGTTCTCAGTAGTTCCCCATACCAATTTCTTATTAGGACACAAAGGCCATTTCTGAATTAGAAATCTAATTATCAAAGCTGTAACTGCCAAAATAAAGTTGAGTGGTCAAGTTCAAATAGTGTTCCTTAAGCCAAAATAATAAATTTTTAGCTTATGAAAACTGTTGTAAATGGGCTGGGCAGTGGTGCACTTGGGTGAGTGCACACATTACTATGTGTAAGGACCAGGATTCAAGCCCCTGGTCCCAACTTGAAGAGGGGGTTAACCTTCATGAGTAGCAAAGCAGTGCTATATCTTTTCTTTCTAGCTTTCTTTCTATCTCCCCCCACCCTGTTAGTTTCTCTATTGTTTCAAATAAAAGAAAGGGCTCAAAAGGGCCAAATGGCCACTGGGAGCATAGATTCATCATTCAGAAACAGAGATCCCAGCAACACATTGGTGACTAAAACAAACAAGCAAACAAATACTGGTTTAAATGAAAAGAATAAAAGTATCTGAATGTAAAATCACGGTGTAACATGTGCCCATTTAGCAACTGTTGATGTCTACAAATGTCTGTCACACTCCATATTTTGTTTTCATTTCTGGAAATTTGGATCTGATAAATCTAATAGCTTTGGGTATAGTTTGAATAAAAATAAAAAAGATTATGAAAACACTTCTTAAAGGGCAGCAGAATAATGTCAACAATTTGATACTTAAGTTTTAGAACATGTGACTTATGAAATTTATCTGAAATTTCTATATGATTCTACCCTGCATAAGCCTGATGTGACAAGGGAGTGGTGAGGAGTAGGAGTTTCAGAGGACCATTGAGTGAAAACCCAGGTACAATGGAATTTTTGCAAAAAATGAAACAAATGAAAAAAAATAAATTCTTGGCTTTTGGCTTTTATAGTGTGAGTCCAGGGATTTATATCTGACAAGACAACTTGTAAAGTAAGTTCTTGTTTCTCCTGCTGACCTGATGACCAGTTCCAGTGAATAAATCACTCTTAATGTTACCTTCCATTCTTTTTGCTGTTGATGAGAATAATTAATATTCTGACCTGGGGAACTTGTAAAAGCAGTGGGATGTTTGTTCATAAATACTCAAGGACAATGCTCTCCAGTTACATCATTTGAAGTAAGTTTTCCAGTTACGTTACAGTTAGCGTATATGTATCTGTAATGAGTGGTCATGAGATTTGCACTTAATGGGCTGGGCTCTCCTCACTCACTTCTCAGCCTCCATGAATTGAGCTTTGATGGACTGAGAAAGCATATAAATACAATTCCATAACTCTCAAACTTTCTGATGCATAGCTCCTTTACAATAAATATTTAACATCCTTTTATGACACTATCTTCAAAAACTATGGCCAATCTATATATTTTATTTCAAAATTAAACTAGTGTTCTTACTGGACTATGAAGTAATCATTACATTAATTAATAATAAAATATGACTCATTATTCATTAATTAAACTTGTTGGTATCTTCTAATTCTGCTTTTAAAAACCCCTTCTGTTTCATTTGGTTTAAATCCCCCCTGCTTAACACTGCATTCTATTTACATAACCACTGTATTCTATTTACATAACCACTGCCATCTATTTACATAAATCACTTTTACATTTACATAAAGCACCACCTTCCCTCCAGGGCATTGGTGGTTTAGTGGTAGAATTCTCATCTGCTCTACCCCCTCTCCTTGTCACACCCTGATCCTCTCCTTGTCACACCCTGATTTTCACCAGTTACTTTTCTCTCCACCCTCTCTGTGTCACATCCTGTTCAAACCCTACTTGGGAAGTATATATAAAGACAACATTGTTCGTTTTAGTTAGTTGTTAGTTTAGTCTAGCTCGGCTTAGATTGTGCTGCATCCTGCATGAATAAAGAGATACTGCGTACAGCTCAACCATGAGTCCCTGGTCGTCTGTCTCCTGTCAGTGAAGCTCAGCCCGACATATGGCACCCGAACAGGGACTGAAATAAGCCCTGAAATATGGACCGACATCAGATGTTGTTGTGCGCAGGCTGCGGAGAAGAGAGAGGGGGTCCGGAGCGAAGAGGAAACACAAATCTTTATTTGCGCTGGCACCTCAGAGTTGGGTGCTAGAGAAGCAGGTTGGGCCACGTAGAGGTAGCGAAAATGGCTGCCTCACGCAGTAACCATTGCTGCGTCTGAACACCGAGTGAAGCGCTGGCAAGAGAGGTGCAGAAGAAGAAAGGCTTTTATAGGAGCAGCTTTCGCAAGAATGGGAAGGGGGAGGAGTAACCATAGCACTCCAGGATAGGATGATAACTCTCATGAGAATGGGAGGGGGGAGGAGTAACCAAAGCACTCTGGATATCGCGGGGATATAGACAATGCCCTGAAGGCATAACATGGAGGAACAGGCACTCCGAGAATGGAGAATGTCCCAACTCTCGCAGGAACTAGCAGTAGCCTGAGGCGACAACATGGCAGATGTGACTGCATCAGCATAATTTCCCAGGATAAACTGAACCTCTTCACTGCAAGGTTAGTATAGAAAACATGTTTGCAACAACTTAGGAGTAGTCCATATTTTTAAAATGTAAATGGGAGCCAGGTGGTAGTGAAGCAGGTTAAACGCACAGGGTGGAAAGTGCATGGACCAGCATCAGGATCCTGGTTCGAGCCCCAGGCTCCCCACCTGCAGGGGGTTTGTGTCACAGGCAGTTAAAGAAGGTCTGCAGGTGTCTATCTTTCTTCCCCATCTCTGTCTTCTCCTCTTCTCTCGATTTCTCTTTGTCCTATCCAACAATGACAGCAATAACAACAATAACAACAACATAAACAAGGGCAACAAAAAGGAAAATAAAAAAATAAAATAAACGTAAGGTAATATGTAACTGAATAATAGTATCAGCTTTTATTTGACATTTTATAGACTGTAGGTGTGTGTGTATGTGTATGTGTGTGCATGTGTACATGTGTGCATTTTAATAATCACTAGGACTTCAACAACCCAGTCAAGTTTTTGTCTGGCAGAAAGACAGGAAGAGAAAGAAAAATGCCACAGCAGCAAAGCTTCCTCAGATTGGGTGGGGCCAGGCTAGAACTTAGCCAAGCAGGCATACTATCCAGGGAACCTATATTAGATCCCCCCTATTGTGTTCTTTAATACATATATTCACATAAATTAAATAATAACTGGTGTATACTATTGCTTAGTAAGCAAAATATGATTTTCCAAGCTGATAAATAAAATATTAAAAAAAAACCCACAATGAACAACCTTACCTTAACAGTCATGATTGCAGGGAGTCAGGGAGTCGGGTGGTAGCACAGAGGGTTAAGCGAACTTGGCACGAAGCGCAAGGACTGGCTCAACTGTCCAGGGTCCAGCCCCAGCTCCCCACCTGGAGGGAAGTCGCTTCACAGGCAGTGAAGCAGGTCTGCAGGTGTCTTATCTTTCTCTCCTCCTCTCTCTATTTCTCTCTGTCCTGTCCAACAATGACAACAATAATAGCTACAACAATTTTTTTAAAAAGGCCAACAAAAGGAAAAATAAATAAATATTTAAAAATTAAAAAAACACTTATGATTGTTCTAGTTTTAGGAATTATTATTATTATTATTATTATTATTATTATATTATTGCCTCCAGGGTTATTGCTAGAGAATGGTGCCTGCACTATGAATCCACTGCTCCTGGAAGCTTCCCATACACACACACCCCTTTGTTGCCCCTGTTGTTTTATTGTTGCCTTGGTTATTATTATTGTTGTTATTGCTGTCCTTGTTGTTGAATAGGACAGAGAGAAATGGAAAGATGAGGAGAAGACAGAGAAGGGGAGAGACAGATAGACACCTACAGACCTGCTTCACTACCTGTGAAGTGACTCCCCTGCAGGTGAGAAGTCAGGGGCTCAAATCAGGATCTTTATGCCTGTCCCTGTGCTTTGCGCCACATGAGCTTAACCCACTGTGCTACTGCCTGACCCCCTTTATTAAGTTTTACTAAATTAAGATTGCATTGTAACATCATGTGATTTCCAATCATATCTCATTAAAAGTCAGCATGTGAGAGGCTGCACAATGGCATACCTGGTAGAATACATGTAACCAGGTACATGGGCATGTTCAAGCCCTTGGGGTCTGCCTGCAGGGGGAGAGCTTTAGAAGAGGGGAAATAGAATTGGGTATCTCTCTCTCTATTTATTTATGGATATAGACAGAAAGAAATTGAGAGGGAAAGCATAGATAGGGAGAAAGACAGAGAAGCACCTGTACCCCTATTTCACCACTTATGACGCTTTCCCCCTGCAGCTGGGGATCATTGGCTTGAACCTGGGTTGAGCACTATGATGTGTGCTGTTAACCAGGGGCAGCACTTTCTGGCTCTGGTATCTCTCTTTCTCTCACCCTCCATATCCCCCTTTCTTCTCAATGTCTATCTCTGTAAAAATGGCCACTAGGAGTGATGGAATTTTTGTGCAGACATCAATTCTGAGTTATAACCCTGGTTACAGAAAAAACGGCATCATGTGAACATAGCTTATTAGATTTACCTCAAAAACATAAGTGTATTATAACTTGTGTATTAAATAATTTAATGTATGGTATGCATACAATTATAATTATTTTACAAATATTAAACATTTTAATATATAAATCTATTAAGGTGTGTAGGAGTTAGGCTCTAGGTACTTAAGTTTATAATTTTTCTTCTACAGGAACATCTAGTGGGATATTCATATTTATATGAAATAAGAAATATGTTGTCTGTTTAAAATATTTTTTCATTTATTTATTTATTTAGGATAGAGGCTGAATGGAAATGAAGGAGAATGTAGAAAGAGACAGAGAGATACCTGTAGCATTGTTTTACTGCTCATGAAGCTTCCATTCTGCAGGTAGGGACCAGAGACTTAAACACAGATCCTGGAGCATTATAATAATAAGAGTCACTCAACCAGATGTACCATATCCTGGCCCCATATGATGCCTTTTTTTTAAGCATCTACAGTCACTAATATTTCCCTAAATCTATATCCTATGCGCCCCTAATTCATGATGATAATCAAAATTGAGCGGACCCGCACATATTCAATGTATCTCAAGTTACAAGATACAATAATGTAAAGACTACATTTCTTCTGACAGCCAAGAATAAGATTAATCAGGTAATAAAAAGAAAATAAACGGGGGTCAGACGGTAGCACAGCAGGTTAAGCGCACAATGGCACAAAGCTCAAGGACCCGTGTAAGGATCCCAGTTCCAGCCCCTGGCTCCCCACCAGCGGGGGATGGCGGTGGGGGGTTTGGGATGGGGTGGGAGTGGGGGGGTTGGGGTGGGGGTGGGGGTGTCGCTTTACAAGCAATGAAGCAGGTCTGCATGTGTCTGTCTTTTTCTCCCACTCTGTCTTCACCTCCTCTATCTCTCTCTGTCCTATCCAACATCAATGGCAACAATAACAACAACGACAAGGGCTGTAACAATAAGGGCATCAAAAATGGGAAAAAATTCCCTCCAAAAGCAGTGGATTTGTGGTGCAGGCACCGAGCTCCAATGATAACCTTGGAGGCAAAAAAAAGGAAATAAGCTTTCTATGATTGTCATCCCCAAATCCAATAATGCTAATGTCAACCCAAACTAAAAGACATACTACAATACTAGGTAAGAGTAGCTCTGATTATCTCCATTTGTCTGCTTTCATGTACAGTTAAGATTACTGATAACTATCAGACCAAATTTGGCTAGCTAGCAGTTGAAAAATAACAAGGAACATCTCCTCTTGGGAAAGTAGACAGGCTGAGTGACAGGATGGGCTAGTGAAAACATGGAGACACTGTGAAGACATTAATGGCTGGGCTAGTGAAAACATGGAGACACTGTGAAGACATTTCCTTCAGGGATTTTGCCTGTAAAACCTGTTTTCCAATTTATACATGTACTTACAAAATATAGGTGGTTTACTGAGCCATTTTTTGCTGACTCTATCTTCATAAACCACAGAAACACCCATTTCCCTGTAGTTACATGGTGGAAGAATTTATTGTATATATTCTTAGAGAAGAGCAAGAGATTTATGAAAATAGTGCAGTGGGACTATTAAAGAAACTCCTCAAAGACTGACTCAATCACTGCTTTCCTAAAATAACAAAATACCATCTGCCAGATAGAATTTGTGTGGAGAGAGAAGAGCAACTTTTCATTTATTACGTACACTAGAAGAACTGATAAATCTTCTTAAGGTCATGGAGTAATTTCAATTTCAGTTCTATTTGGGTAGATAGTCTTCGGGAGGCATGCTGCAAGCAGTCAGTGGAGTGTCCTTGTTATGCGACTCTCTATAGAAGGGGACAATGTAGAGTGGGAGTCAGGGGACTGGGAGTAGAGGCAAAAGTGACTAGGAGCAGGGTGTTCGACCACCTTTCCTGGAAACCAAGTGTTAAAGTTGTTTTTGTTTTTTTTTCTGAGGGTTGTATAGGAAAAAGAAATAAGGATTTTCATAGAGAATAGCTAGCATGCATCTGTTTGAGCTCTCTGCTGAACTCCCCATACTGATACAAGTAAAAATTAGGTAACTATTTACATACATACAAGTAAAAATAGGTAACTATTTTTCTTAGGGGATTTCAGTTCAATAGTAAAGATAATGAAATCCCATTATGAATTAGGTAATGGATATATTCTCATGGTTAGGACATACTCTTTCTCTTTCTCTCAAAATAGAGGAAGAACTAGGCAAACCACATAAGCAATTCTAAGGGAAATGAGATAGCTACATTGGCTCATATGTACTGTGAGAGCATAATAGTTCATTCAACTAAAACTATGATGAATATTTATTTTCTAAAAGCTCTGATACCTGAACTAAATATGAAGAGAAGATACAGTTAGGCAATTATAATAGAGTCCTCAAGAAGATTCAAACAGGATCATTAAGAATAGGTGCATGCAATTAGAGTACTTACATTTCCAGATCTATTCTCCCAAGCTGTAGGAAAAAAAAAAAGACAGCATAGATCAATTATACTCAATTATACTATGATGACTTGAAAATCATAGGACTCTGTAAATCTAAAATCCAGGACAACAGGGGTACTAATATCAGAGAACAGGAGCAATTGTGTGTCTCAGCTTAAGCAAGAAAACTGCTCTCTCTCTCTCTCTCTCCCTCCCTGCCCCCTTCCCCCCCTCTTTCTCCTTTCCTCCCCTTCTCTCTCTCTCTCTCTCTGAATTGCTTCTCAGTAAAATCATTTAAAGAAAAAAAAAAAAAAAACCTGCCGGGGTGCTGAAGCAGTGCTGCAGGTAGAACAGTTCTCCCTCTCCCTATTACCCTCTTGATTTCTGGCTGTCTCTATCCAATAAGTAAAGATAATAATAAAAGAAAACAGATGTTTAGAGCATGAAAAGACAAAAACAAGGTGAAAATACTGTTCAGCTAGAGTTCATGTTGAGGCGCTTGGGTAAGTGGCTCTAAACTCTGAGAAAGGGACATGATGAGATGATGCTGGGTCTGTCAGTGCTGAAGCGATGACTCACAGAAATCACTTGCAGCTGTTGAGCACTTGAGCTCCTGCGTTATGTGATAGGGATAGAAAGGCAGACAACTAGGAAGAGAAATAAAAGAGTTTTCCTACCACCCTGTCATACCTCCACTTTATAGGAATTCAAAGGGCAAAGAATAAATGTGGGCTGCAGGTTCTAGCCCTTGCATTAAAAAATAGACTGAAGAATCATGGAGTGGAACTGAGAAACAGTACCTTGAACCTGGTTCACTTGGGAAGGTCTGTGTTTTGCCAACCATGTCACACAGTGTCAAGTTTAGGCCCCACTGCACTAAGCTACTATGCCATGGTGTTTTTTCCCTCTCTCACTCTGTCTCTCTCTTTCAATCTAAAACTGTTGGCTTGAAACAGTGACAACAACAAAAAGATGATGATAGATAGATAGATAGATAGATAGATAGATAGATGCTTAATGGCTGGAATAGTTACATTAAAAATTTTCCTGTTTAAATACTTTTGTTTTTCTTTTGCAGATTCTGCAGCCAAGTATATATGGATGACAGTTAAAGTAAGTGAGGTGCTCTTATTTTCAATTAATACACATACCTATTAAAGAAAATAATTAATTATAAATAGTTTACCTCAGGTTTTCATGTTTTCTCAGAGTTGTAGATATCCTGCAGCCCTTACTTACTATGTCATATGGATGTCCAACTAGACATGCTTGCCTTTGTCAGAATGAGAAAGTAGAAAATACCAGTGTCAAACATTTCAAAATAAGTATCAATAACAAAACAAGCATACAATATAACTATGGAATAAGAAAAATAGATGAAAATTTCATAGATGTTATGTTAGATGTAGGCAAAATGGAGAGGCCAATATAGAGTCAAACATGAAATCTGCTGAATAAAATCCACTTGCTTTGCAGTATCTGGGAGCTAAGGCATTAAAGAAAGTTCAGTCAGTGTAGTGATCCAGTAGTAAAAAGGAAAAGACATGTGTAGGAACTCTGCATTTGTGTCTAGGATATAATGTATATATGTTAAAATTTACCTTTTAAATATTTCCTTTGAAGAATTCCTTTTGGTATTAAGATGAGTGAACTCTAGTTGATTTATGAAACAGTCTTCTTTTTTTTATTAATTGTCCTATTTTTCCTACTGTGCTGTGAGGTTATAATTTCAACTTACATAGTAGATGAGAAAGCATCAAGTACAGAGTTTTTAGGTAACACTATTTCTTTATGTCAGCATATTTCAAAAATGAATATTCTTCCTAGTGGTAAAATCGTATATATATATATATATATATAGTGACTATATCCTACAGAAATGCTGTATATTGGCTTAAAGTAGTGACTGATTAAAATGGCTGGTAATGGCAAAGGAAGGTCTATAAAATCTCAATCATTTCTTCAGAATAGCATCCGTTAGAGATCTCCTGGAGTTTTCCAGTGTTCTGTGATCTCAATTATGCTTGTTGATTTAGAATTGTAAAAGTCAGTTATAAATTATGCTGAGGATGAACAACAGAGGGGATATAAGCAATAGTTCTAGGAAAGTCACCTTCTAGAGAAGGTGCAGATAGACTTGTTTATAGTCAATTAAATGACAGGTGGAAGGTACCCTACTTTTCCACTGAATGTTCTAGAAGCTAGTGGTTCATCACCTCTGTTGATTTAGAAACTCAGAAGAAAAAAAAATCTTTGTGAAATTATGTGCATGTCACTTTGAGGTTTAATAGGCCAGAAAATATTGGTAAGTTAAAAAAGGACTTTAGTATCATGATGGAGGTACTTTTTCAGATAACCATGGGGGTAATTATTTTAAGTGTTTTTGTCAAAAAAAAAAAAAAAAAAGATATGTGATCTTACACCTAAAGCTGCCTATTCTGAAAATTAGGGAAGTATTTGGAAGTAGAAATCAGGATTGGCAAACCAAAGATCTTGTAAGTTTTGAAGAAGAATAAGTCGTACAAAACTTAGTTTTGAAGAAGAGTAAGTTGTACAAAGACTGACTGAAGGAACTTTAATAAGAGCTACTGAGTAGAAGGAATAAGGAAGAGTTTAGGTATCAGATATTCTCAGTCAACTGATACATGGATTGTAAAATTGTTCTAGCTTTCCAGTTGGTTTTTTGCTTATACTTTGGCTCTGTGATGGAGATGGCTCTGCCTTTGATTCTGGATTCAACCTTTAATCAACATCATTTCTTCTGTATAAATACAGCCCAGTTTGTCTTCTGAAGGACAATATGATGTTATCTGTACACAGACTTTGAGAAGCAGCTTATGAAATATTTAATTGTTCTTGACATTCATTGGTTTTGAGAAAATGTATGGAATAATTATCAGTTTCTATTTAAACTGGTTTTGGGAACTTTTACTGTATAGTTTCACTTGGAGGATGGTGGTTATAATTTCAACCCACCACATATATCTTAAAGCAACTTAGAAAGATTAACTTACATACTAATATTTGTTTAAGTACAGTTGTAATTAAACCTTAAACCAACCTACCGACTTACTGCCCTTATTTCTACAAGAACTACCTAAGGGTCAATGTCTGTAATTGTGGGGTAAGGAATATGGAAGGGCTGAGAAAAATAAGAAGGATATAATTACAGGTTGAATGTCTTGAATTTCTATTGCAAAATTATAATATGAAATTTCAAGGAGGAAGTATCTACTAGAAAAGCAGCCAAATTTGGTGAATAGAATTCATAATAAAAGATAGTCTTCAGAATGGAGTACAAAAATGTACAGTGGTGATGACATCTGTGTGCTAGCACCTATCATGAAAGGATGAAAGACTGTCCCCAAGTTTGGATGTAATTATTATGTATGAAAAGCCTATTAAATAATCCACTTATATTTTCAATATCATTTATACTCCAGAAACATCTAGATAGACTTATTAACAGTTGCTTATTAACATATATTTGATACTATATTGCATATACATGGTGTGTATGTTTATCCAAGCACATACATATGATGGCTGAATGAAAATTAGGTTATTAACCCACTTAAATAAGTTAATATTAAAAAAAAACCTCATAGGACTTTATTATTCATATGACTATTGATTTGGAATTGCATCACTGCATTGTTTCCAATTTCAACATTTAGAAGCAACATTAAGCACAAAATATCCTGAGAGGTTAATGAATAAAATTAACTTATTGGCTCTGCATTGAGCTATCAACTGTTCTCTATTTGTAATTAGCTCCTTAGAAATATTCTATTCTGGGAATTGTGTGGAGTTATACTCTTCTTATCCTATGACCTTGTCAGTGTTTCCTTTTTATAAATAAAAATTAAAACATGAAATATTCTATTATAATTGCTAAAATATCATATTCTAAAAGCATAAAAGCTCGAAGATGACTTTTATAATTGAGCATAGAGAGTTGTGTTTTCATTGGAAACAATTTTCATGTTAAAATAGCCCAGCTGATTGATGTATGTTAAGAAATAATGATGCTATCTTGCTTCTGGTTTCCATTTGATCATATATATAACTTTTAACACAACAGGAGAGAGACCAAGTTATACATTGCTATGGACCCTAGTTCAAGTCCCTGGTCCCCACCTGCAGGAAGAAAGCATCATGAGTGGTGAAGTAGGGATATAACTGTTTCTCTTGTTTCTTTTTCTTTCCATTTCCCCTTCCTTTCTCAATTTCTGTCTGTCTCTGTTGAAAAATAAATGAGTCGGGCTGTAGCGCAGAGGGTTAAGCGCACGTGGCGCGAAGCACAATGACTGGCTTAAGAATGATTTATTTTTTTTTTGTGAGACACACATACCTATAAACATGCACAGATGGAGAGAGAGAGAGAGAGAGAGAGAGAGAGAGAGAGAGAGGGAGAGAGAGAGAGGAGAGAGAGAGTGATCAGAAGATTATATTGGTGCAGGGGATTGGTCCTGGACCTTTGGACCTCAAACATGTAAGTCCCATGCACTAGCACATTGTTATCTCCTGGGACCTGAGGTTCAGTCTTAACCTCTAATACAAAAAGAAGGGAGAACAGATAGCTTTGTTGATTAGCTCATCAAGATAATTAGTCATTAAGACTAAGTTTAATAATTACTGAAGTAGGCACTTCAGAGCAATACTATTCCTTTAGTTGATTGGCATTATTAGTATCAGTGAGGGTTTTATTTTTTTATGATGTTTATGTTAGTTTACTTAAATAAGAGTTGTAACTTTTTATTGTGTAATGGCAAAAGTTAACTTCTTTGTGTTTTTATTTTATTTTATTTGTATTTCTATTTTATTTCTATTTATTTGTGTTTCTTATTTTGCAAATAAGAAATGTTTTAATTTGCAAATAGGGAACCATGAAGAACGTACTTAATAAGGTTGTTGTGAAATTACATTGTGCTAATGTGTGTAAAACCTTTAGCATAATGGCTGAAACATAGTAAATCCTTTCTAGTTGGTACTGTTATTGTATGAATATTACATCCAAATTCCATGAGGAGCTGAATCTATAAGGAGATGGCAAGGCAAGTACCTAGCAATGGAATAATTTAGACAATGAAAATGTGAAATAAACTAATAGAGTAATAGTGTTTTGTCTTTTTTTTTTGTATTTTGTGAAATAAAATAAGAACAATGATTTGTTTTTCTTGCATTAAAATTGGTAACCTGATTTACCAAATTTGTCCATCATCTAAATTTCTCATATCTTACACATATATTTCTACTCTACCTGTCTACCAGCCCCCATACTTTATAAGCCAGACAATCCCCCTCTAGACTCTATCATCTCCTAGGATTTGAAGAGAATTAAGATCTTGGAGTGTAATTTCTTTTATATCCACAAACTCCTTAGTTCTAGCAAATTATATATCAACACTAATGTCAACCCTGTTGTCATGTCTTTGCTCTTGTAAACTTGTCTCACTCTATAAGTACATCTTTATCTTCCTCTGTTTCCCCCATGTAGGATTACTTAATTTTTTTTTTTACTATAGTGTCAGGGATGAATACAGGATCCAATGCATACAAGGCATCTGCTATAATGTTTATTTACTTCCTGACCAACATTTTAATTTAATTTAATTTAATTTTTATGTTAGTATGAGTGATAGGGAGAGAAGGAGAAGGGAAGAGAGAGAGACAGGCTAAACCACCTTTCCACTGTCCATGGGGATTGACTTATTTTGTTATTCTCTCAAGCAGTGTTTATAGGAATTTGGGGTTTTTTAAAATATCTTTTATTTTATTTATTTATTCTCTTTTGTTGCCCTTGTTTTTTATTGTTGTAGTTATTATTGTTGTTGTTATTGATGTCATCACTGTTAGATAGGACAGAGAGAAATGGAGAGAGGAGGGGAAGACAGAGAGGGGGAGAGAAAGACAGACACTTGCAAACCTGCTTCACCGCCTATGAAGCAACTCCCCTGCAGGTGGGGAGCCGGGGGCTCAAACCGGGATCCTCAGACCAGTCCTTACACTTTACACCACGTGCGCTTAACCCACTGTGCTACCGCCAGACTCCCAATGGGAATTTTTGTAATGTACACTTCCTACTTTTGAGTCACCATGCATTCATTTAGATCCATAACGGACTGAATTGTCTTCTGTTCTTAATACTATGCCACATTTAACTGGACAATTATTATAAGAGATCTTTCTATGATTCTACCTTTTTTTTTTAAAACTGGGACTCCTGAACAATGCTAAGTATTCTGGCTACCCAGCATGTAAGTATTAAATGTTCTACAGTTTCTATTTAAGTGGCCTCAGGTCATTGTTAGTCCCTATCCTATGGTCTATTTTAAGTCTTTTACACTCCAACAAAGAAACAACAAAAATCTAAACAGAAACATTCCTGAATGTGTGTGTGTGTGTATCATATAAATGTTTAATTTTTTTTATTACATTGTACTAGTTAGCAGGTAGAAGTCTCTCAATAATTTAACCATTTTTATCTATATAAGTCCTTGTGTTTCATGTTTTCATAAAAGGAAATGTAGAAATAACTCCTAGGGTGGTTTGTCTTCTTGTTTTATATAATCACATCTATCTCAAAAAACATAATTGATCTATTTTTCACTCTCTTCAGTTTTCCTTTCTAATGACTCTTTTCTGTCAACACTTAAGATACTTTGAGCCTTCCTATCATCTCTTCAATCAAGAGTCTTTGATTCTATTGTATTTTTCTTTCTTTTATAAATGGAGGAAAAGAAATCATAGGGGGTAGACATTAAAAAAAAACACTTTTTTTGAACATTTTGTGTTTCTTCCATCTCTTTTCCCATAAATTTCTCAGCCCAGTGCTAGATTGCTTCCACTTTGACACTTCACACAATTCAGATGTCAAAGGTCATTCATGTTCACTTTCTTTCAAAATTCTATAGATAGTCATCATTTTTATAATTCTTGATAGGTCCATCCTTTTAAAAACTTTTCTCATGGAACTTGGTAATGAAATATTGAAACTAACTCCCCAGTAGTGAAATTATAATCATATATACTGGCTTTTATTTAGACTTTGAAATGTTGTAATAACCCTTACTTCTCACTATTCTGTCTTTTTTACTCACATCCATGGCTGCAACAATGGTTGATATATTTGGCATTAATATTTTGCCATAAATTAATTCTAAACTAATAGTCACCTATTTATTACACATATGCCTAACAGAAAACAGAAAACATGAACTCATCATGTCTCATCTTCCCGCACAAATGGATCTATTTCTGTGATCATAATGTTATGTAGTAGGAAAAAAAATCAACTTCAGTTAAGTTTAAAATGTGCTAGTCCATGTTGATATCTCCTTTTATCTTCATTCACTAATCCAATTAATCTACTCAATGATTTTTTAAGTTATACTTCAAAACCTCTATCACATCAATTTTATTCTTTTCATTTTCATTTCTACCAGAGCACTACTCTGCTCTGGCTGAGTAGGATTGAAACTGGGACATCTGAACCTCAGGCATGAGAGTCAAGTGACTCATAACCATTATGCTATCCACCTTTGCCCTCCATTATAATATATTTATGGTCTCTTTAAGACCCTATCTTAATTTAATTCAAATTATCCTTAATAACATCTCCACCGTGATATTTTTGAAATAATTATGACAATAATATAAGCCTGTTAGTTCCTACTTGAGGTAGTAGTACATATAAAGATACAAAAATTTTTACTGAATTGCGTTTAATTTTGCTAATTTCTCTTCCTACTTCCCTTTTGAATCCCCAAATTTATTGGTTAAAGCAAAAGGTCAAAACAGACAAACTAAAGAATTTCTATAAAATCATTATCCCTAGGTCAGAAAAATAATATCTTTATTAGAGCAGTGATTTTATTCTTTTGTTTGAATAGTAGCTAACCAATGTTTACTTTTCAATAATGGGGTAGACATTTGTTCTCAAAGATTTTCTTTAGGCGGTAATAAAGAAATAAGTTCTTTCTATGATCATTCTCTAAATCTGCCTGAATCATTTCTTGCTTATTGCAACCACATTTTTATTTATGATCATTCCTAGTTGTTAATCCATGCTTGCGATTTAATATTTATTTGTTGATATTGAATTTTAAAAGTTTCCTTGAGATAAATGGCAACATTTCAACATTATGTTCTAATAAATACCTTTATACAAACATCAGTGTTTATAGGATATAAATTTTTAAAAAATGTTTTGCATAGCACTATTTTACTTAATCTCTGGTGCTTTTTTCTGTAAAAAAATGTGATACCTATTATTTCAGAACTAGTTCGGAGCATTTTAATTCTACTATAAGTAAATTCAGTCTTATATGGTAAAATTATAAAAACTCTTTTATAGAGAGTTGACTAAAGGAGCCAGGTAGTGGCACACCTGGTTAAGCACACATATTATAGTGTGCAAGGTCCTAGGTCCAAGCTCCTGGTCCCCACCTGCAGGAGGAAAGATTCACAAGTGGTGAAGTAGGGCTGTACGTGTCTCTCTGTCTCTCTCCTTCTCTATCTATTCTTTCTCAATTTCTGTCTCTGTCCAATAATTAATTAATTAAAATGAAACTTGAAAATGTGAAAAAAAGTTGACTAAAGAAATTAAATCTTGATATTTGGAACAAATAATTTGTATATTTAACTTGAAATACCATTTCCTTCAAATAATCATTCAGTATTTGTAACCAAGAGGGCAGCTGCAGTATGAGTTATAAAATCTATCTACATAGATACCTTTCTCTTAAAAATGAGGCCACCATATTTCACTGTGTGCAGAAGTAAACTCCAAATGGATCAAACATTTGGATACTAGGCCAGAAACCACCATACACTTATAGGAAAACACTGGCAGAATGCTCCTTGATGTGAACTTTAAAAACATACCCAATAATTTAAATCCATTTGCAAAGAAAACAAAACAAAATAAACCAGTGGAATTAAATCAAACTGAAGATCTTCTGTACAGCAAAGTGAATCATCACTAAAACAAAGAAACTTCCTGCAGAGTGAGAGAAAAGCTTTATGTGGCTTACATTGGACACAAGAATAAAACCCAGAATACATTTAAAAAAAAAAAAAACTGAAGTCAACAATAAAAAGACAAACAACCTCAAAAGAAAATTGGGAGAGGACACGAACAGCATCTTCTCCTAAGAAAATACCCAAAGGGTCAACAAATATATGAAAAAATGCTCAAAATCACTCATTATCAGAGAAATGCAAATAAAATCAGCAATGAGATGCCACTTTGCATCTATGAGAATATCATACTGAAGAAAAGACAAAAACCAACTATTGGAAAGGCTGTGGGGGAAAGGAACTCTCCTTCATTGCTGGTGGTAATGTTAATTGATCCAACCCCTGTGGAAAACATACTTGTGGTTCATTTGAGGACACTACAAATGGATCTTCCTTATGACCTGGCTATCTGTCTTATGGAGATATACTCAGGGAAAACAAACTATGCAAACCTATGTTCATAGAAGCACAGTTTATAATAGCCCAAACTTGGAAGGAACCTAGATGCCAAGTGACAGATGAGTGGCTAAGAAACGTGTCACACACACATACACACACACACACACGCACACATGCACGCACGCAAGCACACACACACACACACACACACACACACACACACTGGAATATTATGCAGCTATTAAAATGATGAGGTCATCTCACTTGTAGTATCTTGGTCAGAATGTGAAGGTATAATGTTGAGTGAAATAAGTCAGAAAGGAACCAACCCACATTGGTCTCACTTACAGATGGAGCTTTGAAAAAAAAAAAAAGGCAGTAAAGGAAAATATAAGGTGAAACTTAGACTGGGCATGGAGGACTGCATCAAGTTGAAGGATTATGGGGAATGAGAGAAAAGAATGGGATGAGGGGACATTGAATTCCTGGCTGGCAGAGCAAGTTTCCCTTGGCACTTAGACAGTCATCATGGGGACTGGGGAATTGAGGGGTTGTACTCATGTGTCAACAAATGTACTGTAAACCATTAATCCTCAATAAAATATAAAAATAGATTAAAATTATATTTTAATAACTGTGTTTCTAGAAAGGTACCCAGACTCAAATTACTATTTTATCTTTTAATATCACTATAATAGTCATTTTTCTTTCATTTTAGCTCAAAAGAAATTAAAATGTAGTTTCCATGGAACACTAAAATTATTCTGTGCTCTAGATATTGTACTAATAGTTCCTAATGAAAACAAACTACCTAGAATAGTAGATAAAAATTAAAGTTTTTGTCCTTTTTAAATTTATCACCCACCAGTATAGTAATAGTTTAACTGAGCATTAAGTTTTTCTTTAATAACAATTAGGAATGATTGACCAAAGTTATTGGTTTAAGTGATAATCTTTGAAAGTTATTTCCATTCAACCAGTAATGGAAAATAGAAATTTGTACATACTTTGTGTATTTGAAGGCTAACTTGGACCCCTTCAGAATCATATCAAGTAATGATGTACTTTTTAAACTATGATCCCATTGAAGGTAAATTAATAGAAAAACAGTGCACAACTTCTCAATCAGCATTTGAAAAAAAAATTTTTTTTCAAGAGTGACTCTGTTCTTAAAATTATAATATGAAAAAAGTTAAAGAGATCAGCACTCTTTGACTCAATGAATCAAAATAAGCTTAAAGTCCTATCAGTTCATTCCTAATTTTATTGTTTATATTGGCAATCTTTGAAAGGCACAGGAAAATATATTCAAAATGTATATTATTATTATTCTACTTCAAATACTTCCTGTTAGTTAATTTGCAACTGAATAGTAGAATGATTGTCAATTCATCATTTTGTGATTAAAATGTCAACTTTTAAAAGAGCAAACTAGAGTTTAATTGAAATTTCAGTGCATATATCAAGGCATATATATGCACATGTTTATGTAAATAGTAAGAAATGATAAGAATAGTATGAACTTTCTCTTGGGAAAAAAATCATTTTTTCAGGAAATTTACATTGATAAAACAGCAGATGAACTATTGAATTCCACAGTGAGAATCAACAACTGACTGATTCATTCGACTATGTATTTGCCGTAGTTTGAGATGAAAATTAGATGAATTTTATCAGTAAATTGTGAAGTCTAAAATGTTTATACCAGCCCTACAGCTAGGTAATATAGTTAGACTGATTTTATTTGCAACGCTCACTGAACTTGAGCAACGTACAAACTTTAGTTGTTTCAGAAGACATTGCTACTTATAATTGGTTTATTTCATTTTTTTCTCCATCAGAGAAATATATATATGTATACATACATACATACATATATTTATTTATTTACTTTACATTCAAGTGTTTTTCTTCAATTATACTGACTAGAATTTAACATTTAAATGGAGAATCAATGTGGAAAGAGAATAAACTGAATTTAGACAGTGTTACCTCTTTATTCTTTTGCCTGAGATCAAATATATGGACTTAGACAATATTAGGTTTATTTATTAAGTTAGGCAGGATTAAAAAGTATGCGACTATTTTCAGAATTTGGTCTCATCTACTATTCCATTCAAAATTGGCTACCTCAGAATACGTATACTTGGTATAAGAGTTATTTCAAGCTGAGGGGCCGGGTGTGAGTGTATATGTTACAATGCACAAGGACTGGGGTTCGAGAATCCAGTCCCCACCTGTAGGGGGAAAGATTTGCAAATAGTGAAGCGGTGTGATGAATAAATTGTCTACAGATGTCTCTCTGTCTTTTTCCCTCTCTGTCTCACCATACCCTCTTAATTTCTGCTGTCTCTATCCAGTAAATAAAGACAGTAAAATAATTTTTTAAAAAGAGCTATTTTAAGCTGAAAAATTACATAGCATTTATGAGTTGGGACAAGAGAAAGAAACCAATGCAAAACTCAGTCATATGCTATTCCAGGGATCAAATCTTGAGTCTCAGACTTGCAAACTATACAGTCAAACCACTGAGTCTATGTATTTGATAGTTTCTGGTCTAATGTCCATGTGTTTGATTCACTTGGAGTTGACTTTTTGTGGATGGTGATATGTGGTGATCCAGTTTCACTCATCTGCACATTTCAATCCAGCTTTCCCAATGCCACTTATTGAAGAGGCACTCCTTTCTCTGCTTAATGGTTTGAGTTCCCTTGTCAAAAATCAGTTGTCCAGAGGTGTGTGGTCTAATTTTTAGGCCTTCAGTTCTATTCCAATGATCTACATGTCTATTTTGGTTTCAGTACTAGTCAGTTCTGATTATTGTAGCTCTGTAGCATAGTTCGAGATCAGCAAGTATGATGATTGATTTGGCAGTCTTAGGGATTTTTTGGTTCCAGATATTTCTGTAGCTTTTTTTTTCTATTTCTTTATATAAATTTGGTAGTGTCTTGATGTGAATGGCATTAAATCTATACGTGAATCTTGGTAGAATAGTAATTTCAATGATTTTAATTCTCCCTAAGAGTGTGGGATATATTTCTGTTTCTTTATATCATTTTCTAACTCACTGAAGAGTGGTGGTATCTGTATTTACCTTTTATTGTTGTAATTATCTTGAAATCCATTGTTTGGAATATGAGAACAGCTCTCCATCCTCTTTTGTTGAGAGTCATTGGCCTGTATGATGGTTTTAAATCCTTTAGATTTGAGCCTCTTCATGTCCTGTTCTGTCAAGTGGGTCTCCTACAGACAGAATATACTTTGAACATATTTCTTGACCCACACTCCTATTTTGTCGGTTTGATGGGTGAGTTCAAACTATTAACACTTAATGAAATTAGAGATATAAGATGTCTTAGTGCCAACACTTTACGTAGGCCTTAGGTGTTCTAGTATATGTGTGTGTGTGTTTGCTTATATGAGTCTCATTAGGATTTTTAGTCATATGCTTCTAAATCACAAAAATCAGTTTTAAAGACTCATAAACTTTCTCAGCCCTATCAAATCCAGCAGGAAGAAAGATATGTTTCTCTCAGGGAAATTTCAGTATTTTTGTTTTAGTCAGACCTTCACTTATTTATATTAGATTCATTATCTTTATGGACTTCAATCTCCTTTATTCAGTCTACCAATATTAATGTTAATTTGATTGGAAAATAATATCAAAGATCTGCCCTAACTGATGTTTGAACATCTGCATGGGCATCTTATAACACAGTGAAATTCACTGTTGTACACACATACACTAAGAGGAAATAATTAATGGGGTTATGTATAATTCTCTTCTGATATATTTTGTGCTTACAGACTATTTACTTGTTTACTTATTTATTGTCAGGGGGAGGAAATGGCAAGGAAGAACAGAGAGGATCATAGTGCTACTCAGCTCTGAGATAAATTTATGCTGACACATGGAACTGTGACCTTGGAGTCTCAGACATAACAAGCTGAAACTCTAACAGTAACTGGTAACACTTCTAAAACAACATTTCATTTTAAAAATAGATGTTTATCTGAGATCTTTTTTTCAAATAAATATGCCTCAAATACTTATCACTGTGAAGACAGTTCTAATTTTATATATCTGATACACAATATATGTATGAATAAAATTTCTTAGTGAGCAAATTGGAATTAATGTGAGTCCTTAGTTTCAAAGTGACTGATTTTAAATGTTGCCAAACAAACAAACAAACAAAAAAACTATGTTCTGACTCCAGGAAATTCAAATCCCGAAGTAAAACATAATGAATCCACACAACACAAACTCAATACAGAAATATTTTCAAAAAGTACACAAAAATCTGAAAAAAATCTTGTCATTTGTATAGCATAAGAATATAGCAAATAATAATTCTGCATATTACCCCAAATTTCTGTTTATATGAAATTTTATTAGAAGTTAACATTCATAGTTACTGTATAGAGTGAGTATGAAATATATTAGAAAGCTCATTCTTTCCTCTGACAAAAGACTTCATTGTTATGAAAAGCCCCATAATTGAAGCCAGTGTCCCACTATAAATAGAAATCAGACCTGCTTCAAACATCCATGACAGTACATAGTCAGGTTTCTTAATTTTCTTGCCTTTTACCAGAAAACCTACTCTATATGGCTCCATCTCATTCTAATGCAAATAAGTCTGCAGACAGATAAACTTTGCTTCTGAGTGAAAAGGAAACCCAGTGGAATCAATCCACATAGCTCAGGAGAAAGTGATGAGAAGAATGTGATTCTGAAAATCAATTGAAGAGAATGTCTTATTGCTAGAAACAGGAGTGCATTTTCCACATTCATCATCTAATTAGTTAAAATTGCATAGTTCTGCAGGGTTTTGTTTAATGTGTACTTTTTGAAAGTCATTGTAAGGCTATAAATATTTTTACTTAAGAACTGTGACACATTTATTTTACTGCCATTTTTAATAATAAACTATCTTAGAAGGACAAATATCTTTGAGATAAAAATTAAAACTAATATTATAATAACTGCCATAAATATACACATTATATATATTAAGTGAATAAAAGAAACTATTTACATACTTACATATTAAGTATATATAAAATGGAATTGCTAAATTTGTTACTATATGCTTTTACATAGAATCTGTAAAAAAAAACCCTAATATTTGCTAAGTGATGTATTTATTTCACAGCACTTATATATACCATAGAAGAGCAAATTTATGCCATCTCTCCTTTTACTTTAAAATGTGTTTTTAGGGAGTCGGGCTGTAGCGCAGCGGGTTAAGTGCAGGTGGCGCAAAGCACAAGGACCGGCATAAGGATCCCGGTTCGAACCCCGGCTCCCCACCTGCAGGGGAGTTGCTTCACAGGCGGTGAAGCATGTCTGCAGGTGTCTTTCTCTCCTCCTCTCTGTCTTCCCCTCCTCTCTCCATTTCTCTCTGTCCTATCCAACAATGACAACAACAATAATAGCTACAACAATAATAAACAACAAGGGCAACAAAAGGGAATAAATAAATAAAATAAATATAAAAAAATGTGTTTTTATTTATACAGAAATTGAGGCATATTGAGGCACATCTAAAACTTGATGATGTTATAATTCAAATAAAGTTAATCCAAATAAAGATTTCTCAAAGAGAAACACCACAAAAATGGAATGAATTTTTTAATGGACAAATGCATTTTAATGTACCCACCAAGCAGCTGTAGCATATTCTAAGATGGGTGTAATTTTTTCATATCTTATATATAGTGTGATGTCTTCCTTTCTTCTAAGAGGACATTACTAGAAGGGATTTGTATTATATATCACATATTTGTTCCACTACACAAGTTTATTTTATTTTAATAAATGAGAAGTAATGCATTTTCTGCTGATTTTGTTGTTTTATGTTAAGAAAACATAAAACATGTTATTCATGTTAATGCAGTCTACTCATTTTAAGTATTCTAATGAATATTCAGGAATTATGCATTAATTTTATTTGTAAAGTTTTGTAGGGGGTTCCAATTTATGGAGCAATAAATATCCTTGTAATTATGTGCTTTTGCATATAGACTAGTTCTTAGAATATATCCACTTGTAGAATTTTCTTTATAATGACAGTTTTTCTATATATTACACTTGCTAAGTTATGTCCTTTTCAATAATTTTAGAATTGTTGCATTCTTGACACATATCCCTTTCACTGAATTTTTAAGTTTGATATAAATACTCTTTATACTCTGTATTTTTAGAGTCAAGCATCTGTGTATATTGAAAACACAAAGGTAGATAAAACCTCAATCACAGTAAAAAAAATACATTTTGTCTATTTTCTCCTGGGTTTTATTGGAAAAGTTGGTCAAATCTATTTAATATCCATATATATATATATATATATATATATATATATATATATTTCATTTGTACACTCATTCTTCTATTATGCTTTCAGTATTTTTATTTTTATTTGAAAATTTATTCAAGTTTCCTGAATATAGATATTCCTTCAAATATATATTAAAGATGTATTACTTGTTTTCTCTTCTTAATTTGTAAAGTATTTGTTTACGAAGATTTTTACTATATTTATTTTTATACGTGATAGGTTGATAGAGGGTTTTTTAATTCATTTTCAGACGTGTGATATGCAAATATTTTCTCACATTGCCAGGTTGACTTTTTATCCTTGCTATAGCTTCCCTTTGATATGTGAAATCATTTTGATTTGATGTAGTCTTAAGTGTTTGTTTTTTCTTTAATTTCACTTACCAGTAGGGTTTAGTCTCTAGCTTCATCTCAAATATTAAGATCCTACATTATTTCACCCATGTTTTCCTTTATATCCATGACTCTAACCCATTTTGAGATAATATTGGTGTTATGTGATAGCCTGACTTTAGTTTTCTACATGTGGCCGTTTCAGTTTTACTAGTATCATTTGTTGAAGATGTTCCTTTCCCTATTTATTGTCTTAATTCTCTTGCCATACTACATGTTCATATTTACATAGATTCATTTCTTTGTTCTCTGTTCTGTTCCACTGGTTTGAGTGATGGCTTTTGTTCCAATACCACACTGTTTTAATTACTGTTGATTTTTTGTATAGTTTGAAGTCAAGGAGCATGATACCTTGTATTTGTTCCCTATCTCTATCTGAATTGTTTTCACTATCCATGGAATTTTTTGGCTTACATAAATTGTGGTGTTGTTTATTTGATTTCATTGAAGAATACTGTACTTCTTGTAGAAACATACCCTCATGATAATACTGTATATACATATTCACTCAGTAAACTTATTCTAAATTAGACAAAAGTAATTGTTCACCCCATAAAGGAATAATAAATAAGTTTAAAAATCAAACAGTTACATTTTGGGTTTTGATAGTAATGTGCCAAGTAGCTAAAAATCTTTAGTGAGATATTGATAAGAAATAAAATTAATTGATAATTTTTAGAAAAAGCTGCTATTTTGTGATATTGAACCTTCTAATAATCATACTGTATATTTAACATTTTTTTGTTTAGTTAAATAGTATTTTGTAAAATTTCTTTTATAGGATAGGACCATATTTATTGAATTTCTTTCTAGGTAACTTGGAATTTTAGTACCATGGTGAATGAACTTTTTCTTTCACTGTATTGGGTTATTGTATTCATAGAGAGTAAAATTGACTTTTTATTTTTTTAAATAATTTTTATCTTTATTTATTTGGTAGATACAAGCAGATTTCAAAAGGGAAGGGGAACACAGGGAGGAATAGAGACACCTGCACACCTGCCTCAGCAATCATGAAGTTATCCCCCTGAAGGTGGGGTCTGGAGGCTTGAACCTGGGTCCTTACACATTGTAACATGTGTTCAACCAGGAGCACAACCACCCAGCCCTTGATTCTTTTTTCTTTCTTTTTTTTCCCCAGATTGTGGGCACCTTTTATTTTTTATTTTTATTTTTTATCTTTTTATTTTTTATTTATTTTTAAGAAAGGATTCTATTAATGTTAATTTAAGCAGGCATAACTTTAAAAAAATATTATATGGTTCTTACTTGTTTGCATTTGTTGCACATGAAAAAAGTACCGAACTATAAACTAATAAACTACTGAAATTATTTTATTCAAATACTACAAGAGATAGCTAGAAGTGAAACGTGGATAAAAACTACACTGTCTAGTGATATTTTGCTCCATTGCACTTCAATTTTCAATGTATGGATCATCCCATTAGAAAGGAAATTCAGTCAGAATGAGTTAAGGGTTTCATATATAGAGATATAAGAATGTTTTATGAAAGCAAATGAGCTGTTATTAAATTATATAATAGTGGGATATACAATATTCACATTTGAAGAAAGGAAGGTAGATGTTAATATGGCAGTGTAAAGAATGATAGAAACAAAAAGATAATACACTGGCTTTATGGAAAATAAGAGTTAAAAAAGTGAATTAATGCTGGTGTATGAGAAATTAAAATAGTATTTTGTCTAAAATTATTACAGAAAACATGGCTATTATTTGTGATTTTCTCTTATTCATTTTTTCTAAGTGAAATAAAGTGTAAGAAAATAATAGATTACACATTATAGTGTGCAAGGACCTGGGTTCAAGCCTCAGGCCCCCACCTGTAGGATGAAAGCTTTATGAATGGTGAAGCAGGGCTACAGGTATCTTTTACCCTTTCTATCTCTCCCTCCCCTCTCAATTTCTCTCTGACTCTATCCAATAATAAATAAAATTTAAAAAAATATTTTAAAAGACTTTAAAATATATTTAAAAAAGAAAAATAATAGGGAGATTGTATTATAACTGTCACAGAAAGAGATTTTATCAGTTTGTAAAGTTATTTTTAGAGGAAATCATGCTTTCTGGGAAATCTTGTGTTGATTTACAACATGAAGGGAAATAGTAAAAACAAAGAAATTTTGATATTTTGAGTAAAAGACCAAGCTTAACAGTTTAGTTGTCAATGAAGTAAAATCTCAGAGGGAAAAAAAATCTATTTCATTTAGGGAGGGAGATAAAATTGGATGTCACAAAACTTAAAGTGCCTTATTTATAGAGACTATTAATTTGGTTTACATGCATGAAATTTTAACTAGAAAGAAGCTACCAAAACTGAAGTTGGAAAAGGATAAATGTCACAGGAAGGAGAGTCTTAGAGAGTCAAAGACCAATTTACATATCTGAAATTTCACCTAGTACTACTCACACAAAGGTTTGGAAGATTGTCAGGAAATATGATAAAATTGAACAGCTTGTTTAACACCTAAGTATCTCTAGCCTTTGTCCCTACTATCTGATTCAAATGATTCTATATTAATAGCAAACAAGGTGTTTCCCCAGCCTTTGAAAATCTCCTAGATACCCAAGGACCTGAGAGGGTACTGGTAGTCCTCACAGAGTGCCTTATGTGTACTTGTTAACTTGTACTTTTCTAACCATATATAGTTTTTTTTCCCATAACTTTTAAATTTTATTTATTTATTTATTTATAAAAAGGAGACATTAACAAAACCATAGGATAAGAGGGGTACAACTCCACACAATTCCCACCACCAGCTCTCCGTATCCCATCCAGTTTTTCCATGCCTGTAACACTGGCTTCAGGGCAGTCATCATGGAGTTGTCTATGGTACTCATTCTGAGAGTTCTAGCATTTTTGTTATTGTCATCACTGAGACTTCACTAATCCAGGTCAACTTTTGTATATAAAAGGAACACTGAGACAGAGGGAAGGGGTAGGTGGGAATTCATAGCACCAAAGCTTCCACCGGCACACAAGGTAAGACTTGAACTTGGGCTGCAGCATGACAAAGCCGGTGCATGATCTATATGAGCTATTTTATCAGCCCAGTGCAATTTTTTTCATAGCAGAATACTTTTGTTCAATGCTCCGCCTTCCTCAAGAGTAGAGAATATGCAGTTTCCTCGATGCAGGGCTCCACACAAGAGTGAAAAATAAATAAATAAATAAATAAGTAAATAAATAACTTTATCGTGGATACTTTGCAAGCATCAGCACCTGGATTTTTCACTCTTGTCTCTGTACACTATCTATCTGCTCTATTTAAAAAGTACAGTTATTTTCACATCTTCAGAACTCTCTTTCAGTGGCTTAAGCTTAAATGATTAGTGGATAACATGAGAAATAGAGGTATTTTTTTATCAACCTGATACCGCAGTATGTAATTTATATCAATTGTCCTTTATGTTGCCATCTTATGTGTTATGATAGCAATAAACTTTCTTGCACAAATTTGATGCTGTGATTCTCTAGAGCGATGAGCATTAACAATACTTTTGACTTTGAGAGTTCAAAGTTAGCTGTAGGTTTCAGGAAATGTTCACTGATACACCAGTTGATGGGGTACCACTCAGTCATGGAGTCAGTAGTTACATGAACATATAATTAAAGCTTATTTCACAACATTATTATATCAAGACTCAAAGTAATTATTTCTCTATTGGAAAAATTTGACAGCATTACTTGAAATGCTTTTATGAGATCTAAGAATAGAAGTACATATAATTCCTTGACATGTATATATATATATATATATGTATATATATATATTCATAATAAATCCCCAAACCAATTAGGTTGCATTATGATACTGTTTTGTTTACAAAGAAGGAAAAATGTTGGGATATATATATATATATATATATATATATATAGAGAGAGAGAGAGAGAGAGAGAGAGAGAGAGAAGGGAGAGAGAAAGAGAGAAATTGAGACTGACTTGACTTCAGGAACTATTATTATCAATAAATTTTCAGGTTATCCAAGAGAAATTATCAGTAGCACCAACAGTGATGATTTCAAGACCTTGTGCTATTAAGTGTACACCATTTACACTGTTCATAGTGTTGCAAGCAAACTGTATAAAATTATTTCTTTAAAGAGTTTTGTAGAGTCGCTTATTTTATTAAAAATAGAGAAAGGAACAAAGAGGCTTTTGACTATTCAAATACAATTTGGAATTAAACTTTAGTACAAATAAGGCGTGTGCTTGACAGAAACTATCAGATACTTAGAGGAAAATACTGGCAGAACTCTTTTCCACATAAATTTTAAAGACATCTTCAATGAAACGAATCCAATTACAAAGAAGACTAAGGCAAACAAAAACCTATGGGACTACATCAAATTATAAAGCTTCTGCACAGCAAAAGAAACCACCACCCAAATCAAAAGACCCCTCACAGCATGGGAGAAGATCTTTACATGCCATATATCAGACAAGAGGCTATTAACAAGAATAAATAAAGAACTTGCCATACTCAACAACAAGAAAACAAATAACTCCATCCAAAAATGAGGGGAAGACATGGACAGAATATTCACCACAGAAAAGATCCAGAAGGCCGAGAAACACATGAAAAAATGTTCCAAGTCTCTGATTATCAGAGAAATGCAAATAAAGGCAACAATGAGATACCACTTCACTTCTGTGAGAATGGCATACATCAGAAAAGGTAACAGCAGCAAATGCTGGAGAGGGTGTGGGGTCAAAGGAACCCTCCTACATTGCTGGTGGGAATGTAAATTGGTCCAACCTCTGTGGAGAACAGTCTGGAGAACTCTCATAAGGCTAGAAATGGACCTACCCTATGATCCTGCAATTCCTCTCCTGGGAATATATCCTAAGGATATATTCAGCCCAATACAGCCATCAAAAAAGATCTGTGTATACATATGTTCTTAGCAACACAATTTGTAATAGCCAAAACCTGGAAGCAACCCAGGTACCCAACAACAGATGAGTGGCTAAGCAAGTTGTGGTATATATACACAATGGAACACTACTCAGCTATTAACAATGGTGACTTCACATTTTCAACAGATCTTGGATGGACCTTGAAAAATTCATGTTAAGTGAAATAAGTCAGAAACAGAATGATTAATGTGGGATGATATCACTGTTAGGTAGAAGTTGAAAAACAAGATCAGAAGAGAAAACACAAGTAGAACCTGAACTGGAATTGGTGTATTGCACCAAAGTAAAAGACTCTGGGGTGGGTAGAGGGGGAGTATACAGGATGACAGAGGACCTAGTGGGGGTTGTATTGTTATATGGAAAACTGAAAAATGTTATGCATGTACACACTGTTGTATTTACTGTTGAATGTAAAACATTAATTCCCCAAAAAGAAATTAAAAAAAAAAGACTTGTGTGCTTGAATACCAGCAAACTCCTGTGTAGCAATGAGAACTTTTGTATTCTGCTTCAGTTTCTTGACAAAATGTTTTTTAAATGTTAAAGCAGCAACTTTGATGGTGGTTGACAACACTTTGAGCATAGTTGAAGAAACTTAATGCCATTGCATGTCTTTGTAAAAAGGAACACATAGCAGCAGTGTGAATAACTTGTGTTTTTTGCTAAGTAGAAAATAAAAGCAGAAGCTTTCTCAAGAATTTCAGGAGTTCCATCTGTGACATGAAGATGAAACTTTTACTGCCACGGAGAAGTTGCATTCCAAAAAGAGAGAAAAAGAAAACATCTTTCAGCCATTTTCAAAAAGTTCCAAAATGTCTTAGTACTTTTCAAAATTAACACACTTTTTCCTTACTCTTGGTATCAAGATGATAAGATAAAATCTATTATTTCTCATAAAGTATGGCAACTACAGAAACTTTACTCAGTTTCATGTTGAAGAACAGTAGTGAACCAGTATCATTGGGAGAAATTTTAGAATGTTAAAAGATACATTAACTTCCATAGCATAAATATAAAATCATATGCATCTCTATAAACAAGAGGTAGTCATTGACGCACTCATTTATATCACATAGAACAAAAGTCTACAAATGAGCCATCAAACATAATACAAAGTTATGCTATAAAAGTTCTAGAAAAGAAATACTTGTTTGGACTTATGTGTAAAACAAGAATTCCAAATTCAAATAAACTTGGTTGCAGGGTATATTTATTTAGCCACCACTGTAATTGATGGGACTTGGTGCCTACGTGATGATGACTCCACTGTTCTCTGAGGTTATTTGGTTTTCTCTAGTAGAAACAGAGAGATTAAGGTAGGAGAGAGGGGAAGAGAGACACCTGAAGCACTGCTTCTCTGTTTGTGAAGTTTCCCTCTCTGCGGGTGGAGAGCAAGGACTTGACCCTGAGTCTTTGCACATTGTGATGTTTGCATACACTTTACTGCTTTTACCACTGCCTGGTTCCCAGTAGTGGATTTAAATCTCCTGCTGTGGGTCTGGCATGACAGTTCACTTGGATAGTGTATTTTCTTTGTTATGCACGCTGTCCAGATTCCAGTCCAGCCCTCACCACACAAGAGGAAACTTTCGTGTAGTGGTATTTTTTTTCTCACTGTCCTTGTCTCCTTTGATTTGAAAAAGCTGGCTCAGAACAGGAAAGCAAGCCCCTGTGTAACAACAACAACAAAAGAACCTTTGAGCTCCTTCCTCACTGTCTGAGGTCTGTAGATACCACCTGATAACAAGATCAAGTTGACCACACAGAGCTGAGGGAGTCTTTAACCTGGATCTGGACCCAGTCTTCATATATTTTCCAAACACAACACACACAGTCCTAGCAACTTCACTGAATTCAGAAAGACAAAGACATTTTTTAATCTTTTTCATTTTATACAAGGTGTGGTTAATGTAGACTTATTTCCAAGCCTATCTACAAAATGTAAAAATTTCAGTTTGTTCAAATGTAATAGAAGGTATTTAATGCTTTTCCCCTGACATTACAGAACTAAACACGGGCCTCATAGAGATGCCTTCTACTATTATGCCATCTGTGTGCCTTGAGTTCTCCTGACTTCAATCGGCAGATATTCAAGTTTTATTTTATGTAGACTAGAGGGAAAACAAAATAGATTTTCTTTCTTTTTTATATTTTCTTTTCTTAATACAATTTCCAATTTTATTGTATTTGTTTGAAATTAACCAAGTTTTAGTATAATATCTAAATTATAATGGAATCAAGTCTGCTTCCACAAAACTTAATTTTCAATTAACAATTGAAAACTTAATTTTTCTAATTAACAATTAGATTCAAGTCTTGGTTAAATACATAGTTCATCTGTTACGTATTTTTAAACAGTAATACCTAGTGCTTTAATATAGTCAGTCTTGATTTCTTTTTCTTAGTTTAGTTTCATAGCAGTCTATTCTGCTGAGAGTAGGAATTATTCACTTTAAAGAAAAACAACTTTTACCCAGAGTAATCAGAGGTTTATAATTGTTTACCAGCAATTCTTTTGCATGTAATTTTTATTATTTCATTTTGGTGAGTGTATACTTTACACTGGGGATAAATATAAGAGTTTTGAGTAGAAACACTCTGTTCCTGGTACTTTTGCCTTTTACAATAAAATAGTAATCTGAACCATTAGAAACACTTGTGCTCTGAGCAGGTAAGATGCTCATCTGTGAAGATGACTGCTTTGCCATTGCAAGACCCAGGTTTCAAGTCTGACTTCCACTGTACTTGGGGACTTTTCATTGCTGTGGCACTGTTCTTTTGTTTTTTTCTGTCTCTCTGAAAAAGTCAGCCAGGAACAATGAAATCCGGGTGATGACACCCACCCCCATAACCCAGCCTACCCCTACCCCATCTCTCAAAAAAGAGCTCTTATATGATACTGCAGTCATTGTTTTAGAGTAAAAATGATTTCAAGATAAAATCTTTTGAACATAGTTCTTTTTTTTTCTTCAAGTTCAAGTAAAACAGCATTGCAGACATTTGAATACAATTACTTAATTTAGGAAGTCCGGCGGTAATGCAGCGGGTTAAGCACAGGTGGCACAAAGTGCAAGGACCCGAGTAAGGATGCTGGTTGGAGCATGTCTGCACAGGGGTCTATCTCTCCCCCTCTCTGTCTTTCCCTCCTTTCTCTTTTTCTCTGTCCTATCCAACAATGACGACAACAATAATAACTACAACAATAACAAATAGGAATAAATAAATATTTTTTTAAAAAACCAATTACTTAATTTAGAACAGACTCATAGTTCTGTTTGCATTAAACAGAGGAGGTTCTTAAGAGTGAATCCTTTAAACTATAATGCTATGGAACCTGGTGGCTAAAAAAAGAGTTAACATATAGAGCCAAACAAATTGTTGACTATTCATGAACCTAAACCTAATTCTTTTTTCAGCCACCAGGTTCCAGAAACCAACATGATGCCAACCGGAATTCCCTGGGCAGATGACCCCACCAATGTCCTGGAGCCCCACTTCCCCAGAGCGCCATACCACTAGGGAAAGAGAGAGACAGGCCGGGAGTATGGATTCAACTGCCAACGCCCATGTTCAGTGGGATGTTCAGTGGGGAAGCAATTACAGAAGCCAGACCTTCCACCTTCTGCACCCCATAATGACCCCAGGTCCATACTCCCAGAGGCTTAAAGACAGGAAACCTATCAGGGGAAGGGATGGGATATGGCATTCTGGTGGTGGGAACTCTGTGGAGTTGACCCCTCTTATCCTATGGTTTTGTCAGTGTTTCCTTTTTATAAATAAAAATAAAAAAAAAGAGTGAATCCAAATCAATTTCACTCACAGTCTTTTGCATGGAAATCAATCATTATAACAATGCTAGAAACATAGTAAATATATTTGTAAAAATATGTAAACACTTTTTTCTGCCATGCCTATCTTCCTCCTTTGCCTCTTACTTCACTTCCATCTTATCATAGGAAAGAATTAAATTTTCGAGTTAAGAGACTGTGATTTCTGTGCAAATTCTCTCAGGATTTGGATACCACTTTGGCTGCTGAGGGGAGGAAATAGGAATAAGAATCTGATCATTTGACAGCTTGATACTTTGGTGGCTTTCATTTTTTTATTGACCGTGACTTTTTGTTTTATGATATTTATGTTAATAGATCCAGCATCTTTCCTCACTTACTTTTCTAGTGGTAACATTTTAGAAGAGTATTCATTATTTGTCTACATAAGTAGGAATTTGAAGAATGACATTCTTACAAGGTGATTATAATATCTTTGAGGCCTTAAAGTAGACATTATATAATATCCATTTGTTTCCATGACTGTATAAAAATACATACGATTACTGTCACCCACGTTTTACAGAGAAGAAAACAGGATAGATGAGAGGTTAAATGACTTAAATAAAGTTAATGAGCAAATGGAGGGCAATGACAGTTCGAATAAAGACAGTCTGGTTCTAGAAGGTATATAGGTAGCTACTATTCTAGCCTATATCCTAGCCAAGATGGGAGCAAAAATTCACTAACAGAGAAAGAAAATTCTTAAGCTTTGAAAATACTAAATAGCATATGAGTAATAAATGCATAAAATAAAAATGATTACAGAGATAAGATGATTTCAAAGTTAATGAGGTTAAAAAGAAATTAATTATAAGGTAATAAGTTGAGAAACACAGATAATAATGATAATAATAATGTCAGTGAAAATAAAACAGAACTGTAGACTAAATTATAACTGAAAGTTTTAGCATCTAAAAATCTAAATACTGACATAGAAAAAGATCTATATAATTCTAGTGAATAAAAATGATAAATGATCATAAGTGAGGTAGAAATTAATCAAATAAACTTATCTTTTCATGTAAAGAAATAAAAGAGAGAAAATCACTTTAAAATAAAATATTCCTTAAATTAAAAGAATATATTACCTTAGAGTATATTGAAAGAATAGATTACATTTTTTAAAGAATATATTACACACTTTAGCAAGTTATATCAATGATCAAGGAAACCTAATCCAGTTTAATTGTATCTAAAAATGGAGTGACACAAAGTCAGATAGTGGCAGTATGGTCAGGAAGGCCAAAGAGGAAGGCTATGTATTAACTCCTCCTGCAGTGGTCGCAAAACTAGCAATTCATGGAAAAAAAATCTATATTGGAATGTACCAGAAACCTGGGTCAAGAAGTTTCCTCATGAGAATGGGGTGAGGGTGGAGATTATGTCCAACTCTTAGTAACACCATAAGAGTTGATACATACACTTTTGAAACTGGGAACAAGAAACTATATGCTATAAACTAGATGTACTTACACTCTTCCTGGTGACCTCTCCAACCTTGCAGAGCCTCTGTAGGACTGATGGATACCATACTGGAATTCATTTTCTGCAGTAATGGTTTTGAGGGCAAATTTCAGAAGAAGAACTTCAACCCTAAGCAGCAAAGGGTGTAGCTGAGAATAGAGTCATCCACCACAAATGGTAACTTCTAGTAGACAGACTCTGCCACCTCAGATTGGTCAATAAGCAAATCCTAGTCTTAGAAATAGCAATAACCCTGCAGACCTCAGAAAATAGTCAACTAGCAAGGGGCCTCAGTGCCTGCCCTGCTCCCTTGAATGCTTCTCCACCCAGCTAGCTATCACTCAATGTGAAGAAGAAATAAAAGAACTTCTCAGACAAACAACTGTTAGTGGAATTCATTACCACTAAGCTGATTCTATAAGAAAGACCATAAAATCCAGAGCTGAGCAGTGCCTCTCTTTTGTTCTGTATCTCTTACATATATGTGCTAATAGAAATACTTACTTAAGAGGAAAATACTGCACTTATGTGTTGGGACTATGTGTAAGCTTGATAGAGCTTAGAGAGAACTACCTCCATCCTTGGATGGAGGTCTAAGAAGATACCCTCTTGGTGAGTCTCTCTCAACCAAGGTGAGCAAAGGGGGGGAAACTAAGACTTAGTTCTTTCCTCCTTGACTCTCAGGCCCACAGAAACCCCAATACTTCTCCCCACTAACTGCAGGCCACATGGCCGCCTATTTTAAGATTCACTTACTCTAAGTCACCTGCTGATCACAGAAGAACACACCTTATCACACACTCCATCATACACCTCAGACCCCAGACAAGAGAAATTCCAAACTATATGGCCTTTTGATATCCATCTTATCTCTGTCTCACCCTACTGGTTTAACCCCTATGCTTCTTTCAAATACCTTTGGATGATTAAGTTGTTTGCGCCATGGAGAATAACTGTCTTGTATCTCATCAATTCCTGTCATACCAGCCCCCTACCATAAGGGCAAGCCAACCTTTAAGAAACCTGTAATTTCTGACATATTTCAATAATAATTCCCTTTGTTTGGTTTTCTATTTAACTCATGTCCACCTGCTAATAAATGAGTTCTGAGCATGTTGAAGGGTTCCCCAGTGTCTTTACTCTAGAAAGAACAGATCCATTACCTTTCCCCTGGAGATCACCCAGCCAGAGACCCGACACTTATGTAAGATATTAAAAATAAACAAAACAAGGGAATAAGCAAAGTCAAACAAAAACACATTTTTCGACTTGAACAGCAAAACAGGTTATCAAGGTAGAATGAGGTGGGTTGCAAGGGTGATGGCAATTCAACAGACCTTCAGTGGAGGGATATGGGTACTTTGATGTGAGTATGGTGTGTTGACATATTTGAAACAGTGTGAAATGTACTTACAAAACATATTTAGTATTGTAAACAAAAAATTTCGCAGAAACAAAATAAATGAAAAAGTAAAATCAATAGAAAAGTTAAAACTGAACACAGAAGAAAACATTTAGGGTGTTCTCCAGTTTCTTAGAACAACACAATAAGTTTAGAAGGCAATAGTGGAAGAATTATACTAGTCAAATTCAGAGTGAACTAATAGCTTGCCTTACTGAAATAGCCACTTTTAAGCATAAGAATGAGTTTCTTTTGTAACACAAATAATTTTAGAAAATAGAAAGTATCCTAAACTCTTAAACTACATATTGTACAAGTTGACAGCATTATAGAATCAGAAGCAGTCAAGGTAGCAAGAATGATGTAACGTATTTGGGAGACGGTTCACCTGGAGCAGAGCCCCACCCATCATACCACACTACCACAGGGGAACATTAAGAGAAAGGAAAGTTTTGAGAGCAGTGGAGATGTGCTGTTGTATTTCTCCTTACCTCCCTGTTTCTCTCTTCTTGTTCAACTTGTATGCTATCTGGAAAAAAAAATTAACTCATGAAATGAAGGGGGAGGGAGAATCAGGAGACTAATATACTATTTCCATAAAAGAATCATACAGTGTAAAATTGAAATTGCTGATTAAAATGTTCCCAACTCGTAATGACTTTCATAATATTTTCAGATGAGAGAAAGCTTTAGGAACGTTGGTCATTTATGAAATGTTTGACATCTATAGTTTACTTATTTTTAATTAGTGATTTAATATTGACTTACAAAACTATAAGATAATGGGAAGGAAAGTGGTGGCCTACCTAGTTATGCACTCAAATTACAGTGCAAAAGGACCTGGGTTCAAGACCCTCTTCCCCCACCTGCAAGTTGAAAGCTTCACGAGTGGTGAAGCAGGGCTTTAGAAGTCTCTCTGACTCTATATCTTTGTCTCCTCTCTCAATTTATCTCTATCTCTATTCAATAGTAAATAAGTAAAAATAGTTAAAAAAAAAAAAAAAGACCACAAGGGTATAATTCCCCACCTTTCCCATAATGAGACTTTGATGTCCCCACTCCCTCCATTTTAAGATGCAACTGTTCTCCCAAGATCACAATAATTTAATATCCTATCTGTATATCTGTTTGAAAAAAATAATGCCTAGTTTATAGATAGTTATAATTAATAAGGAAATGTGAGATTTCCTTCTTCCTTCTTTTTTCATGTATAGATGCTTTATAAAAAACAGATAATGGGAGGGATTCCAGAAGATGGTGGAATGAGAAGCTGCTAGTGGCTTGAGCTCCGACCACATCTACTGGAAAAGAAATGAAACAACATTGGAGGAAAGGAATGGCAATATTAGGGAAACAACAGTTGAGACCCCCAAGGAAAATACTGATTATTTTGAGGGAATTAGGGAACTGAAAGCTGAAATAGCTGAACAGAGGAAAGAAGCTGAGGGAAAGGAAAGCAGACTAACAGAAGCAGAAAACAGAATTAGTCAGACAGAGGATGAGTTAGAGAAAACGAAGAAAGAGCTCAAAAAGAGATTGAGAGTCACTGAAAACAACAACAGAGACATATGGGATGATCTCAAAAGAAGTAACATTCAGGGGGGGAGTTAGGAAGATGGCGGCCTGAGAAGTCGCTAACAGCAAGTGCTCTGCAACCGGCGGAGGAGCCGCCTTCCTGGGCTGGCGGAGGACAATGCCCAGCGCACTCGCCTTGCCCGGCACCACCTGGGAATTCTGGCGCCCCACTAGTCCGTGTCACCTTTACTCTAAGTAAAAGTCTGGAGAGGGGGGTTTCCCGGAAGATGGCGGACTGAGAAGTGGCTAGCCTTTGAGCTCCGGACACATCTCGTGTAAACAATAGGATTTTCTGCCTTTAGCAGGCCAGCCAATAAGGAGCCATAGCGGTGACACCAAGGTGTCTATAACTTAATTTGGGTTAAGAATTAGAGTAGGGGGGAAAATTCTTTTTTCTTCCTTTTAATTTTCAAGCATGCATCCTTCCCGCTGCCCCCCCCCCCCATAAGCAGTGCCTGGGACCAGCTACTAGCAGGATACCCCATACCACCAAACAGGGTGTTTTTTTTTTTTTTTTTAAATTCACTGATACACATTTGGGAAGTTCCTCGCACTGCTCTTTAATTACAACTCTTCTTCTTATCTTCTCCTTTTCTCATATCTCTCTCTATCTCTCTCTTTTTTTTTAATCTTGTCATACACTTCTTTCTTCTTTGCCTTTCTGAATTTGTGAATTACTTTGGGGAAGAAATCTGACCCAGAGTGGACTCTCTATGTGTGTATCTCTGCTCTAGTTCCCTTTACACTCTTGTTACCCCTAGAATATACACTGGATAGTAGATTTGCATAACTGTCTATTCTTGCTATCCTCTCTTTCTTTTCTCTTTCTTCACTGGGATTTGGTTACTATTTTTTCACGGACTGGAGAAATTGTTTGGCTAACTGGTAACAATTAAACTCCTTCAATACTTACTTCAGTTGCTACTGTTATTCCGGAGGTTGGTGAGTGCAATTGTCATAAAGGTATTTAGTACAGTGTTACTTGTGCTCAAAACACAACAACTGAGGAACAACAGAGCATAAAAAAAAAAGAGAGAAACACATAAAAAAATGGGTAGATTAAAAACAAATAAAACTGCTACCCCAATGAATGAAGACAAGAGCCCAGAAGAAACCACAAATCAGTCAGAAGTAACCATAGATAAGAAAAGTATGCAAGCAATAATAAACTTATTAATCACAGAAATGAAAACAACATTGGAGGAAAGGAATGGCAGTATTAGGGAAACAACAGTTGAGACCCCCAAGGAAAATACTGATTATCTTGAGACAATTAGAGAACTGAAAGCTGAAATAGCTGTAATGAAGAAAGAAGCTGAGGCAAGGGAAAGCAGACTAACAAAAGCAGAAAACAGAATTAGTCAGACAGAGGATGAGTTAGAGAAAACTAAGAAAGAGGTGAAAGAGCTTAAAAAGAGATTGAGAGACACTGAAAACAACAACAGAGACATAAGGGATGATCTTAAAAGAAGTAACATTCGTATAATTGGCCTGCCAGAGGAAGAAAGAGAGGAAGGGGAAGCAAACATTATAGAGGAAATAATACAAGAAAACTTCCCAGACCTGAATAACAGAAAGGATATCAAGGTTCAAGAGGCCCAGAGAGTACCAAACAGAATCAACCCAGACCTGAAGACACCAAGACACATCATAGTCACAATGAGAAGAAGTAAGGATAAAGAAAGGATCCTAAAGGCTGCAAGAGAGAAACAAAAAGTCACATACAGGGGAAAACCCATAAGACTATCTGCAGATTTCTCAACTCAAACTCTAAAAGCCAGAAGGGAGTGGCAAGATATCTATCGAGCCCTGAATGAAAAAGGGTTTCAACCAAGGATAATATATCCTGCTAGACTTTCATTCAAGCTAGATGGAGGGATCAAAACCTTCTTAGACAAACAACAGTTAAAGGAGGCAACTATCACCAAGCCGGCCCTGAAAGAGGTACTAAAAGACCTCTTATAAACAAGAACATCACTATAATACTTGCAATATATCAGAGTAAACAAATTGTTTTTTAGAACAATGGCACTACAATACATTAAATCCATAATATCAATAAATGTCAATGGCTTAAACTCACCCATCAAAAGGCACAGGGTGGGGGGATGGATCAGAAAACATAACCCAACCATATGCTGCTTGCAAGAATCCCATCTGTCACAACAAGATAAACACAGACTTAAAGTGAAAGGATGGAAAACTATCATACAGGCTAACGGTCCACAAAAAAGTGCAGGAACAGCCATTCTCATCTCAGACACGATAGATTTTAAATTAAATAAAGTAATAAAAGATAGGCAAGGACATTACATAATGATTAGAGGATCAATCAGCCAAGAAGACTTAACAATTATTAACATCTATGCACCCGAGAGACCATCTAAATACATTAAGCATCTACTGAAAGAATTTCAAAAATACATCAATAGTAATACAATAATAGTGGGAGACTTCAATACCCCACTCTCACACTTAGACAGATCAACAAAGCAGAGAACCAATAAAGATACAAGAGAATTGAATGAAGAGATTGACAGACTAGACCTCTTGGACATTTTCAGACTCCTCCACCCCAAAAAACTGGAATACACCTTCTTTTCAAATCCACATAACACATACTCAAGGATAGACAACATGTTAGGCCACAAAGACAGCATCAATAAATTCAACAGCATTGAAATCATCCCAAGTATCTTCTCAGACCACAGTGGAGTAAAACTAACTTTTAACAACAAACGGAAAATTATTAAAAGACATAGAATTTGGAAACTAAACAACATGCTCCTTAAGAACCACTGGGTCAGAGACTCACTCAAACAGGAAATTCAAATGTTCCTGGAAACTAATGAAAATGAAGACACAACCTATCAAAATATTTGGGACACAGCGAAAGCAGTACTGAGAGGGAAACTTATAGCCATACAATCACATATTAAACACCAAGAAGAAGCCCAAATGAACGACCTTACTACACACCTCAAGGACTTAGAGGAAGAGGAACAAAGGAACCCTAAAGCAACCAGAAGGACAGAAATCACTAAAGTTAGAGCAGAAATAAACAACATCGAAAATAAAAGAACCATACAAAAGATCAATGAAGCCAAATGTTGGTTCTTCGAAAGATTAAACAAAATTGACAAACCCCTAGCCAGACTCACCAAACAAAAAAGAGAGAAGACTCAAATTAATAGAATTGTATCACAACTGACACCACAGAAATCCAGAGAATTCTGCGAAACTTCTATAAAGAACTATATGCCACCAAGCTAGAGAATCTGGAAGAAATGGAACAATTCCTAGAAACCTATGCACTTCCAAAACTGAACCAAGAAGAACTACAAAATCTAAATGCACCAATCACAGACAAAGAAATTGAAACCATTATTAAGAATCTCCCCAACAACAAAAGTCCTGGACCAGATGGCTTCACAAACGAATTCTACAAAACTTTCAGGAAACAGTTAATACCCATACTTCTTAAGCTATTCCATAAGACTGAAGAAACAGGAATACTCCCTTCCACCTTTTATGAAGCCAACATCACCCTGATACCAAAAGCTGATAGGGACAGAACAAAAAAGGAAAACTACAGACCAATATCTCTGATGAACATAGATGCCAAAATATTAAACAAGATCTTGGCCAACCGGATACAGCAACACATCAAAAAGATTGTTCATCATGACCAAGTGGGATTCATCCCAGGAATGCAAGGCTGGTTCAACATCCATAAATCAATCAATGTCATTCATCACATCAATAAAAGCAAAGCCAAAAACCACATGATTATCTCAATAGATGCAGAGAAAGCCTTTGACAAAATCCAACACCCATTCATGCTTAAAACTCTACAAAAAATGGGAATAGATGGGAAAGTCCTCAAGATAGTGGAGTCTATATATAGCAAACCTACAGCCAACATCATACTCAATGGACAGAAGCTGAAAGCATTCCCCCTCAAATCGGGGACTAGACAGGGCTGTCCACTGTCACCGTTACTCTTCAACATAGTATTGGAAGTTCTTGCCAGAGCAATCAGGCAAGAGAAAGAAATCAAAGGGATACAGATTGGAAGGGAAGAAGTCAAGCTCTCACTATTTGCAGATGATATGATAGTATACATAGAAAGACCTAAAGAATCCAGTAGAAAATTACTGGAAGTTGTTAGGCAATATAGCATGGTATCAGGCTACATAATCAATGTACAAAAATCAGTGGCATTTCTTTATTCAAACACTAAATCTGAAGAAGAAGACATCCAGAAATCACTCCCATTCACTGTTTCAGCAAAATCAATCAAATACCTAGGAATAAAGTTGACCAAAGAAGTGAAAGACTTGTATGCTGAAAACTATGAGTCGCTACTCAAGGAGATAGAAACTGATACCTAGAAATGGAAAGATATCCCATGCTCATGGATTGGAAGAATAAATATCATCAAAATGAATATTCTCCCCAGAGCCATATACAAATTTAATGCAATACCCATCAAAGTTCCACCAGGCTTCTTTAAGAGAATAGAACAAACACTACAATCATTTATCTGGAACCTGAAAACACCTAGAATTGCCAAAACCATCTTAAGGAAAAGAAACAGAAATGGAGGCATCACACTCCCAGACCTTAAACTATATTATAAAGCCATCATCATCAAAACAGCATGGTACTGGAACAAAAATAGGCACACAGACCAGTGGAACAGAATTGAAAGCCCAGAAGTAAATCCCAACACCTATGGGCATCTAATCTTTGATAAAGGGGCCCAAAGTATTAAATGGAAAAAGGAGGCTCTCTTCAATAAATGGTGCTGGGAAAACTGGGTTGAAACATGCAGAAGAATGAAATTGAACCACTTTATCTCACCAGAAACAAAAATTAACTCCAAATGGATCAAAGACCTAGATGTCAGACCAGAAACAATCAAATACTTAGATGAAAACATTGGTAAAACACTTTCCCACATACACCTCAAGGACATCTTTGATGAATCAAACCCAATTGCAAGGAAGACCAAAGCAGAAACAAACCAATGGGACTACATCAAATTGAAAAGCTTCTGCACATCCAAAGAAACTATTAAACAAACAGAGAGACCCCTCACAGAATGGGAGAAGATCTTCACATGCCAGACATCAGACAAGAAACTAATCACCAAAATATATAAAGAGCTCAGCAAACTTAACCGCAAAAAAGCAAATGACCCCATCCAAAAATGGGCAGAGGAAATGAACAAAACATTCACCACAGAGGAGATCTAAAAGGCTAACAAACATATGAAAAACTGCTCTAGGTCACTGATTGTCAGAGAAATGCAAATTAAGACAACACTAAGATACCACCTCACTCCTGTAAGAATGGCATACATCAAAAAGGACAGCAGCAACAAATGCTGGAGAGGATGTGGGGACAGAGGAACCCTTTTACATTGCTGGTGGGAATGTAAATTGGTACAGCCTCTGTGGAGAGCAGTCTGGAAAACTCTCAGAAGGCTAGACATGGACCTTCCATATGACCCAATAATTCCTCTACGGGGGTTATACCCCAAGGACTCCATAACACCCAACCAAAAAGAGGTGTGTACTCCTATGTTCATAGCAGCTCAATTCATAATAGCTAAAACCTGGAAGCCGCCCAGGTGCCGAACAACAGATGAGTGGCTGAGAAAGCTGTGGTATATATACACAATGGAATACTATGCAGCTATCAAGAACAATGAACCCACCTTCTCTGACCCATCTTGGACAGAGCTAGAAGGAATTATGTTAAGTGAACTAAGTCAGAAAGATAAAGATGAGTATGGGATGATCCCACTCATCAACAGAAGCTGACTAAGAAGATCTGAAAGGGAAACTAAAAGCAGGACCTGATCAAATTGTAAGTAGGGCACCAAAGTAAAAACCCATTGGTGAGGGGTAGACATGTAGCTTCCTGGGCCAGTGGGGGGTGGGAGTGGGCAGGAGGGATGGGTCACAGTCCTTTGGTGGTGGGAATGGTGTTTATGTACACTCCTAGCAAAATGTAGACATATAAATCAGTAGTTAATTAATATGAGAGTGGGAAATCAATTGTATGTCTCAAAGTTTCTCAAAAGACAAACTGAATCTTTTTAATATATAGGCTGTGTATTTGATATGCGGACTCTCTCAAAAGCCTAGACCAAGTAGATTAGAAGCTTCCAATAGCACAGCTATATACAAGATACTGGGTACTGTACAGCAAACCATAACAAAGGGACTTTTCAAAGTTAACCCAATTAACAAATAATGTGATAATAATATTAACTATTGATTGTCTTTTTGAACCCTAAGACAGCAGGAACCTCACATCTTCACTATAGAGCCCCTACTTCCCCCACTCCTGGCACCCTTGGATAGGGCCCACTTTCCCGTATGCATCTCCCAATCCAAACCAAATAATATTGCATCCGCCGATCACAACCTAACCAAAGCAACTATTGCCATCTCAACATGCTTCACCTCAGACTGTATCCAGAGACTTCACGTGTGGAATGACAACCCTTCAGCTTCATTACTCGGGTGAGACCTTTCCTTTAATAGTACACTCTAATTTCATCTCAGGTAGTTCACTTTCTAACAAAGTCCCATAACCTAGATATACACCAGTTTCTGTGAGAGAGAGCTTATGTGCACACGTATCCATAAACTACTGCAAAATATATACCTGAAAGCAGGATTACACTAGAGTTTGCAGTGAGTACCTCCTTAACACTTCCTCTCCACTATTCCAAGCTTGGGATCCATGATTGCTCAACAAATTGTTTGGCTTCATATGTTAACTCTCTTTTCAATCACCAGGTTCCAGATGCCACCAGGATGCTGGCTAGGCTTCCCTGGATTGAAGACCCCACCAATGTGTCCTGGAGCTCAGCTTCCCCAGAGACACACCCTACTAGGGAAAGAGAGAGGCAGACTGGGGATATGGACCGACCAGTCAACACCCATGTTCAGCGGGGAAGCAATTACAGAAGCCAGACCTTCTACCTTCTGCAACCCTCAACGACCCTGGGTCCATGCTCCCAGAGGGCTAGAGAATGGGAAAGCTACCATGGGAGGGGGTGGGTTATGGGGATTGGGTGGTGGGAATTGTGTGGAGTTGTACCCCTCCTACCTTATGCTTTTGTTCACTAATCCTTTCTTAAATAAAAAATTAAAAAAAAAAAAGAAGTAACATTCATATAATTGGCCTGCCAGAGGAAGAAAGAGAGGAAGGGGAAGCAAACATTCTAGAGGAAATAATAGAAGAAAACTTCTCAGACCTGAATAACAGAAAGGACATCAAGATTCAAGAGGCCCAGAGAGTACCAAACAGAATCAACCCAGACCTGAAGACACCAAGGCACCTCATAATCACAATGAGAAGTAAGGATAAAGAAAGGATCCTAAAGGCTGCAGGAGAAAAACAAAAAGTCACATACAGGGGAAAACCCATAAGACAATCAGCAGACTTCTCCACTCAAACTCTAAAAGCCAGAAGAGAATGGCAAAATATCTACCGAGCCCTGAATGAAAAAGGGTTTCAACCAAGGATAATATATCCTGCTAGACTTTCATTCAAACTAGATGGAGGGATCAAAACCTTCTTAGACAAACAGCAGTTAAAGGAGTCAACCATCACCAAACCAGCCCTGAAAGAGGTTCTAAACAGCCTCATATTAAAAACAGATTTTGGGAGTCAGGTGGTGGCACAGTGGGTTAAGCCCACGTGGTGCAAAGAGCAAGGACCAGCAGAAGGATCCTGGTTCAAGCCCCTGGCTCCCCACCTGTAGGGGAATTGCTTCACAGGCAGTGAAGCAAGTGTGCAGGTGTCTATCTTTCTTTCCCCCTCTCTGTCTTCCCCTCTTCTCTATATTTCTCTCTGTCCTATCCAACAACATCAGTAACAACAACAATAAGAACTACAATAATAAAACAATAAGAGCAACAAAAGGGAATAAATAAATATTTTGAAAAAAAACAGATTTTATCTGTACAGCAAAATGTTATGTTTCTAATGAATGAAAAAAATAAAATTCTAAGTTACTGCCTGTATATTAAACATAGAATATAGTATTTAATTATCAACACATCAAACACATGAGTTTTCACAGAGAAGAACCATTTCATATTGGCTAGACTTCACTGAGTGGGAGGTGGAAAATCTTCACTCTACAATTTTATTCCATTTTGAACAGAAAACATGACTGTAGTAATACCAGATTTTAAAATTCTAGACCAAATTTCATGATGACTTGATCACTTAGCAGTCAAGAATACATGAGGTCAGAGTTTTAGAGTAGACATCTAAATTCTTCTTCTAGAGTTTGCCCTTCTTCCGTAGCCAGTCAACAGCGTCAGGTAGAGCCTGATGTCTGCTTGTTGCTGGCTTTGAAAGTGACTGGGATCCGTGGATTCAGTCGGCTAGGAAGGATCATCAGTTTCCTCAATAAATGGGTACTCACGGGATGCACCACGAGAAGGTCGATCCAGTGCATCCCAATAAGAAATTGGAAATAATTCACATGGGTGATACCTGAAATTTTAGCTGAATGTAAACACTTTGGCAGACAGAAATTATCCTAAGAAACAAGAAATATTATAACATACTGGCAAAGGAAAATTTTCAAATATTATACATGTATGTTGCATAGGGATAAAAGGATTTGAATTCTTCATGATTTCAAAAAAATACATTTTCTAATGTCTGAATTATTGCAATCAGATAGAAGCCTCCTTCAGAAGTTGACATATAAATCTCTGTTCCCTTTGATGAAATAGATGAATATATCATCAATATGAAAGTGATTAGTTAAAATTTTCAAGTTATTGAAAGGTAAAAACAAACACACAACTTGGATTATAAAAATATAAAAAATAATTAAACAGAGAGGACTGTAAAAAGTATACCTAATCAGACATTATACTGCCAACAGTTAAATCTGAAAATGTTTGGTGGTAATAGAAATAGATAAATTTCATAAGTGGCTAAGTCTCTTCATCCACCAGTCAGTAGAGGGAATGATATAAGTAACAAATATTTTTTATAATAGCCTTATTATGATTTTATTAATTTTTGTCACTCAGGCCTCACTGGGCCTCTGCACCTGTGTAATTCCACCTCTCTTGGTAAAGTCACCCCCCTCCAGAGGTAAAACAACAGGGAATCCATAGAAAGGAGGCCTTGCTTCTCCTCTCTTAAAGTTTTCTCTTTATATAATGCTCCAGGCACTCATGAGGGTCTCAGCCCAAGACCTCACATATGAGAAAGTGTATACTCTACTGACTGAGGTATTTCTTGGCCCCTATAACAGACTTGAATAGATATAGATATAGATATTGATATATGATTCATGCAAAGTTATGAACTAAGAAACAGGTCAGGATAGCTTACAATGCTACCCAGTGATAATTGCTTCACCTCTTTTGAAATATCTGAATGAACACAGACTCGATGATTTCTGTTGGAAACCAGTATTTATTTGAAATTTGTGGATTATAGCAGGGTGATAGTGGTAGTAGGTAATATGTGTTTTGGGTGCATGTGTATATGAAACAGTTTATTTGTTATTGGATTTACTGTAACATATTAATGCTTAATAGTTTATAAAAGATAGTAAATTATAAATAAAAGCAATTCAGATGAACCATGGAAATAGTGATAGAAATCATTTACTTCGAATCCCTCTTGTACTAAGCAGCTTCTTAGTAGTGTGCATACACATTATTTTATTTCATTTTAATAGTAATGATGACTTTTGTGTGTCTTATCTTCATTTAGTAGATGAAGAAACTGAGAATTAATGAGAGTCATTGTATTTCAAATTGAAAAGTTTGGTAAAGGTTAGTACTGAAGTCAAACTAAAGGTTCTCAGCCATTGAAAAGTCACACATATTTATACGTTATAGTAATGTAGTTGAAATATTAAATTAAAAACTTAAAACATAATTTACAGTGTCCCAAAAGATGTATATGGTATTGTCAAATAAATATAAAACCACCATGTCAGAAAAAAATAAAACATTTGAGAATACAGAAAATTAAAAAACTGTTACTACATATGTAAAGTTTAACCTATAAGTGCTAGTTTTCAATATCCTGATGCAAATTTGCAAATTCTCAGTTTTTATATTAATAGAATGATGTACTCTACCAGGTACATCAAATTGCCCCTAGAATAAATACTTATTGACAGTATAAAATATTAACATTTTTTTAAGGAAGTAGCTAATTTGTTATTGTTGTTTTTACTAGAGCACTAGTAGTGCAGAAGATTGACTCTGGAACTTTGAAGCCTCAGACATGAGAGTCTCTTTGCATAACTATTATGATACCTACCCCCACTGCTAATTTAGTAACTTGATTAATACTTTGTTTATAAATGTACTGAATGACAAATTTAAATAGAGATCTATGGAGATAGACTCAAATGTTAATGTCTGTAAGAAATCTAAGTATTTTCACATTTATTTTTAGAACTTTTATTTATTTTTAATTCAAATATATATTTGGCACTGGGTTACAGTATTATATAATTTAAGGAGTATAGTGTTATGCCTAAGTATTTTTGTATACATCTTACTGCATCAACCACCAAAATTCCAGTGTTGTTACATCAAAGAGACCTCACTATCTATACTTGTATTTTTGCCTTATTGCTTCTGATAAATTCTACAGTTTTATAATAAATGTCTAAAAGTCAGTTTGGTTATTATTATAATTTTTGTAAATTAATCTACTTTAGTCATTTCACATATGAGTGAAATCATTTGGCAATGATTTCACTGAGCATAACTGCATCAAGTTCCATCCATTTTGTTCTAAACTAAACAATGTTATCTTTTTTAATGACTGAGAAGAATTCTAATGAGTATATATCCCATGATGTTAAAAGTACAAAGAGAAGGTCAGTGTCAGTAATGAACAGAAAAGGTTGCTCTAAATTCTTGGGAAGAGGACATTTCACACTGAGTTCTTTGTTGTATACTCTTTTAGTCATGAAGAATCTTTGACACATAGGTATTTGACATAACCAGAAGGTTGCCAGGGGCTAAAAGTCAACTATTAAAATTGTGGATAGGCAAATGGGTCACTAGCAGATTCTTCTAACTCTGCTGAGAAGATAAAATATTCTAGAAATGAATGGAAAATTCACAAAGAGAAAGAATTAAATATTTGAAGTTCTGTTGAACTACAGCAAAAGTGCAATCAATTCATTTGTAAAATAATAAGGAGAATTAGCAAATTTGGAAGCACTTTCATTTAGAAAAATTAAAACAAAACATATGAATAAACAAAAACAGGTTTCAGTGCCTACATGACAATTTAGATCTCTCTGGAGTGTAGTGAATGAGCTATTGAGTTCTATTTAATGATTTCAGAATTATTTTCAGAACGGAATTAGATTTTGCTTAATATTCAAGTCCATAGATTCTTATAGAAAACCATTTAATAAGGGACTGTGCAAAAGAGATTTTTCCAATAACTCTTTTCTCACATCTCACATTGACTTTTCCACTGCCAACTTCATTGAAGAACCAATTCTGATGACTAATTTCTCATTACAATTGCCAATACCACCATCTTTTCAGTCCATAAATCAATAAAATTTTCAGTTGTGCTTTCTAATCTCTCTTTGTCTCTAGGTTTTCCTACTTTCATAATATTGTCAAATTTCCTTTAGTTTCTCCCATTAATAAATCAGTAAACTACAAATTCTTCAATGAATTACACATCACAAAATCTGAAGATGTTAAGGTTTTGGATGTCAGAATGTATCCCCTATACCTGATCAGCTTAATTCTCAAAGGGCTGTAAATACATTACTTGAAATCTGAAGTCTTAGTGAACCATGCGTCACTAATCTCTTCTGTTGGTAGAGTCAAGAAATAACATTTTTTAAACTGCAGGTTGTTGCCTTGAATAAAGCCCCATGAATTTCTTCTGTTTTGGTTCAAAAATATGTATGAGTTTAGCTGTCTTTTACCTTAGGATATATTTACTAGGTGACTCAAGACAATCAACTATTTTGCTTTATTTTTTCATTGATAAACCTTAGATACCTGCTAGATACCTTAAAAATAAAAGTTTTATTTTAAGACTTAGTATGAGATAGAGGCTTTCACAAGAGAGAGAGAGAGAGAGAGAGAGAGAGAGAGAAAATAAAGAGAGAGAGAGGCCAAAGCATTACACTGGTATGTGGGAATCCTTAGGTGTTCTCTTTACCAACTAAGCTAGTTCCCTGTATATGTTCAGACAGAATTTTGAACTATTTACATCAGTCTCTAGACAAAAGCCTAACTGAGAATTTTTTTTTTTTATTTAAGAAAGGATTAATTAACAAAACCATAGGGTAGGAGGGGTACAACTCCACACAATTCCCACCGCCCAATCTCCATATCCCACCCCCTCCCCCGATAGCTTTCCCATTCTCCATCCCTCTGGGAGCATGGACCCAGGGTCATTGTGGGTTGCAGAAGGTGGAAGGTCTGGCTTCTGTAATTGCTTCCCCGCTGAACATGGGTGTTGACTGGTCGGTCCATACTCCCAGTCTGCCTCTCTCTTTCCCTAGTAGGGTGGGTCTCTGGGGAATGTTATGCATGTAAAAAAAAAAAAAAAAAAGAAGAAGTAGAAACGCAAAGCAGAAATTGACTGAGTTTGGAGTATGGCACCAAAGTAAGAAAGCAGAAGTACACTAGAGTTTGCAGTGAGTACCTCCCTAATACTTCCTCTCCACTTTTCCAAGCTTTGGGTCCATGATTGCTCAACAATTTGTTTGGCTTTGTATGTTAACTCTCTTTTCAGTCACCAGGTTCCAGGTGTCATCAGGATGCCGGCCAGGCTTCCCTGGATTGAAGACCCCCACCAATGTGTCCTGGAGCTCAGCTTCCCCAGAGACCCACCCTACTAACTGAGAATTTTATGGGAATTATAATAAATCTGTGTTTCTTGATTCAAGATATTTAAATTTAAAAAATTGAAAACTTAAACTTTAATTTTAGTACTGGTAATAATCAATATATTTTCTTGAAAACTGTGGAAATATAAACTTTTGAGCAATTCAGCACTGAAATGGACTACGTGGGACATAGAAATGGGTCATTGAATGAATACCTGTCTTGCAACTTCCATGGCCCATGTTCAACTCTCAGCACTACACAGAAGGTATATGGCCTGGAGGAAGCTCCCAAGTTGTGGCGCCCCTCCTTCTCTCTGTATGTCTTTTTATCTTTCTATTTGAATGGGGGAAAAAAAGAAGTGACCTGACTTAGAGTGATAAAATCACACAAGGGCGAAGCTTCATTTATGTCAGTGAGTAAAGAAAATACTTATTCTGGATACTAGACACATGCATGACTGTGCATACATCTAAATTAAATATATATATATATACATATATTTATTGAATTATCCTTTCATTTTTAAATTATATAAGTTTCACATATGCATCATTGACAATCAACATGTGCAAACTATTCTCTACTGGACTTCCATCAAATTCCATAATACATATTCACCTAATATTTTCCATTCCCTAGTTCCAGACTATTTCCAGATAAATAAAATAAAATAAAATGTTGGTGTTCTAGCAAATGATATCTGAGTCTTTCTGCCTTCATCTGTTCATTTACATTAGCAAATTTAATACTTTTATTAAGTCAGAAAAATCACTCTGTAATATAAAAATAGAAAATAATTTATTTCTTTTTGATGTTGGTATTCTTTGAATATTCAGTTTGTGTGACTCCCTTCCACCTAAAGACAAAATGAGCATAGCTGACCAATTCTCACATACCCATTTTCATGGGTGAATGCCTGAAAAACTTACTCTCATTTCAGTCCTTTGTAGAAACTCATCCCTCCAGTACAGGAACATTAACATATTTTTCCAAAATTCTTCTTTAATTACATCTCTGAGAATTCCAATAAAGATGACTTGTAAGTATAGGGAAGACCATGGGAATTACTAAAGCACTCCATGATTTGGAGAAATAGAAATGTTCTTTTTGAAAACTGGCAGCATCATATATCATGTTCCCTTCTGTAATTACTTTGGACCTTCTTATTATTTCTAAAGGTCGTTCGTATATTTGTATGCCTCCGTTGACTAGTCCTTGGTACATTTCAAGCTAAATAATTATTGTTTTCATATAAAATATTTTCCCACTCAAGCAGGATTTTAAATTTTCTGAGGAATCCCTCAGTAACAGAGTATAGGTGAGTTCCTTCTCTGTAAAATAAAGTCTACTTAGATGGAAATATTTGCTTAATACTATGTAAACAGTGAGTAGCATAGCCAAAGCCAAAACTGTGGTTATTTTTATTTTATATTTTACATTTTATTGGGGGTTTATGGTTTATAGTATACTTGTTATCACATAAGCATAAACACACATCTGTCCCTTGATACCTGTCTAGGAAACACACCTAATGTCCCTTCATCCTGTCCCTCTCCCTCCCTCTCTCCCCAGATTCCTTTGTTTTAGTGCAATAAGCCATGCCAAGTCTAAGTTTCACCTCACGTTTCCCCCTACTATTCTTTATTCAAGTTCCGTCTATAAGTGAGATCCTTATACTTGGAATATTCATTAACTTTTATTAAGATTTAAAATCTGAAAACAGTCACTTCATTTCACCGCCGTTTGGGTAAAATATGTCCTGTGAGTTTTCAGTATATACCAGACAACATGTAGGCCAAAGAAGTAAGAGAACTTCTATCTGTTCTGAGCATAAGATTTTGATGAAGTGCAGATGCTCCTGTACACACTTTAGCTGCTTTCAGGCTTCTTTTCAATCAAAAAGAGGCAAAGAGAGAAAGATGCCATCACACTGGAATTCAACTCAACCTGCTACTAAGACTTGTACTCTAAGCCAATATGAAATTACATTTATATTACAAGCATTTTATTATCTTTTTAATGGATAAAATGTGGCTCAACTTTACTTAGTGACTCATCATAATTTAGTATTCAGTATTTCATAATTCAATGATGTGTAAACATTAGTGGAGTGAATATTCAACATCATAGAAAAAATTCTAAACCTGAGTAAACTTATATGATAGCTACAAATAAAACAAAGAGTGGCTAATTAAAACACAAAAATTAAAAAAGAGATAGTTTTAAAAATTGCTGTTTTGAAAAGACTGTAGTGCTGAGGGACAAGGTACTCACAGAAAATAGAAGTGGTTACATGTGGGCTGCAGCTCCAGGTCCCCTGCCCCCCTGAGCACTGGAAATAAAAGTCAGAGCACCCCCTGGCAGTCCTGGGGTAGCTTGGTGTGTTGAGGGCAAGTGCTCAGAGAGACAAGCAGTCAGCTCTGGGTAAGCCTCAGTGGGGCAACTCATTTATTGAAGGAGAAAGCAAGCAGATATACCCATTGCACAGGTAAAAGGTTAAGGTAATCATTAACCCAAACACAAAGCAACAGAATGCATAGTCACATTTTGACCTGCAAACTATTTGATCACAAGTGAAAGGGTACCATATAAGATTTGATCACAAGCTCACAATGCAATTTAACCCAGGGGTAAATTATAGGCACTTCAGAGGAGGGGAAGGAGGAGGGGGCAGTTGAGTAACAGGATGTTTGTGGTGGTTTTCAAGTTTGGCCATACACAATATACAGTAATGAATGGCCTTGGTCTTAAGGGGAGAGGTGGGCATGTGCAGAAAGGTATCTCCCATCCAGAGAAGCCATTCCTCATAGTTCACATGATCAGGAGAACCTGCTATTGTCTTGACCTAGAGAGGGGAAAGCCTGGGGTTGACCTGCTTGGACTTCATTGAAACAATGACCTGCATTTCCCTGGGCAGTGGGTTCACTCCCCAACATTAGTGAGTTCACTCTCCAACAGTTACAGGTATGGCTTGGGAAGGTAGAGGTGGGCCTGGGTCTTAAAACTTAGAATCTATGTGAGCTCAGGCTCTCTCTATCCAGATATCATCATGTGAGTATGAACTCTGTTCATCTCTTTCTTTCATGCCTTAAAATGTGAATAAATATTAGTCAAGCCAGGCAGGGAACAAAACCTGAAATCTTCTAATATTTATTGAGGGAAGGAAAGGCTGATGTTTGTTCCTCCAGTATTAAAGTTTTATCACACATTATCTCAACAAAGAATTGTAGAGAGAACATGATTTTTAAGTATTTTAAACTTTTATTTGAGAAAATTGAGAACATTCACGTTAGTGAAAGAGAGAGAGAGACAGAAACAGAGCCATATTGAGAAAGAGAGCTACCTTGGTCCTCAACAGTAGGATGGATGGATTATTATTTTATTTTTTTGGTTTATATAGGGGATTAATTAATAAAACAAAGTGTTAAAAAATAAAGATGTTAAAATAATAAAGATGGCTAATTTTTTTATTTTAAAATTTTCTTTATTGGTATATTAAGCATTTACAGTCAACAGTAAAATCAAATACTTTGTATATGTGTAACATTGCTCAGTTTTCCACATAACAATCCAACCCCCACTAGGTCCTCCTCTACCATCATGTTCCAGGAGCTGAATGCTGTCCCCACCCCCACCCAAGTCTTTTACTTGGGGCAATACACCACCTCCAGTCCAAGTTCTGCTTAGTGTTTTTCCCTTCTGTTCTTATTTTTCAGCTTCTATGAGTGAGATCATCCCGTATTCTGTTATAAGCCATATGTGTGTGTGTGTGTGTGTGTGTGTGGTTGATTGTGGCAAATTACTTTAGTTCTTGAATATTTGAAAAAAACCTTTATTTCTCCCTTATATTTGAAGGATAATTTTTCAGGATACAATATTTGTGGCTGGAATTCCCTCTCCTTTACAACTCTGAATATCTCTGAATATGTCTTTACACTCGTTCCTTGCCTCTAGAGCTTGTAAAGAGAAATCCGATGAAAGTCTTCTAGCACTGCTTTTGTAAGTAACTTCTTTCCTTTCCCTAGCATTCAGAAAAATTTTTTTCTTTGTTGTGGACTTTTGATAGTTTTACAATAATGTGCCTTGGTGTTGGTCTTTTTGTATTTATAAATCTGGTTGATCATTCTACCTCTTGAATGAGAATGTTTTGATAATTTCCTAAGTGAGGGGAGTTCTCAACTAAAATTGCCCTGAAAATGGACTCTGGGCCTTTGGCTTTGTCCTCCTCTTCAGATTTAACTATCACACTTATATTCGATCTTTTGATGGAGTCTGCAATTTCACAGAGAGTTGCTTTAGTCTTTTGAAACCATTCCTCTCTCTCATCTTTGAATTGAAAGAGTGGGATGGTCATATCTTCTAGATTGGAGATAATTCCTTCTGAATGTGTGGATCTACTTGCTATGTCTTCTACCTGGGCATGGATTGCATTTAGAGTGTTTTTCACTCCTGGAGTTCTGACTGAAGTTTTTCTTTCAAGATTTGAAGATTCTTAGTGATCTCTGTTATAAGTTCCTCTCTCATGTGTTTTAATTCCATAGTAACATGCTTTTTTAATTCTTGCTTAAATTCTTGGAGATTCCTCATAATGAGCTCTGTGTAGTCTGTCTGTGAGAGTTTCTCTAAACCTGTGATTCCTTGGAATTTCTCTGTTTCATTTCTGTCTGGCTCATACTGCATAGTTGGCTGTTTAGTTCTGTTTGCTTGTGCATTGTATGTGCTGGTTATTGATGGCCAGCAGGTGGTGCTATTGTGATCTCTACGTTTCTTTTTTTTTTTTTTTTTATTTAAGAAAGGATTAGTGAACAAAAGCATAAGGTAGGAGGGGTACAACTCCACACAATTCCCAACACCCAATCCCCATAACCCACCCCCTCCCCTGATAGCTTTCCCATTCTCTATCCCTCTGGGAGCATGGACCCAGGGTCGTTGAGGGATGCAGAAGGTAGAAGGTCTGGCTTCTGTAATTGCTTCCCCGCTGAACATGGGCGTTGACTGGTCGGTCCATACCCCCAGTCTGCCTCTCTCTTTCCCTAGTAGGGTGTGACTCTGGGGAAGCTGAGCTCCAGGACACATTGGTGGGGTCTTCAATCCAGGGAAGCCTAGCCAGCATCCTGGTGGCATCTGGAACCTGGTGATTGAAAAGAGAGTTAACATATGAAGCCAAACAATTTGTTGAGCAATCATGGATCCCAAGCTTGGAATAGTGGAGAGGAAGTGTTAGGGAGGTACTCACTGCAAACTCTAGTGTAGTCCTGCTTTCAGGTATATATTTTGCAGTAGTTTATGGATACGTGTGCACATAAGCTCTCTCTCACAGAAACTGGTGTATATCTAGGTTATGGGACTTTGTTAGAAAGTGAACTACCTGAGATGAAATTAGAGTGTACTATTAAAGGAAAGGTCTCACCTGAGTAATGAAGCTGAAGGGTTGTCATTCCACACGTGAAGTCTCTGGATACAGTCTGAGGTGAAGCATGTTGAGGTAGCAATCGTTGCTTTGGTTAGATTGTGATCGGCAGATGCAATGTTATTTGGTTTGGATTGGGGGATGCATACGGGACAGTGGGCCCTATCCAAGGGTTCCAGGACTGGGGGGAGTAGGGGCTCTATAGTGAAGATGTGAGGTTCCTGCTGTCTTAGGGTTCAAAAAGACACTCAATAGTTAATATTATCATCACATTATTTGTTAATTGGGTTAACTTTGAAAAGTCCCTTTGTTATGGTTTGCTGGACAGTACCCAGTATCTTGTATATAGCTGTGCTATTGGAAGCTTCTAATCTACTTGGTCTAGGCTTTTGAGAGAGTCCGCATATCAAATACATAGCCTATATATTAAAAAGATTCAGTTTGTCTTTTGAGAAACTTTGAGACATACAATTGATTTCCCCCTCTCATATTAATTAGCTACTGATTTATATGTCTACATTTTGCTAGGAGTGTACATAAACACCATTCCCACCACCAAAGGACTGTGACCCATCCCTCCCGCCCACTCCCACCCCCCACTGGCCCAGGAAGCTACATGCCTACCCCTCACCACTGGGTTTTTACTTTGGTGCCCTACTTACAATTTGATCAGGTCCTGCTTTTAGTTTCCCTTTCAGATCTTCTTAGTCAGCTTCTGTTGATGAGTGGGATCATCCCATACTCATCTTTATCTTTCTGACTTAGTTCACTTAACATAATTCCTTCTAGCTCTGTCCAAGATGGGTCAGAGAAGGTGGGTTCATTGTTCTTGATAGCTGCATAGTATTCCATTGTTTATATATACCACAGCTTTCTCAGCCACTCATCTGTTGTTGGGCACCTGGGTTGCTTCCAGGTTTTAGCTATCATGAATTGTGCTGCTATGAACATAGGAGTACACACCTCTTTTTGGTTGGGTGTTATGGAGTCCTTGGGGTATAACCCCCGTAGAGGAATTATTGGGTCATATGGAAGGTCCATGTCTAGCCTTCTGAGAGTTTTCCAGACTGCTCTCCACAGAGGGTGTACCAATTTACATTCCCACCAGCAATGTAAAAGGGTTCCTCTGTCCCCACATCCTCTCCAGCATTTGTTGCTGCTGTCCTTTTTGATGTATGCCATTCTTACAGGAGTGAGGTGGTATCTTAGTGTTGTCTTGATTTGCATTTCTCTGATAATCAGTGACCTAGAGCAGTTTTTCATATGTTTGTTAGCCTTTTGGATCTTCTCTGTGATGAATGTTTTGTTCATTTCCTCTGCCCATTTTTGGATGGGGTCATTTGCTTTTTTGCGGCTAAGTTTGCTGAGCTCTTTATATATTTTGGTGATTAGTTTCTTGTCTGATGTCTGGCATGTGAAGATCTTCTCCCATTCTGTGAGGGGTCTCTCTGTTTGTTTAATAGTTTCTTTGGATGTGCAGAAGCTTTTCAATTTGATGTAGTCCCATTGGTTTGTTTCTGCTTTGGTCTTCCTTGCAATTGGGTTTGATTCATCAAAGATGTCCTTGAGGTGTATGTGGGAAAGTGTTTTACCAATGTTTTCCTCTAAGTATTTGATTGTTTCTGGTCTGACATCTAGGTCTTTGATCCATTTGGAGTTGATTTTTGTTTCTGGTGAGATAAAGTGGTTCAATTTCATTCTTCTGCATGTTTCAACCCAGTTTTTCCAGCACCATTTATTGAAGAGAGCCTCCTTTTTCCATTTAATCCTTTGGGCCCCCTTATCAAAGATTAGATGCCCATAGGTGTTGGGATTTACTTCTGGGCTTTCAATTCTGTTCCACTGGTCTGTATCCCTATTTTTGTTCCAGTACCATGCTGTTTTGATGATGATGGCTTTATAATATAGTTTAAGGTCTGGGAGTGTGATGCCTCCATTTCTGTTTCTTTTCCTTAAGATGGTTTTGGCAATTCTAGGTGTTTTCATACGTTTCTATTATTTGTATGATCTGCCGTGGGTTGGATGGTGTGGGGGGTTCTTTGCTTTGAGCTGTCTTGTAGTCACAAATGCCCTGTTTTATGTTATATCTTTGTTGTACATTCAGAAGGCTAAAGCTCCTGTGAGTCAAAGACTGAGAGGTTTTACTGGATCAGGAAAGAGAGTAACTCCCAAATATGGGAAAGGTGTATAAATATTGTTGACTATAATCCCCATTGATTTGATGTGATCTGGGACCCACATTCAGCTTAGGAGCCTGTGTAACCTCTGCATCCCTGTAGATCTGAGTTCACATTCTGTGGTCATGAGTATGAACATTCCAAGCTGCCCCAATATCAGGACCCATCTTCCTCAAGTGTAGCATGGAGTGTGTTGTCCATCCTTCCTTTGGAGGATGGATCATTCTTTACCATTGTTGATCCAAGTTGAGGGCAAGGTCCTATGGGGGCCCACAAAGGGGTCTATTGTGTTGTTCCTGATAGAAATGACTGGTAACAATGGAGAGAGGGATTTATTTGAGATATAGTCCCATCTTGTCTGTTTGGGAATCTCAAGTCTCCTCAAATAAGGCCCCAGCTGATGGGGTGGCCTGATAGTGACTAAAGAGTTATTGTTAAAATATGCCAGTCTCTTACCCTTATTCAACTTTTGCAGTCCTTGCTTTGATGAGGTTAGCTTTGGAGTGAGTGATAAAACTGTAATAGGAAGTAGGTGAGAAGGGTATCTAAGTCTAAGTAGACACTATTTCATTATGAACTTTATACTGACTCACTGTAGACTATTGTGTACTTTTACTTTCAGGTATATATTTTGCCCTAATTTATGGATACATGTGAACATATGCTCTATCTCATGGGGAACCTGTTTTTCCATAAGAGACCCAGATTCAAGATCCTATACACTAAATGAGATACTACAGTCCTGTGGGGTGGTGGTGCTGTGGTGTGTCTCTCCCTCCCTATTTTCTAAAAAAGTATATAAATAAAAAACATAGTAGAGCTCTAAAATGATGAAATAAGAGAGTAGTTGAAAGAAATAGACTGGCCCAGCAATATAGCTCACTTAGATAATGTGAGCCTTTGCTATGCGCATGACATAGGGTGCTGTGATTTCATTCACACACACACACACACACACACACACACACACACACACACACACAGTCTCTCTTTCTCTCTCTCTAGCTGCTACTCTATACCAAAAATTAATTGATAAATGAGAAATAATGAATGAAATACAAAGAATAAAAATAATCTGATATTTATATGACAGAAGAATATGTCATCCAGGTAAGTGACAACTGGAGGAATAATTAGACCTTGCAACACTTTATATCATGCTACTCATAAAATATTGTATCTGGAACCATAGAATAACTCATCTGTAGTCATGAAACAAAATACAGAATTACCATGGACAAGACAGCAGTGTTCTGATCTCCATGACCTTGAACAATTCATTGCAAATGACCTCCATTCATCATCTATGAAATACAGAGATTGGTTTACAGGCTGTCTGTGATTCTTTCTAACTGTATAATTGTGTGGAGCATCAGCTTTTTCTTATGTTGAATGAGAATTTAAACTTTATTGCTAATAATACATGTTCTTTTGAAGTGTGATATCAGTTTATCATTATCTTTTACATGGCTAGATTAATTTTTTTACAGCAAATGCTTCCTTTATATATGATTCAATTTTGAAAACATGGAGGAACTAGAGGGGAAATTCAATGTAATACTTTAAAGCAAATATTTAAATGTTCATAATGCCCCTGTCTCTCCAAATTACTGCTTTGGTTCTGACACAGAAGGCGTAATTTGATTGATTGTCAGAGAAATTATACTGTACTGCAGTAATGTAGAATCAGACTCCTCTGTGTGTAATACCGTAAGAAGTCAGGGCCACTGAAGCATATTAAAAAGGCAAATTGCCTCCATCTTAGCTCAACCAACACTCTTAAATTTGAGCCACCTTTTTAAGTCTGGGAATTTTTGGAAATGAAGCAATTCAGGAGGTATCAGAGATCTTACAGGGTTGTGACTCTAAACAATAAATATTTTATTTTGGCAGAGACGAGCTATGACACAAGAGGATTCAGAATCAGGCTAGAACTTACCCTGTTAGAGCCATGAATTGAACTAAGGCTTGGACCTTGCTGTTGACTGATCTAGCCTGCCCATCTTTCATTTATTTTCTTTACTCTATATTGCTTTTAAAAAAGGAAAAGTGGATTTCTAGGATGACACTATGGTGACCTAATCATAGGAAGTTGGCTGTCTTCCAGAAAACAAATATTATAACACATTTTTGAGAATCCCATCAGAGAACAACTGGCATTTCTGATAAAGAAAGGAACGTCACTACCTGAAGATTGGTGATTGATATGGACAGCAGAAGGAGCAGGAGAGGAAGAGAATGATTATAGCAGAAACAGAGCACTCCATTGCTGGCAGATGCTGTATTTGAAATTTTTTCAAATCCATATGACAGATTTAAAGGACCTACATAGGACCAAGTGACATTTAAAAAAAAAATGGAGCTTGGCACTGTTATTTAGAATTCTAGAAGCCTACTAGCAATCTACAGAACTCCAACTCTTCATCTACACTACTCCAGCCTTTAGGTTCATGATTCATCAACAACTTGTTTGGCTTTATATGTTAACTCTCTTTTCAGCCACCAGGATCCAGATGCTACCATGATGCCAACTGGCCAATGTGTCCTGGAGCTCTGATTCCCCAGAACCCTGTCCCACTAGGGAAAAAGAGAGACAAGCTGGGAGTACGGATCAAACTGTCAATGCCCATGCTCAGAAGGGAAGTAATTACAGAAGCCAGACCTTCCACCTTCTGCATCCCACAATAACCTTGGATCCATACTCTCATCTGTTGTTTCCATAATTCTGCTAGCCCTTTCCTCCATAGTTTTCATTTCTGTGATTATTAGGTTTATTATTGCTTGCATACTTTTCTTATCTATTGTTACTTCTAACTGATTTGGAGTTTCTTCTGGGATCCTATCTTTATTCATTGTGGTAGCAGTCTTATTTGCTCTTGATTTAACCTTTTTTTTTTAATTTATGTGTTTTTTCATTTTTCTGTTCTGTTGTTCTTCAGTTGTTGTGTTTTGAGTATAAGCCACGCTATACTAAAGACCTTTATGACAAACACAGTCACCAACCTCAGAAATTACAACAATAGTAACTGAAACAAGGATTAATGCAGTTCAACCAATACCAGTTAGCAAAACAACACCTCCAATCCAAGAAAAAATAGCAACCAAATCCAAAAGAAAAAGAAAGAGAAATGAAAAAAGGGAAAATAAGAATAAACAATTATGCAAATCTACTGTCCACTATAAATTCTAGGGATACCAAGAGGAGAAAGGGAAGTAGAGAAGAGAGACACACATGCACAGACAGTCCACTCTGAGTCAAATTTCTTCCCCCAAATAATTCACAAGTGAATACCATTGAATTCAGAAAGCAAAAGAAGGAGAAAGGAAGAAAAGAAGACAAGAACAAGAAAAAAAAAGAGCAGTGAAAGGAAAAATATTTTGTTTTTTCAATTAGCTCGGAGGAGGAAAAAGGAGAGTCCATGGAAGAGGTACAGAGAAACAAATTCCTCTGACAATGAACCCAGTCACCTAGCAATGGAAAAAAACAACAGTTAAAAAAAAAAAGCCTCCTGTTAGTCTTAACACAGGCAAGGATGAATCCCTGATTGGTCAGGTATTTTGTCACTCAAATACAGCTCCAGCCACTTAAAAGAGAGAAAGAGAGATAGAGAGAGAGAGAGAGAGAGAGAGAGAGAGAGGGAGAAGGAAAAGGCTTGGAATGACACACCTGGTGAGTCAGGAATCTTGGTGAAGAAAATAGCTCAGTGGGAAGCCTGCTAGGAGTGGCTGTCCAACCCCTGGGGGCTGGTTTTGGGGTGGGGTGGAGGGGTGAGCTCAGAAATAATCAAAATATTTCCTTTCTTTGTCCCTCTGGCCTCCATTTTCCAACTCAAGTGAATTATAGAAGTTCTCCTTGGTGTCATCCTGAGGACCCCTTATTCACCATCCTGCTGAAGGCCCAGTATCTTACCCTATCCAGAGAATCCCAGGTCACAAGTTGCTGCCTGTTGGAGCTCACGTCAGCTGCTGCTTGCAAGTCTCCACCTTGGCTCTGCCCCCGAAATATAACAACTCCATCTGAAAAACAAATATAGGAATTATAGTGGTCTTAGAAGCAGAGGAGAGAAAGAAAGAAGCAGAAACCACATTCAAAGAATAATAGCAGAAAAATCTTACAAATCTGAGATATGGTCAGGATGTGGATGTTCAGAAAGCAGAGAGAATTCCCAAATTCCTGAACCTAAACAGACCTATACCAAGACCTATCATTGTGAAACTATCAAATGTCAAGGACAATGAAATATATATATATTACCAGGGAAAATATGAAAGTGACATAAATGTAGCATAGTGGGACTCACATCAGATTTTCTGTAGGAACCATGGAGGCCAGGAGAGGATGGAGTAGTATATTCAATGTTTTAAATGACAATAACTCCCAGTCACACTTTCTAGCCCTTTTCTTTACCCTGTAAGACTATCATTCAGATATGAAGGAGTAATCAATACATACCAGACATACAAAATCTGAAGGAGTTTGTCTTTATCATACCTGTCATATAAGAGTAACTGAAAGGAGTGTCGCAGAGAATGAAACAAGGGACTCTCAGCAAAATGATACACAGTAAAGCAGACCTAGAGACACAAGCAGGTGTTTTGCAGACACCTATTATGGTAAGATAGACAGTTGTACCCATGTGCCTACAACTGTACTGTAACCATTAGCCACCTAAAAAGGAAAAATGTAACAGTATGACCCAGCTTAAATACTGAAAAAAAAAATTAAACAACTTTAAAGTATGAAGGAATAAAAAGAAATAGTGAGTGTTCAAGCAAAGAATGTTGAGACAAGAAGAGCTTAAAAGGGATCTTTGAATGTATTTATAAGTGTATAAATTTATATGTTATTACACTGTATGTCTAACATCCATACAGTCCTGTGTGTCTTTTTAAATTATGTTGTTTTCTTTCTAGTACTTTCTTAAATTTTGTTTTTCTCATATATCTTATTATAGATAATACTTTGAGGTTCTTTAATTTGACATTTGTGTTCTAGGACACTTATTGTTATAGTTTATATCTGTTACCAAATAACTTGCATTTCTCTGAAAGACAACTACTAGATGGTTTTACTCATATATGCACTATAAAGAACTGAAACATTTAAACTTGTTTAAAAGAAAAAAAAGAAGAAGTAAAACAATCTCTACGGTTTTGTGAAAGTTATAGTAGTTATCCTGAGGAAGAGAGTCAAGGTGAGTAGGGAAAAGCATAGAACTGTGGTGGTAGATGTGGTATGGAACTAAACCCTATAATCTTATGAGCTGGTAAACTATTAATAAATAACTAATAAAAACTAAAATAGAGGTGTAAAATTAAAAATAAAAAAGACCTAGGAATACCAGGAGGACACCACATCAAATGTAGAGGAAATGATGGAGTTGTAAAGCCTGGTTTTAAAACTCCTAGTAACAATCACCAGTGTATGACAAAAGTAATCATTCAGTGTTTTGTGTCAAACAAGATGTTTACACAACTTCAAATAATGTCCCCAACCCACAAATCATTTATCTATAATAAAATAATAACTTTTAAAAGTAATAACTTTATAGTAGAGAAATCTGGAAGAAACCTAGTAGGCAAGTGATTAAAGTTTACCCCACAAATAATGTCATTATTATGGTGTTCCTCACAAAAAAAGTCTATAATCTATATCTCATCACATGGAAATATGACAATCCCACATGTAGAAATATGCAATAGTAGTGGCTGCACTAGATACACAAAATAACTAGCTTAATTATTTTGCTCCTTTTCCATGTATGTGACCCAGATTTGAACCTGACCCCCACTATTATTGTAGGTGCTCACATGGATGACTGAATGGATATTTGTACTAAAGAACACATATTTACTACAATCTACAATAAATATTCATGGTTGACCATGTAAATATTCTTTCCAACTTCTAATTACTGAAGCCCTATTTGTGCTGATAGGTTTACTTCTCAGGTGAATATTTGTTAATTTTTATTTTAGAAGGCAGTATCTAGCCTAATTATGTTCTATCAAACATGAGAAAAAAGAAAAATAGAGGTTGAGTGGTAGTGCAGTACATTAAATGCACATGCCGTGAAGCACAAGGACTAGTTCAGGGATCCTGGTGCGAGCCCATCCCCCCCGCCCCCCCACCCCCCGCTCCCCACCTGCAGGGAAGTGGCTTCACAGGTGGAGAAGCAGGTCTGCAAGTGTCTGCCTGGAGCCATTTCTCTGCTTGATAATCTTTGACACAATGGAAGCCCTCGAGACAAGCTTTCATTTCCCCCACGGGCAGACCATTTCCCCTCAGGTAGACCATTTATCAGAAATCAAGTGACACAACACATAGTTGTGGTAACAAACATGGTTTTGGCCATTGTATGTTGCAAGGAACATTCCACTTTGATGATTGCTCCCCCCCTCCTCCTCCTCCAGCACTTCCCCCTTCCCCAAAGCCTTATAATGCCTGTGAACACAATAAAATTTTGCAGCTTGATCAGAATTCTGTCTTGCTGTCATTCTTTCGTGTCTCTTGTCCATGTCATTCCAGGTCCCGAGGTTCCTAGCCCCTGTTCATCGCCAAACTGGCTGGGGCATCTGGTGCCCGAACGTGGGGCAAAGAAGCCTTCTGGACCTAGGAACACCACTGATTGAGAGGATAGGTCTATCCGAATTTAATGAGCCACTACGGCCGAGGGGGTAATGCAAAGGCTCGCATAGATCGCCATGGAACTGCCCGGCCGTGAGTCGCATCTGGAGGAGTGTCACAGATGCGAGTGTCACTACCATGGGACATGAATTTAGTAAACAAGACTTGTTTATTAAAGGACTCAGGGGGTCCCTCAAGACACGAGGAATAAGGGTTAAGAAAAAGGATCTCAAGAAGTTTTTTTTTTTTTATTTTGTGAGTGATGTTTGTCCATGTTTTCCCTTAGAGGGGAGTATTGATGAAAAAAGATGGGCTAGAGTAGGAAACTGTTTAAGAGATTTTTATGAGACCTTTGGTCCAGAAAAAGATTCCAGTCCAGGCTTTTTCTTATTGGAATTTAGTAAATGATATACTCAAAGTCTATAAACATTGTCCTGATGTACAGTGAGTCATGAGAAAGGGAGAAAAAGTCTTACAGGGACACTCCCAGCCCCCTTCTGTTTTTGAGTCTGTCTCTATTCCCATGCCTGATTCAGGAGACCCTGCCCCTGAGGCCACCTGCTAAGTTCCCTCCTGTTAAGATTTACCCCTCTTTGACAACCTTAAGACCCCCCACTAAAGATGGGCCTGATGATAGTCTTTCTCCTGAAGAGGCCTTATCCCTTGATGAAGAGATGGCCAAATATCATAATCCTGACCGGCCACCCCTACGCTCTTCCTTGTCCAGACTGCCTCCCTACACCACCGCCCCTCCGTTTTGTGCTCTGGTCCTTGACTTGGCCAATAATACTGATAAGACCACCAAGGCTAAAACTCAACTAGCACAAAAAACAGATTCCCTTAGAAAATTAGTAGAAGAAAAATGAGAGCATTTACAATTAGTTAAATAACTGTGGGATCTTGATTTGGCATTATCTTAAAACTAGCAAGCCAAAAAAAGATCCAGGTTTTTCCCTCTGGCTTCCCACAGAGCTCTCAGAAAGCGCTAAACCAATTCTGAGTGAGATCTTATCTGGCTAGCAAGCTATTTAGAGAAAGAATGAAATCATTCAAACAAGACGTTCTCTTTAACTTAAAAGCTATTAGAGAACCAGTACACACTTTTGATAGAAATTTAATGATTTGTTTCTTTAAAACTGTAAAATGTACCTTAGCCCAGAAAAAGAACTTTCAAAAATTTTTCTCCTCACTTCTCCGTGCGTGGTGGTAAACTAAGCCAACCTGTTCCGTCCACACAGCTAATCATGGCACAGAGCTCCTGCTCCACAGATTGGCAAACACTGCATTCAATCATTCTTAGCCACAAATGCCCCTCCTGGGAGGCTGTGAGTTAGAAATCCAAAAGCCGCTTTTCAAAGGGAAAATTTTTCTTTTCACCAAGAATGTCTGTTTTAAGTCTGTACCTTGTCTTCAATAATGTGTGTTAACCCCTAAGTAACTAAAGTTTGTTTTAAGTTTTAAATAAGATTTAGTTAAGCTAAATGTGGTTTTAAAGATCCCGACTCATAGAGTTGGCACACCTTTACCAGAGTAAAATATAGGACAGTTTCATCCTTCTGATAGCTAATATCAGCATCAATTCATTAGTTAAAAGATTTTCTGAGATATCTAGGCATGGTAAAATGTTTCTACAGTATCTCTCACTCTTGTGAGAATTGTAATCTTACCAGCACCCCAATACCAACTGCCACTGTTTGTAACAAATTCCATGTTTGACTGGCTTTCTAATAACTCAGTCCAAAAAAAAAGGGGGGTTAAATGTGGTATTCCTGGCCTGATAAAAATTTTTGTTCAACAGATGTGATTCAAAAAAATTATTTAGTGTAAAATGGTCATCTAAAAGAAATGTTAACAGTAAAAATTTATTTTGAACATTTCAGCTATGAGGTTTATCTTAGCCTTTTAAGTTACCTATCCAAATCAAAGTAAAAGATAAATTAAGTTGTGTACCCACCCTTGTTCATAGCTGCCCTAAGGGTGTGATAGCTTTGTGATAAGCAAAGATCCTAACAAAGTTTAACGTTTTACTTAAAATTGTTTAAGTGACTCAAAAAAAAAAAAAGGTTTTAAAATACTTTCTCAACTAAACAGGCAAAACTGGCTTGGGTTAGTAAAAGATAACACAATAGTTATGTTAATTATTTACATGCCAGAGGCTTTTGCTCTGGTTTTCCTCTTTATATCTTTCTGCTTTTAAAAATTATCTGGTTTGTCTTAAGACGCTGTCAGAGATTTATTCTTGGCAAATGGTGTTTTTGGTCTGATAGAAGATTTGTTTTGGCTAATCCTGATTTAACAAAATTATTATTTTGAACATTTAAGTTATGAGGTTTTATTTTAGCCTTTTAAGTTGCCATATTAGAGTTCTAAGGAGCAAAATCTTTTAAGAGTTTTATATCTATGCTTACTCATGATAGTCTTGTGATGAGTAAAGATCTTAGTAAACTAAAGTTATAATAGTGTGCTTAAACTGTCTAATCAGTTTAAAATAATGCTAAAAAATGGTAAACATTTTATCATGTCAACACATTAGGTATTGGCTTTCTATTACATATTGGTATATTTTAATAAAGAGCCTTCTAAAATCATGTAAAAGAACTCAAGCCAATTCTAACCATTAGATCATCAATTAACTTGGTACAAGTTCTCTCCCTAAGTAAATAATTATAGGTACATCTGCACATGAAGAACTGACTGCTCATACGGTAAGATTTAAAACTAAACATTTTTCTTTTTTTATTTATGGGTGTATGATGACTCCTAAAGTCACTCATATCCTAAAATTTTCCTCTCATTTTTTTACAAGCCTCTTAAAATTGTAATGCTTGACTTGCCATAGTGAGAGCACTTTACTGGCTCGTGCACTGTTTAATTAAGATCCTGCTATTCAGACTTTTAAGATTAATCTCCATTGATAAAAGCCAATTCTCTCTGGCAGATTGATATAATTCACCTGCCTATGTTTAGTAAACAAAAACTTTTTTCTCAGTTGGTATTTTTTCCAAATTTATGTGGGTTATAGCTCAAACAAGAAAAACTAAAACCCTTAAGCTTAATTAATAAAAAAAAGAAGGGGAATGCACCCCCCAGTATTAAGTTGGCTAAAGTGTCAATGAAGTAACTATACTAAGCCTTTTTAATATTTACAAAAATTCTAATTGTCCATTTATTGTATCTCATTGACAAAGCCACCCACTTTTCCAGTCACAGAGACATATTCCTTTTTTCTCTTTTTCAACACTGGATGTCCATGTTTGTTTTCCTTTTATTATGGTGGATGACATTATTGCTCTTGCAAAATCCACAGTCCCTGTTGGAAAGTCCTTACCACAAAGGATGCCATGGCAGTATATACTCCAGCTAACTGCACCAGCCTATCCAAGTCTTCTCTTTCGGCTGACCTACCACTGCTGACTTCATCTTTGCATGTTCATTGACTGCTCACTTTTCTCAAAATATTCCTCATGTTCAAGGAACCTCAACTAATGTGTATGCACCTCCTCTGTGTTTTGGTACAACACCATCCTATATTTTCATGTCAATTCTTCTCTGCCTGGTCCTTGCCTCCTAGTTTTGCTTGTTCCACAGCTCACCCTCTATGAAGAAGAAAAATTTCATCAGTTGGTGCCGACAACCACCAGAGGACCAGACATGCTGTGTTTCTTCCCCTGGACATCACATCCACTGACTGCTTCCGTTAGACTTGCTGGTGGCACACTAGGACACTCTATATATTCCTCCCATGAATTTTCTGACAAATTACGACAGGTTATAGACTCCACCACAAATAGTCTTGAGTCACTACAGAGTCCCTTATGGGACCATTGATTAGTCTTCTGTTAATGATTACCTTAAGACCCTTTATTTTCAATAAGATTACTGATTTTATAAAATGGCAGATTGACTCCTTGGCATCAAAACCCTTATCATAGACTTGATTTGGCTGACAGAGGCCTGGCTGAACCTGAGGGTGACAGACCTCCTTTTCAGATGGCATAAAACTCAGAATTATGCATTGAGACATCCAACCTTGTCAGGGCAAGGACACCAGTAAGGGGTGCAAGGCAAAGCACCGCAGGGGGAGGACCCTATAGTCCGCCTCTGAGTCCCCCGTGAAGCAAACCTGATTTGCATGGAGGTTGGTGTCAGCAACAAAAATTGTTTCCCTGGAAACTGTGGCTCTGCCTCCCCTCCCCAAAAAGACACCAAGAGCCTTATAAGATGCGGGAAGATTGGTTTTACATTCACCCTGCGGGAGGAATTGGGTCAATACTTCTTCCCTCTGGTTAATGCCCACCAAAACTGCTGTTAAGGTCTCTACCCCTCACCCCCGATTTCCTGCCTCAGTTAAATTATAACAAAAGGAGGAGATGCCAAGAGCCATTTCTCTGCTTGATAATCTTTGACACAATGGAAGCCCTCGAGACAAGCCTTCATTTCCCCCACAGGCAGACCATTTCCCCTCAGGTAGACCATTTATCAGAAATCAAGTGACACAACACATAGTTGTGGTAACAAACATGGTTTTGGCCATTGTATGTTGCAAGGAACATTCCACTTTGATGATTGCTCCCCCTCCTCCTCCTCCTCCAGCACTTCCCCCTTCCCCAAAGCCTTATAATGCCTGTGAACACAATAAAATTTTGCAGCTTGATCAGAATTCTGTCTTGCTGTCATTCTTTCGTGTCTCTTGTCCCTGTCATTCCAGGTCCTGAGTTTCCTAGCCCCTGTTCACCGCCCCGCTGGCCGGGGCAGGTGTCTATCTTTCTTTCCCCCTCTCTGTCTTCCCCTCCTCTCTCTATTTCTCTCTGTCCTATCCAACAACAATGACATCAATAACAACAACAATAATAAGCACAACAATGATAAAAAAGGGGGTGACAAAAGGGAAAAAAGTAGCCTCCAGGGGCAGTGGATTCATGGTGCAGGCCCCAAGCCCCAGCAATAACCATGGAGGAAATAAAGGGAAATACTTCTCAGACACTAGAAGAAAGATTAGTCAACTTTTTTAAATGAACACTATGGAAGAATAAGGTTATTTCCAACCTGATATTCACATGCTCATATGTGAAATCTAGAAGGAAAACTGTCACTTTTGCCTATAAGAATTTCACCATATTAAGCATGGTAAAGCAAAGGTGAGAAAAAGTTATTACTATTATTTCTAATATTTATTTATTCCCTTTCATTGCCTAGTTGTTTTATTGTTGTAGTTATTATTGTTGTTGTCGTTGTTGGATAGGACAGAGAGAAATGGAGAGAGGAGGGGAAGACAGAGAGGGAGAGAGAAACATAGACATCTGCAGACCTGCTTCACTGCCTGGGAGGTGACTCACCTGCAGGTGGGGAGCCAGGATCTTGAACTGGGATCCTTACATTGGTCCTTGTGCTTTGCATCATGTGCACTTAACCTGCTGCGCTAACGCCCAACTCCCCTATTTTTTTTAACAGAGCGCTGCTCAAACTCTGGTTTATGACGGTGTGAGGGATTAAACCTGAGACCTCACAGCCTTAGTCATGAGCTCTTTTGCATAGTTATTCTGCTGTCTTCCCTACCCGAGGGGAGAAGAAAAAAAGAAAATGACTGGGTCAGTCTACTCTCTCACTTAAGGAAGACTGGTCCTGAATGTTCCCAGCTGTGATCCTGGACTGCAAGCCCAGACTGACAGGATCTTGGAGGTTTTACAGGCTTCTGTGCTAAATGCAAATATATACAGGGCCCTGGGTTTGATTATAGATTGTAAACAGTTCATTGTATTTATATATTTTCTTCAAGTCTGGGAGCTATTTTCTGCCCTAATCCAGCTTTCTAGCCCTGGTCTCAACTCTGACTATATCTTCTCAGACAATATTTTTAGCCCACCTCCATGGTAACTATCAACCTCAGGCAAAAAAAAAAAAATCAATAAAATCATGGGCCCTAAGGAACATACCTAAAACAGACTTCCTAGCTTCTTATTACCCTAAATACCTATCCACACCTGCTATATTTCTATTTTCTGGTTTCATTTATTAAACACTTTGTCCTGCCTCATAACATACTGCCTTTCAGACACCAATTTGCAGATGGTACTATGATTCTGTCCTCAACACCATGGGCAGACAACCTCATCACTGTACCTCCGGAACCTCACCCCTCCTGAGACCTACCCTACTAAGGAAAGATAGAAACAGGATGAGGATATAGATCAGCCTGCCAATATCCATGTCAAGTAGAGAAGCAATTACAGAAGCTAGAACCCCAAAATAATTTTGGTCCATACTCCCAGAGGGGGAGATATTTTAGGGGAAGGTGACTTAGAAGGCTCTGAAATACAGCTCCATCAAGGACCCAGACAGAGAAGAGGGAAAAAAGGAAAAGACATTTGGAAGTAGTAATAGGTGCAAATGTGACTTTAAAGAGAAGGCAAGACCATATTGGGAAAAAAAATGGGGAAAAATATAAAGAGAGACTTACAGAAATAATAATCAACCCATTATCTGTGACCTTGGAAGAACCACTATAGTTTCCAATGGAGGAAATGGAGACACAGAACTGTGGTGGTTGGAATGATGTGGAGTTGTACCCCTGTTATTTTGTAACTTTGTAAATCACTAAAAACAAAAGAAAAGAATAAATGGGGGTATCATAAATAGTAAAAGTCATTACAAGACTGAAAACCCAGATCTATTCATACTTTATTATATGAGCCTCAGAGAGGAACTAACACACATTCTCCTCAAACTCTTCCACAAAGATGAAGTGGAGGAAATCTGCAAACACATTTTACAAGCTAATATCAGCCTCTCCCCCCAAACAGGAAAAGGCCTGACCTGCCAAGCCCAGGAAGAGGAGAGTCAGGAATTTCCCCACCCCCTTAGTCTCAGCCCCAGGCACAGCTGCCCCTGCTCCCACCTCCACCTACATCCCCCCCACCCCAGGCCTTAAATTAGCCACCCTCCTCAAAATAGAATAGCCTCCCATGCCCTACCCCTGCAACACAAGAGGATGCCCTGCCCAGGCCCTCAGGCAAAACGCGGGGTCACAGGTGTGCGTCCTGTGAAAACCCACCTGTGTGACATTAACTCTCAGCCTGGCCTGAGGCCCTGCTCTGAGCCCTGTTTGTCCTGTCTTCCTGCAGCACAGAAATCCTGGGTGTTCTGGGACTCACTTTAAGAAACAGAAACTTCAAAGTTTGGGGGTGGGGTCCACTAACTTGTCTCTTAAATTGCTTGTTAGAGCTGGCTGTGTGCCCCCAGAACCTGGGGCAGCTGTGCTGAAATACTAAAAGCAGAGCAATGTCTCTCTATCGGCCCCTTCTCATTCTCTTTTTTTTCTTTCTTTCTCTGTCTCCGTCTGTTTCTGTCTCTCTTTCTCCCCAATAAATAAATCTGTAACAGAACTTCCCTTCTATCTTGATAATAAATGGATACTACAACTGTGAAAAAAAAGTGGATTTAATGATTTTATTCTATCAATGAACTGATTATCTCTATAGCTGCTTTGTCCCAAAATAAGCAAATTAATTTTCAGTATTGTTTTGGTCATCTTTAGTTAAGTTGCAACTAAAATTATTTGCATTTGACCTTGTGTTAAATATCAATGGCATATAGTTAAATTAGATTTGATCTGGAAATGCTGCAACGTGCCTTCTAGTACCTTTTTTTTGTGTGTATCTTCAGTTAAAAAACTGTATTCTGTATAATAATCCTGAATTACAGATTAGAGGCTAGCAGTGGCTAACAGTAAGGCTAATGAAGATAACATTTCCATATTCAGACTATAAATTAGGACATATCCACTCATGTAAATTTGTTGGTCAGAAGCTGTATATATATATTTCTTATTTATTTTTTTTTTTAGAGCTTTGTCTGTTTGACATCTGAAGGGAAGGACCTAAGAACAGGTTGAACTTATATTTCTGATGAATGTTGGTTATGTTAAGTAATGATTATTTGTATCTATATAGAATTTTCCTAGGACATTGCAGAGTTCCAAAACCATAGCTGGGAAGCAAATTACAAATTAGTGAAACACTCCTTGAAAATCTCCAGAGCTGTTAGAATTAAACTGTAATTTTAAAGACATGCATTTGTAATATCCTATGGTATGAGGGCATAAATTACCTATGATCAACCTAATATGCAATTAACAAGAGTCAAATGTAAAATTACTAAGTATATGATCTACTGTATGAATCCAGAAATAATTTGAGCATTAAAAAGAAACTGCAGATGCATGCTAGGAAAGAAAAATTCATTAGATTTTTTTCCTTCTAGTCTAGCTATTCCTTTGGAATTAGAGAAGCTTAAGTCTGATTCTATACTCGCTGTGTCCAAGGTAAAATTAGAAGGGTATATTTCCATCAGAAAAGTTCTATGTCCCTACTCTCACCACCAATAATAAACTCAAATTCTCCTACAAAGTATCCTCTAAGAATTATTTTAACAATAAGCCCAAGTTTCTCAAGCTTTCCTCACTTGACTATCAATATGAAATAATGGGACTCTCTGTAGTCTATAAGATTGTAGAAGTTCATGGCTTCTAGATGCACTGAAGGAAAAAAAAAACTTCATTTTTTAACCTGGATCAAGCTAAAGTATATCATCAGATTTAATATTTCTTATGCCAGTCCTTGTGTTTTGGGCCACCTGCGCTTAACCTGCTGAGCTACCACCAGACTCCAGATTTAATATTTCTATGAAAACTTTTTCAAGTTTGATGTCTAGTATAATTTAAATTGTCTTTATATTAATTTGAAGTATATTGACTTACATGTAATGTGATATAGTATATGACTAGAGTATTTGTCTACAGATTTAAAAAATGTGAGCAGTATTTATTAACTGAAAGGGCCCAGTAAGTTTAAGGTGACTGTGTCCTCAATGTGGATCAACAATAGTAGGGACTTCCCCACTCTCCCAAGGGAGGTTGGGCAACATACTCTACCACTGGAGGAAGATGGGTCCTGAAATGAGTGCATCCCAGAATGTTCCTAGCCATGACCACATATGCAAATTCAGAGCTACAAGGATGCAGAGGTTACACAGACTCCTGTGATGAAATGTGCCCCAGATCAAATTGATAGGGTTTATAGTTAACAATTATATCTATATCTATATCTATATCTATATCTATATCTATATCTATATCTATATCTATATCTATATCTATATCTATATCTATATCTATATCTATATCTATATCTATATCTATATGTATTTTTTCCCAGTTTGGGAGCTACTCACTTCCTTGATCCAGCTTTCTAGACCTTTTTCCAACTATGAAACCATCTCCCCAGATAAAGCATTGGGTCCACCTGCATGTTAGCTGTCAGACTCAGGCAAAAACTAATAAAATCATGGGCCCCTTGGAATATACCTAAAATAGATCTACTAGATTTTTCCAAATGTAGTCCCCAAATCATCATCTGCAGTATTCTTTTTGCCTTTAGGTTCCTGATTATTAAAGAATTTGTTCTTCTTTATATCTTAATGTTTTCTCATCTACCAGGTTCCAGATGCTACCATGACTCCAACCTGACTTCCCTGGGTAGACAACCTCACCAATGTGTCCTGGAGCCCCACCTCCCTAGAGCCCTGCTCCACTAAAGAAAGAGAGAGACAGGTTGGGAGCATGAATCAATCCTCCAACACCCATGTCCAGTGGAAAGGCAATTACAGAAGCCAGACATTCCACCTTCTACACCCCATAATGATCCTGGGTCCATGCACCCAGATGGATAAAGAATAGGGAAGCTTTCAGTGAAGAGGATGGGATACAGAGTTCTGGTGGTGGGAATTCTCTGTCTCTGTTACAGTTATATACAATTTAATTAATCATATAAACATTCTTTTTGAAAATATTTTGTATATATTTTAAAATTTTTAAATTATCTATATTTATTTATTGGATAGAGAGAGCCAGAAATTGAGAGGGAATGGGATAATAGAGGAGAGACAGAAATACTTGTAGCATTGCTTCACCACTTGCAAAATGGGGACTGGGAGCTGGAACCTGGGTCCTTGTGCATTATAACATGTGTGATCAACCAGGTACGCCAGCACCCAGCCCAAAAAATATTTTGTATTTTTATACTGACTTATTGATTTTAGATACAGATATGTGCATGGGAGTGTTACAGCACTTGGCTGAGCTCAGATACTGTAGTGTCTCTTCCTCTCTCTGAGTGAAAAAAAAAAAGCCTGGGAGCAATGACATTATTCATGTAAGAGGACCCAGAGAGAAATTGAGAGAGAGAGAGAGAGAGAGAGAGAGAGAGAGAGAGAGAGAGAGGAGGAGGAGATAACTATAGTATTGCTTCACCACTCCTAAAGCTTTGCCCCTGTAGGTGAGGACCCAGTGCTTGAACTGTGGCCTTATGCACTGTAATGTGTGTGTTCTAACAGCCTGGTTCCAGTCATATGAACTTTCTAAATACATTTTCACCAAAAGGTCTTATTGGGATCCTATCTCTGATTAGAATATTCTTTACTAACATATGTCACTATCTAACTTCTTATACTTAACTACATTCCCAGACTTCAGTATAACTTAACTTCACACAAGATTTAATTTTATCTTGTTTGCTCATTCACATCATAATTATTTATATATCAAATACCCAGATATAAGACAGATAGGACTGGGTACATTCTGTTCAAGTTGTGTTTGGACACAACTGCCCAAATTCCTTATCCATATGGTTTGGTTATACTTAATTGTGTTTCATTTGGAGCTGCAAACCCTGAAAAACAAGAAGCGGTAGGAGAAATTTAGTTTCACAATACTTTGATGAAATTTTCCCAAGTCTTTTGCTTATGAAAGATCTTCACCATAAAGTAAGAATTTAACAATCATGGCTACAGTATTATTTATAGTGCCATGAAAGAGTCATTCCTTTTTTACAACCTTTCATTAAGACAACGTGCATATTATTCTGGGATAATTAGTTATGCAAAGTCATTGACAATTTTATCTGTCATAAAAATGTCACATGCTTCTGAAATGTATATAAGTGGGTATTGATGGAGATCTGTGGAAGTGACATTAGATTACTATTTTAATTTCCTAAGATTTGATTAAACAATTTAGGTTCACATAGACTGAGTCTAGTTCATGCAGTAATATATTTCATATTGATCTGATATGTTTTTATAATTATTATTAACCTAAAGGAGATAAAACTTTTAGTCTATATGAATATAAATTCTACTCATGACTCCATTCAACTATGCCTTTTTGCAAGTGTGTTATCTATATGCTAATTCAATCCCAAAAGCAGATTAATTATGTAAAAAACAAACATGATTTGAGCCATTTTAAAATAGGGTATGAGTTATTATGATGGAAAAACTGTTCAGTGTTTGCTTGTACGAAGGCAAGAGAACTTTCCAATGGATTAAACTACAATTGCTTCATGAACCTGTTTGAGAGCCCAACAAAAAGAGGGCATCCTGACTAAAACAAATGGTGATCATAGACTTTTTTTAGAGGATGGATTCAGCAATTGATTGTGTATTGTCAAGAGCAGTTTAAGTTTGATATCACTGAATTTTCTTTAACTAATTACTTTGTTTTTCTTTCCCCTCAAGCCCCTTTCATCTCTGCCTTGATTCACAGGTTTGCTTTCTGTTTGGATTAGAGTTATTCCAAAATAAATACTTAACTGCTTTTCATGCTGTCCTTATATTTTTACATTTATAATTACTTAACCCATTAATTTCTCCAACAGATATTAATTGAGGTATTGTACTTATGTTACTGTTTATTATTTATTTATTTTACTTTTCTGGTTATCCTACTAGACAATAATAAGGGCAAAATAGAGAGTTACAGAAGTGGGGCTACAGAGCAGCAACATCTGTGTTTCTCTCCTCTCCTTTCTTGGGTCAACTAGGAATACCAAAGGAGATCATCTGGGACTGCAAAAAGACAGGACTAGAACAACTTCAGGAACTCATCAAATCACCCATGAGTGCAAATACTTGTGGCTTGTGGACAGAGAGGAGCCTAGGGACAGATTAAGTGGCTGGTAACAGTCCGGCAGTTTACCAATTGAGACACCATCTCCAGACTGTTTCGCCAACAAAAAGACAGCTGAAGGGAGGAGAGGACTACCATAAGCCTCACCAAATGCAACTGTGAGTCTCCACTGCTACTGCCCTCAGAAGCTGGAGCAGCAGCAGTAAGGCCCTGTGTTGACACCAGGGCACAGAGAACAAACCAGGAAACTCAGGAGATCTATAACTCAGTGGCTTAGCACTGGGGCTATGAAAGTCTCTTTGCATAACCACTGGGTTATCTCTGGCCCACCCTACTTTATCTCTTAGTCAGGAGTGAGTGATTAAGCTAAGAAGCCTACTTATAGTTTAAAAGACCTCAGGCTCCCATAGCCTATAGAGAAGAAAAAAATCAAAAGAGGCTTTTAAGCCATTGTGCTTCAACTCATGGATTAAAATAATATTTAAACAACTGTCAATTTCCACAACTGTGAACCCACAAAGTATCTTACTTAGACACAAGTCAATCCAGGCAAGAGTGATCAGTAATTTGAAAAGTACTCAGAGAGGGACCTCATAACATAGTATATAGAATGGTTAAGCCAACAATAAGAAATACTGGAGAAATGAACCAGGACAGGAGTCCAGCTAAAAGCTTCCACAAAGGTTGATGCACAAAATAATGAGATCAACATCCAAACACTAGTTAAGGAAATAGTCACAGGAGTGAGTAAAGAGTTTGAAAGAATTGTCATCAGAAATACAGAAACAACAAATGAGACTCTGGAAGAAAACACTAATTATTTCAAAGTTATTAGAGTGCTGAAAGCTGAAATATCTGAGCTAGGAACACAACTAGCTGAACAAGCTAAACAGGATTAGAACATGGTAACAAAATAGATGAACTCCAGAAAACAGTAGAGGGGAGAGAGAATAGAATAAATGATGCTGAAGACAGAATTAGGAAGATCCAGGATGAATTAGAGACAACTAAGAAAGAAGTAAGAGATCTCAAAAAGAGATTAAGAGATACTGAAAACAACAACAGAGAAGGGATGACTTCAAAAGAAATAATATTCGCATTATTGGCTTACCAGAGGAAGAAAAAAAGGGAAGGAGAAGAAAGCATTCTTCAGGCCATAATAGCTGAGAACTTCTCTAGCCTAGACAACATCAAAGACATAATGGTTCAAGAAGTCCAGAGGTTTCCAAACAGAATTAATCTAGATTTAAAGACACCAAGACACAACATATTTAGAAAAGAAAGGAATAAGGATAAAGAAAGGATCCTGAAGATTGCAAGAGAAAAACAAAGAATCACCTACAGAGGAAAACAGATAAGATTAGCAGCAGACTTCTCCACACAAACACTAAGGGCCAGGAGAGAATGGCAAGATATATATCGAGTGCTCAATGAGAAAGTTTTTCAACCAAGAGTACTGTATCTTGCTAGACTGTCATTCAGACTAGATGGAGGCATAAAAACATTCTGAGACAAACATAAGTTGAAAGAATCAACTATCACCAAGACTGCCCTGAAAGAAGTTCTCAAAGGTCTTCTATAAACAGTCAGACCACCATAAATATGCCGTATATCAGAACACTCTAAAATTCTACAAGAATGGCATTAAAATATCATCAGTCTTTGATAGAACAGATAGTGAAATTGAACAGTTATCAAAATCTTCACAAGAATTAAAGTCCAAGACCAGGTGGTCTTACAAATGAATTCAACAAAACCTTCAAAGAAGAACTAATACCTCTACTTTTAAGTCTTCCAGAAGACTGAATACTCCATTCAGCTTCTATGAAACCAACATCACTTTGATACCAAAAGCAGACAGGGACACAACCAAAAACTACTAACCAATGTCTCTAATGAACATAGATGATAAAATATTGAACAAAATTTTAGCCAACTGGATACAGCAGCATATTAAAAGGATTGTTGATCATGACCAAGTGGGGTTTATCCCAGGGATACAAGGTTGAGTTAATATATGTAAATCAATCAATGTGATCCACCACATCAATAAAAGCAAGACCAAAAACCACATGGTTATATCAATAGATGCAGAGAAAGCCTTTGACAAAATACAACATCCCTTTATGAGCAAAACACTACAAAAAATAGAAATAGATGAAAAATTCTTCAAGATAGTGGAGTCTATACACAACAAACTTACAGTCAACATCACACTCAATGATGAATAACTGGAAGCATTTCCACTCAGATCAGCTACTAGACAGGGCTGCCCACTATCATCATTATTATTCAACATAGTGTTGGAATTTTGTGCCATAGCAATCAGGCAGGAACAAGGAATTAAATGGATACACATTGGAAGAGAAAAATGAAACTCTCTCTATTTGCATATGACATGATAGTATACATAGAAAAACCTGAGGAATCCAGCAAAAATATTTTGGAAATCATCAGGCAATACAGTAATGTGTCAGGCTACAAAATTAATGCTCAAAAGCCAGTGGCATTCCTCTATGTAAACACTAAGTTAGAAGAAGATGAAATCCAGAAATGAATTCCTTTTACTATAGCAACAAAAACAATGAAATATCTAGGAATAAACCTAACCAAAGAAGACTTGTATACTGAAAATTATGAGTCACTACTCAAGGAAATTGAAAAAGACACAAAGAAGTGAAAGATATTCCATGCTCATGTGTTGTAAGAATAATATCAAAATGAATATACTACCCAGAGCCATCTACAAATTTAATGCTATCCCCATCAAGATTCCAACCACATTTTTAGGAGACTAGAACAAGGATACAAATTCTGGTTATCTGGGACCAGAAAAGACCTAGAATTGCCAAAACAATTTTGAAAAGAAAGAACAGAATTGGAGGCATCATACTCCAGATCTCAAATTATAGTATAGGGCCATTGTCATCAAAACTGCTTGTGTGAATAGACACACTAGCCAGTGGAATAGAATTGAGAGCCCAGAAGTAAGTCGCCACACCAATGGACATCTAATCTTTGACAAACGTGCTCAGACTATTGAACGGGGAAAGGAGTATCTCTTCAACAAATGGTGTTGAGGAAAATGGGTTGAAACATGCAGAAGAATGAAACTGAACCACTATATTTTACCCAATACAAAAGTAAATTCCAAGTGGATCAAGTACTTGAATTTTTGACCAGAAACTATCAGATACTTAGAGAAAAATATTGTCAGAACAGTTTTCTGCATGAATTTTAGAGACATCTTCAATGAATCAAATCCAATCACAAAGAAGACTAAGGCAAGCATAAACCTGTGGGACTACATCAAATTAAAAAGCTGTTGCACAGCAAAAGAAACCACTACCCAAACCAAGAGACCCCTCACAGAATGGAAGAAGTTTATATGGCATACATCAGACAAGAGTTTAATAACCAAAATATATAAAGAGCTTAACAAACTCAACAACAAGAAAACATATAACCCCATCCAAAAATGGGGAGAGGACATTGACATAATATTCACCACAGAAGAGATCCAAAAGGCCGATAAACACATGAAAAAGTGCTCCAAATCTTTGATTGTCAGAGAAATGCAAATAAAGACAACAATGAGATACAACTTCACTCCTGTGAAAATGTCATACATCAGAAAAGGTAACAGCAGCAAATGCTGGAGAGGTTGCAGGGTCAAAGGCACCCTCCTGCACTGCTGGTGGAAATGTAAATTGGTCAAACTTCTGTGGAGACAGTCTGGCGAACTCTCAGAAGGCTAGAAATGGACCTACCCTATGATCTTGCCATTCCTCTCCTAGGAATATACCCTAAGGAACCCAATACAGCCATCAAAAAAAATTTGTGTACACATGTTCTTAGCAGCACAATTTGTAATAGCCAAAACCTGGAAGCAACCCAGATGTCTAACAACAGGTGAGTGGTTGAGCAAGTTGTAGTATATTTACACAATGGACTACTACTCAGCTATTAACAATGGTGACTTCACTGTTTTCAGCTGATCTTGGATGGACCTTTAAAAATTCATGTTAAGTGAAATAAGTCAGAAATAGAAGGATGAATATGGGATCATCTCACTCTCAGGCAGAAGTTGAAAAACAAGATAAGAGAAAACACAAGTAGAACCTGAACTGGAGCTGGTGTATTGCACCAAAGTAAAAACCTCTGGGGTGGTGTGGGGGGAGAGTACAGGTCCAAAAAAGATGACAGAGGACCTTGTGGGGGTTGTACTATTATATGGAAAACTGGGAAATGTTATACACGTACAGACTATTATATTTACTGTCAAATGTAAAAATTAATTCCCCAATAAAGAAATTTAAAAAAATAATAAGGGCAAAATAGGGTAATAAGCATGATCATTGAGCTACAAGATTATGGTCAAAAAGGAAATTTTAAAGTTTTATGAGCTGGCCCAGTCAAATAGCTCACTTGAGTCATGCTCTGCTTTACCATGTGTGTGACCCAGGTTTGAGTCCAGCCTCTGACTGCGCTGAAGGAAGCTATAATGTTGTAATCTCCTTCACTCTACCTTTCAGTCTAAATAACATCACATCACATCACATCACATCACAATTACAAGAAGTGATATGGAAATGGAAATTCATATTGTTAATAAGGCCAAAGAATTTTTACTAATGAATTTTACTTGTACAGTGAAATCATTTTCTCACTCAGAAAGACAATAAAAGACAAGATGACAAATAAATGCATCTTAATAGTTTTATGATTGCATTATTCCTCAGGCAGCATCCTAGAGAAATGCACAATTTCAGTATTTAGAATGCAGTCCGATTTCTACTATATTAAATTTTTCTATGTATTAAGCCATGCATGTTTTAGCAAGTCATTATCTGCTTTCAGACTATTCCCATGGGTACCATATTGACTGGTCATGCTCTTCTTGTTACTATATCCCAAGGTCAGCATGCACTTTTATGATTCCACTACACTGCAAGTGTTGTTGCCTTTACCAGGAATTTCTTCTACTCTCACTTTATTCAGCATTCTCAATGAATTAACTGTATCTTTGTAATTGAGGAAATGTTTTATGAGTCTGTTGTGGACTTCTGTCTCAGGAGAGCAATCTTACTTTATTATTGAAGAATCCTATCCTTTCTTCAAAATAACTCAATTTTAAACTCTTCTGGAAGCTGATTACTAATCTCACACCTGATGCACTCAATAGAGCTATTCATAACTGTTGCTTAGATTTCAAATTATACTCAGTATTGTTTTTTGTTATGCAAAAATAACATTATTTTTTTTTAATTTATAAAAAGGAAACATTGAGGGAGTCGGGCTGTAGCGCAGCGGGTTAAGCGCAGGTGGCGCAAAGCACAAGGACCGGCATAAGGATCCCGGTTCAAACCCCGGATCCCCACCTGCATGGGAGTCGCTTCACAGGCGGTGAAGCAGGTCTGCAGGTGTCTGTCTTTCTCTCCTCCTCTCTGTCTTCCCCTCCTCTCTCCATTTCTCTCTGTCCTATCCAACAATGACAACAACAATAATAGCTACAACAATAATAAACAACAAGGGCAACAAAAGGGAATAAATAAATAAATAAAATAAATATTTAAAAAAATTTTTAAAAAAAGGAAACATTGACAAAACCATAGGATAAGAGGCGTACAACTCCACACAATTCCTACCATCAGAACTCCGTATTTCATCCCCTCCCCTGATAGCTTTCCCATTCTTTATCCCTCTGGGAGCATGGACCCAGGGTTATTACGGGGTGCAGAAGGTGGAAGGTCTGGCTTCTGTAATTGCTTCCCCACTGAACATGGGCGTTGACAAGTGGATCCATACTCCCAACCTGTCTCTCTCTTTTCCTAGTGGGGCTCTGAGAATGTGGGGCTCCAGGATACATTAATCCAATGTGATGTTATAAACTAAAACTTCTCTTCTAAGCATATATGTATAATAAGAAGCATGTCTTTCTCAACTTTATATCTCTGTGCACTCAGTAAATCATCATAAAATAGGTCCAAAATAAACCTGTAAATAATATATTGGTGCAGTATATGTGAATAACTATTATCAAGTTATCAATATGGAATACAAGAATATATGCAAGATGATTAGTAACTGTACCTGCATATCAACATTGCACGATAAGTGAAAACCCCCTCCCCAATTAAAAAAAAAAAAGATGAAACAAATTATTATCTGGAAAAACAGCTTACATTGATTGTTTTCTTGCTATGTCATGGGCACAATCCAGATTCCAGCCTAACCTCAGACACAACGAAAGAGGTTTCAGTGCTGTGGTATGTTTCTTTGTCTTTCTGTCTTTGTCTCTGTCTATCTGAAAATGTTGCTTTGTAGTAGTGAAGTCCTATAGAAGTATGTTACAATGTTTTCAATTACAGAAACAAAGATTTTGGAAATAAAAATATTTAATATTATAAATAATAAATACAAAAATACATAGACGTATCTGTTTATTTGGAACATTTGCCAAGAAATGGAACTGTACCTACAAATAAAGATAATAGAAGCTGATATTCAAAGCATGGAGTTTTAACTATGTGAAATAATTGATAAGAATGTTAATATCTCACTTACTTTTTTATTGTTGTGGAACTGGGTCCTCGCATGTGAATAATGTTATTACTCCCAGGTTTGTTTTTTTGTTTGTTTTTTTCTCAATAAGATAGAGGAAGAACCACCACAGCATTGGAGTTCCTCTGAGCGCTGTAACACTCCCATGAACAAAGCAAGGCATATGTCCTAATGGTGAGTTCATTCTCTGTTCCCTTGATTTATCAACTTTTAAAATAGCTTTTAAATTTTAATATATTTCTTTTTAAAATTTTAATATTTTATTTTGGATAGAGAAATTGGAAGATGGGGGAGAGAGACATCTGCAATACTGCTTCAGAGCTTATGAAGTGTCCTGTCTGCAGATGGGGACCATGGCCTTGAACCCAGGTCTTTGCACACCATAATGAGTGCACTCAACTAGGTGTGCCACCACTCAGCCCCTAAATAGATTTTTTAAATTAAATTACTTAAAGATTTTTTTTTTCTTTTTTGGCCTCTAGGGCTATTGCTGGGAATCAGTGCAGTGCCTGAACTATGAATCCACTGCTCGTTTTGGCCAATTTTTTTCCCATTGTTGTTGCTGCTGTTCTTGTTGGATAGTACAGAGAAATTGAGCGAGGAGGGGAAGACAGAGAGGGAGAGAGAAAGACACCTGCAGACCTGCTTCAACACTTGTTAAGTAACTTCTGCCCCCCTACCCCCTGCAGGTGGGGAGCTGGGGGCTTGAACTGGGATCCTTGCACCAGTCCTTGTGTTTCACACTATGTGCCCTTAACTCAGCTCCCTACTTAATGTATGTTAGACAACAGATAAAAATACAAAAAATTTGAGGTTATCAAATAGTTTATAATAACTACATGTAATAGTTAATATTAACTGAGTTTTTTTAATGCTCTATTTTAAAATTATTTAAGCATTAATTAATTACTTAATGTGTTTCATTTAGAACCTGGGGGATTCAAACACAAGTAGTATCAGACATAGTCCTTTTTGTTAAAGTAAATTAGTCAAGATCATGCTTAATCAAAAAATAAAAAATAAAAAATAATATGTTATGAAAAGAAGTTATATTAAGAAAAATTTTACTGAACTACAATCATAACTTTACATCTGAATACTTTATTTGTAGATGGAATGTGAAGGAGACATTTGGATAAATAATATCAATGATTTTTTCCTTTTGTCAGCATACAAATAAGGAACCATTGGCCAGCTTTGTGCATACAAGGAATTCTTTCTACTATTTATTTTTTATGTATTTATTTATTTGTTCAGTTCTGCTCAGTTCCTCTCTGTCCTGTCAAATAAAATAGCAAGATAAAGAGAAAGAAAGAAAGAGAGAGAGAGAGAGAGAGAGAAGGGAAGGAAGCTTGCCTCAAAGGCAAGTATATATTAGGAAAACAGCAGGATTCAGATACTCATTTTGTTTGTAGACCCAAAATAGAGATCACTTCTTCCAAAGATAGTCTATTTTCTAGTCAGCCAAACACAGGTGTGCATTAGTTACATATTAAAGTCTCTTCAAATATATATCTAAAAGTAAAAAATAATTGGAAAGCATTCAGTTTCTGTAAGAATTTACCATTGCCTTTCTAGATATAGTTTCCCTGCCATACATCTCATACAAAGCTTACAGATCTGTATTTATATTTAGTTTCTTTAGGAAAAAAATATTATCTTTTTAGCTTGGAGACAGGAAATTTAAAATTAAACTTAAGTTTCTCTAATTCTGAAGGAATAACTCGAATGGAAGAAAAATGTAAAAGCATCCGTTATTCTTGCCCTGTTTTTCAATGATGCAGTGCATACTGGGCATGGGAACAAAAATCAAAATGTGATTCATGAGAATCACAAGTCATGATTCTGTGAGATAAAAATATTTTTATATTTAAATCTTTATCAGGGTTTCAGATACACTTTTTACAGTATCATGTCTCCTACTCATTGTAGAGAGGTCACTTGACTATGCCTACCAGAATTTCCCATAGGTTCCATGAGAATAAAACCGCTAATCTTAGATGGGCTTCACATATGAACTCCAAGGAATACGATAAGATCATTCTTTCTAGGTATACTTCTCTAATACCAACAGTGTAAGAACAGGTAGGCATAGTTTTGCACACTGTTTTCACTACTTATTCCCTGCAATTACAATTCAATTACATAACTTCTGTGATCTGCAGAATATGAATAGCTAAATCTTCTTGACGAGACCTTGTATTTTGCAGATAAAAATTCTGGCATGGAAGGAGGTTTGGAAGAATTATGTCTTACTCAGAAGTCAAACAGGTTTAAAAGAATTTAGTAATTCATTCTGCAATGAATCATATATTTATTTTGAAGAACTTTCAGTGTAAAAGCTTTTAGGTGTCTAGTTTCAACAGATAAACCACAGGATCTGAAACGCATGTGTTACACCAAAATCATGGAATAATGTCACAAAATAAATCTTGATGATCTAACTATAAAGCAGCAATAAAATATAATATTTGTGTCTATCTTATAAGTTAGGCAAGTTTATGGGCCTCTTAATGGTATATTCCCGTTCACTCTCTTGTTTTCTTTCCCTTTATTCAAATTCTTACTTTTATCTAGTTTATCTGATTCAATCATCTCAATTTAAAATTATTTTCCCTCACCTACTGGATGACTGCACATTTTGTCTGCCACATCAGATGAGCCATTCTCTATATAGCAACACACCTTTATTTTTTTCAATAACTGTCTGAGACATCTGTTAATTTATATGTCAATTAATATGGTTTAGTGATCTGGGTAATGATTGCTCTCAAGCTAGATTCATTTCTTCTTCTTATACGCAGACACACACACACACATAGACAAACATGTATACACATTATACTTATTTAAAGAAAACATATTTGAAATTTAATATAGATTATTAAAAAAAGTGACTTTCCCCCATATTGAATTTCCAACAGGACAACATTAATTTCCAAGAGTGGCAATATGTATTATGATAGTATAATAGTGAATTATTTCATTTTTTCTTCTTTGTTAAAATATCTAAAAAGATATATTATTCTTTGAAAGCTACAATATTAAATATGACTACAGGAGTGACTGTAATTTAATGGACAGTAAAGAATTCTATGATTTGTTAGTATTTTTAAAATGAGAAAATATTAACAACAATGATGATAAACAACAAGGGCAACAAAAGGGAAAAATAATAAATAAATAAAGTTAAAAAACTGAGAAAATATTGAGCAGCTTGAATTTGTTCATATTGATGATTTTGTTATTGAGGAATCATAGGATCAATAATTTTTTAGGCTTTCATTTGCCTAAGTCTTGCTAATGCAAAATCAGATATAGTAGATTCACTTGTTTTAGAATAGTTTATCATGTGCTGCAGATAATTCATACCAGGTATAAAGTATCCTGGACCTTGGACATATACAGACTCAAAGGAAACTGAAATAGGGCAGGAACCTCAAACTGGTAAAAAAAGATTCCTGGATATTGGTGAATAGGCAACATTAGAACAACAGGATTTTTTTTAGTATGATTCTTGTAAACAATAGCACAAAACTGTCCAAGTACATGACATGTGTCCTACTTAGTGAGTGGCCTCAACAGTTCATATTCCACTGTTTTTTTTTCAACTGAATATCTTTATATATTCTAGGAATACTGGATGATTAAAATTGAAAGCTTTGCTTCATGGAATATATAATATTCTAATGACAGATACAAATAAATTATTATACAAATTACTAATAATCATAGACTAAGGTGTATTATACCTGGTAGAAGTGTATGTATATGTATATATAAAGTCATGGGTTGCATAACATATAAATATTAGAGAATGATATAGATACCAACCAACTGTTGTTAAAATTCGGACGGCTCCAGCTGGCCGGGCTAGCTTCACGGCGGGTAACAGAGACGTGGAGACAATGGCTGGGCAGGGAAGCTGTATTTCTTTATTCAGGAACAACGATTCATAAACTAAAACAAACTAATCACCAAACAGAACTCTGTTGTCTCTTTGCGGCAGCGCAAGCACTCTCTCTTACTCTGGAACTCAGGAACTCTGGAACTCTCTTTTACTCTCGAACTCTGAAACTCTGGAACTCTCGAACTCAGGAATCCTCTCTCGGGGTTCCTTGGGGCGGGGCCAAGTGGGCCCGCGAAATTAACTGGACTGATCTAATTCTCTTGGCGGGGGAGGGCTAGAACAAACCAATGTAAAGCATATGACAACCAACTAAAAGAAAAGAAACGGGGTGAACTATTGCATTTCTCTAAAATGTAATCTTTACAGGAATAAGTAAGTTTAATGCATATTTTCTACTGAGTTCCCAACATCAGGGACAATCTACTACATATTATAAGGATTCAACTATACTTGAGTAAACAGACATTGAGTGAGAAAGTGAAGCAGGTGCTGGATTCTAGAAGATTAATAGGTGAAGGAGAATATAATTTCATAGGAAACCCTATGCAAAAGCAAAATGTAATAGTATGTGACATTGCAGAGGTTAATGCTTTTAGGAATAAGGACTGATTTAGTGTGATTGAAGTGTCAAGAGTGAAAGACTTGCTCAGAGAGTATATTGGCTGCTTAATGTCTTGTTGTCCATATTAAGAAATGTAGTCAATATTCTCAGACCAGTGAGCGAATCACCAATTGATCAGGATGACAAAAACAGTCCTTTAGTTAGCCAGACATCAGCCTGTTTAAAATGTGGTGAGTATGGGCAGGAAGACAGAATAATGGTTATGCAAAAGACATTCCATGCCTGAGACTCTGAGATCCCAAATTCAGTTCCAGGCATCACATGAAGCTAAGCTGCTCTGTGCTCTGGTCACTCTTTCTGTGTCTTTCTTTCCATATTTCACTTTAATTAAAATAAAAGTGTGGTGAATGAATATATGTGGGACAAGAGTAGATGATAGGCCAGGAAGACAATACATCAATAGAATTTGCATTGGAGAGGTTCAAGGTCTGATTTCTGCTACAAAGACTCAGAGCTTAGTGGTGCTGTGGTCAAAAACCCAACCCTTAGAAGGGGCCAGGACTTCAGATCTGATTAAGCACACACATTACAGTGCACAAGGACTCAGGTTCAAGCCCCTGGTCCCCACATGCAGGGAGAAAACTTCATGAGTGGTGAGACAAGGCTGCAGGTGTCTCTCTGTCTCTTTCTCTCTATATATATTCCCCTCCACTCTCAATTTCTCTGTCTCTATCTAATAATAAATTAAAATATTAAAAAAAAAACAAGCCCCAAAGAAACAAAAGGATAGATGTTCAAGGTGAATAAATAAAGGCCTTCTGGGCTGGTGAGACAGCATAATGGTTCTGTAAAAGCCTTTCAGGCTGAAGCTCTGAGGGCACAGGTTCAATTCCCAGTACCACCATAAGCCAGAACTGAATAGTGTTCTGTTCCCTTTCTCTCTCTTGGTATCTTTCCCTCTTTCTAATTAAAATAAATTAAACAAAAATATTAAAAAATTATAAAAGATAATAAGTTAGAATATTGACTCCAATTACATAGGATATATTTCTGATTTTTACTAGCTCAACAGTGATAGGTTAAATAATAGCTCCCTCAAATTTTCACATTCTAATCCTCAGTATCCATTAATATGTCATCTTACACAAAGAATAAATCTTATAAATATGATTAAATTGATATTCTTGAAATGGGAAAATTACCCTGAATTGACCAGTTAGGCCCAATGTAATCACATGAGTTTTTATATAAAAGATAAAAAATACAGAAGCCGACCTTCCACCTCCTATTCTCCATAATAATCCTGGGTCCATACTTCCAGAGGGATAAAGAATAGGAAAGCTTCCAATGGAGGGGAAGGGATGTGGCAGTCTGGTGGTAGGAGTTGTGTGGAACTGTAACCCTCTTATACAACAGAACTTGTTGTTCATTATTAAATAAAATAAAAATGAAAAAAAGAATCAAACTTAGAGGGAAACGAAAGACACTGCTGGTTCCTTGAAGATGGGGTCTCGAATCAAGTAGTACCATCTAAAATTGAGAAAATTTATGTCAGTATAGCTGTTGATGGTAAGGAATATTAAGACTCAAGGGATACTAAAGTAATAGAAATTTCTGACTGAGTTGAATATGGGTGTTTAAAGGAAGTTGTCAAAAATGTCCACTCTGGAGTTCAGCAGGTAGAGCCCTGGTAGAGCACTTGTGTCACCAATGGAAATAGTCTTTTTAAAATCACATCACCCTTCCTTGTTATCTGCTCCAAGTATATAATTTTAATTTTCCTTTGTGTGCACAATCCAAGTTCTAAGCATCAGTCACACGGGAAAAACTGAAAACAAGTGTTTTGATTGTTAATCGGTTTTCTTTTCTCTGAACCATGGATCCAACAAATACTTAAACTAGAATTCTTTTCTCTAAAGTAAGTTAGAATTTCTTTTTCTTCCCAGTCCTAATAAATATTTAAACTATACCCCTTTCTCAACAATAATGCTATTTAAACTAAAGTTTCTTCCTCCCTACAGCTAATCAGTGTAAATTAAAATCTCTCTTTTGTAACAATAACAGGTAATAACAGATATATAGCATGGTTTGTATCTTAACACAATTTTTTTTAACTTCCCTTTCTTTGATCACATCTCTGCCTCCCTCTCTGTCTCCACATTACATTTATTTATTTATTTATTTACTGATCTAATTATTTATTTTGAGCCCTGCAATGGACCTACTGGCCTATGATACCCACAATTTGCAGACTTTTGCCCACATATCTCCCACAGGTAAACTCGAAAGACTCTTTTTCCTGAGGATGGAAAGGGGTATGCGGAGATCCAATCCAGGACCTGGGAGATATGAGGCAAGAGCCTGGCCATGGACCTATTGGGTCATCCCACTAATTATTCTCAGGTCTGCAAACAAAGCTCCAACAGGTGCACATGGCACTAAGGCCCAAAAGGCATGAAAAACTCTCTTTCATAATGGGGACAGAAACCAGGAAATAGGAGTGAGAAACTAACCCTAACAACCCATGCCACCCTTTCTTTGAGAACTATTGTCCATAATTCTCCTTTGGGCTGGAGGGATTCTTAAAACTCAAACAAAGATGAAAAACTCTCTTTGTGGGGAAGAACCCAAACCCGGGATCTGGGAGGTGGGGGGGGGGGTGAGAACACTGCCATAGGGCTATCAACCCAGGCCACCCACCCTTGTCTGACATTTACCATCAAGTCTCCCACAGGTCTTTGGGGCCTCAGAGAAGCATGAAAAATATATTCTAGGGGGTAAATGATCCCTGGAACTGGGAGAAGTAAGGCAAGAACACTGTCATTGACCTATTGGCCCATCCCACCCCCACTTCTCTGATTTTTAAGATCAAGTTTTCGCCATATCTGTGGCTCCTTAAGACTTGAACAAGACTGAAAAAACTCTCTATCCTGGGGAGAGAGGGGTGTGTCTGATCCAGGGACCTGGGAGGTATGAGGAGAGAGCATTGCCACTGACCTATCTGTCCATCCCACCCACCATAGTCTGATTTTTATCAACAAGTATCCAGCCAGGTCTGTGGGGACCAAGGCTCAGTCAAGAGTGAAAAAGTCTCCTTCCTTGGGAGGGGGGGTCTGATCCCTGGACCTGGGAGGTGTGGGGCAAGAGCACTAGCACTGGCTGATCGGTGCATCCCATCCACCCTTTTCTGATTTTAACCTCAAGTCTCCCAAAGACTCAGAGAAGCACGAAAAATACGTTCTGGATGGAACTGATCCTGGGAACAGGAGGGTGTGAGGCGAGAACACTGCCACTGGCCTACTGGCCCATTCACCCCACCTTCTCTGACTTGTAAGAATCAGTTTTCAACACAACAGTGGCTCCTTAAGACTCAGACAAGACTGAAAAACTATTCTGGGTGGGGGGAATCTAGGGACCTGGGAGGTGTGAGAGGAGAGCTATTCTTCCACCCCGCCTACCCTTCTCTGACTTTAACGTCAAGTCTCCTGCAGGTCTGTGGCTCCTTAAGACTCAGAGAAGTATAAAAACCACATTCTGGGTGGAAACTGTCCAGGGAACAGAGAAGTATGGATCTAGAGCACTGCCACTGACCTACTGGCCCATCCCTCCCACCCTTCTCTGACTGTTACCCTCAAGTCACCCACAGGACTTTGGCTTCTAATAACTCAAAAAAGCATGAAAAACACGTTCTACATGGGAACTGATCCTGGAACCTGGGAGGTGGGACAAGAGCACTGCCACTGAGCTAATTCTCCATCCTACCCACTACTCTCTGACTTTTAGGATCAAGTTTCCCACATGTCTGCGGCTCCTTAAGACTGGGCAAAGACCAAAAACCTCTCTTTCCTGGGGGGGTGGGGATGGAACCGATCCTGGGACCTGGGAATTGTGGGACAAGAGCACTGCCACTGAGCTAATTCTCCATCCCACCCACCCTTCTTCACTTTTAGTGAAAAATATTCCACACTTTTGTGGCTCCTTAATACTCAGACAAGACTGAAAAACTCTCTGTTCTTGAGGGTCTGGAATTGATCCCTGGACCTGGGAGGTGTGAGGTGAGAGCACTGCTATTCAGCTATTGGTCATCCCACCAACCATTCTCTGACTTTTAGGATCGAGTTTCCCATACTTCGGACCTATTGGGCAATCTCACCCATCCTTTTCTGACGTGTACCCTCAAGTCTCCAGGAGGTCTCTGAGGCCTTAAAGCTTAGACAAGAGAGAAAATCTCTCTTTCCTTCAGAGGTATCCAATCCTGGGACCTGGGGCATTTGGGATGAGAGTACTTCCAATGGCCTGCTGGCCCATCCTACCACTCAATGCTTTTGAACTTCTCAAACAAGTCTTGTGCAGATCTGCTAGGATGTTAACTACGGAGGTAACATGAACAGCTCTCCTGGCCTGGGGCTGTCAGATCCTGGGACGTGGGTGGTGTGAGGTGAGAGCCCAACCCACCCATCCCTCTTGGACTTCTGCCAACAACACTTCTGCAGGTCTACATGGCCCTTGAGGTCCAAGCTAGAGTTAAAACTCTCTATTCTGGTGGGATGGAGGATCTGAAACCAGGACCTGGAAGCTGTGAATTGAGGGCCACCTGCATGAACCTATTAGTCCATTCCCCCTACTCTTTTTGGATTTTTGGCTGCCTTTCTCTTATCTTCTAACTATTTCTCTTACCTTCTAACTGCAGGAAAAAAGAGGGGAAAAGATATGGGCATTAAGACCAGTGGAATCATACTGCCCAGATAATATTTGTAAAAATGAATGAATGAATGAATAAATAAATAAATAAATAAATAAAGGCTACTTTGACAACTTTAGGGAATGTTCTGTTTATCACCTAGAATTAGAGTTTGGAATAGCTAGCTGTAAGAGAGGATTAGATTTACAATGAAAAATTTTAACTTCTTTTTTGAAAATATAATGAGATTCTTTTAAGATATTTAGAAGTAAATGTCACATTGACCATTGAGATTATGTTTCCGAATCTTAAGGGAAATTCAGGCTATTGAGTCTATGGGAAATGAACAGTAACCCCTGGTTGCAATGACAATGAAGGCATCCAGTTCTGAATAAGAGCTGTTTAGAATGACATATGAGGAAGAAGTCTGACTAGAGTGGAATTAGAAGAGGCTGGAAATGAGGAACTGTAGAATGTATAAACATTCAACTTGTTTATCCTTGAAGTGGGAGAGTAGGAATTCAAGAAATATTTGAGGTCAAGGAAACTGTATAATGTTTTTTGCAATTCTTTTTGTTTAATATAAATAAACATTATACATATATTCAAATGTTAAGAACCTTTTCAAAAGGAAGTGTTAAGTACAAAGAAAAAGAAAACACAGCATTGCAGGAGATGAGAGATAACTAAATCACACAGCAGATTGTTCATAGATAAGAGAATAGCCCTCATCTGTAGTGCAACAAAGAAGTTATTCATTAGAGTAAATAACTCCAGTATGTATGAGGTTGGTTGAATTGCATATTGGTTAGTTAATAAAAGTGGGCTTAGATTTAGAGATGTAATTTTATATTGTGTAAGTGACTACTCTTGGCATTTTACAATGACTGACAAAGAAAGGACACAAATCAAATTTGACTATTCTCTATTTCTTTTAAGTTTATCAGATCAGTATTGACAAGCTAATGTTTCTTTAAATATTTACTCATTTAGTTATTCCCTTTTGTTGCCCTTGTTTTATTGTTGTAATTATTATTATTGTTGTCATTGTTGGATAGGACAGAGAGAAATGGAGAGAGGAAGGGCAGACAGAGAGGGAAGAAAAAGAGAGATATCTGCAGACTTGCTTCACCTCTTGTGAAGTGACTCCCCTGTAGGTGGGGAGCCTGGGGCTCCAAACAGGATCCTTAAACCAGTTCTCATGCTTTGCACCATCTGCGCTTTACCCGCTGTGCTACTGCCCAACTCCCAACACACTTAGGTTTGATCTTAGTTTCTGAGTAACAAGTTATACTGAAGACATATTGCCTTTAAATTTTCAAAAATTTTTACTAGATGTTGCTCATAAAGCTGTACCTATATCCTTATTATCAGCATTATTAACCACTTTCTTGTCTTTCATTTAATTTAACAAATTGAGTTTTTGTATTCAAGTGCAGAGTAAACTTTATTTGCTATGTACTGTGTTAAAAATTCAATAATAGCATGTATACTTTGTTATCCACATGAGAGAGACCAAATAAGACTCATTTGTTCTAATGGCTTCTGAGCCCATTGATTTTAATCTGTCTTTGTCAGGGTGATTTTCACCTCTCTGAAAGATTTTTTTCAGATAGAAATGGAAAGAGTAAAAAATACCACAGCACTAAAACTCCTTCCAGTGTGGGAAGGGCCAAGCCCAAACCTGATTCTTGCAGACACCATCTTAAATGACAACTAGGCCAGAAAATAGAACTCTTTCTTTAAAAAGCAAAAACTTATGTCTTCGGAGTTAGACCCATGGAATAAGTCTCTTGCCAAACAAATATTTTATGTCACAGATGTTACTCCTCTCAAAAGACATAGCATCAACAAGACTACGAAGGTATGGGTTGGAGGCAGGGAGTAGAAATAACAGCATGGTTAAGAAAAAAGACATCATTCCTGAAGCTCCAAAGTCCCAGGTTCAATTCAATTTCCCACAATTCCAAAACCACAACTGAGCACTGGCTCTGTTCCTTTTTTTCCCCCTTCCTTCTTTCCTCTCCCTCTCCCTCCTTTCTTTCTTTCTTTCTTTCTTTCTTTCTTTCTTTCTTTCTTTCTTTCTTTCTCTCTTTCTGTCTCCATATTCCATTAAAATAAAATATATCTTAAAAATGTAAACGACTAAGAAAGGATAGTAATGATTTGTGTGGGCAGAACATTAAATATAGTTTTTTAATAGAGGACAATGAGTTAAGCTACAATATTAGCATGTGAGCACAATTTTTCATCTTTTCTGACAGGCAACTGCAAAATTTTCTCGCTCCCAATTTAGTTCCTTTCCCTCCTTCATGTACCAGGACCTCAATGCTCTCTTCACCCGGCCCACCCTCCCCATCCCCCCAGATACCTTTACTTTGCTGTTATAGACCACATCAAGTCTAATCACAAAAGTGAATGTTTAAGTAAATGAATAATGATACAGTTAGATAACACTAGCAGGATAAAAATAAAAGAATTCACAGTCCTCCCTCCTGGCTTCTCCCTTCCCATCATTACTAACCCAGTGAATGCATTAGGAACACTGAAAATGAAATAGGTAAAAACAGTGCATGAAGTGAAGTAAAATTATTTATACACTTGTAAATCCCTGGTAGTAGATATAATTCTTGGTACCCTGGGGGGGGCTATGATAAAAGGGACACTCCTATTAATTTGTAGTCATATAAATCACTATTTAAGTAACATGAGAGGGAAAAAACTGAATGTATCAAACTTTTAAAAGCACAGACTGAGTCTTTTTAATATGTAGGCTGAGTCTTTGATATGTTGACTCTCTTAAAAGCTTAGTTCAAGGAGAACAAAAGCAACTGGTGGCATAGCTATATGCAAATAATGTCAAAGGACATAAAATATGGTGAGGGTGTGTATGAAACAGCAAATCCTAACAAAGGGATTTTTCAAAGTTAACCCAACTGCCAAACAATATGATTACTGAAATAACTATTGTCTTCTTAAACCCTAAGACACTAGGAATCTCCCGCTTCCTCTATAGAGCCTATGTTTCTCCCAATCCTAGAACCTCTGGGGTGGGGCTCACTTCCCTGCATGCTTCTCTCAAGTCATACCAAATGATATAGCATCCACCAATTCCAACTTAATCAATGCAATGATTAGCATGTGTCACCTCAGACTGTGTACAGAGACGTCAGGCATGGAATGCCAACCCTTCACCTTGTCACTCAGATGAGACCTTTATTTCATAGTAATCTCTAATTACATTCCAGGAGGTTCACTTCCTAACAAAGCCCCCAAACCTAGATATAGACCAGGTCCTGTAAGATAGAGCTTATGTTCACATGTATCCATAAATTAGGGCAAAATATATACCTGAAAGCAAAAATACACAACAGTCTTTAGTGAGTCAGTATCAAGTTCCTAATGAAATAGTGTCCACTTAGATAACCTCCTCTCCTACCTCCTATTACGGTTCTCTCACTCACTCCAAAGCTAACCTTATCAAAGCAAGGACTGAAAAAGCTGAATAAGGGCAAGAGACTGGCATACTTTAATGATGACTTTTTAGTCACTATCAGGCCAATCCACCAGCTGGGGCCCTAATCGGGGAATCCCAGACAGACTTGATTCCCAAACAGACTTGATGGGCCTAGAACTTGAATAAATCCCTCTATCCATTGATACCTGTCATCTCTATCAGGAACAACAAAACAGACCCCTTTGTGGGCCCCCATAGGACCTTGCCTTCAACTTGGATCAACAATGGTTGATCCAAAGGGAGGATGGACAACTTACTCTATGCAACACACCTGAGGAAGATGGGTCAATACTGGGGCAGCATGGAATGTTCCTACTCATGACCACAAAATGTGAGCTCAGATCTAGAGGGATACAGAGGTCACACAGCCTCTTAAACTAATTATGGACCCCAGATCACATCAAATTGATGGGGTTTACTGTCAACAATACTTATACCCCTTTTCCATCTTAAGGAGCTACTCTCTTCCTTGATCCAGCTTTCTGGTCCTTTTCCCAGCCATGACATCCTCTCCGTAGACAATAACTTGGATCCACTTGCATATAAGATTTCAGGCTCAGGCAAAAACAAAAAAACAAAAAACAAACCAAAAAAACCCACCATTGGTATAGCTACAGGCCCTTTGAAATATAACTAAAATATGCCAACTAGCTACTGACAAAAATGGAGGACCCCCCGTCCCAACACTTCATCTTCACTATCCAGCCTTTAGGTCCATGATTGTTCAACAATTTGTTTGCCTTGTATGTTAACTCTCTTTTTAGCCACCAAATTCCAGATGCTAGCAGGATGTGACCAGACTTACCCAGGCAGATAACCCCACCAATGTGCCTTGGAGCTCTGCTTCCCCAGAGCCCTTCCCCACTAGGGAAAGAAAGAGACAGTTTGGGAGTATGGATCAACCTGTCAACGCCCATGTTCAGCAAGGAAGCAATTACAGAAGCCAGACCTTCAACCTTCTGCATCCCACAATAACCTTGGTTCTCTACTCCCAGAGGGTTAAAGAATAGGAAATCTACCAGGGGATAGGATGGGATAGGGAGGTCTGGTGGTGGGAGTTGTACCCCCCTTATCCTATGGTTTTTGCAATGTTTCCTTTTTATAAATAAAAAAATATATATATTAAAAAAAGGAACTACAGAGGATGTCTACATTCACAATTTTTAGAAGTCTTTATTACCATCTCAAACTTATATATGCGGATGTCTTAAAAGTTAAATTACAGGTAGGGCTGGGCAGTAGCACAGCAGGTTAAGTGCAGGCAGTGCAAAATGCAAGGACTGGACCAAGGCTTCTGGTTGGAGGCCCCAGTTCCCCACCTGCAGGGAGGTCTCCTCACAAGCAGTGAAGCAGGTCTACAGGTGTCTATCTTTCTCTCCTTCTCTCTGTCTTCCCCTCCTTTCTCCATTTCTCTCTGTCCTATCCAACAACAGCCATAACAACAATAACAACCACCATAAGGGCAACAAAAATGGGAAAAATAGCCTCCAGGAGCAGTGGGTTCATAGTGCTGGTAACAAACCCTAGTGATAACACTGGAGAGAAAAAAAAAAAGTTAAATTACATTTAACAACAACCTCTGATATTTGTCCAAGACCATCATCCTTTTACTATTCACTGAATCTGCATTCTTATTCTTTCTCTTTAAAAAGTAGGAAAAGCCACCAAAAATTGGTATGTAATATTCTTTAAAATATACAGGCTAGGCCAACATCTTTTATATTGATTAGACCAGCTACACTTGATTATATTACATTCAGTTTCTTGGAAGAGAGCAAGGTAATTGATTATGTTATTGTTTAAATAAAATGTCAGTAAAAACAATATTTTAAAAACCAGTTTGAACCGCCCCTACAATGTTGCACATAAAAAGACATTCCAAGAAGAAATCGATATAATTGAGCAAAAAGACAAATCTCAGTTGCCAGTTACCCTATAAATAATACTCATTGCAAGCTGCTTGCCATTATTAACTGCAGTCTTACATGCTACACTGTGGCAAATATGGAAACAGATGCCATGGAATGAACTAGCGAATGAAAACCTAGTAATAAATTAAGAATATTGAGTAAGTAAAGGAGAATGCACTCTATTAAAACGTAACAAAAGTAAGATTGAAAAGGTATTCGGTTTGGGAGAAAGAAGAGAGACAGAACAAGACTGCTTCAAAGGTCTTTGAAGCTAAGAGTATGGTAGATGTAGGTAGGAAGTTACAATTTTCTTTTTTTTTTTTTTTTAAAGATTTTATTTATTTATTTATTAATGGGAAACATAGGAGGAGAGAGAGAGAGAAAACTCTGGTACATGTGCTGCCGGGCATTGAACTCAGGAACTCACGCTTGCGAGTCTGATGCTTTATCCACTGCACCACCTCCTAAACCACTGACATTACTTTTTTTTTTTTTATCTGCAATGAAAACGTGTTTTGTTGATCAGGAGTTAGCACTTATAAAATTAACTGAATTAGTGTTAAAAAGTCTCTAGGAAATTTGATTTAAAATTTAGTAAACTTGGGAGTGGAGCAGTAGCGCAGCGGGTTATGCGCACATGGCACAAAGCTTAAGGACCTCATATGGGTACCGGTTCGAGCCCCCTGCTGCCCACCTGCAGGGGAGTCACTTCCCGACAGTGCAGCCTGTCTTCAGATGTCTTTCTCTCTCCTTCTTTGTCTTCCCCTCCTCTCTCCATTTCTCTCTTTCCTACCCAACAATGAAGATATCAGTAACAGCGACAACAATAAAACAAGGGCAACAAAAGGGAAAATAAATAAATATTTAAAAAATTAGTAAACTTAAAAACTTTAAAATGTTAAGAATAACTGATATATTTAACCCTTATTTTAACCATATATTTTTAATGAGCTCTGTTGAAATGTTATACTAACCAGTTAGATTAATAATGACAAGAAAACTGTAACAGAGTCACATGCTTTAAATTGGCTTGAGAACACTGGCCATAAATACTCAGATGATAGAAACATAATGCATGCTGATTGCAGAAACTAAAATAACCGTATTCCTCCAGTAGAACTGGTCTAAAAGTAAATAAGAATACATACACTGGGAAGAACAATTGGGTAACTAAAATAGATATTTAAGAATGTTATAGATTATGAAGCACAAATTATTGTTAAGTTCAATTTATAAAAATTACCCGTATTTTAAAAATCACAATTACTGTAGCATATGGAAAAGTTTTTCTACAATTGAAAGCATTTCTTTTGGAATTTTATACAACCACTCAATTTAATACCCTAACATAAATGCTATGTCGCTATGCATCAAACGACTCAATGGAACTGGAACACTGTTATATTTAATCTTCCTTTTAAGATGCAAAAGATATGAAAATACTTGAAAAAATTCCCTATTTTTTCTGGCTTCTGCAGGGGCAGGTCAATCATCATACACTTCAGGAGAATAATTACAACTTAGTGAATGGTTCCTAAAGGAAACACTTAACATATTTGCTTGAAAATCTTTTTTATTCTCATTATTGATCTTATTCTGTATCATATCAAGAAATCAGCCACTGTGTCTGGGGAACAAGTTCATTACCCTAGGAGGTAAGCAAATCATTCTATTTGTTTTTCATTGAATCTTTTCCTGCACACACATAAACTTTGGGTGTGAAATGTATCTTTTCCTTTAAAAAAAAATAAAATGTATATCATATGCATGGAAAATGTATGTGCTTCACATGTATGCACATGTTGTGATAATTTTTAATGAGCATATATATATGTATATATATATATATTGATAAAATAAGTAAAAAAAGAAACATTAATTTCCCCCTTAAATTTGACCTATACACTGTTTGTGCTACTCACTACTAAGTCAGTTTCTTTGTGACTTGAAATTCTCTATGTATTGAAAAACTTGCTATAAAAAGGGTTCTGTCCCTTAAGGGGGTGCTCCACTGCTTACACCTTTCCGTTTAGGGGTACAGTCTGGATGGAGACTCCATCAGGGTCTTAGACACAGTATTTATGTGACTTTGAGTAATCTTTGGAGCTCATGCATCACGATGTCCAGTGGACATACAACACAACACTAGACTTCTCCTGTGTCCTACAAATAGTGTTCAATACATTTTTATATTACTAGAGTTATCTTGTTATCTATAGATCAGATTACGTATACTTTACTCAGTTTTTTTGGTTTTTAATTTATCTTTGGAATTCAGCAAGATGGATTCTCAAAATTCAGCATGGATAAAATTAAAACAAAAGTAGCTTATAGAAGATTTACTAAATGGGGGGTGGGTGATGACACAGGAAGTTAAATGCACATAGTATGAAGTGCAAGGATCCCTGTTTGAGCCCCCAGCTCCACACCTGCAGGGTAGCTATCTTTCTCTTCCTCTCTTTATGTCACCCCCCCATTCCTCTATGTCCTATCCAATAAAAACAGAAAACATAGCCACAGGAGCAGTGAATTCATAGTGCAGGCATCATGCCCCAGCGAAAACTCTGGAAGCAAAAAATAAACAAACAAATAAATAAATAAACTACCAAATTGAGGTTATAAGGACTTGGCTGTGGTGTGCCTGGTTGAATGCACATGTTGCAAATTAGGGTGATATATTTTACTTTGATGTGTTTATAATTTCTAATTTACTGATTTTAATAAAATGTTATTCTGCAATTCCCTCTATAGCATATATGATAGGTATTCATAGAATTTATCAGTTAACTATGTATGCATGTTTAATCATACTGCAGCCATGATAGATTTTACCTTCTCATGGATTCTAATATATTTGGTAAACAGGAACAGTGTTTGACTAGCCTTGATATTCTTTTCTCATTATAATCAATTTATTTTGTACAATTTTATAGCCTATCAGTATTTTATTTTGAAAATACGACTACTGGTTTCTATATTAGGAACCACAGTAGACACAAAAGTCATCCATATAAATAGTTTATAATTTCCAGTTTGACCAACAGACGGTAACTTTTTTCCCTTTTGTTGCCTTTTATTGTTGTTGTAGTTATTATTGTTGTTATTATTGATGTCATCATTGCTAGAAAGGACAGAGAGAAATGGAGAAAGGAAGGGAAGACAGAGAGGAGGAGAGAAATACCTGCAGACCTGCTTCCCCACCTGTTAAGTGACTCCCTTGCAGATGGAGAGCCAGAGCTGGGATTCTTGAACTGGTCCTTGTGCTTTGCACCACCTGAGCTTAACCCACTGCGCTACTGCCTGACTCCCACAGATAACTATTACACAATTGTATTAGTTAAGTCCTTCTTAAATTGGATGTTAACAAAAATTCTGAGGTTTAAGAACTCACTATATTTTTAGTTATTTCACAATACACATGTCTATTTTTTCTCAGAAGGATTAATTTGGTATTTACCTTAGAGTGAGGGAAATATGGAACTCGTATTCCTGATTTTTTACTGCATTATAGTAAAATCCTTGAGAGAGGAAATCCTGGAGGCCCCAATGGTGGTGCACCCAATTAAATGCACTTATTGTCAAACTCAAGGACCTGTGTTCAAGTTCCTGCTCCCCACCTGCAGCAGGAACACTTAATGAAAGGTGAAGTAGCTCTGCAGGTGTCTTTCTCTCCCTCTTTATCTTCCCTTTGCCTCTCATTTTCTCTCTGTCTTATCAAACAAAATGGGGGCGGGAAGGGAAAAATGGCCTCCAGGAGTGGTGGATTTGTACTGTCTGCAGCAAGCCCCAGAAATGACCCTTTTTTTTTCTTGCACTACGAATCCACTGATCCTGTGGCCATGTTTTCTGTTTCTATTGGATAGGGAGAAAGAGAGAGAGAGAGAGAGAGAGAGAGAGAGGGAGGAGGTTAGATTAGGCAAGACACAGGAGCTACATTAATGCAAAGGTGGTGGCAAGAGACAGACAGAATGCTTGTTAACAATGTCAAAAGCAGATTGGCTAAAGAAGCATGAACAGATTAACCCCTCACAGGACAGTAAATTCATTTACAGATGGTGCTGACAACAAACCTCTGGCCCATGGTACAATACAGAACATCCAATGAGACCAAAATGAAGATGTCCCAGAAGGCTCCGTCAGCAAGTTTCTAAGGAATCTCACATCAGAGAAATGACTCTTACTTTGACAAATGAAAATTTCAGGGGAAAAATTTTACCTCTGATTAGCCTTTCTTGCTGGTTGGTCTTCCATATAACTGGACTTGTAATCTTAGTAACTTCCCAATCAACTGTGACACTTGGCCAATAGTCCTACTTTTGCCCAGACATAATATCTAGAACTGCTCAGCTCTGGCATAAGGTGGTGAAGACCTCTGGGGTTAATAGACTGATATACCTTCCAGTTCTACATGTTTTTAAAGGTTAATTTATTTATTTTTATTGCTACCAGGGTTATTGTTGGCGTTCCATGCCTACAAAAAAATCCCACTGCTCCTGATGGCCAGTTTTACTCTTTCTTTCTTCCTTCCTTCCTTCCTTCCTTCCTTCCTTCCTTCCTTCCTTCCTTCCTTCCTTCCTTCCTTCCTCCCTTCCTCTCTCCCTCCTTCCTTTCCTCCTTCTTTCATTCCTTCCTTCCTTCCTTCCTTCCTGCCTGCCTGCCTGCCTGCCTAACTTCTTTTCTTTCTTTCCCCTTCATTTGATAGAACAGAGAGAAATTAAGAAGGGAGGAAGATATAGAAAGACACCTGCAATATTTGCTTCACCACTCATGAAGCTTTCCCCCTGCAGGTAGAGACAGTGGATGGGGAGGCTGGCATGACTGTGTATGTGTGTGGGTGGTGGCGGCAGTGGTGTTGGTGGAGGTTGTGGTGGAGGCCGACAGATGTCTCAAGCCTGGGTACTTGCACATAATACTGTGTGTATTTAGTCAACTGCACCACCACCTTTCCCTTCCAGCCCTATATTTTTTTAATTTAAAAAATAGAAAACATCTCCTTGATAATATTTTCAAACTGGCTAACTAAACTCAGAACCTCCTGCTTCTGAATTTTTGTTACATGAAATGTCTTCTCTCTCATAAATTATTTATTTGTTGTTACTTGTTGCTTAGTGCATCTTAAATGAATTGATACCCTCCAGAAAAAAAAAATATCCAAAGATTGTGGCTACACACACACACACACACACACACACACACACACAAAATACTTTTATGTCAGAGGAACAAATATAATCTTATGTCTGTGGTCTGAGAGGTGGTGTAGTGGATAAAGTATTGGGCTCTCAAGCATGAGGTCCTGGGTTCGATCCCTGGCAGCACATGTACCAGAGTGATGTCTTGTTCTTTCTCTCTCTCCTCCTGTCTTTCCCATAAGTAAATAAAATCTTAAAATAAAAAAAGTCTTGTGTTCAATCTTAGGCACCAACTGGCCAGAGAGCACTACTCTGTTACAACAAAAATGCCCAAATTATTTTATTAGTCGTATCTTTTCTTTATTAGACACTGTGTTTAGTTCAGTATATTGAAAATAACAGAATTTAGCATCACTTCTTTGCTCAGCTTTATTTCTCAGTCAGCTCCCATGTGCTGGGTTCACTGCTGGGAAACTCTGGCTATGGACTCTGACTGCAAGCAGCACGCCTTCTGGTAGGTGAAAAAGACATGCATCAGATAATTACAAAATTATGTCTTTACAAACTGTGATAAGTGCTATAAAGGACAAGTGCAGAGAGACAGGAGAGTTATAAGAATGAGGGATGATTTAATCTAGGGATTACAAAAGATTTTCAGGAGGAAATGATAAGTTGAGAGCAAAAGAGTGAGGGAGATAGCGCTCCAGGCAAGAAGAGAGCACTTAAGACACCCAAGACCGAGCAGCATTTACTGTCTGAAGGACAGACAACATGACAGAGTCTCTGGGAGCCTCGAGGTTCTGTGAGAGGAGACTGAGGCATGGGCTATATCATTTTAATAATAGGCAAAGGCAAATGATGTATATGAACTAATTACCATCTCTTTGTGCAGGTAAGAACATTAAATCCTTACTATAAAAACTTCCAATAGTTTTCAAGATTCAGATTGTATTAAGAACTAAATGAAAACCATGGAAATTATCAGTTTCTAGGCTCCACACATAGAATTTTGAGTGAAATATTGTGGACTGGCTTTTCTACCTCCAGGTTATCACTGGGGCTCAGTGCCTACACTACAAATCCACTGCTCCTGAAGGCTATTTTCTCCACTTTTGCTGACATTGTTGTTGTCATTGCTGTTGTTGTTGTTGGATAGTGTTGTTAAAATTCGGAGGCTCTAGCTGGCCGGGCTAGCTTCACGGGCGGGTAACAGAGACTCGGGGTCACACGGCTGGGCAGGGAAGCTATATTTCTTTATTCAGGAACAACAATTCATAAACTAACCCAAACTAATCACCAAACAGAACTCTCCTGCCTCCTTCCCCCACAGCGGTGCCAAGCACTCTCCAACTCTGAAACTCTGGAACTCTTTCGGGGTTCCTTGGGGTGGGGACAAGTGGGCCTGCAAAACTAGCAGGACTGAACCAATTTTCTTGGCAGGGGGAGAGCTAGAACAACCCAATGTAAAGCATACAACAGGATAGGACAGAGAGAAATCGAGAGAAGAGAGGCAAAGACAGAGAGGGTGCAGACCTGCTTCACCGCTTGTGAAGTGACCCCCTGCAGGTGGTGGGGGGATCCAACAGGGTTTCTTACATTAGTCCTTGTGTGTGGTGCATGTGTGCTTAACCCACTGTGCTACTGTCTGTGCCCCCCCCCCCCATTATATATTTTTGAAGACCTAGGGAATATTAACATTTTTGGTCTGGAACCACACTTGAGAATTACTTAGATTATTTGACAAAGTCAATATTTTTCTTTTACATATTCGTGCCATGGAAGGTTGAATTTCAAAAGCAGTCTAGCTTGTAAATTAAGAGACATGTCATTTAATATGTTCATCCTCAGTCTATCAAAATACATAATTCAGGATCTTACTTAACACTGTAGAACAACACAGCTGCTCAGAGGAACTGCTTTAATCCTTACCAATATCTCTTGAGTAAGACAGTCCTAAAATCATTATTATAATTTCTACCAGGCTTGCTACCCAGGCTCAATGTCTGCATGGTTTCATCTTTCCCAGCAACCTTTCCTTTATAAAGAGTTCAAGAGGGGCAGGGAGGTGGCGCACCCAGTTACAGCGCACATAGTACTATGAGAAAGGAGACACTCATAAACTGGGGTTTGAACCCCCTCCCTACCTGCAGGGGGCATACTTTACAGGCAATGAAGACGGTCTGCAGATGTCTTTCTTTCTCTCTCTCTATCTTCCCATCATCTCTTGTTTTCTGTCTTACCTCAAAAAAAAAAAAAAAAGTCACCAGAAGTAGTAGATTCATAGTGCTAGGCTACCAAGCCCTAGCAACTAGAGGCAAGAAAAAAAAAAAAAAAGAAAAGAAAAAGTTTCCAGACAGAGAATAGGGAGATAAGAAGGAGACAGAGAGATATGAAGTTTCCTTGTGCAGGTGGGGAGACCTAAGGTTTGAATCTGCATCTTTACCTATGGGAACCTTTGCATTTTCCAAGCAGATGCCACCCAGCTCCTCATCAAACCTTTTCACTCTATGCCCCAGACCTTCCGATGATGCAACATTTAAATGAACACGATGCTCTCTTCCTATGCTAACATTTAATGTTTTCTATTAAGTGTGTGATAAGTTCTTTCAATTGTCATAACCCCACACTATTAACTGAAAATTAAAGCTCAAGTGGTTTGTTATCTTGCCATTATGCTGAGAAGTCTTGTTTATACCACTTCAATGGAATGTACTTCAGCAGAGACTGAAATCTTTTTACATATGATTTTATAGGTAACCCACCAAGAAAAATAGATAATAATATATATAATATGCTCCCAAAAATGGCAGTAGAGGAGTATGGGTGTGTTCATTTGTGTGAGTGAGTGTGTGTGTAAGCTAGAATAGTGAAAATTGTGTTGGTGGGTTTATTTATTTGCCTCTAGGGTTGTTACTGGAGCTTGTTGCCAGCACTACAAATCCACTGCTCCAGGTGGCCATCTTTACCATTTTATTCAATAGAACAGAGAGAAATTGAGAGGGGAGGAGAAGATAGGGAGAGAGGAAGATAGATACCTGTCTAAATGTGGACTTTCTTTGATTCTTGTGAAGCATCCCTCCTGCAAGTGGGGAGCTGGGGGCTTGAACCTAGGTCCTTGAGTGAGTCCTTGTGCTTAGTACTATGTGTGCTTAACCAGGCCCCTTTAGTAGGTTTTTTTTTTGAGTCTTTTGGGGGAACTAGAGTCTAAATTTCTCCCTTCTTTATAGCACCAATAACATACTATCTTCCTTATGCTTCATTAAGTAAGTATGGTTTCTGGGGCCAGGCAATGGCCCACCTAATTCAGTGCACACATTACAGTGCTCAAGGTACTGGGTTCAAGCTCCTGGTCCCCACTTACAGGCTGAAAGCTTTCTGAGTGGTCAAACAAGTGATGAAGCAAGCTGCAGGTGTCTCTCTCGCTCTCTATTTCCCCTTCCCTCTTGATTTCTGGCTGTCTCTAGCCAATACATAAATATAATTTAAAAGGCATCAAAATAAATAAATAAATATGGTTTGTCTCAGATTTGCTCATGTTTTTTAACATGGAGTTAGCGCTGACAGGCCACCAGTCTCCAGGACACCTCAGGTCCCAACACTCATGTTTCAGATTTTTCTAGCAATAGTCATGTATGATTTCCAACTCTTACAATGATGGACTTCAAAGTAAATAATGAAGTATTAATTAGACTTATTAATGAAAAGAAACACTGTCAAACCACTAATGGGGAGGCATTGATGATTTAAATAATTCTCTTTAACTGTATCAGTGTATATTTTGTCACTTTGTTTTTGGGAAAGTACCATATCAATAAGAGCACTACAGTAGCATCTTTATAGGGAAAAACTCATTCATAATGATGAACATATGCAATCAAAAGGAGAAAAAAGGTAATTGTTGGTTTTCTTTCTGTCTAACTGCTACTAAAGACAAAAGCTTCCCTCCCCGAATCCAGCACCGCAGGAGCCAAACTATGCTTACCAGTTTGTTTTTGTTTTTTTTTTGGAAAGCCTCTCTTTTTTTTTAAGTTTCTTTTTTAAAAATTGTTTTATCATCTTTATTTACTTATTGGATAGAGACAGCCAGAAATTGAGAGGAGGATGGAAGATAGAGAGGGAGAGAGACAGAGAGATACCTGCAGACTTGCTTCACCACTTACAAAGCTTTCCCCTTGCAGGTGGGAATCAGGGCCTTGAACCCGGGTTCTTGTGTACTGTAACATGTGTGCTCAATCAGCTCCCTTACCAGCTTTTAGATGAAGAGAAGTTCTGTTTTATTGTGCAGTTTGAGGCTGGAATTTATTAGCTTGGACCAAGTAATCTCCTATAAGGAGTTTCAATCTTTTGCATAAGTGAAGGTGGAGGAGGAAACCAGGGACTGAATCCTGCACCTTCCTACAATTCTTTCAGTCACTAGAGTCATAGCTTTCCCCAGAACAATGCAATGGGTCTCAACTTTTCTATCATAATAACAAGAGGCACTTGGCACTTTCACTAGGAAAGAGTCTAGAACCACACTTGAGAATCACTCAGATGATTTGACTGAGTCAATATTTTTCTTTACACATTTGTGTCATGGAAAGTTGAATGTGGAAAGCCCACTGGGTTATAAATTAGAGGCATATCACTTATATGCTTACCCTCAGTCCACACACACACACACACACACACACACACACACACACACACACACAGTACTGAGTCTCTCTGAGTCTATACTTTATTCCCAGATATGCATGCCAATTGCTGGAATTAAGCTGAATTGAATTCACCAATCACTGGTAATTCTCCCCTTTCTCCCAACCCCCAATCTTGGCACTGTCTTTTAAGTGCCAAATTTTCTTTTTTTTTTTTTAAATTTTTTTTTTATCTTTATTTATTACTTTTTTGGACAGAGACAGCCAGAAACTGAGAGGAAGGGGGAGATAGGGAGACAGAGAGATACCTACAGCCCTGCTTCACCACTTGTGAAGCTTTCCCCCTGCAGGTGGGGACTGGGGGCTTGAACCTGGGTCCTTGCACACTGTAACATGTGCGCTCAACCAGGTGCGCCACCACCTGGCCCCAGTGCTAAATTTTCTGTTGCAGTATTGTTTTGTATAATTCTTTAATGCTTTTTAAGAAAAAAAATGGAGACATTTTTGGAGAAAATTTTACTTGGAAGATTGGCAGACATAATAACCTTTTAAAATCCATTCATTCAGGGGTCAGAAGGTGGTGCACCTGGTTAAGCTCACAAATTGTAGTATACTGCTGGGCTAGCGTAACGCTCGCACAAGAGAGATGACCCAGGAACTAAGCTCATGGAGACAAAGCAATACAAATTTCTATTCATGCGAGTGCCCCAGAGTTGGCAGTGGCACACCTGGTTAAGCCATGTGGTGCAAACCACAATGGCTGGCATCAGCCTCTCGGTCTGTCCACCCACCTTCCTCCAGGTTGTGACACGAAAAAGACAAGACAGAAACAGAAGTGGCTTGACAATACCATACGTGGTTAGGAAAGGGGCAGAGAAAAATGGAAGGGGCTGGAAAGGTAGGAACTTCCTTAGCAACTGTTGCAGGGGTTTTAACTGGTAGGATTAATAAAAATTTCCTGGAGGCAGAGAGAGCCTTGAGGGTAGAAAGAAGATTGATCAAAGGAATGGAATGGGTGGGTATCGTTAGGGCAAAACAATGATTATGCAGATAGGCCATAGTATCAGGGAATGTAGGGTGGAGCAGGCTTAAGGAATGCTAACTCAGGCAGGAAGATGCAGGATGTTTTTGTGGGGGAGGGAAGACTTACATGGCCGCCAACCTTTTGAAGTTTATGTGTCCCCCTTTTTGCTCAACCCCTCTGTAGAGAGAGAGACTCACTAGGTGAAGTCACCTCTCTGGTCAAGCTCTGCCAGGCTCCACCACATCCCCACAACCTCTTTGCAGTACACAGACACAGGTTTAAGCCCCTGGTCCTTACTTGTAGGGGAAAAGCTTCAGGAGTGGTGAAGCAGGGCTGAAAGTGTCTCTCTGTCTCTCTCTATCTATCTATCTATCTATCTATCTATCTATCTCTCCCACACCTCTCAATTTCTCTCGAGTGTATGCAACAATAAATAAATAAATAAATAAATAAATAAATAAATAAATAAATAATAAAATAAAGGGGGTTGGGCAGTAGCGCAACGGGTTAAATGCACATAGCACCAAGTTCAAGGACCAGCATTAGGATCCTGGTTCGAGCCTCTGGCTCCCCACCTGCAGGGGGATCGCTTCGCAAGTGTTGAAGCCGGTCTGCAGGTATCTATCTTTCTCTCCCCCTTTTTGTCTCCCCTCTTCTCTCCATTTCTTTCTGTCCTATCCAACTGTTGTTGGATAACAACAAGGGCAACAAAATGGGAAAACTGGCCTCCAGGAGCCCCAATGATAACCCTGGAGGTAATAAATGAATAAAATAAATAAATAAATAAAATTTTATTGAGTTCATTATGGCAAGCAGTGTTCTAACCATTAAGGATAAACCATATATATATATATATATGAATTGCATTGTCAAATAACTATATCCTAGTAGAGGAAAATAAAGAGAGATATAAAATCGATATATAAATGACTAAAAATTTAGAGAAAGTGAATTGAAAATTTTCCATTTTGAACAGTGGAAAAATACTAAAGAGAAAGTGACATTTAAATGAAGACTATGGTGAAATGAGGAAGTGTTAACTGCAGATGATTAGAGAAGCCATCCATGCAAAGGAAGTTAGAGGTTCAAAGGCTTGTTGCCTTTGGGAAAACAAGAGTTCATAGTGGAAGAATCAGAGGAATGGAAATAGATCAACATGAGTACCGAACTAGGAATTGTTGTGTAGACTATGTGAGAAAGATAATGTGAAGTTAAGAATACAAAAGGACCACAAACTGTACAAGTCAGATATTGTATTCCTAACATATTCCCAGATAATGCTGGTTCTGCAGGCCCATAAACTACATTTCTGAGTAGTACAGATGCATACACACTTGTCGTATATTCCTTCTTTGGTTCTGAAGATTTATGGAAAGGTAAAAGTTAGAAGATTCTTGAAGACGAGAAGTCGTGGGGCAGAACACAAAAATGGCTACAACCAACAGATGTGTTGTATGAACCTGTGTGACTCCTTAGTAAGTCAAACAGTTCTTCCTTGTACATTTAAGACATTATGACAGCAACACTTGAGAGAGCATTTTTTTCCTACCCTTTGACTCCTAAAAATGATAGCAGAAGCAGTAGTGACAGAAAAAGTCCAAATCATTCTTGGAGAGCAGTAACTCTTTTGTCTCATCAGTTCCATGTGAAGGGGGCCCTCTGCTGGACCAAATGGAAAAATCTCAAATTTTACAATGACTTCATTCTCGGATTTAATCAAAGGAAAGGGAATTAAAGACTTATCTTCTTTTTAAATAAGAATAAAATGAATTGGAGTGGGACTATGATTTGGGTTCTGTAAGGAAATAAGACACAAAGATTACAATCTAACAATTTGCATTTATACTTTATATTCCTGCTCCATTTATGAACTGGGAGCTTCTCATGGTACATGACAAAAGATAGAAAGATGGTTTTGCTTCTGTGTTTCCATATGACACAATTCCAGACACAAAGTAATTATTATGTGTGTAGTGCTAAAAAAAATAATATAACAAGTTATACTCATGCAATACTGCCAGTATAAAAAATGTCACTGTTTCCAGAGTTCTCCGGATAACATTTTTTCTTTGTCTCTTGCAGCTGTTTAACTTAAATCAATTAAGCAATAGCCATTCTTTATTATTTATTAGTTTTTCTTATACATTTGGACCAGCTTTCAGCACTTGGAGGATATCATTATGCATGTGGGGGCCACAGAACAGCAGTACTACTATCACCTGGGAATATGTTTAAAATGAATTTTTTGGACCCAGATTCACATGTACTGAATCATAACCCATAAACCTGCATGGGATATCACTGACTCACTCTAGTTTATTAGCTACTGGTTTGTATCACTAGTACTGTTCATGACGCATATGTGTTCTTTCTTGTGTCCTATATCCATTTTATGTACTCAGACCTTTCAGTCACATATTTTCCTCTTCATTTTATATCACAGATTTTCTTAAGAAAACATGCATGCTGCACTTTTATACAGGATAATGTCAGTGAGTGTGTACAAAGCATGCCGAGTCACAAAGATGCACTTCTTGAGATGAGCAGGAAGTTGCAGATGATTTAGATGATCATTTTTGGAAGAGTAAAGATAATCACTAGATCTGAGAGTGCACTATGAAAAATTTAAGTCCATGATTCTTCAACAATTTGTTTGGCTTTGTATATTAACTCTCTTTTCAGCCACCAGGTTCCAGATGCCATCAGGTTGCCCGCCAGGCCTCTCTGGATTGAAGACCCCACCAATGTGTCCTGGAGCTCCACTTCCCCAGAGACCAACCTACTGGGGAAAAAGAGAGGCAGACTGGGAGTATGGATCGGCCAGTCAATGCCCATGTTCAGTGGGGAAGCAGTTACAGAAGCCAGACCTTCTACCTTCTGCAACCCACAATGACCCTGGGTCCATACTCCCAGAGGGATAGAGAATGTGAAAGCTATTGGGGAGGGGATGGGATATGGAGATTGGGTGGCAGGAATTGTGTAGAGTTGTATCTCCCCCCCATCCTTAAATAATAATAATAAAAAATACTGTCTGACTTGTCCTAGTATTTTGTTCTTGTTCAATACTAAGGGGAAGCAAAAGATTTCTATCATCAGACACCTATTTGTATACTTACAGATAAACCAGAGCACTTGTGAATCAAAACAAAATTTATGTTAAGACCTCAGACTCCTTGAACACACAAAAATACCACCATTACTGTGCAAAGAAAGTCTACACAATTACACTTACTAAGGCACAAATGGTTCACAGTCCTTTGCCGAGAAATGCAATGGATATTCATCATTCAGTTTTAATGATAAAAAAATAATATGATCACAGTACATACATCAGTATGTAGTTTAGTCTGACTGAATCATCTTGTAATATACTTTCCAACCACATTGTAATTCTCACAATTACTATGTTTAAGACTACAAACATACAGTTGAGAAACAAAGCACTTGTAAAGGGATATTTTGTTTACCAGACTATACTTAGCAAATTGTTAATATGTAGTGATAGTTCAGTGGTAAGACAGGTTAGTTAAGTAAATATGTTGACACCATGTACGATTAGAAGAATAAAAAGATAATGTATAGATAAAAGAAAAGAACACGTGAAATTTCAGTAAGTAGCAATAGGAACTAAATTAAAAACCAGATATTGTTAGTCCTCCCCAAGGTTTGATAACATGTGATCTCGAAACAATGCTTTTATATAACATGTTTTTCCTACCTATTTGAATACATCATATGTAAGGTACCCTTGAATATATAATTCAAATTTGTATTATTGTGTGCTATTTGTGTCACAGCATAAAAAGTGTTATAATGTTATGTAAATATGTATCAGCAAATAAAATCATATATGCTATGTAGATATGGCAGTAATAATTAAACTAATAATGTTACTAATAATCATAGTTGGGGTAGCATGCTTTTCTTCAATGTGGTTACACACAGTTTAGCTCTCTGTGGGCTTCCTTACAGATTTTATTACCATTCTTCTTTCATACATCCATCAATTTAAAAAAATCACCTTAGAGATGACTTTCCTTTAGCTCAAAGTGATAAATGTATTGGTATTTATATATGACAATGAATAATAACTCATGACAGTCTTTATTTGTCTGAAAGCTTGAGTTCTAAGAACCAAACATTAAGAAATGAAGTTCTGATTGTATTACCCCATTACTCTTAATAACATCTCGTCAAGTAGACAGACTAATGTGATTTTCATTGCTTTTAATTTGAAGTCCATCTGATTATATACACCAATAAAATGGCCTGGCATCAGAGTCTATACAAGGTTGAAAGAAATAGACACTCTAAAATGAAATCCCATGCAAGGTTTATCAGTTACTAACACCAGGTAAAATGCTAAGAAGCACCCAATCAGGTAATCAATACCTATTCGTTTAGATGTACATTTTTCTGCAATAGAAATATAACATTGGGAGTCAGGTGGTAGCACAGTGGGTTAAGCGCACATGACGCAAAGCACAAGGACTGGTGGAAGGATCTCATTTCGAGCCTCCGGCTCCCCACCTGCAAGGGAGTCCCTTCACAGGCAGTGAAGCAGGTTTGCAGGTGTCTATCTTTCTCTCCCCCTCTCTGTCTTCCCCTCCCCTCTCCATTTCTCTCTGCCCTATCCAACAACAAAAACAGCAATAATTACAACAATAAAAAAAGGGCAACAAAAGGGAATAAATAAATATTTAAAAAAATTAAAAAAAAGAAATATAACATTAACATTTTAACATATTAAATAACTGTGTTTGTGCCTCTTCAGGTGTAGTTATATAATAAATTCATTTCAAACTATAAATACTTACAGAACTTTCTGATTCACTGAAGCAGCATGAGGTCAGAATACTTATCTGAAAGTACACAGCTAAGATCCTTGTTTTTTTTTTTCTGCCTTTTGCTCTCTATTTATTGCATTTTTAAAATCTCATTCTCTCTCCTATGATTCCTTGTTGTGATACTTTCAAAAATTTCAAGATTTTGAGTGACTTTTTATTTCCAGTGAGAAAGAACTAAGCAGAGACTGGTGGGAATAGGGGGTCATAGGGATTGGGAGGGAATAAGCCACAATGCCGAGTCTCCCTTCAGTGCTCTAGGGGCAGGGCTGAATCCTGGGACTTGTGCATGGACAGCAAAGCAGTGCTTTAACCAAGTTGTCTGTTTTTTCAGTTCAGAAAATAGTTTTTTTTTTTCCTACTAAGAATTGTTTCCTTGGCTTAGACTTAAAACTCACATTTGAAATAGTTATATATTTCCCTAAAATGAGTCTTGTTGACAAGAAGGGGTATGTTTGAGAAGAATTGTCTAATTGTGTATTCATGTTCACATCATGGAATAGAACTACTATATCGGGCAATTTCTCTCCACCTATCTCTCTCTCTCTTTCTCTCTCCTCTCTGTCTCTGCCTCTTTTGCCAGTAGGATTATTGCTAGACAATAATTTATAATAATTATGGCTCAGTGTCTTCACAACTCCACCACTGTTTCCTGGTGACCATTTTTTTCCTTTTAGTTTTTTGATCAAGATAGAGATAGAGTGGTTAAGAAGCAAGGAGAGACATAGAGAAGGAGAGATACCTGTAGCACTGCTCTACAGTTAATTTTGTTTCCTTGTTTTAATTCTTTATATGTCACATAAGGTAGAATCACCGAGGGCTTTTACTTCCCTTTCTAAGTAATTTCAACTGGAAGGATTCCTTTCAGGAATTATCTTTTATTATGCTTGCATACATTTATATTCTTTACATATATTGGTGAGTACTTTGGTTGTTTGCATAACTTGGAAATTATAAATATTGATATTGATATTGATGAATGAATACTGAGGAGCATATATCTTTTCATATTAGTGTTTGATGCTATTTTTAGTAGAAATCCAGCAGTGTTTATAATACTCAGTTATATGGTAGGTCTATTTTGAATATCTTGTGAAATCTCCATACTGTTTTCCACAGTTTACATTTTCACAATGAATGTACAAAGTTTCTTTTTTCTCAGCTCCCTCCCCAGGATTTGTTTTCTCTGATCTCCTCAATGTCAGTCTTTCTCACTGATGTTTCCAGTTTGCATTTCCCTGATAAAAAAAAAGTGACAACATTTTTTTCCCTACGCATCTGTTAACTATCTATCCTCTTGAGTGAAGTGTCTGTTCGGTTCTTTTCTAATATATATTTTAAAATATTTATTTATTTTCCCTTTTGTTGCACTCATTTTTTATTGTTGTTGTAGCTATTATTGTTATTGTTATTATTGTTGTTATTGTTGTTGTTATTGATGTCATCGTTGTTAGATAGGACAGAGAGAAATGGAGAAAAGAGGGGAAGACAGAGAGGGGCCGAGAAAGATAGACATCTGCAGACTTGCTTCACCATCTGTGAAGCGACCCCCCTCCCCTGCAGGTGGGGAGCCGGGGCCTTGAACAGGGATCCTTATGCTGGTCCTTGTGCTTCATGCCACGTGTGCTTAACTCACTGTGCTACCTCCTGATCCCCATTTTTCTACTATTTTGATGAGGTAACTTGTTTTATGAGTTCTTTATTTTCGACATTAGTATTTTAGTAATTTTTATTACTCTTAGTAGGTTTTTCTTTTTTACTAGTGTTGATAGCAATACTATTCCTATTAATTTCTCTGGGAAAAAATAGTTTTTAATCATTCAAAGAACTGACAGCAATATTAACTTTTTCACCTTGAGGTTTTTTAACCTGGAAAGCTTGCTATAAAAAAAAAAATGGCTGAACTCGAGGAAGACTGATCCTGAAATGAGTGCAACCTGCAGTGTTTCCAGGTATGAACTCATACCAATAGGGACTCAGAGGTTACACAGGATCTGGTGCTAAATACATACATATATATATATATATATATATATATATATATATATAATAAAAATTATTAATGATACAATATTGATTTACAAAGTTACATGCCAACAGGGATATAAATCCCACCACCAGGGTTCTGAATCTTCAGTTGCTGCCCCTCTGCAAGCCACCACATGGGCCGGCCATCTTCTCTACAACTATCTGTCCACATTTATACATAACCGCCCCATTTTTCTTCCTGATCCAATCCTTTCTTCCCCTCTGAGCCATTGATGACAACATTACTACTTCCATATGTCCCTCTCCTTTTCCTCCTCTCTCCCTAAGTACTGATATATATATATGCCCTGGGTCAGGTGGATGGCGGTAATAGTTCATTGTATGCAGATTTTTTTTTCAAGAATCGAAGCTACTCCCTGACCTAATCTAACTTTCCAACCCTTCTCTACTCTGGCACCATTTTCTCAGACAATATTTATATCCAACTTATCAAACTCAAGAAAAAATATCATAATTGTGTATCCCAAGAAACATAACTAAAATAGACTTCCTAGTTTTGAAACATACCTAAAATGGACTTCCTAGTTTTTTCTACCCTAAGATCCCTAATCTCATCTGTTCTATTCCTACTTTTTGGTTCATACTCACTCACTATTTTGTCTCAGTTTATGTCCTGCCACCTTCCAGACACCAACTAGCAGATGCTACCATGATTCTATCCTGATTGTCTGGCCAGATGCCCAGTGTGACTTGGAGCCTCACCTCTCCAGAGCGCTGGACCACTAGGGAAGTATATAAATAGGCTGGGAATACGGATTGACCTGCCAACACCCAAGTCCAGCAGAGAAGCAATTACAAAAGCCAGAATTCCTACTTTCTGCACCCCCAAAACAACTTTGATCCATACTCTCAGGAGGAGAGAAGTGATAGGAGGAAGAAAATAAGAGGGCTCGGAACTCCAGCTCCATCTGTATTTAGGGAGAGCGGAGGAAAAGGAGAGGGACATATGGAAGTAGTAATGTTGTCATGAGTGGCTCAGAGGGGAAGAAAGGATTGGATCAGGAAGAAAAATGGGGCGGTTATGTATAAATGTGGACAGATAGTTGTAGAGAAGATGGCCGGCCCATGTGGTGGCTTGCAGAGGGGCAGCGACTGAAGATTCAGAACCCTGGTGGTGAGATTTATATCCCTGTTGGCATGCAACTTTGTAAATCAATATTGTATCATTAATATTTTTTAAATGGCTGAAATTCTGTGTGGTACACACACACACACACACACACACACACACACACAAGACGGTGGATGCTTAAGGAGGCAAAGACATGATCCTTAAGTAAGAAAACAGAAAATTGAATCTTTTTTGCATAATGTGCACTCTGACTTATTCCAGAATTATCTCATATTGAGAAGGAAAACTAAATCTATGTTGACTGTCTTCATTATCACACTGCTCCAAATAGAAAACTATAAAAACATATTTTTATTTTAAAATATGATAAACTTCTGAGTGTCATTTTTAAATCAAAGACTGCACAGTATAAGAATTCTGGAATGGTAAAGATTTGCTATAGGAAGTAAAGGAAATAAACTACCCATATCAGGACAGGAATTTGAAGAGGGACATACAACTAAAATGTCAATGCTTGTATAGGTCACTTGGGCAGTTATTAAAGGTCCTTAAAGTGTCAGTGTATAAAACACAGTTCCATCTAACTTTTTAGTACAGCAACTACCAAACATTTTTTAAGTATTCATTTATTTCACTTTTGCGGGCCTTGTTGTTTTTATTGTTGTAGTTATTATTGTTGTTGTCATTGATAGCATTGTTGTTGGATCGGACAGAGAAATGGAGAGAGGAGGGGAAAATAGACGGGGAGAGAACGATAGGCACCTACAGACCTGCTTCACCACCTGTGAAGCCAGTCTCCTGCAGGTGGGGAGCCGGGGGCTGGAATCAGGATCCTCACACCGGTCCTTGCACTTTGCGCCATGTGCACTTGATCCATTGCGCTACCACCCGACTCCCACTACCAGACTTTTTTACTTATGCCTAATTGGAAGTGGCAGGGTTCTCTGATAAACTGGAAAAAAATCAATATTTCTCTGGCAGAATGACATTGTCATAAAATTACATGTCCCAGTGGTCAATGAAGATATAGAATAATTTTCTGGCATTTCTAAAACAATGTCAAATATCTCAATGAAATGACAATGACATAAAGAATCATATCTACCAATATTATCATTCCATTTTAGAAGATATATTTTCCTGTACCAGAAGAATATACCAGAACTACATTATATAAATTAAAGGTAGTTGGGGCTGTGTGGTGGCACCTCTGGTTGAGTGGATATTGCAATGACTAAGGACCCAGGTTAGAGCCCCCCATCCCCATCTGCCAGGGGGAAAGCTTTGTGAGTGGTGAAGAAGGTCTGTAGGTGTCTCTCTTTCTCTCTCTATCTCTACCACCCCCTTCACTCTGAATTTCTGGCTATCTCTATTCAATAAATAAATAATAGATATTAGTTCCAATTCAGGTGGCACATTTCCCAGCAAAGCTACAGAATCCAGATATAAACCAGGGCCCATAAGAGATGGCACATGTGCACATGTAGCAGGGGAAATATATACTTTAAAGTAAATGTGTGCGATAATCTAGTTACTCAATAAGTCAAGCAAGTAGAATGACCTAAAAAAGACACCATAGGGTATTGGACTGTAGCGCAGCCAGTTAAGCGCACGAGGCGCAAAGAACATGGACTGGCAAACGGATCCGGTTTCGAGCCCCTGGCTCCCCACCTGCAGGGGAGTCGCTTCACAGGCAGTGAAGCAGGTCTGCAGGTGTCTATCTTTCTCTCCCCCTTTTAGTCTTCCCCTCCTCTCTCCATTTCTCTCTGTCCTATCCAACAACGACATCAACAACAATAATAATAACTACAACAACAAAACAAGAGCAACAAAAGGAAATAAATATCAACAAAAAAAAAATTAAAAGACACCATAAAGTACTCAGTCAAATATTTTCTATTTAGAAGTAGATACCCTTCTTACCCAATCACCCCAATTCTAACCATGTCAGATAAAGACTACAAAATCAAGAGACCAGCACACTTTAATGATAGCCCTTTTGGTCACTACCAGGCCAACCCATCATTTGGGACCCTTGTCAGAGAATCCTGGGATTCCCACATAGACATGATGGACTTAGACCTCTACCAAATTCCTCTCTCTATCATCAGTGGTAATCTCCATCAGGAAGAACATTATAAACCCTCTTAAGGGCCTCTACAGGATATTGCCCTCAATGCAGAATAACAGTGGTATTCCAAAGGGAGGCTGGGTCAACATACTCCAGCTACTCCAAGGAGACTGGTCCTGAAATGAATGCAACCTAGAATATTCCTAATTATGACCACAGATTGTGAGTTCAAACAGAAAGTAACGCAGAAGTTACACAGGCTTCTGTGCTAAATATGAATAGATATGACCCCTAGATCAGATAGGTAGGGTTTATAGTTAATGGTATTTATATGTTTCCCCATATTTGGGATCTTCTCTCTAACCTGATCCAGATTTCTGGTCCTATTTCCAACTCTTACACTATCTTTCAGGACAATACTTTTATCCCACCTGAATGTTAGCTATTGGGCACAGGCAAAAACTCATAAAGTCATGGGCTCATGGACTATGCCTAAAATAGACTTCCTAGGTTCTTCCAACATGAAGACTTCAAATATCATCTGCTATACTCTTACCTTTAGGTTCCTGATTATTATTAAACAATTTGTTCTGTTTTATATCTTAATGCATTTTCTACTGCAAACAAGTCGCAGATGCAACCATGACACTGACCTGACTTTCCTGGGCAGAAGACCTCACCAATGTGTCATGAAGCCTCACCCCCACCAGAGCCCTGCCTTACTAGGGAAAGATAGAAACAGGCTAGGGGTTATGGACTGATCTGTCAAAGCCCATGTCCAGTGGAGAAGCAATTACAGAAGCCAGGCCTTCCACATTCTACTCTCCATAAAGATCTTTGGACCATATTCCCAGAGGTATAAAGAATAGGTTAAGTTTCCAATGGAGGATATGAGATACAGAACCCTGGTGGTGGGAATTGTATGGAATTATACTCCTTTTATCCCGCACTCTTCTTGATCACTATTGAATTACTAATAAAATAAAATAAATAAAAAATCAAAGCTAATTCACATGCAATTAGTAACTAAAAGTCATACAGCAGCTAGTCAGGCATGGAAATCACATTCAGATAGTCTGAACCACAATAGTAAAGTTAATTTAAATAACATAGTATTTCAAATTGCATTCAGTGAACAGGTAGATAAGCTCTAACTGTATGACTAGAGGTATAACAGAAACATCAACAAGGAGAAAAAAATTACAAATTTTATGGGGGAGGGGTGCAGAGCTAAGATAACCAAATAGGAATAGGGCAAACTTGTATTTACCTCTTCCTATCATAAAAAAAAAACAAAAAAAACTACACAGTCCCGAGAAATAAGCCTGAAATTCAGTGAACAAGCTTTTAGTCAAGATACAAATAGTCAATATCCAGGCAGTAAGGATACTAAAAAGTTATCCCTCTCCAAGGAAGAGCTCCTAATTTGTGACAACAAGCTGCAATCAGGAAGATACTGCTAAGGTGTGGGACTTTATTTTGGGGCACAGAATGGGATGTCCTTAACTCCAGATACTCCATGCCTGTGTTAATCCTGAACTTAACAATATTATATGAGATGACAAGAAATTGTATGCTATTAACTTGGGAAGACTATCAGCAGAAGCCTTTCTGAGGACCTCTGTAACCTTGATAAGAAGAGATATGTTCGACTTTATAATGGAATTTAATCCCAATAGAAGAAATCCTGGAGCAGATTCCTGGACAGAAGTTCCACCTACCTTTAAAGTGCAGCAGATTTGACTGGGGACTCAGAGACACTTATCAAGAGTGCAAATTTCTCTTAACAGTTACTCAAATGTCCAGAAAGAACTGATGTAATTTACTCAAAGTGTTGATTTGAAAAAGACCAGAGAATACTCTCTTCACTTATATTACCACTCAGATTGGAAGAAGCAGTGAGGAACTTTTCTGACAAATACCAGATAAATAAATTCATAGACTGACAAACTAGTTCACCTATGTAGAACATCTGTTTTGCCATGAGTGGGACCCAGGTTAGAAGACTGACCTCCATTGAATTATAGAAGGTTTCATTACAATGATTTGTTTTCATTTTTCTATCTGAAAAAGTCAATCTAGAGCAGTGAAACCAGGCAACAACAACAAAATAATAATAAAGATCATAACAAGAAGAAAACAGCAGGACAAGTGGTGGTGCACGCAATTAAGTGCACATAGTACTACGTGCAAGGATACATGCAAGGGTCAGAGTTCCAGTTCCTGGCTCCCCACTTGAAGTGGGGATGTTTCACTAGCAGTGAAGCAGGTCTGTAGGTGTCTATCTTTCTCTCTCTCTCTACCTTCCCCTCCTCTCTCAATTTCACTCTGTCCTATAAAATTAAAAAAAAAAAAGGAAAGAAAAATGTGATCCCCAGGAGTACTGAATTTTTAGTGCCAGCATCGAACCCCATGATAACTCTGGAGGGAAATAAAGAGGAGGAAGAGGAGGAGGAGGAGAAGAGGAGGAGGAGAAAAAGAAAAAGGAGATGAAGAAGGAGGGGAGGAGGAAAAGGAGATGAGGAAGAGGAAAAGGAGGGGAAGGAGAATAAAGGAACCCATCACCACTAAAGTGATGCTACAACGAATATCATAGGGAACAAAAAGAGATCTGTGTACACCTATGTTCATACTAACACAATTTGTAATAGCCAAAACCTGGAACAACCAAGGTTTTCAGCAGATGATGAGTGGGTAAGAAAGTTGTGGTATATGTACACAATAGAGTACTATTCAGCTATTAAGAATGACTAATTCACCTTCTTTACCTCATCTTGGATAGAGCTTGAAGGATTCATGTTAAGTGAGAAAAGCCAGGGAGAGGATGATGTGTATGGGGTTATCTCACTCTTAAGATTGAGAAGTAAGAACAGAAGTTGAAATACAAAGTAGAACTTTCACTGGGTTTAGTGTATTGCACCAGAGTAAAATTAGACTCTGCAGGGTAGGGGTAGAGGGTAGGCTTTCAGGTCTTGTTGTATGGTAGTGGAGGAAACCTAGGCTAGGGATGTGACTGTTGAAGAAAACAGAAAATTTTGGGACTGGGTTGTGGTGTACCTAGTTGAATACACATGATACTGTTGTGCCCAGAAGTCTGAGTCCTGATCTCATGCAAAGAAGATCAGATTCACATGCAATAGCAAGAGCCTTTATTGGGAAGCCTAAGCTTCGGCCGCCAACATACTTCCAAGCAAAGGGAGAGTCTGTGACCCCAATCACTTCTCGTCCCACCTTTTTATAGTTATCACAGAGTGGACACACGTGGAAATATCCACACAAAACAAGGAATAATTGGCCTTGAGCCAACAGTGGCTCTCAATATTTGGGCCCCCCTTTCAACCCCATATCACCCCTTGTCTTTTTGTAACTTTTAGGGCTCAATCGTGGGCCCCTCTCTGTTTCTGACTACTGTCCCAGTATCAATGGAGTATGCGGAGCAGTAGTAGCAGGAATGAAGATTAGAGTCACCAAAAGAGAAAGAATCTACAGTCACAAACAGACCAACTGGAGCTTGAGCAGAGGCTTGGGAAGAGATATGAGTTGCCATCTGGTCTTGAACTCTTTGGTCTCTGCTGCACAGACGTGGGAGTGGTGGATCCACAAGCCGATGCCATCCACCTTCAGGGCCGTGGGGTGGCTAAGAAGACAGTATATTTAGCCCACTGGGGCTAAATTGTCTCTTTTTGGTGGTGCCTTACCAGGACTGAGCTGGTAAGGGCTGGAAGGGATGAGGGTTTGGAGGGGGTACAGCTTCATATATTGCTCTTAGCCTTGGCCACACATGCTTTTGGACTTGCACTATTATCTGTAAGGATGTAAGCAGGTTCTGATCATTAATATCAGCAAGCAGGTCTGATCTCAAGGTTGGGATTATGGGAGGGAGACGACTGATCATAATCTAAAATGGGATCAGCTTTGCAGTATAGGGGGTATTTCTTATTCTACAAAGTGCAAAAGGAAGGAGAGTTACCCAGTCTACACCAGTCTCCACAGTTAATTTTGTTAAGGTCTCCTTTAGAGTTCTATTCATCCTTTCTACCTGTCCTGAGCTTTGGGGCCTGTAGGCACAATGTAATTTCCATTTTTCCCCAAGGACACCTACCAAATTCTGGGTTACCTGGGAAACGAAGGCTGGACCACCATCTGAACTTAATTGAAGGGGCATACCAATCCTGGGAAGAATCTCTTCGAGTAGTTTCTTCACCACTGTCTCCCTCTTGGTCGGTAATGCCTCAGTCCATCCTGAAAAGGGGTCTACAAACACTAACATATATTTATACCCATATTTTCCAGGTTTTACCTGAGTGAAGTCTATCTCCCAGTAGGCACTTGGTCTGGTTCCTTTCTCACCCATCCCAGGAGTTGTAGGCAAGTCTGCAGGCTTTGCATTCTGCAACTATTTCCTTAATCATTTGGTTCTTGTTGTAAATCCTCAGGCTGGATTTTTGTAAAAGTTCAGTCATTTTTCTTCATCCCAGGTGGGTAGTTCTGTGTATATGCTGTAGTAGGTGTTTAGCCACAGCTTGGGGTAAAATGAGTTTACCATCAGCTGTTACCCACCAATTACCGTGCTTGTCAGCGAGAGGTAACTTTTTTATCTGGAGCTCATCTGGTGTATATTTTGGCCCATCAGGCAGGGTGGGCTTTCCAGGGTCCGACAGACAAAAGCCAATTCATCAGTTCTTTCTTATGCGACTTGTCTGGCTATGGTATCTGCTAGGCGGTTGCCCCGTGCCACAGGACCTTCTCCCTTTTGGTGTCCAGGGCAGTGTATTATGGCAACCTCATCTGGCATCCAGATAGCCTCTAACAGGTCTAATATTTCTTGTTGATTTTTGATAGCTTTACCTCCAGCTGTGAACAGTCCCCTTTCTCGATATATAGCCCCGTGGATGTGGGCTGTGGCAAAGGCATAGCGGCCATCGGTGTAGATGTTAAGTCTTTTCCCTTTTCCTAGGTTGAGAGCTTTTGTGAGGGCAATTAATTCAGCTTTTTGGGCTGAAGTCCCTGCAGGTAGGGTGGCTGCCCACACAGCCTCATGTTCAGCATTACTGTGGCCCCAGTATACCTTACCCCATCTCTGATGGAGCTGCTCCTGTCAGTATACCAGTTCACTTCTGTTCCTCTCAAAGGCTGGTCCTTCAGGTCCTCCCAGAGGTCAAACGTGCAGCCCAGAATCTCAGAGCAGTTGTGCAAGGGAGCATCCAATTCTGGGTCAGGGAGCAAGGTATCTGGGTTTAAGGAAGCTTCATCAGTCAAATTTAAGGCAAGGATAGGAACCAGCAGGGAGTTGGTGATCACAAGCACTAGTCCTCGAGGCCGGACAGCAATGGTTGCTCCCATCCCAGAAAGCAGGTCTTTTCCCAAGAAGGGGGCAGGGGCATTCAGGAACAAGCATAAAAGAATGAGATACCTGTCCCTTCCCTAAGTGCACAGTCCTCCAGGTGGTCCAGGAATATTGTTTCATGCCAGTCACTCCTTGTACCCAGGTCTTTTGTTTGGATAGTTTTCCCATAGATTGGGTTAACACTGAATGTTGAGTCCCCATATCTACTAAAAAGCTAACAGGTTTCCTCTCTATTGTTAAAGTTACCCTGGGTTTGGGGAGGGGACCCGAACCCCGTCATCCCTAGTTACCCAGTTCTAGGATTTTTGTCTCAGTGTCTTTTTGTCTCCCTTTTCTTGTTGGACACTCTTTGGCCCAGTGTCCCATTTCCCTGCAATATGCACACTGATCTTCAAGGAGCGTATTTTTTCCCTCCACATATGGACCTCTGCTTTTTTCAAACCTTTGAGGAGGATGGACCTCTCAGCCTTTCCACCAAGGGCATTCTGCAGCAGCTGCCGACAATACCTTAGTGAGGTTGTGAGTCTATTGCTCATTAGCTGTTGTCATTGTCTGTAATTGGCATTCCTCAGGGGTCTCTAGGTTGTTAAAGACTTTCTCTGCTACTGCCAATAGTTCCTGTAAAGACTTATCTGCTATATCAGGGGTAGCTTGGTTTACAAAGGCCATTATTACTACTGACTTATTCTCTGGAGCTTGTAGATCTAGGGGAGTGAACATTCTATATGCCTCCATAATTCTTTCTAAGAAAGCAGCTGGGGGTTCTATCCTCTCCTGTTGCACAGCCAAATTGGTGGGTCAGTGTGCCACTGCCCAAAGCCCACCCATCAGAGCCTGGCGATAGACCCGTAGCTTCTTAACTTCAGGTGAGTTAAAATCCCAGGTGGGTCTTATTAGAGGGAAACTGGCATCTATCAGGACTGGGTTTAAGTTGGGGTTCCCATTTGCCCCAGGCCAAGAGGGGGCATTCTCTACCAGATCCTGCCAAGTAAGGATATAAGAAATCTGGTCCGGGTGCCCTGGATATCCTAAGATGACATCTTTAGTGGCATAATAATAGGCAGGTCCCAGGTTCCTTCTGGGGGGGCAATTGGTAGAGAAGGCTGGCCACTTATTTTGGCAATAAGTGATCATCCAGTCTTGTTTTACCTCTAGACCCAAATTATGAGCTCTATGTTTTAATTTTCTAAAATGATTCAGGACCATAGTTAGGAGTCAAAGTAGCCTGACTCCTGACTTTGGTAATGAATACAGAGACAACATACTCAAAGAAAATTCCAGTGGCACAGCCGCCAACACTCTGAACTAATAAATGGGAGGACAGCCGCTTCCCTACAGATGGGAGAACAGCCTCTTGCTGCCACTTCCCTAGAGATGGGAGGATGGCCTCTCACACCGCTTCCCTACAGATGGGAGGACAGCCTCTTGCTGCCTCATGGGCGCGACCCACTCTCCCCTTCCAAATTTGCGAGGGGGATCTAATCCCCTACAGCAGGGCCTGAGACATCTTCCAGGACCCTGGACCCGGAGCTGCCCAGCGCATCCGCCTTCAATTCCAAGGGTCTCTCGCTACAGACCGGTCCTGAAGGCTCAGTGAAGCTGTTGTTCTTTTAGTGAGATGCGGATCCTGGATGAGCCCCCATATGTTGTGCCCAGAAGTCCGAGTCCCAATCTCACTCAAAGAAGACCAGAATCACATGCAATAGCAAGAGCCTTTATTGGGAAGCCTAAGCTTTGGCCTCCGATACCCTTCCAAGCAAAGGGAGAGTCTGCGACCCCATCACTTCTCGTCCCACCTTTTTATAGTTATCACAAGGTGGGCACAGGTGGAAATATCCACATGAAACAAGGAATAATTGGCCTTGAGCCAACAGCTGCTCTCAATATTTGCCCCCCTCAACCCCACAGATACAATGCACAAGAACCTGGGTTCCAGCCCCTGGTCCCCACCTGCAGGGGGAAAACTTTGCAAGTGATGAATTAGGGCTGCACGTGTCTCTCTGTTTCTTTCCCTCTCTATCTCCCCTGCAGCTTTCCATTTCTGGCTGTCTCAATCCAATAAATAAAGATAATAAAAATTGAAAAAGAAAACTTACATATATCAATAACTTGATCTGCTATAAAATATTAATACCCTATTACAAAAAGGAAACAGAATAAAACACACACACACACACACACACACACACACACACACTTGCACAGTGAAGTGGGCTGGTGAGACAGCTTCCATAAGCAGGCACACACTTTGTCTCACAACCCAAGTTCATGTTTCTTTCATTTTCTCTTCATCTACTCAAACAGTGAAGCTTCAATAATGACAAAGTTAACAAACAAACAACAACAAAACCAAGCTGGGAAATAGGTACTGGTAAAAAGCGTATATTTATCATATTGATAACTATTGACAATTTACTCTTTAAAATGTAGCACTTTAATTCTCATCTGCAGGACAAGTGTCTATTTATCCACAGTACTGCCCCAGCATGCACTTCACATATGCTTACTGACTTCTCTTTACACGCATGCATAATTTACCTCTTTGTGCCTATTACCCTTTTTTGGTAATTTCTTAATTCCCTGACCCTGAAGGTGACCATCTGTCTTTTGACATTGGTCATGCCCCTAGCAGAATTTTATAGGAATGTCAAATATTTGAATGAAAGTTTGCAATCTGAACAAATAGGCTTAGAATAGGTGCTCCAAGAAAGCACAATGATGAAAGCATTAAAATATGTGATGTGTTAAAAATAAACAAACATCTAATTAGTAGTCAGAATAAAAGAGTTCTGGACAAAAATATAATCCAAGTCACACCTCCCAGTCAGAAGTAAGACACAAGAAAGGGTAAAATTCAAACTTTATATTTAGATGGTATTTGGGACAAAATTGTGCGTGATCAAAATGGAGTCAGACCTGTGGTTGGATATCAGAATCCTGCAAATGAGTATAATTCTACCACTTCTGTATTGTTCCCACAGCTATACTCTATCATAGGAGCTATTTTTTAATAACTAGCTATTCTCAATTAAAATGCATTTAAAAAATCTAGAAAGTAAGTTTTGGGACTGAGGAAACAGCTTAATGGATATGTGAAAGACTCTCATGTCTGTGGCTCTGAGGTCCCACCCAAGATTAATACCCATCAGCACCATAAGCCAGAGCTGAAAAGTGAATAATTCTACTCATATGGGAAATACAGTGGAAAAAGAGGACAAACAAGTCAACAGAAAGTAAATCATTAGACACAGATGGTATCAATAGAACTAAGATCATCAAGAGTTTTGGGGATTTATAAGGGACACAAAGGATGAACAGACTTCAGTGGAGGCCTCCCCTCACTAAGGTCACAGTATGATGTGACTGGTGAATGTGGTATGAAGATATATTTTGAAGAGGTCTGAAATCACAATTGCAAATCATGTATTTTTGTACACCAATATTACTTCAAAAAAACTTTTCAAAATAATGAGGAGAAATAGTTAAAGGGGAAGTAGAAATAGATATTTATTCTGGGAATTCTGGCATTGTCATAATTGCTTTGCCATTGCTTTATGAGATTTAATCTTCACATCATTTCAAAGGTTAACTATCTATACATATTTTTATGAGTGGAGAAGTTGTAACTTAGAGGTTAAGTTCCTTGTATAAGGTCACACAGTGATTTGCTGACGGAGTATTTGCATTTATTACATTCATCAAAAGGTATGAGCAACTATAATATGCTCAAAAAAACCTCACAATTGTTCACAATGAGATTTATGAAATGATAGAGGTGTAGTTTAAGAAACATCTACTTAACACTAGCTTGGGAGGTACCACTCAAGGAACTTAAATATATAACTGAGAAGATTCATAAATTTTGCTAAGCTTCAATTGTTCATTTCAGTTCACTATATTCCAAAATCAGTTCTTTTTAGCTTTCTTTTTTATCACTGTAATCACTGAAACTACAAGATTTTAGGCTTACAGAATACTCCTCCACTTAGTAGAAAACTCTGAATATCTTACAAATGTATCAAATGCTTTATGTACAAAACAGACTCCACTATTAACTCACTTATCATACTTCCTCATACTGCTTTTTTGTAATTCTTTGTTTCATTTATAAAATTTAGGATTTTAGGAGTATATTTACACACACACACACAACCAACACCACCAAGGTCTCCGTGTCATTAAACCAGAGACTCCTCTACATACTGACATATTCTTTTACTTCCCCCATAGTCCCCCTGGTAGATTGGTTTTCACACTCTAAGAGTATCATCATTATTATTATTGTTATTATTATCATAATCATCATTATTATGTGTAAAACCAGGACCTCACAGTGCAAACTTTTAATATTTCATTCATGGAGATAGAGGAGAGAAAGAGAGAGAGGGAGAGAGAGGGAGAGAGAGAGAGAGAGAGATCACAATACTGGGGCTTCCTCACTATAAATCCACTACTCCTGGCAGCCATTTTTTCCATTTTAGGAAAAAGAGGACAAAGAGAAACTGAGAGAGGAGAGGAGGGAGAGAGAAAGATGAACAACTGTAGACCTGCTTCCCTGCTCATGAAACATCCCCACTGCATGTGGAGAGTGGGAGCTTCAACCCAGATCCTTGTGAGCTTCTTGCACTTAACCGTGTGCTCCACCACACAGCCCCCCAGGATTTAATTTAATTATTAATATTTATTTGTTTATTATCTCCTGTTGCACTTGTTTTTTTATTGTAATTATTATTGTTGTTGTTACTGATGTATCCGTTGTTGGATAGGACAGAGAAAAATGGAAAGAGGAGGGGAAGACAGAGAGGGGGAAAGAAAGACACCTGCAGTCCTATTTCACTGCTTGTGAAGCGACTCCCCTGCAGGTGGCGAGCCAGGGCTCCAACCAGGATTCTTAAGAGGGTCCTAGGGCTTCGAGCCACGTGCACTTAACCCACTGCGCTACCTACCGCCTGACCCCCTCAAGTACTTTTTTTCATGTTTCATTATCTAGTTGATAAAGGTGGAGTGACACTAAAATTGCTCCATGGTCATGCTTCTGGAAGTCCCCCCATGTTACTTTTTGCACACAGAAATAGCTATATTTCTAGGTTTCCATTGTATTTAGTACATAAAAGTGTTTCTCTGTAATTATTTTCCCATTATAAGAATATATGATAGAAACAGTTCCTACCCAACAAAGCGCACGCACACATGTGAGTGCGTGTGATTTCCTTTATATCCTTGTAGTTGGTTGAGGTTATTGGCCAGTTCTGATTAGTGTATTATGAGTCAGTTTCTTCTATATCCGTTGTATACCCATGCCTACTCATTTTGGTTCCAAGGGTAGAAGCTAAAATATGAAGATTGACAGGCATCAATTATTATATTTTAGCAAACATTTCATTATATTAAGACACAAAGACTGAAATTTTACTCTTACAGAAAAGAGAACTAGTGGTGCAAGAGGTGACACAGCTGGTGGAATATAAGTGTGTGCATACATGTGATTACACTGCATGTGCTGAAGTGGAATGTTGCTCTACCAATATGCCTTCATCTAATGAAATAAATAAATAAATTTAACAAAAAAAGCATAGAATGAATCATCTAAAATAATGCTACACAGCACAATATTTACATCAGCCAGAGCGGACTTCTTTAAATAACCACTCTATACTTAACAGAGAAAAGGGTACCTTCAGAGCTGAGAAAACTGATAAATCATGATTAACAGAAATAGATTTAAGTTTTATTTCTATTTTGTACTTTGATCTAGAACCAACTTATGTAACATTTGAGATGATATTTTTGCAAGATTAGAAAAAGGGTTTGCCTTCCAAGACAATTTTTAGGATAAGAAACTATCATTAACAATGGGTTGATTTCCATTTCACTTTCAATTAGACATGTATTGAACATTTTCCAAGTGAGAAAATTCCAAGTTTTAATTTTGCTTGTATTTAGTATGCCCATTTAGACTTTTTCAGTTTTTTATCTTTATTTATTTATTGGGTAGAGGCAGCCAGAAATTGAGAAGAACGGGGGAGATAGGAGATGGAAAGAGACAGAGAGACAACTGTAACAGTGCTTGACCATTCCAGAGCTTTCCCCTTGCAGGTGGGGTCCAGGGACTTGAACCTACTATGTCCTTTTCACCTGGGGCTTTTCACATTATAACATGTGTGCTCAACCAGGTATGCCACCCCCATTTAGTCTTTTCAAGAAGTCTCAAGATATAAATATAGCCATTTGTTAGTGATAGGGTAAAGACACTGGAGCAGAGCTACAAATAAAAAAAGCATTATTGAAGCAGTAGTCAGAGTAAGGGGGCTGGGCTGTAGCACATGGGGTTAAGTGCACATATTATCATGCGCAAGGAAGCAGGTTCTCATCCAACCATACCCCCTCCTCCCCCAGCTCCCCACCTACAAGGAGAATGCTTCACAAGCAGTGAAGCAGGTCTTCAGGTATCCTTCTCTCTTCCCTATATTCCCACCCCTCTCAGTTTCTTGCTGTCCTTTCAATATATTAGAAAGAAAAAGAAAAAAAAGGCCAGTTAGTGGATTCCTAGTGTAGGCAGTGAGGCCTAATGATAACCCTGGTGGCAATAAAAATTAAAAAAAAAAAGAAGCAACAACAAAAACAAAAGGAAGTGGGAAGCAACATATTTATGTCTAGTTAGATCTCTTTCAGCTGGATCACTGTGCATGGGAATTTCTCTCTCTCTCTCTCTCTCTCTCTCTCACACACACACACACACACACACACACACACACACACACACACACATTATGAATGATTCTGTTGTTCATTGTATTCCCTCTAGAAAGATCAAACACTTGTCTCATCAACATCAATTTTGGCTGTGTGATAGGCTCACATAATTAAATGTAGAAATGAACTATGCTACTTCTGCATAGAAGCTTTAACATTTACTTGTGTATCCAATTCGTTCTTTTCTCCTTTGCAAAAGACAAGCAATGTCCCTAACGAAGGGACTGCTTTAGACTGGAACAGAGCCATAAATAAGCTGCAATTTACATTGTCTCTAGTGAGAAAAAAAAAACCGTTAAGTATTGATAATAAGGACTTCGGGATCATTCTGGCAGGACTTTGTAGCATTGAATAAATTGGGATCCATGTACAACTTAGAGTTTACATCCTTTTCTATTCCAGGGAGGAAAATTAATAACTCAAGTAATTAATCATTTTTATGTCAATATGGATTGAACAAATGTCTTCAGAGATGTTATTAGCACCTCTCTCTATAATCCTAACAATATATTGTTACTTTTTAATCTTTAATAGTCAATTTTATTTCTAAGTAGCTTTACTAATTAAAAATAGTTTTATTTTTCCCAGTTTTTCCTGATTTCAGAATCCTGGTTCTGAAAGATGGGGATTTTGTTTCATTTTCTTTCTACCTCACGGACTTTTCACAGTAGCTTTTAACTGAGATTGTCTAGCGTTGAATACTTTCATCTTTGCATAGTTCATCTTGTCTTTGTTTTGCCTTAATTTCCTCTGGATATTTTTACTGAGTATGGTGTTTGGGACTAACATTTCATTTTCTTTTGCACTTTAGCAATGTCCTATCTTAGTATCCAAAGAAAATCAGTTGTCTTCTTTATCTTTAAATTTCAATACTCAATTTGAAATGTGATGCTGGCTTTGAAGATTTATCTCCATAAGGCTAGACTCTGATGTGTCATAGTATAATTTTGATCATATTTCTTGTTACTTGGTTTAATTGGAATCTTAGATATGTGGGTTTAGGTTTCATCAGACAATCTTTTAGCTATTTTTTTCGGCCATGGGCTGTAATTACTTATTAAAAATCTTCCTGAAATTAACTTTTAATCAGAAGTTATATTTTTCCATTTATCAATTTTGTGGCTTATTTTTTGATCTGCCACCATTTTATTGATGACTTACTAATGGTTTCCAAGATCATTGAATTATAGCTTATAGTTCCACACCACCCAAAGTTGTGTGTAAAATCTTTAACAATAATCACTGTACTCACAAAATCTGAGAGACAGTTAGAGATGTTTTATCCCTATCTTCTTTTTTTTTCCATGTTCATATGCTTAGATGCTCTCAATTCAACATACGAGTGACACTATCAGCAATTGTCTTTATTTCTTTACTTCCTTCACCTAGCCTAGTCATTTCCAGTTCCATCTATATCAATACAATGTCATCCATATCGATACAGTATCCTAGACTGGATAAAAAAAAAATTAAGTATATACTCAATGGCTTGCTACTTTGCAACTTAAAATGCTGACAACTATCACCAGACAAATAGTTCACTTGGATAGTGTGCTGCTTATATCATGTGTGTGACTGAGGGGTGTGACTGAGTTGCAAGCCTGGTACCCACATCATTGAAGGGAGGCTTGGTGTTGTGGCCTCTATCATTCCCTCACTGACTTTCTGCCTCTCTGTGTCAATCACCAAGAATAGTAAAAGATTATAGCTGTGGATTTATCACACTCAATCTTCCCTTTACCTATCTGAGCACATAGCCTATAGTTACAACTACTGATTTGATTTAATTCTCTCTGTTACCTGTGTTTGATTTTGATTGAGTTAGGACTTTCTGTGATTTGTATTATTTTATATCCTTACCTAGTAATTTTTTATTGAATGACAGATACTTTAAATTTTGTTCCTCAATATCTGAATATTTTTATTTGACTCTACTGTAAATTTTTTTTGAAATTTGCTTTGTGATAGTTACTTACTGGGCAATAATTGGATCTTCTTTGTCTTGCTATTAAACTTAATTTTTAGGTGGAACCAGACTATTGTTATCTACGGGCTAATTTCTCCTTCATCTTGAAACAGATTGTTCTAATTACTGCTCCATGAGTTAATATTTCCATGTATGACTCCTGCATATGTTTAGTACCCTACTCATATGTAACTCCCCCTTCTGTTTCTCTGCCCTGTTTATGCTGGTCACCTTTCTTTCCCAATGCTCTCAGCTTCACCTCTATCAAGACCAAGAGATATCACTTAACTGTTCCACCACAATGCCATGGTATAATGCAACTCTCAATAGGTAAATTTGACAGTCATAAGACTCATTTTTTGGTTTGTTTTCTACCACAGGTATTAGCAAAGTAGGCACTCTCTTAGGTGAGCTATATTGCTAGCCCTATCTCTCTCTCTCTCTCTTTCTCTAATTGAAAAAAAGTCCCACTGTGTAAAGCTCCAGCAGCAACAACAATGAAATAATTGTCTTGTATATTTTTCAGAATTTTAATTATAAAATTTTATTTTACTCATTTTATTTATATTGCAATATTTGGTGTACAGCACGGGGTTTCTTTTATGGCCACTGCTCTGAGCAAACTGTTATCAGATAGGAAGTGATAGAGACAGAGAAAATAAGAAAGGAGGGGTGAAAATACAACATCAAAGCTTTGCCTAGTACCAAGGGAACTGGGCTGAATCTTTGGGTGTGCACACTGTATAACAGGAACACTATCTAATACGCTGGTTTGCTGCCCCCCCATATATGCGATTTATGAGTACAGATTTTCAGCAGTTCAAATGTATGTTATTATATCACTCCTAACATCAAAGTATAAGTAAAATTTCATTTATTTAAAAAAAATTATTATCTTTATTTACTTAATGGATAGAGACAGCCAGAAATTGAGAGGAAAAGGAGAGAGAGACAGAGAGAGAGAGAGATCTGCAATTCTGCTTCACCACCTCCAAAGCTTTCCTAGTGTAGGTGGGGACCAGGAGCTTGAACCTACATCCTTGAGCATTGTAACATGTGCACTCAACCAGGTGCGCACACCCTGGCCCCATTTCATTTCAACTTATCAGATACCTTCTACTCTTCCACTTCTCATCCCACTATGATAACATCAGAGCTACAGTTAGAATCCAGTGGTTTGTATCAGGCTATTTTTGTTTATTCTTTGCTATGTTTATCTATGTTTCACATAGAAATGAAACTATCCAGTATTTCTTCTTCTTTCCTTCCAGTTCCATCCATAATATTACAAATGAAGACATTTCATCATTTTTTTTGTATAGCTGAGCTATATTCCATTATGTTTCTGGATTGTGTTTTCTTTTATCTTGTAGATAGTTTCCACATTATGGTTATTGTAAAAAGTGCTTCAATAAACATGGGAGTTGGTATATCTTTTCACAATGGTGGTTTTATATATTACAGATAGTTACCTAAGAGTGGAATTGTTGGGTCATATGGTAGATTTATGAATATTTTTAATATTTTGAGACACCTCCATACTTTTTCCAGGGGGACTGGGTCAGTTTATATATATTTTAATAGCGTTATCTCTGTCTCTCAAATGTGAGTAGTGATATAGTTGGGTAGAACATTCTAAAGTTTTATTTTTTCTTCAACACTTTGCATATGTCCTGCCAATCCCTTCTAATTTATATAGTATCAGTTGAGTTACAGCCAATTATATGCTTCCTCAGACGCCACCTTTATTTTCTTATTGCTGATTCCAGAACTTGCTCTTTATCATCAGTCTTTGCATCTTAACAATAATGTATCTTGGTGTGCACTGGTTTGGGACCTAGGAGTCAGCTTTTCATGCGTGTGAGAGTATAATCCATCTTTAGGGTAGACAAAGGGAAAAATATCCAGTATAACAAATTTCATAGTTTTAAAAAGTCATTAAACTATTAGATAGTCTTTACATAAGTTATTCTTATGGCTAATACATGTACTTTATCTTACGATGATTGCTTTTGTATGTTTATTATAAATTTGGGAGATGGGTATCATTTCTCCTTTTGCATAGTAACATAGTCCATTTGCATAGTCAAATTTATTTCATGATCTCTCTCCACTTTATCCTTCATACCTGTTTCCTTTTAGAAAAAAAATACACACACATGGCATGGGACATTATTCTATACACACCAGAAATATTCAGTGATTTTTTTCTTTTTTTACTGTGGCATTTTTACATGCAGTAAAGAAAATTTTCCATATGGGTGAGTATTCAATAAAGAAGACTCTTACTAAGATAAATTGAAGTGTCTTACCCAGTGACATTTAGGTTCTGCCTTTCACCTTATTCTTTATATTTACAAAATATAACTCTAATTTCCATTTCTTGGTTGCAGTGAGTACACAATATGAGAATAGCTGCACATGTTCTTCACATTCTCTCATTTGCTTTCAATATTTTCTAAATACTTGTCTTCTTGGATGTTATTCATTGTTCTCAAGGTTCCCAGTCATCTTATTATAGTGTGGTTTACAAAAGTGAGAAAAATAACTGAAATGCTATTTGAATGCCATAGGATTCAGACAAACTGTGATTTCTATTTATCTAATAGTCTATGAAAATTGTGGTAGGGCCCGGAACCACTGTGTTACTGTACACAGTTCAATACATATTTGTCCTTTTAATAACTGAAATTATCAGAAAATTTTATGTAGTAATTAAAGATATATTCAATAAATTTGTTTTATATGCCTATACAAGTGAATGACAGCTAGAAATTTTATTTTCAGATTTTAAATGCCATCAGTCCTGCAAATCATATCACTTCACATGTAGATATAGATGGAGATAGTAGAGCTATAACAATGTTCTGAAAAATGGCTACATCTTTATTCTTATGTAAGAGATTATCTGTAGAAACTGTTATCTAATGCATGTTTAGATTTCTTGCTTAAATGAAACTAGTAGGGGAGCTCATGATATTGACCATAAATCAAAAATCACTTTCAAAAATCTGTGCTCTTAATCTCCACTAATGTAGGAATCTATTTTTGCTTATCCTTGAGTATTTGATAGTATACATATAGAAAAACAAGCATTTAGTGTCTAATCGCGGAAAGAGTAAGAAGGCCTTAACTTTCCAGGAAAAAAATGTCAGCGTATTACAGGGAGGCAGGCATAGATTCTGTTTGAGTGATTTTGTGAAATTGCAACTACCCCGAAGAACTTTGCCTTGAAAAAAATATGCTTTTTATCTGAACTGTCCATACAGATAACTGGTGACAAGCTGTCGATGTATGCATTTTACACTACAGTACTGAAGAGAATCTCAGATTCAAGAGGAATTTGCTCTAGATAAACTTTAGAATTTCTTCAAATGCAAACACTCTGTGGTACTAAGTTTCTAAGGCACATCGACAATACAGAGTTTTAGCTATTTTATGCACTAATCATACTAATACGAAGATACTAAAAAGAGGATAAGAACACATATATTTTGAAATACTTGATAAAAAGTTCAAAGTAGTACAACATTTATGTAGTCACAAATCTCAATAAATAATATCCACCAAATAAAATATCCTATGTGTCTTGTGAGGAAGAAAAACCACATGTAAATGTAATTTTATTCCTTTTATAATGACATTATCAGATTCCTTCTATCTTAAATAAGTTTGTAACAGATGTCTAAGCTAATTCTTGAATGACAAGGAGTGAGGACTGATCAAAGGAAACAATAAAAAACAGATTATACCATGGCAGTAACATGGAAAAAGTATAGCCATGTAAAACTCATCAGATGATGAAGTCAGTAGTGTTTCTATTGTTATCAAGCTATTTCTACTACTGTATTCTCAGCTTCCTGGTTGAGAATAAAAATATTTTTACTCCTTTCAGAAAAAAAATAAAAGTATAGAAAAGTCAACTCTAAAATACCACTGAAAGAATCTAGAATGCTACAGTCTAATGAGAGGAATAGTTTCTAGAAATGGAAGAGAGAAAATAAAACAAAGTTAAATGGAAAATAAACTAGATAATACACCAAAGAAAATATTTTAGGATTTTCTTTTGCACATTAATCAAATGAGGAAAATACAAAGTCACCTCCACTAAAAATTATGTATTTGTTTTTTTGATTGATTTTGTTCTCACCAAGGTTTAACTGCTTTGTGCTGGCTTTTTTTAAGAAAGAGAAAGAAAGGCAAGGTGACAGCACCAAAGCTTCTCCTGGTGCCACGGGTGACCAGGTTAGAACTTGGGTCATGCTCATGTGTCCCTATGTGAGGTATCGCATCAACCCACGTTATCAGTTTTATTAGATCATGTTTATAAGAATGTAAGTGAATGAAGACTTATAGCGACTTTATTTTTCTGAGAAATGTCAGCATGCCCAGAAAAATAAGGTCACCAGAATTAAGTATCAAGTAGAGCTTTACTCTATCAAGTAGAGTTCACTCACTTTATCAAGTAGAGTTACTTTATCAAGTAGAGTTCACTCACTGTGCTACCATCTTCATGTTTCTGCAGTGCAATATGTAAAATTGAAGCTCAGATGTTAAAACTGAACTCACCCCCCCTCAGTTTAACTGAGACTGGAAGGAGAAAAAGATGTGAAACACATAATTAAATATCACCATCTCCGTAAACATACTGTTGCCCAACGTATATATGTATAGCAGAAGCTGAAGCAAAGGAAACTACTTCTGCCAACATTAGTGTTTCACCCCTTCACTTTTAAAATAGGGAGTCCAATTGCCATAGACAAAACTACCTCAGATCATGTTATTGAAATTCTCCCCATTCTCTAATCTCCAATTCCTCACACAATCCATGAAAGGAGAGATTTTTATCTTTCATCTACCACTATTGTTAGAAAATCTGACCCTCATTCAAAATTCTGATAAATAATAATCCAGATGATTTTCCCACTCTGCCATGAACATGATTCAAGTTCCAACCTAGAAATAGAATCATGCAAATATGAATTGACTTTGTCTTTCAACTAATTTTTGGACAATGATCAAGTATCAACAGTATTTTTGTCTGTACAGGATTCATAAGGACATATCGTCTCAATTAATTAATGTGAAGATGCATATCCCAACTTCTTAATTTTGCAGTTTAGGGTATAATGCCAGATGTGGAAAATTTCTATGCTCTAAGGAAGCAAAAGCAAAAGTATGCTCTCTAAAATAGTAGTAATTCTCCTCTGCTGCTTTTGTATGCTCTATTTTAAATGTCTTTTCCCCTATGCACTCATTTGTGACTTTTGAAGTACTTGGTCTTAATAAATTATTGAAAAGTAACCACAAAATAGAACACAGGCTCTGTTAACAATAAAGGTTTAGTGGCAGATGGGATCAATACAAGGTCAAATCTCTTCTAAGGGACTTAAGTTGGTCTCATATTTAGATAGTTATTGTCTTGAAGTAATTTTAGTAATGATTTGTTGGCTTCATGGTGAACTTGTTTGAAGAGCTGTATTGCAGTGACTACATTAAATTTAAACTTATCATTATTTAAAGATCTGTCACATTTTGTCTCTCAAAAATGACAAGCTGTCGGTGATTAAAAGATTAGATCAAGTCCATCCTTTCAAATCTTTTATTGAAGGATGGCTACTAAATAAGTTATAACTATTAGTACCCACTCAATGATGAAAGTGACTTTCAGTATGCCCTTTTGGTTCACTTTTCAACTGTAATTTGTCAGTTCCAAGTTAAAAAAAAAAACACCATCTCTGTTTTGTTCTGATTCATTTCTTTCTTTCAGGAGTAGAAATAACTCTTCCTTTCATCCAGAGTACAGTAGGAATGACACTCTCAAGACAGATAGATTGAACTGTACCATAATAACTATTTAACTTCTCCATAGCTTTCTACACTAAAATATCCTTTAACGGAGCAATTCTTCCTTCCTTCCTTCCTTCTTTCCTTCCCACCTTCCTTCCTTTCTTTCTTTTCTTTCTTTTTTTCTTTATTCCTTTTTTCTCTCCTTTTCTTGCCTCCAGTATCTGGGGCTCAGTGCCAGAACTATGAATCTACCACTCTCTGTGGCCATTTTTTTTTCTTTCTAATTTCTTTTTCACTAGATAGGACAGAGAGAGATTGATACGAGGATAGGAATATAGACAGGAGGAGATGCAAGAAGACACCTGCAGATCTACTTCACCTCTCATGAAGTGGGCCTACTGCAGTTGGGGATGTGAGGTTCAAACCCGGATCCTTGCACTTGCTGATATGTGCACTTAAACGGGTGTACCACCACCCGGCCCTCAGCTCTTGTTTCTTTGTCTTTATACCTTGTTGAAACATGTGACAGTGGTAAAGACTTGAAATAGAATTATCAAACAACGGGATAAATAATTGAGGTTCCTAACTAACAATAGAAATGTGAAAGAAACTACAGATTACTCAATGTAATAAAAAGAAATGACTCCAAAAGTTGCCTATTCCTACTACTTGTTCATGAAGAGTCCTGGGTGACAAACTGATATTGTAGAAGCAGTCTGAAATCTCCTGAGTGTGGGTGTCTTCTGTCCACACTATAGCCCAGCTCCAGCTGCATGCTACTAATGAGGAAAATTATTGTCAGAGAAGCAGACTATTACTTTTAAAGTACACTTTAGTAGTGTTTTTAAACTCAGAAATTAACCTTAATATGTTCAAATAAACATTTTCATTTTTAATTTTACTATATATTTTTTAAATTTTATTTCTTTTGAATAGAGACAGAGAAATTGGTAGGTAGGAAATATATATAGGTAGGAAACTACCTCCCTACATATATAGGCCAGGGACTTGAACTAGGATCTTAGCTCATTGCAATATGTGCACCCAACCAACCACCCTTCTCCTTAAAAGTTTCATTTTTATTTAAGTATGACATAGAGTATTATTCAAAGCATAACCACAGATGTATATTCACTAACTATGTACTTATCAAAGTCTAGAAATCTGACAATACCTTTTATCAACCTTCCCAAACTCTAGCCTTCCTCTCAGAATAACTATACTCCTGATAATTGGTAATTTTGTCTATATTTGAAATATGCACACATAGTAGATTTTTTACTTGGTGTTTATAGTTTTCCTTCACTTGAAAATATATAAATGGAAACATGTATTATGTATTTTTTGTTGCTTTTACCATTGTGGAATTTAATTTAATTTGGGTTAACGGACTAACAGGCTAACGGACCACAAGAAAGGGCAGGAACAGCCATTCTCATCTCAGACACAATAGATTTTAAATTAAATAAAGTAATAAAAGATAGGCAAGGACATTACATAATGATTAGAGGATCAATCAGCCAAGAAGACTTAACAATTATTAACATATATGCACCCAACGAGGGACCATCTAAATACATTAAGCATCTACTGAAAGAATTTCAAAAATACATCAGTAGTAATACAATAATAGTGGGAGACTTCAATACCCCACTCTCACACTTAGACAGATCAACAAAGCAGAGATCCAATAAAGATACAAGAGAACTGAATGAAGAGATCGACAGACTAGACCTCTTGGACATTTTCAGACTCCTCCACCCCCCAAAAATGGAATACACCTTCTTTTCAAATCCACATAACACATACTCAATTATAGACCACATGTTAGGCCACAAAGACAGCGTCAATAAATTCAAGAGCATTGAAATTATCCCAGGTATCTTCTCAGACCACAGTGGAGTAAAACTAACATTTAACAACAAACAGAAAATTATTTAAAGACACAGAATTTGGATACTAAACAACATGCTACTTAAGAACCACTGGGTCAGAGACTCACTCAAACAGGAAATTCAAATGTTCCTGGAAACTAATGAAAATGAAGACACAACCTATCAAAATATTTGGGACACAGCGAAAGCAGTACTGAGAGGGAAACTTATAGCCATACAATCACATATTAAACACCAAGAAGAAGCCAAAATGAACGACCTTACTGCACACCTCAAGGACTTAGAGGAAGAGGAACAAAGGAACCCTAAAGCAACCAGAAGGTCAGAAATCACTAAAGTTAGAGCAGAAATAAACAACATCGAAAATAAAAGAACAATACAAAAGATCAATGAAGCCAAATGTTGGTTTTTCGAAAGATTAAACAAAATTGACAAACCCCTAGCCAGAATCACCAAACAAAAAAGAGAGAAGACTCAAATTAAGATATCACAACTGACACCACAGAAATCCAGAGAATCCTGCGAAAATTCTATAAAGAACTATATGCCACCAAGCTAGAGAATCTGGAAGAAATGGAACAATTCCTAGAAACCTATGCACTTCCAAAACTGAACCAAGAAGAACTACAAAATCTAAATGCACCAATCACAGACAAAGAAATTGAAACCATTATTAAGAATCTCCCCAACAACAAAAGTCCTGGACCAGATGGCTTCACAAATGAATTCTACAAAACTTTCAGGAAACAGTTAATACCCATACTTCTTAAGCTATTCCATAAGACTGAAGAAACAGGAATACTCCCTTCCACCTTTTATGAAGCCAACATCACCCTGATACAAAAAGCTGATACGGACAGAACAAAAAAGGAAAAATACAGACCAATATCTCTGATGAACATAGATGCCAAAATATTAAACAAGATCTTGGCTAACCGGATACAGCAACACATCAAAAAGATTGTTCATCATGACCAAGTGGGATTCATCCCAGGAATGCAAGGCTGGTTCAACATCCATAAGTCAATCAATGTCATTCACCACATCAATAAAAGCAAAGCCAAAAACCACATGATTATCTCAATAGATGCAGAGAAAACCTTTGACAAAATCCAACACCCGTTCATGCTCAAAACTCTACAAAAAATGGGAATAGATGGGAAATTCCTCAAGATAGTGGAGTCTATATATAGCAAACCTACAGCCAACATCATACTCAATGGACAGAAGCTGAAAGCATTCCCCCTCAGATCGGGGACTGGACAGGGCTGTCCACTGTCACCGTTACTCTTCAACATAGTATTGGAAGTTCTTGCCAGAGCAATCAGGCAAGAGAAAGAAATCAAAGGAATACAGATTGGAAGGGAAGAAGTCAAGCTCTCACTATTTGCAGATGATATGATAGTATACATAGAAAGACCTAAAGAATCCAGTAGAAAAATACTGGAAGTTATTAGGCAATATAGCAAGGTATCAGGCTACAAAATCAATATACAAAAATCAGTGGCATTTCTTTATGAAAACACTAAATCTGAAGAAGAAGACATTCAGAAATCACTCCCATTTACTGTTTCAGCAAAATCAAATACCTAGGAATAAAGTTGACCTAAGAAGTGAAAGACTTGTATGCTGAAAACTATGAGTTGCTACTCAAGGAAATGGAAACTGATACCAAGAAATGTAAAGATATCCCATGCTCATGGATTGGAAGAATAAATATCATCAAAATGAATATTCTCCCCAGAGCCATATACAAATTTTATGCAATACCCATAAAAGTTTCACCAAGCTTCTTTAAGAGAATAGAACAAACACTACAATCATTTATCTGGAACCTAAAAACACCTAGAATTTCCAAAACCATCTTAAGGAAAAGAAACAGAAATGGAGGCATCACACTCCCAGACCTTAAACTATATTATAAAGCCATCATCATCAAAACAGCATGGTACTGGAACAAAAATAGGCACACAGACCAGTAGAACAGAATTGAAAGCCCAGAAGTAAATCCCAACACCTATGGGCATCTAATCTTTGATAAGGGGGCCCAAAGGATTAAATGGAAAAAGGAGGCTCTCTTCAATAAATGGTGTTGGGAAAACTGGGTTGAAACATGCAGAAGAATGAAATTGAACCACTTTATCTCACCAGAAACAAAAATCAACTCCAAATGGATCAAAGACCTAGATGTCAGACCAGAAACAATCAAATACTTAGAGGAAAACATTGGTCAAACACTTTCCCACCTACACCTCAAGGACATCTTTGATGAATAAAACCCAATTACGAGGAAGACTAAAGCAGAAACAAACCAATGGGACTACATCAAATTGAAAAGCTTCTGCACATCCAAAGAAACTATTAAACAAACAGAGAGACCCCTCACAGAATGGGAGAAGATCTTCACATGCCAGACATCAGACAAGAAACTAATCACCAAAATACATAAAGAGCTGAGCAAACTTAGCACCAAAAAAGCAAATGACCCCATCCAAAAATGGGCAGAGGATAGGAACAAAACATTCACCTCAGAGGAGATCCAAAAGGCTAACAAACATATGAAAAACTGCTCTAGGTCACTGATTGTCAGAGAAATGCAAATTAAGACAACACTAAGATACCACCTCACTCCTGTAAGAATGGCATACATCAAAAAGGAAAGCAGCAACAAATGCTGGAGAGGTGTGGGGACAGAGGAACCCTTTTACATTGCTGGTGGGAATGTAAATTGGTACACCCTCTGTGGAGAGCAGTCTGGAAAACTCTCAGAAGGCTAGACATGGACCTTCCATATGATTCAGTAATTCCTCTCCTAGGCTTATACCCCAAGGACTCCATAACACCCAACCAAAAAGAGGTGTATACTCCTATGTTCATAGCAGCACAATTCATAATAGCTAAAACCTGGAATCAACCCAGGTGCCCAACAACAGATGAGTGGCTGAGAAATTTGTGGTATATATACACAATGGAATACTATGCAGCTATTAACAACAATGAACCCACCTTCTCTGACCCATCTTGGACAGAGCTAGAAGGAATGATGTTAAGTGAACTAAGTCAGAAAGATAAACATGACTATGGGATGATCCCACTCATCAACAGAAGCTGACTAAGAAGATCCGAAAAGGAAACTAAAAGCAGGACCTGATCAAATTGTAAGTAGGGCACCAAAGTAAAAACCCAGTGGTGAGGGGTAGACATGGAGCTTCCTGGGCCATTGGGGCTGGGAGTGGGCGGGAGGGATGGGTCACAGTCCGTTGGTGTTGGGAATGGTGTTTATGTACACTCCTAGCAAAATGTAGACATATAAATCAGTAGTTAATTAATATGAGAGGGGGAAACTTAATTGTATGTCTCAAAGTTTCTCAAAACACAAACTGAATCTTTTAAATATATAGGCTGTGTATTTGATATGCGGACTCTCTCAAAAGCCTAGACCAAGTAGATTAGAAGTATCCAATAGCACAGCTATATACAAGATACTGGATGCTGTACAGCAAACCATAACAAAGGGACTTTTCAAAGTTCACCCAATTAACAAATAATGTGATGATAACATTAACTATCAATTGTCTTTTTGAACCCTAAGACAGCAGGAACCTCACATCTCCACTATAGAGCCCCTACTTCCCTCAGTCCTGGAACCCTTGGATAGGGCCCACTTTCCCGTATGCATCTCCCAATCCAAACCAAATAATATTGCATCCACTGATCACAACCTAACCAATGCAACGATTGCCACCTCAACATGCTTCACCTCAGACTGTGTCCAGAGACTTCACGTGTGGAATGACAACCCTTCAGCTTCATTACTCGGATGAGACCTTTCCTTTTATAGTACACTCTAATTTCATCTCAGGTAGTTCACTTTCTAACAAAGTCCCATAACCTAGATATACACAAGTTTCTGTGAGAGAGAGCTTATGTGCACACATATCCATAAACTACTGCAAAATATATACCTGAAAGCAGAAGTACACTAGAGTTTGCAGTGAGTACCTCCCTAACACTTCCTCTCCACTATTCCAAGCTTGGGATCCATGATTGCTCAACAAATTGTTTGGCTTCGTATGTTAACTCTCTTTTCAATCAGCAGGTTCTAGACGCCACCAGGATGCTGGCCAGGCTTCCCTGGACTGAAGACCCCACCAGTGTGTCCTGGAGCTCAGCTTCCCCAGAGACACACCTTACTAAGGGAAAGAGAGAGGCAGACTGGGAGTATGGACCGACCAGTCAATGCCCATGTTCAGCGGTGAAGCAATTACAGAAGCCAGACATTCTATCTTCTGCAACCCTCAACGACCCTGGGTCCATGCTCCCACAGGGCTAGAGAATGGGAAAGCTATCATGGGAGGGGGTGGATTATGGAGATTGGGTGGTGGGAATTGTGTGGAGTTGTACCCCTCCTACCTTATGTTTTTGTTCATTAATCCTTTTTTAAATAAAAAAATTTAAAAAAAAATATTGAATATGAGGAAACTTGAATCACAGTGAACTTAGGTCAACTACCCAAAGAGAAAATTACTATTAACAGATATGAGATACAATATATTAAATGCATATTTATGTGTAATCATGTTACACATATAATAGGTAAAATATACAGGGAATTTTATTCAGAATATAGTTAAATAATTGAAAAAGACTTTTCATAGACAAAATGAGTCACCTAGTTTAGAAAAAATAAAAAGGAATATTATATAGTATTTCATGTCTAGAACTGGATTTTGTGGCAAAAATCTTATTTTCCATAGTTTAGAAGTGAGAAAAAGAAGAGGGGACAGGTGCTGGTGCACCTGGTTGAGCATTCATCTTATAGTGCAGAAGGACCCAGGTTCAAGACCTTAGTCCCCACATGCAGGGGGAAAACTTCACAAGTGGTGAAGCAGTGCTGCAGGTTTCTCTCTCTCTCTCTCTCTCTCTCTCTCTCTCTCTCTTTCTCTCTCTCATCTCTTTCCCTCTCAATTTCTCACTATCTCTAATAAAGACTTCAAAAATAGCCTGCATGACAAGAAAATGCTAAAACAAAATAGAATGAGCTGATGCCCAACAACAGGTAAGTCATGAGGACAGTTGTGATATATATATACACCATGGAATACTCCTTGGTTGTCAAAAATAACATAAAGTCATATCCTTTGCATCATCATGGATGGATCTTGAAAGAATCATGTTATGTGAGATAAGCCAAAATGAGAAGGTAGAGATTAAGAAACAGGACAGAAAGGGAAAATACAAAGTAAAATTTGGACTGGGTTTTGTGTATTGCACCAAAACAGGGATTCTGAAATAGGGGGATGGAGGAGGGTGGGAGGGAGATCTCTTGGGTCTTGGTGAATGATGGTGTAAAGGGATCTAAGTCAGGGGATGACAACATTTTGTAAACATTTATCACAGGCAGATGAGAAATTTTACTCAGGTATCAACATTTATACTGTAATCCATTAACCACCAATAAAAAAATACTAATACTAATACTAATACTAATACTAATAATACTACTAATAATAATGGTATCTTTAGAGACTCTCCAAGTGAGTCATTGTCATTATACAGATATGCTAGAAAACCAACTTCCTCTTAGTCAATAGTTTTGAATGATGATGCTGGGTTAGCTTCCTGGGAGAGAGACCAGAAACTCCTAGCGGTGTGGTAGTACAATTCTTTATTCATGCGGACACCCCAGAGTCGGGAGTGAGCTAAGTGGGTTAAGCCATGTGGTGCCAAACTGCAATGGCCACTGTCCGCCTCCCTGTCTGCACTCCTGCCCCCCACCAGGTTGGGACATGGAACAAAAAAAGGAAGAGAAGAGAGAGAAACCAGAAACAGAAGTGGCTTTATAGGATAAAAGCAGAAGTGGAAAGTTGGAAATGGAAATGGCCAGGAAAGGGGGTGGAGAAAAGGAAAGAGGGGGAAGGTAGAAAGCTTCCATAGCAACTGTTGAACAGGTTTTAACCAGTGAGATTAATTAATACATTGCAGGCAGAGCGGGTCTCAGGCAAAACAATGATTATGTAAATAGACCATAGTATGAGCAGTGGAGGATGGAGCGGAGTGGGGGGGCTGGCTTAAGACCTGACAGATGAGATCTCATTCTACCCACTTTTGTGCACTACAAGCCTTTCATATTAAAGTCAACTGATTTTTAAAAATAGTGTTAGGCATTAGAAGACAATGAAACTGCTGAGGAGAGCTGGGACATATTTCACCAGTACAACACACATATCCTGTTGTGTGTAAGGTTCAAGATTAGAGCCCCAGAACCACTAGGGAGTACAGTGGATAGCACCAGGGGAATTCCGTAGATCTTGGAGTAGTTCTTTAGAGTCTCTTCCTGTTTCCCCTACCTCTCAAGAATTAAAAATAAATAAATAAATAAAAATTGGACTTAGACATCTCCTCACTGCAGACCAGGGATTCTTTTCTGTGGTAGAACCCTGTTGTCACATGGAAGAAATAAAGAGAAATACAGAAAAAAGAAAGAAAGAAAGAAAGAAAAAAAGAAAGAGAGAAAGAGAAGCTGCCTGTGAATTTGAGTTGTATATGATTTTCCACTATGTTTACAAGTAAAAAAATGATTTATTAAAGCAGTGTTTCCCCAGATTCTATTTATGTGAACCATCTCCTCTTCAACAGTGTGGTATCATTAAGCTATTGCTGAAATGAATTAGATCAATTTATGCTGATTCTTTCTTTTGTTTTATTTTATTTTTTTTAGATTTATTTATTTATTCCCTTTTGTTGCCCTTGTTGTTTTATTGTTGTAGCAATTTTCTATGTGTTTCAGTTCTTCAATTTGACATTTCTTCACAATCTATGTTAGCACACCCCACCTGCCATCAACATGTCAATATTCATTCGCCTCACTCTAGGAAGTCTCTCTTAACACTCCTCACAAGTTTACTTCTGCTGTCTGTAGGATGCTAAGTTTTGTTGTTGTCTTGTTTCAACTCTGTGAGTTCTTCTGCTTTGTACCTTTGTATGTCACATATAGGTAAGATCATCTGGCATTTTTCTTTCTTCTTCTGAATAGCATCTCATGGTACCCTACAATTTCATCTACATTGAAGTAAAAGGCAAAATTCTATCTTTCTGTATTTTTGAACAACACACCCGGAGAAAACAACATATGGTGCTACAACGTGGGACTGGACCTGCGCAACTCCCAGATAAGTGAAGACTTTGCCTACCTATGCACTATGGTCTTCTCTTCTACTTATGAAGAGGTTTGCCAAAGCCTCTACTGTTTCATCATGAGACAGTTTCTCTGTCTCTGGACATTTTACTCTGGGCCACACTTCAGTTCCCTGACCGGGAAATTTGGTTTCTTATGACCAGGATCATAGAGCTTGGGAGATGCACGGAGATTTCTCCTTGGACTTTCTGGATTCCCTCTCTCATGTTTCCTGAGGAAAAGGACTACATTTTGCTCCGGGCCACAGTTTGGTTCTTTATGACCATGATCATAGACCTTGGGATAAACATGGGGATTTCCCCTGGGACTTTCTGGACTTCTTCTCGAATGTTTCCCATGGAGAAGGACTACTCTAGTTTGAGGAGCATTCTCCAGTACCCTGGCAGTTCCCAAGTATGGAGACACGTGGTTAGTTCTACTCTCCTGATTGGATTATTTCTTCGATGGGAAGACACTTTTAAAAATGGGTGCCTGAAGCAATCCAGCAGGAACAGTCAGAAGCACCCTAAATGGAATTTCGAGGAGCTTTTTGGACTAGGACACCCTCCGGGGACTCTTAATCCTACATGGTGAGATCTTGATAATCTGGTTCAAGTTGCGTTTCATAAGAGAATGATTTGAATGACTGAATTTTTGTTTGACATTGACTTAAAATAAAAATGCTGGACGCAGCCATGATTTCTAGAGACATCCAGAAACAATCCAAAAAATTGTTTTTTCCCTCCTTTGATTTCTCTTTTACGTCTTGACATGAATCTGAAACGTTTAATCCTGAAACTGTATAAGTTATGGGTGGGGCAGATAGTGCAATGATTATGTTAATTATTCTCATGCCTGAGGCTTTTAACCGTGGTTCTTCTGTTTACCTTTCCACATTTTATTGAGTTTAAACTGCTTAAATAACCTTAAAATCATACTAGAAAGGACTTCCAATTATAATGGAGTTATCAATTATAGTAAACTTTTAATCTGCTACAAGTTTTGTTTGACAAGTAAGTGAATTTCAGCTGTCAAGTCTTCACATGAAAAAGCATCTACTCAAATGGAATTCCCGGAAATCCATTTGGACCCCTGTTCTCTGACATTGCCCCCGGAAACCAATGATGTAACCTGGCACAACCTGAAGAAACAGATTCACAGACTCCAAAGCTCACTCTCTACAGAAAAGCAGAATTCTGGTGGCCGACATTCCCCATCAAGACAGACGTGCAGCATTTCATCCTCCGGCATTTTCTTCTGTGGTCAGCTACTTTGGACTGACACCTCCATCAGACTTACTGGTACACGCTGTTGTGTTTCTCAAAGACTAACTTCAACCAATTGCCTTGAGACTTTATAGACTATGTCCCCTCGCCTGCAGGCTCTGCCCCAGAGTCAGAAAACTCCCCCTCCTTATTAGGTTATGCCCACAGAGGTATGAAGCGCCCCAAGAGGCAAGAGATGCCCACAGAGGCAGGAAACGCCCTTTGAGGCAAGAGATGCCCCCAGAGGCATGAAGCGTTCCCAGAGGCAAGAAATGCCCTTTCACCTGCTAGGCGTTGCCCTTTGAACGTTCCCCTTGGCATCACACTGGTTATTGCTGTTTGCCTATTTTGTTTTCCATGTCTTATGCCAGTTCTTTTGAAAACGCCTGTATGATATAGGTTTCTGTTCACCCCACAATGGCCATTAGTTAAAAAGAAAGGGGAAGATGTTGGATAGTATGCCAGCTCCCCCTGGCTTCTGCTTAACCATATGCCTATATAGGGATAGATTTAATCCCATTCAAAGCTTTGGTCTATTTACATAAATCACTTTTACATTTACATAAAGCACTCCCTCCAAGGCATTGGTGGTTCAGTGATAGGATTCTCGCCTGCTCCACCCCCTCCTTGTCATACTCTGATTTTCGCCAGTCACTTTTCTCTCCACCCTCTCTATGTCACATCCTGTTTCCACCCTACTTGGCAAGTATATATAAAGACAGCATTGTGAGTTTTAGAGTACCTTGAGTTTAGCTTAGCTTGGTATAGATTGTGCTGCGTCCTGCATGAATAAAGAGATACTGCCTACAACCCAGCCATGAGTCCCGGGTCGTCTGTTACCCACCCGTGAAGCCAGCCTGGCGAAAACAACATAACCTGTGGAAAACAACAAATATTACCTCAATAAAAATAATATAAAAGATATACTGAGACCAGATGCTTAAAATAAAGTATATTCTGTGAAAAAAAATAGCATCTCTGATAGAATCTCAAAATTTCTTTGTTCAGTGAAGTAAAAAGTAGAGAATGGAGATTTATAACAGTGTTGCTGCGTTTGCTCTGGGTAATAAAATGTTAAGCACCACTTTGTTAGTTGATATTTTTAGCTTTTCAACAGAACAGATTTTTGTTTATTTTAGAAACCTATTTTTCCCCTCACAGGAACAGAGTAAGCTTCCAATGAATAGGACAAATGCACAGCCTGCATTGAATTTTAATTTGTTTAACAAATGGTTGCTTTGTCCAAGTATTTAATTGATTTGATACCTTGTTTTCATTTTGTATAAAACCCTTTACTTTCTGTTCCAACAAATATATTTACTAATAAAAGAAGAAACAAAGGTTAATCTCAATTCCAGAAATACATAGTCACATCATCTGTCACATAAAATGGGGAAACAAGAAGCTTCTTATTAAAATGAATTTATGGACACCAGCTACACATCTTTATACATTTGTTTGTATATTGCATGGCAGAAAAAAAAGAGAAGCTTTTGACTGCAGGAAAATGAATTTAGATCATAGTAAAAGATATCAGTTAAAGATTACTATGTTAAACAAGCATTTAATTAGCCTAATTATTGTCAATTTTCTGCCTGTGAAGGGATTAAATGTGTAAACATATACACAAATGCCGGAAGTCTACATGCAGAATGACTTTAATCTGAGTTACAACACTGGTACAACAGGTGTGATGTCTGACAGGTCACTTATTGTCAGATAAATGCAAATAAAGACAATACTAACATACCACCTCACCCCTGTGAGAATGGCAAACATCAAAAATGACAGCAGCAAGAAATGCTGGAGAGGTTGTGGGGACAAAGGAACCCTCTTACACTGCTAGTGGGAATGTAAATTGATCCAACTTCTGTGGAGAGCAGAATGGAGAACTCTCACAAAGCTAGAAATAGACCTCCCATGTGACCCAGTAATTTCTCTCATAGGGATATATCCTTATTCCATAACAATCACTCAAAAAGAAATATATACACCCATGTTCATAGCAGCACAATTCTTAATAGTTATAACCTGGAAGCAACCCAGGTACCTAACAACAGATGAATGGCTGAGAAAGCTGTGGTATATTTACACAATGGAATACTATGCAGCTATTAAGAAAAATGAACCTAACTTCTCTGACCCATCCTGAATAGAGCTAGAAGTAATTACACAGACACTATATAAGCACATATGTATACTAACATAGTTGTTTTCTATTTTTGTCTACAAGATGCCCTTCATCTCTAATTGTTAAGTATAACCTTTTTTTTTTCTCTCTACCTATGTCTTAAGGTCCCTGGTTAGTTGTTCATTATGAGACAAATCTGACCTAATTGTAGGTTTTGCTTAGGTACGAATTATAAATTTGTTGTGTTAAGAGGAAATGGTGCATATCATAGTCACCCAGTGACTGGTCAGTATTATTTCCCTGCACTGCTCAGCTCTGGCTTATGGTGGTTCAGGGGACTGAACCTGAGACTTTGGGACCTCTGGCTCAAGAGTCTCTTTGAATAACCATTATACTATCTACCCCTGCCCAAATGATTAGAGTTTTAAAATATTCTTAGACCATGGTTTTATTTCTCAAACCATGAAGCTTATGCCTAGAACTTTTCACTGAGCATGTTAAGTATCACAAAAACATAACAAAGTACTTATAATATTAACACTTTTAAAAACAAAAAATAAAATTAGAAAGAATAATTTTCCAATTATTATATAAATAAGAGACATAGTGAAGTTCTGTTTCTTAGAAAAATCCATCATTGTTCTTCCCTGTTGGTCAAAATACCCACTATGTATTTGTAATACAAGGGAAAGATGCTATCTTTCAGTAAATTAGTAGAAGTAATTATGTTAAGTGAGCTAAGTCAGAAAGACAAATATGAGTATGGGGTGATCCCACTCATAAACAGAAGTTGAGAAAGAAGAACAGAAAGAGAAACTCAAAGCAGAATCTCTGGATGGAGGGTGAGGGTAGATGTTCAGCTTCACTGGGGACAAGGGATATGAGACACAGAACCCTGGTGGTGGTAATGGTGTTAATATACACTCCTATTAACTCATAGTCTCAAAAACTACTATTCAATTTATGAGAGGGAAAAAATGGATCGAATGTCTCAAATTTTCTGTTACATAGACCATAGCTCTGAGTATATGTTCCTTCAATCGAAGCACTTAAGACTTCAAATTGGTAATCATATTGAATTTTAACAGTGGGATGAATTTTAATACATTTCTAATAATGAATTATTATTTGAAGTATTAAATCTCCTAAAGTCTTAGACCAGGGAAAACAGAAGCAACTGATGGTGTTCCTTTATAAGATACTTACCTATAAGTAAACATAAAAGGGCATAAATCATGGTGAGGTCTTGTATGCTACAGTAAATCCTAACAATAGGATTTGCAAAGTTAACCCAGGTGCCAAATGGTTTGGTTATCACTATAACTATTGCTTTCTTAAACCCTAAGACATATTAAAGCCCACATTTCTCCCAGTCCTGAAACCTCTAGGGTAAGGCTCACTTTCCTGCATGCTTCTCCCAATTCATACCAACTGATACTGCACCTGCTGATCCCAACCCAACCTCGATAACTTGCACTTCAGACTACATCCAGAGACATCAGGCATGGAATGTCAACCCACCAGCCTCATTACTCTTTCCTAGCTCATAGGACTCCTTAAATTCATTTTGGGTGGTACACTTCTTAACAAACCTCAAAACCTAGATATAGACCAGGTTCCATGAGATATGGCATATGTGCATATATCCAGAAGTTGGAGGAAAATGCATAACTTAAAACAAAAGTGCACAGTAGTTTTTAGTGAGCCAATAAATGTGGCAAGTAGGCAGAAAGACCTAAAAAGACACCATAAAGTATCTAATGAAATAGCTTCTACTTAGACCTAGATACCCTCCTCACCTACCTTCTTTTACACATCCCTCAATCACTCCAAAGCTAACCTTGTCAGACAAAGTAAGGCCTACAAAAGCTGAATAAGGGCAAGAGACTGGCATACTTTAATGATGATTCTTTAGTTTACCAGGCCACCCCGTCACCTGGGGCCCTAGTCAGGAAGTCCTGGGATTTCCATACAGACATGATGGGCCTAGACCCCTAACATCCCTCTCACCACTATCACTGGTCATCTCCATCAGGAACAACATAATGGACCCCTCTGTGGCCTCCTATCAGACCTGGTTCTCAATGTGGATCAACAATGGTTGATTCTCTGAAGGGAGGCTGGATAGCATACTCTGCCTATCACCTGAAGATGATGGGTCCTGAAATTGGCACAGCCTGGAATGTTCCTACCTGTGACCATGGAATGTGAGCTCAGACCTACAGGGATGCAGGGGTTACATAGGCTCCTGTGATGATTATGGGCCCCAGATCAAATAGATGGGATTTACAGTTAACAATATTTATATACTTTTCTCATATTTGGGAGCTACTCTCTTTCCTGATCCAGCTTTCTAGCCCTTTTTCCAACTATGACACCATCTCCCCAGACAATAACTTAGGTCACCTGCATATTAGATATCAGGAGCAGGTAAAAACTAGTTGGGTCATGGGCTCCCTTGAAATATACCTAAATAGACCTATTAGCTTTTTCTAAAACAGAGACCCCAAATCTTCATCTTTAATATTCCAGTCTTTAGGTTCATGATTAATCACCAATTTTCTCTGCTTTACACCTTAACTTTTTTCAGCTACCAGGTTCCAGATGCTACCATGATGCCAATGAGACTTCCAGGGCAGACAGCCCCCACCAATATGTCCAGGAGCCCTGCTTCCCCAGAGCTCTGCCACACTAGGGAAAGAGAGAGACAGGCTAGGAGTATGGATCGACCTGCTAATGCCCATGTTCAGTGGGAAAGAAATTACAGAAGCCAGATCTTTCACCTTCTGCACCCTAGAATAACCCTAGGTCCATACTCCCAGAGGGATAAAGAATAGGAAATCTATCAGGGGACAGAATGGGATACAGAGTTCTTATGGTGGTAATTGTGTGGGATTGTACCCTCTTATCCTCTGGTCATGTCAGTGTTTCCATTTTATAAATAAAAATAATGTGGAAAAGTTAGATTTGGGAATAATTTCAATGATCCACAAATAATGACAAGAGTTCTTATAGTAGAGAAAAGAAAAGAAACAGACAGAAGATATAAAAATATAAAGGAAGTATCAGAGATTGAAGTAGTACAGAAATAAAGTAAGGAATGGTGTAGACTGCCAGCAGCCACCAAAATAAAACCATAGGATAGATTCTTCTAGAAATTCTGAGAGAATACAGGTCTTCCATTGCCTTCAGTATAAAGTTCTGACCTACCTTAGAACTGCGAAATTATACATTAGTGTTAATTTAAGCCACCCAGCTTTACTATAGCTCTAGAAAACATACACGTTAACTTCCCTGAAGGGAAAATGAAAAGCTGAAGAAGGTTAACTCATTATCTTCTTTGTTTTTTTTTAGATTTTTTAATATTTTATTTATTTATTAGATGAAGACATAAATCAAGAAGGAAGGTAACAGAGAGGGAGACCAAGAGACACCTATAGCACTGTTTCAGGAATTGTGAAGCTTCGCCCCTGCAGATGGAGGTTTTAAATCCTAGTCCTTTGTAACACATGCACTCAGCCAGGTGCAGTCCCACCCAACCCTGATAATTCAATTTCTTTAAACATCTCAAATTATTGGTAATAGCAGACACGTAAAGATAACACTGCAGAAGCCAGGGTAAGAAAGAGCAAGGAAAGCATTCTTTCTTTTTTTTCTTTTTTTTTTTAAATCATCTTTATTTATTCCTCGAGGATGTCGAACTTTGATGCCTGAGTTGCACAGCAGATGTCATCGGTGTAGATGAACTTCCTTGAAGAAGTTTCTGGGAGGTCATTGATGTAAATATTAAATAGTGTAGGAGCCAGAACAGAGCCCTGGGGGAGGCCACTTGAGACAAGTCTCTATCTGCTAGACTTGTCACCCAGATGTACCCGGAATCTTCTGTTTTGGAGAAGAAACGATATAGTGTTGGCCACCCATGGAGGCAGACACCTTGAGATCTTGACTAGGAGACCACGGTGCCAGACCGTGTCATAGGCTGCTGTGAGATCAACAAAGACAGCACCCGTCTTTAAATTCTTCTGGAATCCATTTTCAATGTAAGTTGAGAGGGCCAGGGCTTGTTTGCAGGTAGATCTTCCTGGGCGGAAACCAGCTTGGGCGGGTGATAGGAATTTCTCTGTAAGATGAGAAATACACGACAGAAGCAGCCTCTCAAGGCATTTGTAACACACGGAGAGGAGAGAAATTGGTCTATAGCTGGCGGCCAGTGTTGGGTCTTTCTTTGGTTTCAAAACTGCTATAATCTTCGCACGATGCCAAACTTTGGGCATAGACTCAGATTCCAAGAAGTGGGACAGGAATGAAGCGAGCCACTTCTTTGCCGCGGGACCCAGGTTAAGAATGAGTTCTGGGGTGATGTTATCATAGCCAGCAGCTGTTCCTGGTTTAACCCTCTTCAAAGCGTCTTCCAGTTCAGACAGTGTAAAGGGAGAGAGTTTTGGAGATGGACAAGATAACTGGAAGTGGGATGACCATTCATGGGAAATTTCTCTTTTCCAGACTGGGTCTATCTTAGTACATCCAACTTGAGTTAGGTGACTGGCCACTGAGTTTGGAGATTCGGGAGGATGGAGACGGGAGGGGATTGGCTACCAGCACTCAGTCTGTGAAGAAGCTTCCAGGCCTTCCTACTTGAGTGGGTGAAGTTCAGACTTTCCGTGAATTGTTGCCAGTGGGCTTGGCTTGCTGCATCCAGGGAGGCAATGAGATGGTCAGCCACATCTGGGTCACCTGACTCATCATACTGCTTTAGTAGTTGCTCGCATTCAGCATCAAGACAAGGCGTATAGTTAGCACATCTCCCACGAGGAATGGCTTGGGAAGCTGCTTTGAAGATGGCTTGGCGGAAGCACCTGTAGGAATCTTCAGAGGGGATAGAGTTGTTGGTAAGATCACTGAACAGACGCCAGTTTGCTTTCCAAAAGTTCCGTCTTAGTTTCTCTGAGCACAGAATCAGTGGGAGCTGGAAACCAATGTGGATGATAGCTGGGCAGTGATGACTGTGCGGGAAGATCTTGAGAACTTGTCTTGTAGCGGGAAAGGCTTGGCTATTGACTGTGCTAATCCAGCACAGGTCGGGTGATGAGTCTTTATTCCATCTAGCACTGTGAAAAGAGCCTGGCTGTTTGGGATCCTAAAATAGGGAGAGGTCATTCGCTGAAGCCCAGTCGGCTAAGATAGAGCCGTCAGCACGAGTGGAGTAATATCCCCCTCCTCAAGGAAACACTCACGAAAGACATGTCTCTGATATCTGATTACTGTAAAAAATGGTGACTAATCCCTAGCACTGCAAAAACGGTATCATCTGTTTTCCATCTACACCATGCCTCGGCCTCGCGTGAGCTTAATGTGCAGCTTGGCGATACGAGAATCCGGCATGAAGCCCAGCCAGTATATCTTGGCGTTACTCTCGATCGCACTCTGTCATTTCACAAACACCTCATAAAAACTGCAGCAAAGGTGGGCGCAAGGAATAACATCATTGCAAGACTGGCCAGCTCCTCATGCGGCGCGAGTGCTTCCACACTACGATCATCCTCTCTGGCATTATGCTATTCCACTGCAGAATACTGTGCCCCAGTATGGTTCCGTAGCCCCCATGTCCACTTGGTTGATTCCAAATTATATTCCTCCATGAGGATAATTTCTGGAACCATCCATTCCACCCCGGTTCCATGGCTGCCAGTTCTTAGCAACATCGCCCCGCCAGATATTCGTCGGGATGCGGCATCATCTAAGTTCATTTCCCACGTCTACGCTCGACCGGACCTGCCAATATACGCGGGTATCTTCGCCCACCCTGTCCAACGCTTGATGTCTCGTCACCCAATCTGGTCTCCTACGCCTACACTTAACTTCTCTGTTCCAGTCTCTTGGAAACAGAGTTGGCAGTCAGCTGAGGTAAAGAACAAACACCTCATCACAGACCCCTGCAAGCGTCCACCCGGCTTTGACCTAGCACATTATGATTGGGCCCTCCTCAATCGCTATCCAACAGGCCGTGGCCAGTGCACCGCTATGTTCCATTGCTGGGGAGCCAGAGACGACCTGAACTGCCCCTGCAGCTACAGACAGACTATGACCCACATAGTCAACGACTGCCACCTCTCCAGATTCAAAGGAGGTCTCGAAACTTTACATCAGGCTCAACCTGATGCTGTTGACTGGCTACGGAAGAAGGGCAAACGCTAGAAGAAGAAGATTTATTTATTGGATGGAAACAGCCAGAAATCTAGAGGGAAGGGGTGATAGAGAAGGAGAGAGAAAGACACCTGCAACCCTGCTTTACCAGTCACAAAGCTAAGGAAAGCCATTCTGACATAATGAGGGAGAGACCCTGGTGGAAATGTCCCACACAGAGATATTATCTTCTGTATACCCTCATACACAATACCTAAAGAGAAAGTCAAACTACTTTAGGTGACAAATTATCATAACTAAATGTCACAGAAATAACATAGTTAAATGTTATTAAAAATCTGTCTGGTGATAGGCACAGCTTTGGGAGACCAAGGCATAGTTAAATAGAAGAGTTCTCTTTGTTTTCTGGGGAAGAACAGAGTAACAAAAAATGACACTGCTACTGGCAAGTATTTTGTAACCATATCTTGCAGTTGTAGCCAGGATGGTTGAACAATGTCATGATCATTTTAGTCCTCATAACTGGCTAGCACCTATGGTTACTTCCCACTAAAAGGATATAGACTGTAGAAAACTATGAGTAGTTTGAGATGGGATGATTGAGTTATGACAGTCATCATTTTATGGCTCCTAATATAACCTCTTTCAGAATGCATAACGAACTCTTTAAAATTTTAACTTTTGCTTTAGAATTTTAATTTTTGTTTATTTCTTATTGCCAGGAGAATGTGAAAATTCATGAGAATTTACAATGGTTTAAAATTTTGCTAATTCTTTGTGCATTTATTTCAACTGCTCAACTTACAAGTGTCTTAAATTCTTCTCTAAGTATTCAGCACGGATTAACAGTTGAGAGCCACTCTGATATATCAAGAAGATTATACTGTGTGAAATATTCTTTCATTTGATAATGACAATTTTATTGCTGTTTTATGGTGGAGGTGTCCTCTTTGAATCCATGATGATATATCGGCATTGTTTGGAGTTTCCTAACATGATAATTTCTCAGTAATCCTAAAACCTCAATTCAATTCATATCAGGTTTCAACTACACTCCTCTGATGACTCCTCTAGCTAGTTTCCTACCCATGTGTCAACAGGAAACATGGAAACATACAGAGAGAACATTCCATAGTACGCAGTGAAAAAAGAAAAAATATTTTGACGAAGTCCTAATATAAAGTCTTATCTGCTATTTACTTGTTATGTAACACAAGAAATTATAAAAACTTCCTGACCTGCAAGAGTTTCATTTACTGTGTCTGGAGCTACAGTCTACTGTCCAAAATTCATTTATCCATTCTTTTGTCCATGAGAATTTGTTAGCTTCCAGTCTTGCTATATTTGGAATAGACTTTGTTCAGTAAAAGTTGTATAATAATTTTTGGTGAACATCTACACTTATTTTTGTTATGAGCATGTTGAGAAGTGAAATTACTGGAGCACATTTTATGTGCATATTAGTTTTTTAAGAAGCTGCTCAACAATTTTCCAAAACAGAAATATAAATTGTACTCTTCTACTTGTTTTCCAGTACATGAGCATCCTAAATGGTCCATATCCTCACCAGAATATTATATGAAACATAATCACATTTTAGCTACTGTTTTTTTCCCTAAAATCTGTTTTTTCCTTTCAGGATATTGTGCATTTGTAGGGAGTGAAACAATTCCTTTTACCTTCATTTATTTTTTGTTTTACTTATTTATTAATTAACAAAAATGGGAAGAAGAATCAGAGCAGAACTCTGGCACATGCACTACCAGAAACCAACCTCAGGAACTCATGCTTGAGAATGCAGCACTTCATACACTGTGCTCACTCCTTTTATTTCACACAATATTTTAATTTTCCTAAATTAGGTGACTCAGTACTTGGCGCTCTCTCTGCTTACAAAACTTTTTTTTCCCTGTTCTCCCCTATTGCATAATCCTTTTAATTTTGTGAGCTTTCTTTAAACATTATTTCTATGTACAGACCACCCTTCTCATTGTACAAGGTTCCTCCATTTTCCACCTTTTACATCCACACTCAAACTATTTTAACAATACACCTAGTTCATTACATTTATCCTTCATGACCAATATTAATAACTGATTTATATGATTACACTTTTTTCAGTTTTTCTTTCTTTTTCTTTTTATTTAAGAAAGGATTAATTAACAAAACCATAGGGTAGGAGGGGTACAATTCCACACAATTCCCACCACCCAATCTCCATATCCCACCCCCTCCCCTGATAGCTTTCCCATTCTCTATCCCTCTGGGAGCATGGACCCAGGGTCATTGTGGGTTGCAGAAGGTAGAAGGTCTGGCTTCTGTAAATGCTTCCCCGCTGAACATGGGCATTGACTGGTCAGTCCATACTCCCAGTCTGCCTCTCTCTTTCCCTAGTAGGGTGGGTCTCTGGGGAAGTGGAGCTCCAGGACACATTGGTGGGGTCTTCAGTCCAGGCAAGCCTGGCCAGCATCCTGATGACATCTGGAACCTGGTAACTGAAAAGAGAGTTAACATATAAAGCCAAACAAATTGTTGAGCAATCATGGGCCCAAAGCTTGGAATAGTGGAGAGGAAGTGTTAGGGGGGTACTCACTTCAAACTCTAGTGTACTTCTGCTTTCAGGTATATATTTTGCAGTAGTTTACAGATACGTGTGAACATATGCTCTCTCTCACAGAAAATGGTGTATATCTAGGTTTTGGGACTTTGTTAGAAAGTGAACCACCTGAGATGGAATTAGAGGATACTATGAAAGGAAAGGTCTCACCCGAGTAATGAAGCTGAAGGGTTGTCATTCCACACGTGAAGTCTCTGGACACAGTCTGAAATGAAGCATGTTGAGGTGGCAATTGTTGTGTTGGTTAGGTTGTGATCGGCAGATGCAATATTATTTGACATGGATTGGGAGAGGCATACGGGAAAGTGGGCCCTATCCAATTGTTCTAGGACTGGGGGGAGAAGAGGCTCTATAGTGGAGATGTGAGGTTCCTGCTGTCTTAGGGTTCAAAAAGACAATTGATAGCTAATGTTATCATCACATTATTTAGTAATTGGGTTAACTTTGAGAAGTCCTTTTGTTAGGGTTTGCTGTACAGTACCCAGTATCTTGTATATAGCTGTGCTATTGGTTGCTTCTGATCTACTTGGTCTAGGCTTTTGAGAGAATCTGCATATCAATTAAACAGCCTATATATTGAAAAGATTCAGTTTGTGTCTTGAAAAACTTTGAGACATACAATCCATTTTCCCCCTCTCGTATTAATTAACTAGTGATTTATATGACTACATTTTACTAGGACTGTACATAAACACCATTCCCACCACTAAAAGACTGTGACCCATCCCTCCCACCCCCCACTTGCCCAGGAAGCAGCATGTCTACTCCTCACCACAGGGTTTTTTTTTATAAATATTTTTTTAATATTTATTTATTCCCTTTTGTTGCCCTTGTTCTTTTATTGTTGTAGTTGTTGTTGATCTTGTTGTTGTTGGATAGGACAGAGAGAAATGGAGAGAGGAGGGGAAGACAAAGAAGGGGAGAGAAAGATAGACACCTGCAGTCCTGTTTCACCACTTGTGAAGCGATTCCCCTGCAGGTGGGGAGCCGGGGGCTCGAACCATGATCCTTACACTGGTCCTTGTGCTTAGCGCCACCTGAGCTTAACCCACTGTGCTACCGCCTGACTCCCTCACCACAGGGTTTTTACTTTGATGACCTACTTACAACTTGGTCAGGTCCTGCTTTTAGTTTCCCTTTCAGATCTTCTTAGTCAGCTTCTGTTGATGAGTGGGATCATCCCATACTCAACTTTATCTTTCTGACTTAGCTCACTTAACATCATTCCTTCTAGCTCTGTCCAAGATGGGTCGGAGAAGGTGGGTTCATTGTTCTTGATAGCTGCATACTATTCCATTGTGTATATATACCACAGCGTTCTCAGCCACTCATCTGTTGTTGGGCACCTGGGTTGCTTCCAGGTTTTAGCTATTATGAATTGTGCTGCTATGAACATCGATGTACACACCTCTTTTTGGTTGGGTGTTATGGAGTTCTTGGGGTATAAGCCCAGGAGAGGAATTTCTGGATCATATGGAAGGTCCATGTCTAGCCTTCTGAGAGTTTTCCAGAGTGCTCTCCACAGAGGCTGTACCAATTTACATTCCCACCAGCAATGTAAAAGGGTTCCTCTGTCCCCACAACCTCTCTAGCATTTGTTGCTGCTGTCTGTTTTGATGTATGCCATTCTTACAGGAGTGAGGTGGTATCTTAGTGTTGTCTTAATTTGCATTTCTCTGACAATCAGTGACCTAGAGCAGTTTTTCATATGTTTGTTAGCCTTTTGGATCTCTTCTGTAGCGAATGTTTTGTTCATTTCCTCTGCCCATTTTTGGATGAGGTCATTTGCTTTTTTGGTGCTAAGTTTGCTCAGCTCTTTATATATTTTGGTGATTAGTTTCTTGTCTGATGTCTGGCATGTGAAGATCTTCTCCCATTCTGTGAGGGGTCTCTCTGCTTGTTTAATAGTTTCTTTGGATGTGCAGAAGCTTTTCAATTTGATGTAGTCCCATTGGTTTGTTTCTGCTTTAGTCTTCCTTGCAACTGGGTTTGATTTATCAAAGATGTCCTTGAGGTGTCGGTGGGAAAGTGTTTGACCAATGTTTTCCTCTAAGTATTTGATTGTTTCTGGTCTGACATCTAGGTCTTTGATTCATTTGGAGTTGATTTTTGTTTCTGGTGAGATAAAGTGGTTCAATTTCATTCTTCTGCATGTTTCAACCCAGTTTTCCCAGCACCATTTATTGAAGAGAGCCTCCTTTTTCCATTTTATGCTTTGGGACTCCTTATCAAAGATTAGATGTCCATAGGTGTGGGGATTTATTTCTGGGCTTTCAATTCTGTTCCACTGGTCTGTGTGCCTATTTTTGTTCCAGTACCATGCTGTTTTGATGATGATGGCTTTATAATATAGTTTAAGGTCTGGGAGTGTGATGCCTCCATTTCTGTTTCTTTTCCTTAAGATGGTTTCGGCAATTCTAGGTGTTTTCATGTTCTTGATAAATGATTGTAGTGTTTGTTCTATTCTCTTAAAGAAGCTTGGTGGAACTTTGATGGGTATTGTTTTTTCAGTGTTTAATTAATTTCTTTTTCTTTTCTTGCCACCAGGGTTGTTGCTGGGGCTCAGTGCCTACGTGATGAATCTACCACTTGTGAAATGGCTGTTTTTCATTTTGTTTTATTTTTCCTCTTTTTCTATTACTTTCTTTCTAGCTTGTTTAATTGATTGTTTTCTTTCTTTCTTTGATAGAATGTAGAGAAACTGGATGACGATAAGGAGGGAGAAAGAGACACATCTGCAGACCTTCTTCACTGCTTGTGAAGCTTCTACCTCTGCAGGTGCAACAGTTGAAACTAAACCCCACATCCTCATGCACAGTAATATGTGTACTCAATAATGGGCACTATTGTCCATCCCTCTGGCATGGACATTTAAAATTTTTTGTTATTTTTAAAAATTCATCTTTAATTTTATTAATAGTATCTTACAAGATTGCAAGAGTACAAGCCATAGTTCCACATCATACCTACCATCTCCCATTGGCCTATTCTTTAAAAAAAAATGAGACTTTAACAGGTGATCTGGATAAAGCTATTCCAAATTCTTAAGTAGCATATATTCATTCTGTCTGATCCTTGTAGAGTACCAACAAAGATTCATTAACATGGGTGAGTATGCTAATGGAATTCATACCCCTTTGGTTTAGAGAGCACCTTATTTAATGTGAGTTTAAATTCTTTTTTTAAAGTCACATAGCAAACCAGTATTTCATCTACTATAGCAGGTTGTTGAGCTGCCTTTGCCATTCCATTCTGCAAAGGGATACAGTTCAAATTGGAAATACTAGCTGAATTCTTTGATTTGTTAATGTAAATAATTTCTAATCAAAAGAGTAATATACTTTTTCAGTTAGTTTTAGTTTTCTTTATATGTAAAAGTTTGATTTTTCAACAAATGTGATACATAATCTCTCTTGGGTGTATTTTAATCATATGTGGTCATTTTAAACTACTTACAGAGACAGTCAATTTTAATTTTGTAAGTGTTATTTTTTTATTTCCTGCAAGATAGAGTTTCCTGTGTGAGTAAAAGAATGGAGAGGAGATGAGTCAAGAGGAGAGAAGAGGAGAAGACGGAAGAGAAGAGGGGGAGGGGTGGGGAGGATAGGGGAGGACAAGGGAAATTGCGAATAGCATTTAGTGAACTGGAATACTCAGACATGCAATTCCCCATGCTTTACCAGTTGAGCTAGTTGTGTGAAAAAAAATAGTGTGTGAGGAAATAAAACATAACGTGTAAGGAAAAAGAAAAGAAAAGTCACTAGGAATAGTAGATTCATTGTGCAGACACTGAGCCCCAGTAATGATGCTGGTTGCAATAAATAAATAGACAAAAAAATAAATAAAACAAATAAATATATAAAATAAATAGACAATAAGGACCCTCAGTAACTTTCTAGGTATGTGATAAATCCCTTAAACTTTCTGACTCAGTTTTTGTTTTCATTTATTAAGTTCAAAGATTAAGCTAAATTTTGCCTCAGTGAGTTTCAGTAATATATTGACCTTACTACCCAGAAATCCCTTCTATTGAGTATCTGCTCACTGGTTGCCACTCCATCTATTCAGTTTGTCACTTCCTTAAAAATAAATTAAAAATGGGTTACCAGCCCATATTTTAACTCTAATGGAATTCATAACCCTTTGGTTTAGAGATCTTTTTATTTAATGTGAGTTTAAATTCTTTTTTAAAAGTCGCATAGCAAACCAGTATTTCATCTACTATAACAGGCTGTTGAGCTGCCTTTTTCCATTCCATTTTGTAAAGAGATACAGTTCAAATTGATCCTGGGAATTTATACACACTGGTAATTAGTTGAGCCTTGTAAATTGTAGACTTTATATCTTTGCAATGCATTTCAGAGAATTTGTGTCAAGACATGAAGTGATATAATATGTCAAGATTTGAGAAAATATATGCAGTATGTGATAGTTTAGTTGAAAACACAGCTGGTGGGGAAAAAGCAGGAAAATTGTAGGTTGTAACAAGCACATTTCATATGTTTGGAGCAGCTCTAAAGATACCCATACACTGCAGATTCTCCTCACTGTGTGGGTAAGTGGGAAACTTCACTTCAAGCAGCTCAAGAATAGGGGACAGTATTACTCTTTCCCTTTACTTATAGAACAAACTAAGCACAGAATAACAGAAACAAATCTACTAGAAACTGTTCAAAATGACAGATAATGTGCATATGTTATCCTGATTTGCAAAGAAAAGATCGAACAAATTTTATAAGTTCACATAAGCATTGTAGATTCTATGTATACAATCTTCTGTTTTCCTTTTTTATATCATTTTTATTAATGATTGAATAATGGCTTACAAAATTATAAGATTACAAAGGTGTTACTCCAAGCTGTACTCACCACCAAAGCTCTGTGCTTTCCCCATGTCTCCCAAATAGCCACCATAGTTCTCACAAAGTCTTAGAGAGAGCTTGGTGGTTTCCTCTTCTTCCTCTTTCAAAAATGCAGGTGATTAAATTATTTATATTCCACATACAAGCAAAGCCATCTGCTAATTATCTTTCATCACCTTACTCCACTAAGTATTATCACCTCCATCCAGTCCCAAAGGTCCAATAGCATCTTTTAAAATTGTGGAATAGTGTTCTACTGAGTATATATCCTATACGTTCTTTATCCAGTCATCCACTGATGAATGTTTTAAGTTCTTCCAATTCTTGGCTATGCAAATAAGGTAGCTATGAACACAGATAGGGATGTGTATGCCCCTTTGAATTAGCACACACAATTCTTAATCCATTAAGTATAAGGAAAGCTAAGAAAGTAAAAAATGTTCTTATTATATTGCTATTATATTCTGTTAAGTACATTACATTAAAACTGTCATTCTGTCTTTGTACTGCACTTACGGGTAGACTTTTCCTACTCTGTTTTACAGATGCTGGAACTTAGGTTCAAATAAGTGAATTTTTTTTTCAATTCCTTATAACTAAAGTGATGTTCTAGGACCAATCCTCCTTGTTTTACTTGCTTTCATGTACAGTAGTACAGAATGGAGTAGGGTATATTAATATGTCTGTGACAAATTGCTAAATATTACTTAGAAAAATGAGTGTGATTTTGTTCTGTTAGCTAGTGCAGTCTTGGAAATTTAACAGTTGCTATATAAAAACAGTTGATGTTGTTGTGTTTTCCTCAAGCAGTAAAACAATGACGAAACACTACAATTTAATTTTATATTTGAAGTAAAGGCTAATCACAGTAGCCTATAAAGTTATTCTCCGGAAAGCTGTTCTGTAAAACAAATGTTACTGATTTTAATTAGAGTACATGTATGCACAATTTCACATTTAATGCTGAAATGGGAAATTAAAAAATTCAGTCTCATTGGTCTTAAGTCAATTCAGTATGAAGAATAATGTCTCACTTCAGAGCTTAAGCAATAAATGCTGCTTTATAGTTCTGTCTTTGATTTCAGGCTGGTCTTTTTTCAGGCTCAGTTTTTAATACAAGGTACTTCCTTATACCTACTCTTTCTTGCCCTATCCAGGAAACAATGCTATTCAGAAAATATAGGTTTTCATATGGTCAGACACAAAAGCAATAAGACGAAAGAAACTCTAGAGATTTTCTTTGTAAAGGTGTTTTTGAGTAATTTCAGTCTCTCAATGACTCCATCTTCTCATTTGTAATGCATAGTGCATTTACGATACTTCTTTTCTCTCTCATAGCCACTTCAGAATGTACTACTGTTTAGCTTTTATCAGGTTTGGACTGAGTTACCTAGGAGACCTGCTTGTACTCCAATGTCCTAAAATAAAATATAATAGAAATATAATAGAAATATAATTAAAAGTTAATTTAAGTATTCTAGTGGTCAGATCTTTCATATTTTTATGCACTGAATAAAATTGCCCCATTTCAAAAAAAAAGAGGAAGGAATGAAAATTTAAAATATGGGGGGAGGAGCAATTTCATTTTCCAGGTAACCAATTAGTCTATCTAAAATGGCATTTCAACACTTTGTATCCTGTAATTGCCTGATAAGCCCCCTCTTCATCACAAGAGACATTGTTCATTCGTGGTTTTAAACTGAGCATGATATATATGTGGGAGAAAGAACATTCTAGATCTTATGACTAAGTCTAAGTTTTTTATGTCTGTTTTACAAAAGTATGTTTCTATTCGTTGTAGCTTCTCCAGAACCTCTCAATAAGGAATGAAAGAAAGATACAGGGATTTGAGTGGGAGGAAAAAATGTCCTCCATCTGAGAAAATTCTCTATAACATTTTCTTCCTTGTCTTCATTATGAAGAATTTTGAAAGCATTTTCAGAAATGATTACTAATTATTGCTTTGCCACTGCCAAGAAGATATCTTTCACACATACGGGATTTATGAATATAAAACTGAAAAAGTACAGGTGTCTCTACAACGGTATTCCTTGTGGTCTTGTACTCATATACTTCATAGCCAGCATCCAGTAATTATGCAAAAAACTCTTTTTTTAATTTCCTGCCAAGATTTTGTTTCTCTAGTGGCTTTTATTCCATGTAAGTAGATATTGACTATGATCTCTAAATCCACCTGTTTCTTCAGAGTACAGGGTACCAATGTATTCTGCAACCTCAGTTCTCTAATCTAAGAAAAGTCTTCAGGGGGCTGGGCAGTAGCGCAGTGGGTTAAATGCACATGGTGCAAAGTGCAGGAGCCAGCCAAAGAATCCGGGTTCCAGTTCCCAGCTCCCCACCTGCAGGGGATCGCTTTGCAAGCAATGAAGCTGGTGTCTGTCTTTCTCTCCCTCTCTCTGTCTTCCCCTCTTCTCTCCATTTCTTGCTGTCCTATCCCACAACAACAGCTAGAACAACAATAACAATTACAACAACTGCAACAACAAAGGGAAAGTCAACAAATTGGGAAAATGGCCTTCAGGAGCAGTGGATTCATAGTGCAGGCACCGAACCCCCACAATAATCCTGGAGGGGGAAAAAAAGAAAAGAAAAATCTTCAATTTTATAGCTTTTTATGCTCTTCTGTCATTTAAGAATGTGACAACTTCTAAGTTCTTTATATGTCTGAACTGAAGGAGAAGAAATTTTACTTTCTTATATCAGGAATTAAAATCACTGCAAAGCAAAGCATAACAAGAAAAGTTAATAAAAGTGATTGCACATACACTTGAAAAAATTATAGAAAAGAAGCTTCAGCAAAGTTTATAAACTGTGAGGCTATTTAGTCAATGTCACAATCCTCCATGGGGTAATGTTAAAGTGACTGAAGAAGTTGGGTTAATAAAAACTAATGTTAGCACATCCAAAGACCACAACTCTGCCCAGACCTCCAGCTCTACTCAGTTGAGAAACTTCTCTAAAGAACAGGGAATATCAAATATCATCTGAGACTGCAACAAGACAAGACTGGGACTACTTTGGGAACCCACCAAGTCACTGGTGAGTGAAAATATGTGTGGCTCATGGACAGAGAGGAGCCTAAGGAGAAATTCAAGGGGCTAAAGCCCATAAATAGTCCCGAGTGGCTGGTAACAGTCTGGCAGTTTGCCAGTTGAAGAGCCACCCCCAGTCTATTTTAACAAGAAAAAGACTGCTGAAAAGAGGAGAGGACTCCCCTAAGACTCACCAAATGCAACTGTGAGTCTCCATTTGCAACTGCCCTCAGAGACTGGAGAAGCAGGGGGGAGGCCCTGTGCTGGCATGGGGGGGGGGGACAGAGAACTGACCAGGAAACTCAGGAGAAGATCAACGCCCCGGTGACCTAGCAGTGGGGCTGTATAGTGGGAGCCTTTCCACATTGTTCTCCTGATGAGAACATGGTGAATAATTGCCCCAGAACCCACAGACTATAAACAGGACTTGTTTAGAAACTCACAGAGTCCAGCAGTACTGCCTGACTTGGAAGAGCAGCTGAATTGAGCCTGGAGCTTTGGATCCTTGGGTTGTGAGAGTCTCTTTGCATAGCCACTGTACTATGTCTCCCTCATCCTATTTTATCTCTTGGTAAGGAGTGAGTGATTAAGCTAAAAAAAACCTTCTTGCAGGTAAAAAGCCCTCAGGCTACCATAGCCTACAGAGAAGGAAAAAAAAAAGAGGCTTTAAAATTCACTATGCTTCAACTTGAGGATTGAGATAACTCTGAAACAACTGTTAATTTCCACAGTTGTGAACTCTTTAAGTACCTTACTTATACACAAGTCAATCCAGGCAAAAGTGATCAGTGGACTGAAAAGTACTGAGAGGGAGACTTCATAATACACTATAATAATGGTTAAACCGAGGAGAAACATTGGAGAAATGAACTAGGACAAAAGTCCAGCTAAAAGCTCTCCCAAGGTAGAAACACAGAAGAATTAGCTCAACATCCAAATGCTAGCTGAATAATTAGTCACAGGAGTGAGTAAAGAGTTTGAAAGAACTGTGATCAGAAAAGCAGAAACAACAAATGAGACTGAAAAAAAGCACTATCTACGGGTAATTAGAGAGCTGAAATAGGTGAGCTAAGAGCACAACTAGCTAAACAGTATAAGAACAAGGTAACAAAATAGCAGAGCTACAGAAAACAACACAGAGAGAAAATAGAGTAAATGAGGCAGAAAACATAATTAGCAAGATGGAGGATGAATTAAAGAAAACTAAGAAAGAAGTAAGAGATCTCAAAAAGATTAAGAGATACTGAAAATAACAACAGAGACCTATGGGATGACTTCAAAAGAAATAATATATGCATTATAGGCCTACCAGAGGAAGAAAGAGAGGGAAGGGTAGAAATCATTCTACAGGACATAATAGATGAGAACTTCCCTAATCTAGACAACATAAAGGACATAAAGGTTCAAGAAGCCCAGAAGGACCCAAATAGAATTAACCCAGACTTAAAGACACATTATATTTAGAATGAAAAGGAATAAATATAAAGGAAGGATCCTAAAGGCTGCAAGAGAAATACAAAGAGTCACCTACAGAGGAAAACCCATAAGATTATTATTCCACAGCAGAGTATTCCACACAAACACTACAGGCCAGAAGAAAATGGCAAGATATCTATTAAGATATCATCAATTAGAAAGGCTTTCAACCAAGACTACTGTAACCTTCTAGACAGTCATTCAGATAGATGGAGGCATAAAAACCTCAGACAAGCAACAGTTGAAGGAATTAATTATTACCAAGCCTTCCCTGAAAAAATTACTGAATGTTCTCCTATAAAGAATCAGATCACCATAAACATGCCATATATCAGAAAACTCTAAAATTCTACAATAGTGGCATTAAAATATCTTCAGTATATAATATCAATAAATGGAAATGGCCTGAATTCATCTATTAAAAGGCATTGAGTAGGAAGAGTGTGCAGAAAACACAACCCAAGCATATGTTATCTGCAGGAATCCCACCTAACTCAACAAGACAAACAAAGACTGAAAGTAAAAAGATGGAAAACTACCATACAACCAATGGACCACACACACACAAAGCATGAACATCTATGCTTACATCTGACATGATAGGGATGGACATTACTTAGAGCTCAGAGGATCGATCAATCATAGGACTTAATGACTATCAACATCTATGCACCCAACGAGAGGCCATATAAATACATCAAACATCTACTGAAAGGGCTATAGCAATGCATTAACAGCAACACAGTAATAGTATGGGACTTCAATACCCAACTTTTTCTACTTGACAGATCATCCAGGCAGAAAATCAATACAGATATGAAGAAGCTAAATGAAGAGATAGATAAACTAGCACTATTCGACATTTTCAGAATAAAAATGGTGATTTCACCATTTTAAGCCCATCTTGGATGGAGCTTGAAGAAATCATATTAAGTGAAATAAGTCAGAAACAGAAGGATGTATATGGGATGATCTCACTCATAGGCAGAAGAGAAAACACTAAACAGAGCTTTGACTGGAGTCAGTGTATTGCACCAAAGTTAAAGACTCTGGGGTGTGTGGGTGGGAGAGAGGAGTTCAGGTCCTGGAATAGGATGGCAGAGGACCTAGTGAGGGTTGTATTGTTGTGTGGAAAAATGAGAAATGTTATGCATGTACAAACTATTGTATTTACTGTCAACTTTGAAACCCAATAAAGAAATTTAGAAAAAAATTAAAAGTAATGGTAACCAATTTCTTCTGTTAGGCCTATTGTAGTTTCCTATTGATTACTGCACTATTAGATGGTAGAAGAAAGATGAGGATCTAAGAAGTGAAAATTATCCATTAAAGTTATTATTATTACTGCTAACTACATTCTATAACGATATTGATAATCAGCTGTGATAGAAGACAGATGGTATCAGTAGTGAAAAGAAACCTCCCCATCCCGTGGAAGGGTCAAAACATAGAAACCTCTGGGTATTAAGATCAGCATCTTAATATAGATTACATTTTTTATAGTTTTGAAGTTATGAGATTATAAACTAGTCCCAAAAGGGAGAGTAATGAGTGGAGAGGAGACCGGACTTCTTTCATTCATGAGAGTTTTATGTTTATAATAGTCCCTTACCTTGCAGTGTCCTTGTGTAATCATTCAGTTCTACCTTTCTCCCATGTTCTGTAACTTAGCTGAGATGCTACTTTTTTCTCATAGTAATAATCTCACACAGATTATTACTGACCTCTTACTTTCCTGAATTTCCATGGCGTATCCTGCTTCATAACTCCAGTATACCCCATCTGGCATTATTAGATTTTAGTGTGATCTTCCATAACCATTAATTCATCAAAAATAAATTCTGAATAGTTGCACAGAAAAATGAAACCATATAAAATGTTTTTACAAATGACTGAAAATTTGCTGAAGTGGTAGATGACACAATTGCAAAAAAAAATTAAAAAACAAAAATAGTAGTCAAATTATAAACAATTGAGACAGATTGTCTAAACTAGAGTTTGGATTTTCTATAAGATCTTAATTTACCTTAAAATAAAAAACTAAATATATATTCTAACTTGATTTAGTAATCTTTGCTTTCATACTTAAATTACTCAAAATAACCTGCACACTGAGAAATCACTGTTAAATTCATGAGTAAGGAAATTATTATTTTTTTCATTAAGTTTCATGGGAATGAAACTAGATGGAGGCAGAGATCATCCTTTCACTCCTAGTCTAAAGATCTACTTTATAATAGAACATGATTTTCCTTTTCTTTGCATATCTCTGTTCCTTATTCATCTTTGAGCTGAAAACATCCCTGAGTATAACTGTACAGGAAAATGCTTAACACCTTTTTCTCATAGACTATGCATACTTTATTCTCTAAATATGTCACAAATGTTTAATAAAAATTAGATAAATGACTGTAGTATTAGAGATCCCTATAAATTCTGAAGCATTCTGTTAGGAACACTATATATTTTTTTAATTGGAGGGACTAATGATTTACAACCAACAGTTAATTAGAGTAGTTGGTACATATATGAAATGTCTTAGTTTTGTGCATAACACTCTAACACCCCACTCAGGTACACCTCTACCATCATGTTTCAGGATCTGAGCCCCATCCCCACCCCACCCCCTGGGTCCTTTGCTTTGGTATAATACACCAAACCCAGTCCAAGTTATAATTTATGTTTGCCCTTCTGTTCTTATTTCTCAACAGTCTATGAGTAGGATCATCCCATATTCATCCTTCTCTTTCTGGTTTATCTCACTAACATGATTCCTTAAAGTTCCATTCAAGATGAAGTGAAGAAGGTGAATGCATTATTCTTAATAGCTGAGTAGTTATTTTGTTGTGTATATAGACCACAATTTACTCAGCCACTTACTAGTTGTTGGAAACCTGGCTGGCTTCCAGGTCTTGGCTGTTACAAATTGTGTTCCTGTGAACAAAGGTATATATCAATCTTTTGTGATGGGTGTGTTTGAATCTTTAGGCTATATTCCAAGAAGAGGAATTGCAGGGTCATGAGGTCAGTCCATTTCTAGCCTTCTGAGAGTTCTCCAGACTGCTATCCACAGGGGTTGGACCAATTTACATTCCCACCAGCAGTGCAGGAGAAGGAACACTACTTTACTGATGGTGAGCAAAAGAAACTATGGAGCATGAACACAATTAGCATATGGCTGACTTCAGGCTGAAGCCAAAAGCATATGACAGATGTACACAAACTCAAAAGGAATTATGGGTATGGGAAGTTACTTAAGTATCTCGTGGAAGTTGAGCTCTTTTTTAAAATATTTATTTATTATCGGATAGTGACAGAGAGAAGTTGAGAGGAGAGAGGAAGATAGAGAGGGAAAGAGACAGAGAGACAATTACAGCCTTGCTTCACCACTTGTGAAGATTTACCTCTGCAGGTGGGAACCAGGGGCTTGAACATGAGTTCTTTTACACTGTAATCTGTGTGCTTAACCAGGTGCACTACTGCCTGGCCCCAGGAAGTTCAGCTCTTTTGAGTCTCTTCTCCTTTGCACTACTGTCATTCCCTTCTGAACTCCCCCAACCAGCTACACAAATTCCCCCCAGGACCTGCATGTGTTGAACCTGAATGCTGGTGAACTAAAGACTAATGGTTCCTGCCACATTTCTAGCTGGCTTTTTTCTCCTATTTTCCCCACTGTGATTTTTATATACCAAATAAACCTGTATTTGTTAAACCGCACAGCAAAAGCCCAACATAAGTTTTTATTTGTTACAACAGCATTCTCTATAAATACACATTAAGAAGACCATGTAAGAAGGGAAGAGTTACTTTACATGTTCTTTTTTTTGTTTGTTTGTTTTTTTGGTGAGTTCTGCTCAGTTATACATATATAAAAAACTATTGTACTCACTATCAAATGTAAAACATTAATCCTCCAATAAAGGGGAAAATAAAGAAAGAAAGATAAGGCAGAACCATAGAAAAATGGGCAAGTATATAGAGAAATAGAGAAATATAGTTATAGAAATAATTATTGACCCATATTTGTAACCTTGGGAGAACTACTGCAATTTCCAGTGGAGGGAATGGGGACACAAAAGTCTGGTGGTGGGAATGGTGTGGAATTATAGCCCTGCTATTTTATAATTTTGTAAATAAATATTAAATCACTAATAAAAAATAAGAAAGAGCCAGACAGATAGACACCAACCAACCCAGCAGCTTCAGTGAGTCACCAGAATATCAGTATAATAACTGATGTTACAAGAGGGGACAGTTCTTAAGAAAAGAGTCCATAACTAGGGCCCAGGAGACAGCTCAGCCTGTGAGATTACAAATCTGCATAACTTAGCTCCCAGAGGCTTCAGGTTCAATCCCCGGTGCCATCTTACAGCAGAACTGAGCTGAGCTCACAAAAAGAAGAAGAAAGAAGAGAGAAGAAAGAAGAAGAAGAAGAAGAAGAAGAAGAAGAAGAAGAAGAAGAAGAAGAAGAAGAAGAAGAAGAAGAAGAAGAAGAAGAAGAAGAAGTAAATTAACTCCTTCCCTTTTTCCCAAGTAGTAGAAGTTAGGACAAAAGTACACTGTTGCTTGACATTACTAAGCAGAGCCAGAGACGACCCGAACTGCCCCTGCGGCTACAGACAGACTATGACCCACATAGTCAACAACTGCCACCTCTCCAGATTCAAAGGAGGTCTCGAAACTTTACATCAGGCTCAACCTGACGCTGTTGACTGGCTATGGAAGAAGGGCAAATGCTAGAAGAAACTAAGCAGAGAAAGAAAAAACATTTATGGTTAAAAAAATATCAGTAAGACCTGGACTCAGAAATTTTGACCCTGGTACTTTAATTTATTTATCTACTTTACCAGTTCAGTCCTCAGCTCTGCCTTATAGCAGTGCCAAGTATTACACCTGGGACTTCCAGTCCCTCGGGCATGCAAGTCTGTGTAATGTCACAACCTCGTCTACCAGCCCTGATCCTGGAAGTTTTATTATTTGGCTATTTCTCATACAAGTTTCATATAAATCAAGGTTTCCTTTCTCTGTCTGTGGTATCCCAGTAATTTTATTTTTTCAAAGTGACCTTACTATGCAAGAAATCATTATGAGTTCCATTTACAAAGCAACGAGGCCTCACACAAATGTAAATACTCGTCCTAGCTAAGTAGTAACCATGAGAAAATCAATACAAATAAACCAGAAGAAATTAACTACAATTAGGTGCTACTACTAGAGGTATATAGATGCTGGTTTGGCAGGGCACAACTCAAATATAAGAATCAGATTGGCTAATCACCATAGTTTTCTGGTTTTTTAACAATTTTCATATTATTCTTGCTTATGATCACAGCAACTATTCAAATATTCCTTTGAAAAGATGTGACATAATGAGGTATACGGAACACAGCCTGGCATGGACACAACAGACTTGGAACTACTATTTCACTTTGAAGCATCAGGTATTTCTTATCACTGAGCTTTCCTTGATAATCAAAAATAAGCCTTAGCACCCTATGAATGCTAGGTGCCCTGGGGAAACATGGCTCAGAAACTATAAGCCGAGATTGCTACCTAATTTCCTATTGTGTTGTTATCGCCGGGCTGGCTTCGTGGGGGGGGTAACAGAGATGACCAGAAACACACAGCTGAGCTAAGAACTCAGTTTAATCTTTATTCACAAGTGGGAAAACATGTGCTCTTCCGTCTTTCTCCTCCGGAGGCAGAAAGGGACTCTCTCAGTATGTAGGGTAGGCGGTGGGGAGAAAAAGAAGTGCAAAACTAGCAGGGGCTAAACCACAATCTCCCAGAGGCGGGGGGATGAGACCAACCCAATGTGAAGCATACAACAATTTTCCCCTTTCTTTTTAACTAATTGAGCATAGTATCAGGAGTGTGGGGTGAACAGAAACTTATATTGTACAGGCATTTTTAAAAAAGAAGCTGGCACAACCATGGAGGAACATGTAAGCGAGCAACAAGAACCAGTGTGCTGTCATGGGAAGGCCTGAGGGGGCCATTTTTTGTCTCTGTGGGCAAAGCTTTATCAGCTAAAGAACCTTTGCTGTCTCTGTGGGCTTTTGCCTCGACAGGCATTTTTTTTTTTGTGGGCATTTTCTAGCATGGGGGGGGGTATGGCCTAGAGTCCCAAGGCAGCTGGCTGCAGTCAGTCTTTGAGAAACCCAGCATCATAAAGGGAAGCTGCTGTAGAGTTGTGTAAAGTGTCCAAGAGGTGTACCAGTGAGTTCAATAGAAGTGTCAGTCCAAAGCAGATGTCTGCTGAAAAAATGCCAGAGGGTGGAACATTGTATGAGGAAGGTCAGCTGTTGGAATTCCGCTTTTCTGTAGAGAACTTGGCAGCTGCAATTCACTTAATTATGAAACAAAACTTGTAGCAGGTTAGAAGTTTACACAATTGATAACTCTATTACAATTGGAAGTCTTTTTTAGTATGATTTTAAGGTTGTTTAAAGTTTAAACAATAAAATGTGGAAAGGTAAACAGAAGAACCATGGGAAAAAAAAAACAAAACCTAAGGCATGAGAATCATTAACATAACCATTGTGCAATCTACCATATCTAATTGAGAAGGATTTGAAGGATTCGAGAGTTTTACATATCAACAAGTCTATTTAACCTTTTGTTACACCCATTGAAGATGGAGACACACCCTAGGTGTGTGCAGTTTTTTTTAGACTAACTTAGTTAAAATATATTGATTTTTAACTAATTTTTAACTCAGACTTTAAATGTAAGTTAATTTTACCTTTATGAGAACTATGTCGAAAACCTTTTTCATTTAACTCTGTCTGGTAAGAATATAGCCTTAAAGTTACATTTTTAACCTTAAAGTTAATGTTTACCAAACTTTAAACACATACGTAAACATGGTCTTCAATACATAAGGAGGAAAACTTTTGTTACGAAGACATGTCATTTTAAACATGAGTTTAGATCTATACTGTCTTAACCGTTTGGGGAGTGCATTGTCCAGCGATGGCTTCTTGAGCAACTTCAGCTCCAGGAATAGTAGGTAGCAATCTCTGCAGGAATCTCTGTGTATTCTAGCTTTTCTGACTTCAGAGCCGAGTTGGGGATCTCGGCCAGGGGGCCCAGTTTCGGCAGGGAGCCTGCGGTCTCCAGGTGGTCCAGGATCTGTCCAGACTTCATAGCAGGAGGGAGGGTGGGCTGGCCATGCAGAAGGTGTGGGCTGAGGTGCCCCGGGGTGGCAGCCAGGATGAGCTGCAGCCCTGCCCGCCATGCCTGCTGCCCTGCTCTCAGCAGCTGAGCAGCATGGGGGGAGCCCACACCCAATGGCCCATGCCACGCAGTGGAAAGCCGGCTCATGAGGGCTGGCATTGGGTGAAAACCACAGAGTGGTCCAGAGATAAATGTTCCAGAAACAGCGAAACAGTCTCATGAAGAAAGGGCAGAGGCCTTTGGAGATCTCTTCACAAGCAGAAGAGAAGGCCATAGTGCATAGGTAGCCAAATTGTCACTTATCTGGTGGATGGGCAGGTCACGTTCCACGTTGTAAGTGCCATATGGTGTTTTAACTGGGCTGGCTTCACGGGTGGGTAACAGAGACTACCAGAAACACATGGCTGAGCTAGGAATGCAGTTTAATCTTTATTCACGAGCGGGCAAACTTGTGCTCTTCCGTCTTTCTCCTCCAGAGGCAGAGAGGGACTCTCTCAGTACGTAGGGTAGGGGGTGGGGAGAAAAAGAAGCGTGAAACTAGCAGGGGGCTAAACCACAATCTCCCAGAGGCAGGGGGGGGTGAGACCAACCCAATGTGAAGCACACAATACTATTGAAGTGATTTTTCTCGACTTCACGTTTGAAGCTGATTTTCAGATAATGAAAACAAGTACGTCAGTGACATCCATGCAAATTTTTTCTATATGCCAGACCCCCTTGATGATTATATGAAATAACTTAGAGATACTCAGGTCAGAACTTTAGAGAAAAGTGTTCTATTTTATGCTCTTCCAGTAAGACACTGAATATTTAGAGGAAACTGATACTTCTACACTTCAGCAGTCCTCTCCCTCTGCCTAACCCCCCACACACTACGATAGAGAAAATCATTCCTGCTTACAAACAACCAACATAATTTTCTTTATTTTTAATAATTATTATTTATTTATTCATTATTATATTGAGATAGAAATTGAGAGGGGGAGAGGAGATAGGGAGAGAGACAGAGAGACACCTGTAGACCTGATTCATCACTTGCAAGGCTTTCCCCCTGCAGGTGGGGACCCAGGACTTGAACCGGGGTCCTTGTGTAACTCAATGTGAGCATTTAACCAGGTGCACCACCACCTGGCCAACAAACAAAATAATTTCTAGCTGTTAAAATGAATCTATATAAACACATACTGGGGCAACAGACAGGTGTTGTCATTATTGAAAAGCCAAAGAAAAAGTAAAGAATTAAAATTTGATAAATGGCATACTTAAGTTAAGGAAGCCACTTTTCACAGTGTTTTCCTCTTTCAAACTCCATGTATTTCACATACCAGATGTGCTGATATCTCATATTAAAATTTTTGCTCTCAACCCCACTTTCAACCAATGGAAGTGTTCTCAGGCTTATTCTGTTTTTGATTTCACTGGAAAATTTAAATGAATTTAATACATAAATACATATTTACCCCACTATTTAAAATGTAAATTAACAAAAGCTCTGTGATCAAATCCAGAGAAGAAAATCCAGCAGGAATTAACTCAAGTACTAGACACATAAATAATCACTAGGTAGCCATTTATATGTCACAAGTACATAGATCTCTTATTTTCCCTCTGAGGCTGAGCTTCTGAATCTTTTTAGTACTATCTCTCCTGTCTTGGTCCTAGAATTTCAGAAACACTCAAGTAGTTTGAATACGGGGAGAGCAGGAAATGAAAACTTAAAAAGAATCCACTACTCAAGATATAGTCCTTAGGGAACTCAAGCATTATGTGTTTAAATGGAATTTAATTTTTAGTCACAGTCAGACATTGGCAGCAGCACAATTTTCCAAGAATAGCAGAGTTACACTAGTAACTAATAATCATCATCTTGGGGGAAAAACAGAGCTTCTAGTGTCTAGAAACATCATTTTCTTATGAAATTATTTTTATTTACATCAAAAACTACTTTATCCAGACTGTCTATAGCTTGGTGTTTAAACTGTTATAAAAATGATTCTAATAATGTATGTCACAGTGACACTGTTGTGAAATAAATAGATAGAACCAGAAGGAGAACAGTAATTTTAAATGGAGACAAGCAAAGTCAGTGCTCTTGGGTTTGTTCATTTTTTGTAATGACAGTTCTAGAATGTCAAAAAGATTACAAATCTTGTCTCATGAGTGGTGGTGCAGTGACTGTAGCACTGAACTTATAGGCATGAAGCCCCTGGTTTGATTCCCAACATTTCATGTGCTAGGATCTTCTTACCATATGGGGGTCCCAATAAACAAACAAGTTAATCTTTTTAAAAAAAGCTAATAGTCTCACAAATGATGAACTACATGCATTACTCATTTATGTTGCAATTATTGAAAAACCTAAAAGTCCCACAGTCAGATATATTTGATTTTGCAATAATTGTTACGTACTTAAAAAAACAGTCAGGCATAATCCTCACAGTCAATTTATATTTGGTGGTTGAAAAGAAAATGGAGTCGTGTAGTGGCACACCTGGTTAAGTGCAGATAGTACCGAGCACAAGGGCCAGGTTTAAGCCCCTGATCCCCACCTGCAGCAGGAAAGCTTCACAAGCGATGAAGCAAGTCTGTAGGTGTCTTGCCCTCTCTGTATTTCTATCACTCCCTCCCCTCTCAATTTCTTTCTGTCCTATAGAATAAAGTGGGGGGAGAAGAAGTTAATAGCTCCTGGGAAATAAAATAATAACCCTGGAGGCAAAATAAAGGAAAAAGAAATAGAAATAGTCAAATTATTTTTTGAACTTTCATCTCAATTTTGCAAATGACAAGTCCATTTTCCAAAATCTGAGGACATTTTCTAAGTAAAAACTACTACCTCATAAATAAATAAAATTACTCCTTTTATATATTTTAATTAGTTAATTGATAAAAATCCATTTCTCACCAGGGATATTATTGGGGCTCCATGAAACCACCACTGCTGATGGACACTATTTTTTCTTGACAGAAAGAGAGAAGAGGGGGAGATCAAAGGAGAGAAAGAGTGTTACCAGCAACACTAATTCACTGCTTGCAAAGCTTTCTCCCTATAACTGGGGAACCAGAGCTTGAACATAAGTCCTCATACATGGTAACATATGCACTCTACTAGGTGTGAAACCACCTGTCTCCTCCCCAAGGCTTATTCTTCAGACATTTACATAAAAATCACATTGTGAAAATGGTAATAGTATATTTTTAGTATTTTAACTTTTTAAATTTATTTTATTAGTAATCTAATATTGATTTACAAAATTATAAGATATCATAGGTATAATTCCACATTTTCTCCTAACCAGACTTCTGTATCCCCATCCCCTCCATTGGAAACTTAATTAGTTCTCTTGAAAGGTTATAACTATTCTACCTATATTTATATGTGTATTCACTCATTTTTCTATGCTCCTGCCTTCTCTTCCTAAGTCACACCTACTACTTCTGAGTGTCATTCTTTTTCTTCTTTTTTTTTTTTAATCCCTTATTCTCTCTCCAGGTACTGGTGGAACTGGAGCTCTCTGGTATTCTTCCCTTAATATTTCTCCCCCTCTGGGAGTATAAACCAAAATTCTTTATGGAGTGTAGAAGGTGGGAGGTCTGGCTTCTGAACTGCTTCTCTGCTGGACAATGGGTGTTGACAGGTTAATATATACCCCTAACCTGTTTCTATTTTTCCCTAGTGGGATAGGGATCTGGAGAGGTGAGGTTCTGGGACACATTCGTGAGGTCCTGTGTCCAGGGAGTTCAGGATGAAGTAGCAATAGCACTTTCAACTTGCTGGCTGTGGCTTAGTGAATTTATGGAGAGATCCTGCTTTGTTCAGGTGATTTTATTTTCTAGTTTGTCAGGAATAAGATCTGAAATGGCTTTTCCTCCATAACCATGCCTCAGTATTTTAATTTTTAAATAATTTGTTTATATGTACATAAAAAAAATTGATGGGAGCCGAGATGGATCAACTTATGGAGTACACACATTACCATGATCAAACACCCAGGCTCTTTGAACAGAGACCCTCACATTGGGAAATTATTTGTACCTTTGGTTCCCACTTACAGGAGGGGAATTATATAAGTGGTAGGGCAGTGCAGGTGTTCCTCCTTGTTGCTTTCTCCAGCTCTCTGCCTCTCATCCTGTATCACAAAAAAAGAAAGAAAAGAAAAAGGGGTAAAATGTGTGCTAGGAAAGGTGGGAATACACACAGGTACAAAGCCCTAGTAATAACATAGCTGGAAAAAAATTAAAAAGGCGACCAGGCAATAGTGCAGCAGATTAAGTGCACATGGCATGAAGCACAAGGATCCTGTTTTGCACCATTGGCTCCCCACCTGCAGCAGGTTTGCTTCACAAACCTTGAAGCAGGTATGCAGGTGTCTATCTTTCCCCCTCTCTGTCTTCCCCTCCCCTCTTGGTTTCTCTGTCCAGTCCAACAACAACAGCAATAACAAGGGCAACAAAATGGGTAAAGTGTCCTCCAGGAGCAGTGGATTTGTAGTGCAGGCACTGAACCCAGTGATAACCCTGGAGGAAAAAAGAAATAAAATTTAAAAAGAAGCATATAATGGAGCGACTTATTTTCTGCTGCTTCCCTACATTCTGCTTCACTACTTGTAAGAGAATGTCAAGTGTCTTCAGTTTGACAAATTGTTTATAATTTCTCCACATATAAAGCCAGTAGAAATAGTTTCATTTTATTTTGAACATTCCACCAATCAGTACTTTACATGATCTTAGCTAGGACAAACAAAATTTATGAGGAATTTTCTAAATTGTCAATTCACATTTTTTTTGCTTTTTTCTCAATAATCTAATATTGCTCTCTTGCTTAAACCAAACTATCATAAGAACAAAGTTGCATAGGTAAACAATAAAACTGTGTTTTGTATTTTAGTGAGACATCATCAAATGTATTGATAGCTATTGTTAGTGAGCAAAATCAAACCACCATCCACTGCAATGAAGCAGAAGATGTTTATTCACGAATTCGAATCCGGGCCGAGAGGTGACTGACAGCAGTCCACCAGCTCGACCCTGAACAAGGCTCAAACCACACAATTTATAGGATTCTAGAGTACATTCTGGGTGGAGAATATGCAAAACTAGAATTCTATCACACACTCAATAGCATTTTACAGAAAACGCAGGATCCAATCATTTCAGACATTGCAATACCATAAGCAGCCTATAAGAATTGTCTAATTTCAAGCCTTTATGCAAAATAGGGTCACCACACTTTCTCATTGTCAGCCAAGACCACCTGGTTATCAGCTCCCTTGACCTTGAGCAAGTGGTTGGGTTTCAAGGACTTGGTTAGGCTAGCTATTCTCTTTAAGACAAACAACAGGTGGCTTACATCTTGGTGTGTGGGTTTTGTCTGGTCCCTTTTTTCATAAATGAGAGGTACAGGAATGGAATTTTCCACTGCAAGCAGAAACGCAACTATACTTATAACTCATGCTTAAAATTTTACTTAAAGCAATTCTAGAGTTACTGCTTCTAACATTCCCCACTAGTCTTGGCCAGGAATCAAATCTTTGATTCATCTTCTTTTTCTTTTCTTTTTTTTTTTTTTGAATTAATTTTAGCATATCTAGATTTAAGGAGCATTACCTTTTCAGATTGTCTCTGGATTAGGGAGATCAAGGGTCTCCACAGACAAGGCCCCAGGGTAAAAATTAGGAGCAAGGTGAGCAAAGGGCCTGCCAGGGAACTAATTAGTGTTGTCAGCCACAGGGACCAAGAAAATGGGTTGGTAAGCAAGCTGCCCTAGCTCAGGTCCCTCAGATGGTTGTCCCTGTCTTCTATTTTTTTTTTTTAACTTTAATGAAAGTCTTCTTCACCATTTTAGAGTGGTTGGTGGTTGGCATAAAAGCAACAGGCCTCGTTTAGAGCCACACATAATCCTCCGTTTCATGAATAGCAAATCAAGCCCCCTACGGTTTTGCAGGGCCACCTTGGCCAGGGAGGATGGCGACCTCTCAAGGGACTCGATAGTGCCCTCTAGTGTTGCCATGTCCTGATTGATCTGCTGATCTAATTGTATTAGGGTGGTCTCCTTGGCTAGGGCTGTAGCTCCTATTGCCACTGATCTCGCTATGGTTCCCCCCGTGAGCAGGGAAACTACTACCGGGGCACACTTTTGTCTTATTGGCCCGAGGTAGTCTGTTCTCTGCCATTCAAGGTGTGCCCACCCTGCCTCACCCTGGGAATAGTATATGTGTGGCCGGATATGGGCCAAAACACAGAGGTCCTTCCTAGTCATTCCATAAGGGGTGATACAGGGAGTCATGCCTGAGGTTGCATTGGATCAACCTTCTTGTGGTGCATCCTGTGAGTACCCATTCATTGGGGAAACTGACGATCCTTCCTAGCTGACTGAATCCACATGGATCCCAGTCACTTTCAAAGCCAGCAACAAGCAGCTCCTGACAGCTTTCAACCTGACACTGTTGACTGGCTACGGAAGAAGGGCAAACGCTAGAAGAAGAAGAAGAATGCCTGAGGTACAGACCCACCAGGTTTCCTCGGGGGCCTTGAGGAGAATGGCCCACTCCTGGGTTTTACTTACTCTGATACTTTGGTTGCAATTGCCCCTGTATGGGAAGGAATCCAATTTATAAATGGCCATAACAACACAAGTTCCTTTTCTCTGAAATCCCCCAGGGTCATGTGGGGCTGTACCCCCCACTTGCACTCAGGGCCTTTAGAATTTCCAGAGGATAAATTCAGCTTTCTGATGTCTCCCTTCTGGCTACCTATCTCCTTAGAGGCGGCCATACCTATATCCTATATAATAAGGGGGCTCAGGATGCAGACACAACCAGCAGTCTCTAGTTACATTAGGGTCAGACTCATTTAAAAGGTGATACATTAACTCCACAGTTCTTACTAGTGGCTTCACCCTGAAATGTAAGAACTCAGTGTCAGTTGGCTCAGTGTCACTTGGTACAGTGCCATTTGTCTCATTCTCTCCAGTTTTATTCTCTCTCGTTGGGGAGGAGGTTAGTCGGGGGTTCTTACTTAAGATTACTGGTTTTAATGGCCCAATAGGATTCTGAGTCCAGGGTAGTACCCGCAGTTGGATAGTGAATAGTGTTCCAGGATCTTTCCCGGTAAATCCTATCTCGATGCCCCACATTCTCCCTCCCACCCAGGAGTCAGTTTCATGCCAAGTCTTGACCTTCACTTCCACGGGGTTACAGTCCCTTACGATGCAAGTACCGGAGTCCTTCAGGGAACTGGGGTGGGTCACCCTTGAGAAAATGACAGAGAAAGTCAACTGTCCGTCATTGTCCTTTAATGGGGATGTTGTCAAACATTCCCCCCATAGTCCACAGAAATAATATGGTTCTCCTCTGCACTCGTTGGGTTGGCCTTTCTTGGGGCAGACGTAGTAGGGTCAGTCGAGAAGGCGACTTTCTTGATCGATGGTGCCACACCCTCTGTCTGTAGTATTCTGGCTGGTCTAGTTCTTTCCGTCCTAGTTCGCACCAAACAAGTCACACAAATCAAAAGTGAATGTAGGCTGCCCAACGGTTGGCTGATTGGCGATCACCTTTTCTTCTTTGTTTCTTAGTTCTCATATGAACAGTGAGGACACACCACGGGGGTAGGCAGCAAAAGGACCTGAACCGGAGCAAAGCAAAAGCACAAGGGTCAACAGGAGACCAGTCGGACCTTCACTGGATCTCTGGTGGGCACAGCACGCCATCCTCTCGGATCCTCTGCTCCTGGAGTATCAGCAATGGATCTCTTTAGGTGGGTGTGATGAATCTAATGGCACTTCCCGGCGACCTTTGGGGCAGTCGGTGTACTCAGGATCACAGTGTATGGTCCTTCCCACTGGGCTTCAAGGTGCTCGGGATGTAGCTTCTTTACCAGCACAGAGTCACCAGACTCGAACAGGGGGGCTTGGTCTCGGCTCTCCTTTCTCCGGGTTCTAGGCTTTGCATCCCGGACAGCAGCTCTCGCCTTTCCTCGCACCACCTGTAAGGCCTGTAGAGACTTAAGGAGACTGCCATGCGACACCTCAGCCAATCTTGTAGCCTCAATCTGGTGTACCAGGGTTGGCTGTTTGCCATACATAATTTCAAAAGGTGTGACTCTAGACACATAAGGGGTGTTCCTACTTTTAAGCAAAGCAAAGGGCAAAAGAGTGGGCCAGTCCCCGCCAGTCTCTATTTTTAACTTGGTTAAACTTTTCTTAAAAGAAAAGTTCATTCTTTCTACCTGCCCCAAACTCTGGGGGCGATAAATGCAATGTAACGTTCACTTAATTTTTAAAGTTTCAGCCAATTGTTGGGTGACCTTGGCAATGAATGTCGGACCATTGTCAGACCCCAGTGAATAAAGAAATCCAAACCTGGGGATAATTGCAAAGACCAATTGTTTCACCACTACCTGGGAAGTCTCTTTTTTAGTTGGGAAGGCTTCAGCAATCCTGAAAAGGTATCTATCATAACTAAGAGGTACTTATATCTTCCTCGAGCTCCTGGCATTTCAGTGAAATCTAACTCCCAATGCTCTCCAGGTTCTTCTCACCACCGGGTTCCGGGTTCCTTCACTTGTATGGGATTGGCGTTGATGCAATATGACGCACCAACTTGCCACACTCTGGGAAATCTTGTGCAGACCAACTATCAGATAGAATTTACTGATTAGTTCAGTCAATTTGTTTCCCCCCATGTGGGTACTTTGTTGTGTTCGAGTGACCACCTGTCTTCCCAGTGACTGGGGCAGTAGAATTCTCTCATCCGGCAGGATGATCTATCTTTCCTTGTTGGGCTTTCCTCCTAGCTTCTGGCTCAGCTCTTTTTCTTGTTCAGAGTACTCAGGCTTCTCCTCTCTGACAATTTCTTCTGGTGTAGTCACTACCAACTGGGCCTGGGTCCCCACTAGTCTTTGGGCTGCCTTCTAGGCTATCTGGTTTGCCAACCAATTACCCCGCAAGACTTCTGAGTCATCTTTTTGGTGTCCTTTACAGTGGATGACAGCAACTTTTTCTGGCCCCCAAACAGCTGCTAGCAGGGCCAGTATCTTCTGAGCATGCTTGATAGCTTTTCCTCCGGCTGTCCAGCAATCTTGTCTCTTGGTACAGAGCCCCATGAACATGGACAGTGGCAAAAGCATACCTGTTGTTGGTATACACATTTATCTTCTTCCCTGCTCCCCACTTGAGTGCTTGAGTGAGAGCTATCAGCTCTGCCTTCTGGGTTGATGTCCCTTGTGGCAAGGATGTAGCCCACAGGACCTCCCAGTTTGTGACTCCTGCAGCTCCCGCATACTGTACACCGTCTTCCACAAAGCTGCTTTCATCCATGTAGAGAGTCTCTTGTGCATCTGGCAGTGGGACATCCGTCAGGTTGGCTCTCAACGAGGTCAGGGCTTCCAGGATCTCTCCACAGTCATGGGTGGTTTCTTCTTCTGGATTGGGGAGCAGGGTGGCTGGACTTAAAGCTGCAGTCTGTTTAAAAGTAATGCGAGGTGGATCCAACAACAGTACCTGATAATGGGTGACCTGAGAGTTGGTCATCTACTGGTCCGGAGGAGAATGTAGTAGGCTGGCCAGATTTTGGGCTGTGGTAATTTCCAGGGTCTGCCCAAAAGTTAGCTTGGTGGTTTCTTTCACCAGCAGGGCTGCCACTGCTACCGTCCTCAAACACCCTGGCCAGCCCGCTGCTACTGGATCCAGTCTTTTAGACAGATAGGCAACAGGTTTCTTCCAGGATCCTAGGGTTTGAGTAAGTACCCCTTTGGCAACACTGACATTTTCTGCTACAAACAGCTGGAAAGGTTTGTTAAGATCAGGGAGACTCAGGGCAAGGGCACTCACCAGAGATTTCTTCAGTGCCTGGAAATCCCTTTCCTCCATCCCAGTCCTTTTCAAGGGTGTATCACCTCCACCCGTGGCAGTGTAGAGAGTTTTTGCTAGCTTGGCGAACCCTGGGATCTATAGCCTACAGTAGCCCACCGCTCCCAAAAATTCTCGGACTTGTCTCTTTGAAGTGGGGGTTGGGATCTTTAGGACAGCCTGGATCCTTCCTCCAGACAGGGCTCATTGCCCCTCCTTGATCTGATAGCCCAGATAGGTTACTTCCTAAGCGCACAGCTGGGCCTTCTTGGCAGATACTCGGTAACCCAAGTTCCCCAATACCTTGAGCAGGTCTCTAGTTGCTATTTCACAGTCTTCCTGAGAGGAAGCAGCAATCAGTAGATCGTCCACGTACTGCAAAAGGCTGTACTCAGAGTGCTCGCTCCAAAATGTCAGCAGGTCCTTGCTGAGGGATTCATAAAACAGAGTGGGAGAGTTTTTAAAACCTTGGGGAAGTCGGGTCCAAGTCAGCTGTCCTAACTCACCTTCTTCAGGGTCTGTCCATTCAAAGGCAAAGATAGGCTGGCTCTGTGGGGGAAGGGGGAGGCTGAAGAAAGCATCTTTCAAGTCCAAAACACTGTACCATATTCAATCGGTTGGCAGGAGACTGAGGAGAGTATAAGGGTTGGGGACTGTAGGATGAATAGTCTCTACCCTCTTGTTTACCTCACGCAGATCTTGCACCAGTCTAAAGTCATTCATCCCAGGCTTCCGAACCGGAAGGAGGGGCGTGTTCCATGCTGATTTGCAGGGTACCAAGATGCTAGCCTTCCTCAGGTGCCAAATATGGCTCCTGATACCATACTGAGCCTCCCGGCTCATGGGGTACTGTTTGACTCGAACCAGGGTAGCTGAACTGATTAGTTGTACTACTATGGGAGTCACATGCTTGGCTAGCCCTGGGGGGGTTGGTTTCAGCCCATACTCTTGGGATCTCCTACTTCCATAGTGCCAACAAGTCTTGATTACCGGCATCCTTTGAGGTTTCATAGAGGCGGTATTCTTCTCTTGCTGGCATGGTAAGCAAGATCTGCCCGCTTGCTTGTACTGTTGGCCCATCATCGGCATCAAAGGTAATGGTGGTCTGCAGTTTCTGTAGGAGATCTCTCCCCAGCAGTGGCTCAGGACATTCAGGAATTACCAGGAAGGAATGGGTAATGGTCTCTAGACCGGGGCCAGCGACTCTTCTTATAGACTTTGGGTAACTCTTTGCTTCCCCAGTGGCCCCTATAATTTTAACCTTGTCCTTTTCGGTGGGTCCAATTGGTTGCTGAAGTATTGAATGGGTGGCCCCGGTATATACCAAAAAGTCAATTAATTTTCTCCCTACCGAGAGTTTTACCCTAGGCTCCAGGGGGTTGGAGGAGCCTTGACTTCTTCATTTTAATTTAAGAAGTAGGGGTGCTTCTTCTTTTTTCTTTTTTTTTTTTCTTTCAGTTTTGGACAGTCTTTTTTCTAGTGTCTCTCTTTTTTACACAGCTTACACTGATTTTTTTAACCCATCTTAAAGGCTTGCCTCTGTCTTTTACATGTCCTTTTTTTTCTCTTGTCTTCTTCTATCTTCTCTACTTTTTGTCTCCCTGGCTAGGAGGAATTTTGCCATCTTTTTATTTAGTTCCAGTGTAGCCTTTGCTGGGTCTTACCTATTCTCAAACACCTTTTGGGTTACTGCCACTAATTTAGAGAGAGACTTCTCCTCAAAACCCTCCAACTTCTGTAACTTCTTTCTAATATCTGGGGCTGACTGGGCCAAGAACTGGAGAGCAACTGCCAACCCATTCTCAGGGGCCCTGGGGTCTATGGGTGTCCAGGTTCGGTACGCCTGACACAACCTCTCCAAAAAGGCAGTCAGGCTCTCATCCGCACCCTGTTTACATTTGGTCACCTTAGTTGAATTAGTGGGTCTCCGGGCCGCTGCTCGGATATCTCGTAATAGAGTCTGGTGGTACCTGGTGAGGGCCTCATATCTGGCACTTGTATTGGGGTATCATTTCAGTCGAGATTGGGGAAAGACCTCTTCTATCCTATCTTGATCAGTAGCTGTTTCCCCCCTGTGATCCCGAACCTGCTTCTTCCCTTCTGCCCTAATTCTTTCCCTTTCTTCTAGGGTGAACAGGGTATTCAGCAGTTGCTGACAATCATCCCAAGTGGGTTGATGAGTGTAAAAAACTGACTCAAGTAGGGTTGCCACCCCCTCTGGGTCCACAGAAAAAGGAAGGTTCTGGTTCTTCCAATTATACAGATCAGAAGTGCTAAAGGGGACATAAGTTCTAAGGGGTCGTCCTCCTGCATCTAACTCCCCTACCTCCCACAAAAGAAAGGTCCTGACCGGCATATGCTCTGATCCAAAAGCAGTCCCTGCTCTAGTATGAGGTGGACTCTGTACTCCAGGTGGGGACCCAGAGGTGGAGTCAGGCACCTGGAGGGTCCCTCTAGAAGCAGGAGCCCTCAGGGCGTCGGCGTAAGGAGGAGGGGTCTCACTCCTCCACTTCCTTGCTCGCGGAGGGGATTCAGGGACCTCGGGAAGGACAGGAGTAGTGGGTCTCCTGGGAAGCCTATCTCCCTGCTTGGTCTCAGCCACAAACACTCTCGATCTGCTCTTAACTTTACGCTTTCTTCTGCGGACACCTCTGCATTTCTGTAAATACTTTGGCTGGTCGTAAACAATGCCCATCCAGATCTCAATGTATGGCATCTGATCTGGGTGGCTGGGGTGCCCAAAGATTACATCGTGCACCCCTGCGCACTTTCCCAGGTCGAAATTCCCCGTCTCAGGCCAGCCGACCTCAAAGGTTGGCCATTCCTTCTCACAGAACTTCCTCAATGTCAGACATCCACCTGGACTCCGAACCCAGCAGCTCTCCTTGAGAAATCTGAAAAATTCTTAATTAAACATTCAAGGGGGGTGAGCTGGCCGTTCTTGGACTGACTCTGTCCCATTTTCTTGTCAAAATGGAACAGAAGGGAGACCAACAATGCCACAAGAAATACTACAATTAAACCAAGGGTTACTTTCACTCTTCCACTTACACGCCGGCTGGCACACCACACACTCTCACACGTTCTTTCACCCTCACACTTCCTTCCAACCAACCCAAAGGGTGTCCACTTGGGACCTTCTCCCTTCTCAGGGTCATATAGAGTTCCTGCAATCAGTTTCACCCACATAGGCTTCCCTCAGGGGCCCTCTGGCACGAGGACACACACAGAGAAGGAAGGAGAGATAATGCACCACTCCAAAGCCTACCACTTTATTATTCTAATTCCAGACACACAGAGAGAAGAGACAAGTAACGAGTGCTGGAAAAAGAACTGGCACTCGAAGAGTGACAGACAATTGACTATGCTCGCCTGGCTGGGCCCCTTGCGGAACCTTAAGGAGTCTTAACTTAGGAGTAGCTGTATGATCCCCATCCCTGGTCTCAATGAATTGAGAATCTCCACTGAGCTGAAACGACTCCACGGACATGCAGGTTGGAGCCCAATCAAGCCCCATGGTCTATCAACCATGAGGCACACCACATGCATACAAACATTCACAACAGACCATTCATCCAGTCAAGTGGGGGTGATTACCTGACCAGCTACCGCTACTAAGATGTCACAAGTCAGGCCTTTGGGAGTCACCGGATAGTAGCTCCAGCCAGACTCCGTCAGTTGCACTGACAAGGTCAATCTCTTCGCGAATCGCCAAAGTGGAGAGAAGAACAGAAGCCACGAACAGACAATAGAGGGAGAGAGATAGACACAGAGAAGAGGAGCCAACCCGGGAATTTTAATCAGGCCCTAACCAGACCTGTCGGCGAACTCTGATCAGGCCCTGGCCGAACCCGTCTTCTCCCTAACCCGGGAAATCTGACCTGGCCCTAACTGGACCCATCGGCGAACTCTGATCAAGCCCTAGTTGGACCTGTCTTCTCCCACACCGAGAGGCCGTCGCCTTCGGTGCTGAGGCTGGGATTCCTGCAGCGTCCTGCAATCCACAGACCTCTACCAAAAATCCACGGAGACAAGACATCACAATAGATGGTATACCATGCACTAAAATCAGGCCTGACTTACTGGTGCCGGACAGAGCCTCCAAGGCCTTCTATGGTTCGGAACCAGGATGGGGTGTCCTCAGGAATCCCTGTATGAGGAGATCTCGCTGGGGCCTCCAAATGTTAGTGAGCAAAATCAAACCACCATCCACTGCAATGAAGCAAAAGATGTTTATTCACAAATTCGAATCTGGGCCGAGAGGTGACTGACAGCAGTCCACCAGCTCGACCCTGAACAAGGCTCAAACCACACAATTTATAGGATTCTAGAGTACATTCTGGGTGGAGAATATGCAAAACTAAAATTCTATCACACACTCAATAGCATTTTACAGAAAACGCAGGATCCAATCATTTCAGATATTGCAATGCCATAAGCAGCCTATAAGAATTGTCTAATTTCAAGCCTTTATGCAAAATAGGGTCACCACACTTTCTCATTATCAGCCAAGACCACCTGGTTATCAGCTCCCTTGACCTTGAGCAAGTGGTTGGGTTTCAAGGACTTGGTTAGGCTAGCTATTCTCTTTAAGACAAACAACAGGTGGCTTACATCTTGGTGTGTGGGTTTTGTCTGGTCCCTTTTTTCATAAATGAGAGGTACAGGAATGGAATTTTCCACTGCAAGCAGAAACGCAACTATACTTATAACTCATGCTTAAAATTTTACTTAAAGCAATTCTAGAGTTACTGCTTCTAACAGCTATTATGAGAAATTGTACCATAAAACAATGTTACTAGCTAAAAATACATGTGTATGACAATTTACACTACATTATTTCACATTCTCTTTCTGGAGTACACCTAAGGAATTATTTAGGGGCCAGGTGGTGCCACACCTGGTTGAGCTCACATGCTACAATGCACAAGGACTCCGGTTCAAGCCTTTGGTCCCCACTTACAGAGGGAAAGTTTTGCATGTGGTGAAGCAGGGCTGCAGGTGTCTCTCTGTCTCTCTCCCTCTCTATCACCCTATCCTCTCAGTTTTTGACTGCCTCTATCCAATAATAAATAAAGATAATAAAAACATAAGTAATGAAATTTTATATTTAAAAAAGGAATTATTTACATCAGGATTTAGTATGCTTGTCCAAAATTTGTTTTAGGCCTGTCAAAAACAGCTTTCTTGGAGAGTGAGGTTTTCTTTCTCTCTCTCTTTTTTTTTTTTTTGCTGTGTGAGAGACCCCAATTCTGACCCAGCCTCTACCACACTGAAAGGAACATTTGTTGTGCTCTCCCACCTCCCTGTAAACATAAACATACTGTAGTGTACTTTTTCTATTTTAATTTTAAAACAAAATGTTTACATCTATACAATAAGCGTCCGATGGAAACCAGTGGCAACTCCCTCTGTCTCTATCTGAAAAAGCCCAGAGTAGTAAAGCTCAGGTTCAGCTTTATCTTGTTAATATACCCATAGGTTAGTTTTCCCAACTTGCTTTCATTACAAGAAAGTTAAAGTGAACTGTGTTCATTACAAAGGTAGCAAATACATACATACCCATACTTTACCCTCCAAGTCTCAACTGTGCCTTTAACTATCCTATCTAGAGTTGCAAGTTGCTTAAATTGCTATTAAAATATTTTCTCCCTCATTATTTCAGATCATCTGAAAATCAGATGTTCTATTACTGTACTATATGAAGCATAGTAAATATGAAAATCAAAAATAGAGTTATGTGGTAAACAGGGCAGTTGAAAACAAGCAACAGATGCCCCACTTATTTTGTAGGAAAATCTCAGAAGGATTTAAGAAGAATTTTGACAAATGAATAAGTTTTATCTGACTGAAGAAGGGGGTGGAACATTTCTAATATTTCTAATATTTCTGTCAAGGGCACAATGAATGATAACAAGAAACATGGTTTTAAAAGGATTTATTTTTAAGCAGAAGCAGCTGCATAAATGGGAGAATAAGTCCTAGTACTGTATGAACTTTAAAACACAAAATGTGTCCACTCTCTTCTGAAGAAAGACAGCATGACTACCACAACTCACAACGCATGGTTGAACAAAAGCTGAATCCCTTTAGCTTAACACAAACAGCTGGTGAGATCTTAGGTTCCACTGTCCTTATCACCACAAGCAGTCATATCTAGAATCACATCCTCTTTCCATTGGAAGAAACATTAAATCACCTCAATGAACTAAAGTTGTCTTATTTCTTTGAAATAATGCTAATACTTCTTCCCGTTTTCTCAATCATTATAAATTATGAAATAAATATTAAAAGAAGCAAGTGTTTTTAAATGAAAACGGGTTACTTTAACTTCTCTTGCTTTATTGTTTCCAATAAAAGCTTGTCCACTGTTAGAGCTCCAAAACTTTTCAGAAATTGTGACTATATATATATTCAATATACGTGTGTTTGTGTGTGTGTGTGAGAAATCATATAAAGTGATGAATTCATGAACATTGGTAAACGTTTTCTCTCAATAGGTGAACACATATTCACTGACAGGGCCAGTCTATTTTTCAGGTACAGAAATACAGTGAAATTTGAACAACTGTCCACCATCTGCTATGTGTCAGTCTGAATGCATATGGACACAAACATTAAATCATATAATTTTCACACTAACACCGAGAGTAAGAAACTAATAATTCTGATTTATAGATGAGAACTGTATATAGGAAGGCTGAACGACTTGTTTAACATAGCTATCTGGAGGTTGGGAGCACAGTAATTTGAATTTATCCCTTTCTCTTCAATTTTCTCATTATTGAAAGAAATTACTAAGGTCCCAGAATACTGTCATATTCCTGCAATGAATAACAAAGACACTGTGATTTGTTGTTCAGATGATTTGCTTCCCTGGAAGACATGAGAAAAGATTTTAATTCAGGAGTCAGAGGTGTATCTCTCTTCCTGCTACCGTGCGAAAAAAAACCAGAAACCTAACATTGACTACATTAAGGAGAAAACTAAAGATTTTGTTAGAGTAATGAATGAATTATAAATACTCAGTAGACTCTTATGGTCTCAAGACAAGCTAGATCTTTTTTTTTTAAAAAAAATCATTTTATTTACTAGTTTTGGTTAGAGACAGAAACACATTGAGAGGAGAGGATGATAGAGAGGAAGAGAGGGACACCTGAAGCAATGCTTCACCACTTGTGAATCTTCCCCCCACCCCATCCCCTTCAAATGGGAGATCAGGGACTTGAACCCATGCATGGGGTAATGTGCACTCTATCAGATGTGCCATCATCCAACCCCCTAAGTGGTGTCATAAAAATGTTTGCTACCATGATGCCAATCGGACTTCCCTGGGCAGACTACCCCACCAATGTGTCTTGCAGCCCTGCTTCCCCAGATTCCTGTCCCACAAGGGAGAGAGACAGGCTGGGAGTATCGATCAACCAGCCAACGCCCATGTTCCGCTGGGAAACAATTACAGAAACCAGACCTTCCATCTTCTGCACCCCACAATGATCTGGGGTCCATACTCCCAGAGGGATAAATAATAGGAAAGATATAAGGGGAGGGTATGGGGTATGGAGTTTTGGTGGTGGAAATTATGTGGAATTGTACGCCTCTTATCCTATAGTTTTGTCTGTGTTTCCATCTTATAAATAAAAATTACATATTAAAAAGTGTTTTTCATACATGAGGTTTTGCACACAAAATCAGTTTGTATGATAGTGTGAAGAGAGGACTAAATGTAGCATTTTCCTTGTCTGAAGATTCACTCACTCCAGAATCCTTTGGTATTGAGACCACCTTTTCCTGTCTCTTAGCAAGTTCCATCTGTGTGCAGGTCTGCTTCAGAGTCCATGGTTCTACTCTGCTGCTTTAATTACTTTTGCATATATGTGACTTTGCCTGCCAAGTGGTTTGTATTCAAGCATTTATTCCTTTAAATTTCACCCATTTGCAACTTTTTATTCTCCTTTTTAATTATTTCATGTTACTTTTGCATGATGGGTTTACATAGTAATCTTTATTTTATGATCCTATCTTCTGACTATTAAGCTCTGAATTTTAATTTTTTTTCTCACACTTTATGAGATCACTGACTCTCTGATTGCTATTTTTATGGTGATAAATCTAGGCTGTTCATAAAGAATTAGATAAAAAAATGTTCCCTCCCCTTAGTCTGGAACCCAATATCAATTCAAATTATTTAATTTAATTAAAATTTAAATTAAATTCTTTTTTCTATTAAAGGTAATTATCATATTCAAAAGACTGCACCCTTTTTTTAAATATCTTAGAATACTGAAAATTAATGACAATTAGACATGCTGTAAAGTTTAAACATGTATAATAAATTAGACAACATCACTGCAGCAAAATGCAATCTAACTGAGATAAAGTGTTAATTATCTACAAAGAGCTAGAAGAGCATTTTTATAACTATTTTTGTCTAAAGGAGAGGAAAATATCATTTAACAATTACCATGGCACTAGTAATCTTGATATCTCCCCTGAGATCATCTACCAAAGCACTTAAAAATACTTTTTTAAAAAATATTTTTCTCTGGTGTTATAAAAAGTTATTACAAAAGAGGTAGGACTATAAACTTTCAATATTCCTGCCCCAAGAGTGTTAATAAAGGTTAATTTTATACAAAGGGAAATATGTAAACTCATATAATTTTTATATTTGATCTCTATGAAGATAAAGAAAGTGTACATATTAGAACTGGGATGAGTTAAAATCTTTTAAACAATCTCACCACTCACCTCACCTATTATTTTTCTCTGCTTAGGCCACACAGTGGGAACTAGCTGACAACTCAAAAGACTCAGGCTGGGGAGATAGTGTAATGGTTTTATAAAAAACCTTAATGCCTGAAGCCCTGAGGTCCCCAGTTCAATCCCCAGCATCACCATAAGCCAGAACTGAGAAATATTCTGGTAAATAAATTTTAAAAAATATTTTAAAAAATTAATCAATAAAATCTAGATTTAAAACTCTGTTCTCCAAATAAGTAGGAAAACTTTACCTATATATAGGAGTAAAAATGTGTAGACAGGGTGTATGATATAATACAACATACATGAAGACATAATTGTTACAATGTCTAAGTATATCTAATTTTAACAACAGATAAACTGAATTAAACAAAACAGTTTTATAGTATAATACATATACATATACATATACATATACATATACATATACATATACATATACATATACATATACATATACATATACATATACATATACATATACATATACATATATATATATATATGATGCAAACTGTGGTAATGAATGATTCAAAGTAATCAGTACTAAATTATATCTACTTGATATAGAAGTGATGTGAATCAAAGGTATATATTTTTTGCTTTCATATTCTCTCTCTCTCTCTCTGTCTCTTACTCTCTTTTTTTTAACCAGAGCACTGCTCATCTCTGGTTTATGGTGGTGCCCAGGATTGAACCTGGGACTTCAGTGTCTCAGGTATGAAAGTCTCTTTGCATAAGCATCATGCTATCTACCCCACCCTGCTTCCATATTCTCTGTCAAAATCTTTTATAACAGCCAGAAATTTAACTTAGTAGCTAGAGTGCAAGCTTTCCAATTATGTGATTACAGGCTTGATCCCTGATGTCACATATGACATGTGCCCTATTCCTTCTCTCTCTACCTCTCCCTCCCCCTCTCCCTCTCCCCCCCATATATAGCATATATGTAAGTATGTATTTAAATTTTTTGTTTTAAAATATAATCTACTGTGAGCAACAAATGTAAGAAAACATGTACTTAAGGAAGCAAATAAGGTATTTAATAAATTAATAAATATATTTAATAAATAAATGATTTGAGTTAGCATGGGTATTTCTACATGTAACTATCAGTTTTTCCAGCATCATTTGTTGAAGAGGCCTTCTTTTCCCCGTTGAGGGATTTTGGTCTCTTTGTTATGTATTAGGTGTCAATATGTGTGGGGAGTTATTTCTGGTATATCTGTTCTGTGTCATTGGTTTAAATGTCAACTTTGTTCCAGTAGTGTTGTTTTCAACGGGTTATGTTGTTTTCTCTGGGCTGGCTTCACGGGCGGGTAACAGAGGACCAGGGACTCATGGTTGAGCTGTAGGCAGCATCTCTTTATTCATGCAGGATGCAGCCAAGCTAAGCTAAACTCTAGGTAAAGTAAAACTCACAATGCTGTCTTTATATATACTTGCCAAGTAAGGTGGAAACAGGATGTGACATAGAGAGGGTGGAGAGAAAAGTGACTGGTGAAAATCAGAATGTGACAAAGAGGGGGCAGATTAGGCGAGAATCCTATCACTGAACCACAAATGCCCTGGAGGGAGGGTGGAACTTGTTAACAGTGGTTATGTAAATAGAATGAAGTGGTTATGTAAATAGAATAGTGTTAAGCAGGGGGGATTTAAACCAAATGAAACAGAAGGGGTCTCATGCATACCAACACAGTAGCACAATATATTAGTGACTATTCCTTTCCTACCTTCACTTTCATTCCTTTTGCTCATCTTCCTAAGAAAATCTTTTTGATGAGTAGCCATACAAACATCTATCAATGAATGAAGTCAATTTCAATACCTTCCTCTAATTTAATATTTCAAAATTTGTATTATGATTAAATTTATCATATTGTTTTCAAACTTGTTAAAACGAAACAGGCAAAGTTTCTTCCCTGATTAAGCACCATATTCTCATAGAAGAGACAGGGACAGTATTGTTCTTCTTCTGCATGTACTAGGAAGTCAACAGCAATTTCTTAAGTTCTTAAATTCTAAATAAGTAAAGCAGAAAATATGCCTCTCATCTTTTATCCAGGATGAAATGATTTGTTTATTCATTTGTACCAAACTAAAAGATAGTTTTCAAGTCTATATCTTAATTAACATTTTAAAGCAAAAATAAGAAGAACCTGGCAGTTTCCCATTCTGCTCTATGTTATAATTACAATTCATCTTTCTTATAATGTTCTTGTTCTGCAAATACAGCCAATTTTCCAAAGTAATTAGGTTGTCTATTTTGAGTAAATATGTTGCAGTGTGAGAATTTGTAAAAGAGTGACTTTGTGACTTGATACAAATTGTGTTAATTAAACACACTGTTATTTGAGGCAATATCTTCTGAAAACAACCAGCAGGTATTTATTTTTGTATGCAACAAACAGTTTCTGGTTAATAATCAGTATTAATTAAACCCATTGAACTCTAGGAATTCATTGAACTCTAGTAAGGGTATGCTATAAGCAGATGAGGTCATTTTTTCTTTTTAAAATGTTCAGATTCGACTCAAAGCAGATAATGTAGAGAAGGTCACAGATAAAAATAAAATTGAGGTCCAGGAGATACAGCTTACTTGGCAGAGTGAACAATATGACCTGAGAACTCAGGTTCAAGCCCCTGGCAACCAAGCATGTTTCCCTTTTCTTTGTCTCTGTATTCTTCTCTACCTCTCTCTCTAAAGTTAAAAGACAAAAAATGAGTTGGCAAAATGGCTGACTTTGATCATATGTTATTTTGTCATATGTGTTCAAGCCCAGCCCCAACTACATTAAAAGAAGATTTACGGAGTCGGGTGGTACCTCAGAGTTAATCCAGGTGGTACAAAGCACAAGGACATGAGGATCCTGGTTTGAGCCCCCAGCTCCCCACCTGCAGGGGAGTCACTTCACAAACAGTGAAGGTCTCTCTCTCTCTCTCTCTCTCCTTCTTTATCTTCTCCTTCTCTCTCCATTTCTCTCTGTCCTATCCAACAATGACGACATCAATAATAACTACAACAATAAAACAACAAGGGCAACAAAAGGGAGTAAATAAATATTTAAGAAAAGAAAGAAGATTTAATGTTATGATCTCTCATCTCTTTGCCTCTCTGCCTTCTCTGTATCAAAAATAAATAAATAAATAAATAAATAAATAAGAAAGAAATAAAAAAGAAAAAAAACTTAAAAGGAAAGAAAAAGTAAGTACCAGGAGCAGTGGAATTGTGCAGGCATGAGACCAAGATGTCTAAGATATTAGACCTGAAATTGTAAAATGTGCTGGAAATACATCAGCAATACACTCACAGACCTTAACATCAGAGATATATTTGGAGACCCAACTCAACTGGCAAGGGAAACCAAAATAAGTAAATGTAGTTACAAAAAAATAAATAAATAAAAAGGCGATTGCATATTGAAAGAAGCCACCACAAAAGTTCTAAAGTAAATAAGAACTGAGAGGATCTCTTTGATCATCATATATCTAGTACTTAAATATATATAAATAAACCATATGACTCCACAACAACAACAACAAAAACTTAAAAAAAAAAAAAGCTGTGCTTTTTAAAAGTAGGCTACGGAACTGACTAGACAATTTTCTAAAGAATATATCGCAATAACCAACAGACATGGAAAAATATTTTACCACAATTACTGTCAGAGAAATCCAAAGTAAAATCATAATGCTACATTTACACAGGTAACAATGGTCTAGATTAAAAAAAAAAAAAAAGGAAACAATTGCTGCTAAGGATAAGGAGATCAACTCTATTAAGCCATTGGTGGAATACAAATAAATAAATGAAAAGCAGTATTCCATGCACTTAATTTAGGTGTGAAGGATATCTAATCACCTAAGGGGTAGGGAAAATTCTTTAGGAAAACAGAAAACAACTCATTACAAACACTCCCCATGGGACAATTTTCCCAACCATTAGGGAAGCAGTAAGTGGGTTTAGTCTCCTGTTACTTATACTGTCTCACCAATCTTTATATTCCATCTAAATATTTGACAGTTGGAGTCATCAAACCATAATAAATTTACAAATAATTTTAACACGAATCTCTATGTATTCAAAATATTTTATACCCAAAACTTTGTGGAAGATTTTTCATTAAGGCACAATTTTGCAGTGATATAAGTGATCATCAATTTACTTCCAAGATACTAAGATAAACTGAGAGTTGGAGGATTTTAGGTAATAGCAAAAGTTTTAGTTTCATAATTCTTTCTTTAAAGAGACATAGTAACTCAGGAGGACTGAGAAGAGTGCAGTACAGCAGATCCACAAATTCTCAAATACAAAATCAGTGTCGTATTGCTTCTTATTTTTTCCATTCCTAGGTTATATGCCAACGAAAATACATTTCAGAGGCATATGACATTAGTGATCAGTACTAATTATAATTACAGTAATTAACAAAGAATATAGATGGTGGATATTGATGAAAGTAACTATGCTAGAGATAAAAGAAATAAGGAGATGGGTGTGATAAATCAGCTACTAAATGTTACCCATGAATAACAGAAATAAATGTTTCTTGCCAATGTGTCATGAAATTCTCACATCCTGCAGTGGACAGGCAAGAATACCTTAGGACCAGTCCCAGACCACCATCAGGGCTACTGTGATGCCTGCCGGATACTAATGATGTCTGGGAATCATGTCCACTTGGCCAGAACTTCCTCTTTGTTTACAGACATCAACATTGTATATTCACAGTAAGTTAACTGACAAATGTGATCAGCTTGTCTGAACATTTCCCACCAGATATTGAAAAGAGAAAGAAGAAATAGAAAAGAATAATAGTTCTAAAACTATTTGTGAAATGTCATCATAGCAGATTTTTATAGCCTGAAACCTCTTGTTATTGAAGTTCAAAGTACACTTTTTTTTTTTGACAGAACTAATATGAGCAGAGAGAGTTCTGTGATGATATGGCTTTAACATATCCCGATAAAAATGTCAATATAAAAATTTAGCTTCGTACCCATAAGCTTTGTCTATTTATTGTTAAATATCTAGATATTTGGAAGCATATGATGATTGACTGACATTTTCAATTTTTTCTTCTTTTTTTAAAAGATTTTATTTATTTAATGATGAGAAAAACAGGAGGAGAGAAAGAACCAGACATAACTCTGGAACATGTGCTGCCGGGGATTGAACTCAGGACCTCATGCTTGAGAGTCAAGCACTTTATTCACTGCGCCACCTCCCAGACCACCGTTTTCATTTTTCAACTAGAAATGCTGGCAGAATATTGACCTACCCTTCATCTGAAAAAGCCCCTTTTTCTGAACTAGAATCTTATTTTAGGATGATTGGCATATCTAAAAACTATAAATTTTTTGAATTGCCATTTCACTGAACTGTGAATTTGAAAGAAAATAATAAAACAAACTGTCATAAAGCTGCATAAAATTCATATGAAATGTTTAATATGTTAAGTACAGAGTTTACCCATTTTTACTTTGGAAAAAAATGGGGAGGGAGTTAGGAAGTAACAATTGCTTCATTTCTTTAAGATTAAGAGAAAGGCAATGTTTGAGAAGTTGAATTTGAAGGAGACATGCCAAACCCTGGCACAAGGAAAGAATTCTGAAACCTCAATTTCCTCCCCTTTGTCAACAAGCACCTTTCTTTTTACACAAACAGCTCTGGCATTTCAACCAGCTGACCTCAAAACAACCCTAGGGAAAGGATACATTCCTTGGATGGTGGTGCACCTGGTTGAGCACAGATGTTACAATGCACAAAGACCCAGGGTCCCCACCTGTTTAGGGAAAGCTTTGTAAGTGGTGAAGCAGAGCTGCAGATGTCTCTCTATATCTCCTCCCTCTACCCCCCTTCCCTCTCGATTTCTGGCAGTCTCTACCTAATAAACAAAGATAATTTAAAAAAATAATAAGGGATACATTTCTTAACCTGAAATTAGAATGTAAGAAGGTCAAGCAATAAAGGAAGAAAACCCCAGCCCCTTCCTTCCTTAATCCATGACCCTTTCTGAGCCTGATGTAATTTCCTCATCCCAAAACTAAAGAATCTACTCCTTTGGGCACCTCTTCACACATGACCGGAACCTGTTGCTTCATATTCACAAGTTCCTTTCTTGTCTGTCCACCTCTATCTGCATGTTCTTTCTCACGTTTCTAACAAAATTTACTTGCACTTTTTTTAAAAGATTTACTTTCTGTTTTATTTTGCCTCAAGGGTTATCAATGAGGGCTCAGTGTGAGTACTATGAATCCAATGCTTCTGGTGGCCACTTTTTTTCTTTTTAAAATTTGATTTATTTACTTTTTTCTTTTTAAAATTTGATTTATTTTATATTACTGGTAGAGATAAAGATAAATAAAGAGGGGAGTGATATATATATATATATACAGCTTTATTTAACCACTCATGAAGCTTTCTCCCTGCAGGTAGGGATCAGGGACTTGGACCTGGTCCCGGTGCACTATTAATATGTGCACTTAGTCAGGTGAACTACCACCTGGGACCACTTCTTTTATTATTTTTTTTCCCCAAATGTATTCGATAGGACAGAGAGAGAAATTGAGAGAAGAGGGGAAAATAGACAAGAAGAGAGAAAGACATCTGCAGACTTGCTTCACCACTCCTGAAGCATCCCCTCTGCAATTAAGGGTGTGGGTGCCTTGGGGATCCCTGTGCAGGTCCTTAAGCAGAGTACTATGTGAACTTAACCCTCACCCACCCTGCACCACCACCTGGCTCCCATATTTACTTATTTACTTGTGAAATAAGAGAAAAAGGAGGTGGAAGAGAAAACCAAAGCATAACTGCAGCACATAAAATGAAAGGGACTGAACTCAGGACCTCATGCCTTATTTATGTAAAAAAGGAGGAGAAAAAAGGGAGAATCAGAACTTCACCCTGGCAAATACAGTGTCAGAAATTAAACAAAGACCTCATGCTTGAGAGCCCAATGTTGAAATTCACTCTGCACTGTTCTGTACTATATTTACTTTCATAGTGGACTGGACTGATACTTAGGAATCTGCTTTAATTGGGTTGAGGTTGGGGGTCAAGTCAGTTACCATTTCTTAAAGAATGCAAATGTTTGAAGAACCCTGAGATTCAGGAGCTGTGTCTTTGTCTCAGAAGTTTACCCTCTACAAACCACTGCTCTCCCCCCATCCCTTTTTTAAATGAAGCCTTTAGGATGAAATTTAGGGCCCAGTAAAGCACTACATGGGTGGTGTGTTGCCCTGCCATATGAACAACTAACTCAGTTTCTAGTCTAGCCCAGACTTCATGGAAGGAAGTGTTGGTGCTGTGGCCTTTTGCACCCAGTCTCTCTTGCCTTTTTACCTTCTCAGTCTCCATATAAAAAAAAAAAAAAAATTAAAATAATGTAACTTAGGTGATATTGTCTAAGCTTAGGTTTATCAGTGACCATCAACTCTCTGAGAAATTAACCTTTTTATCACAGGAAGTAAAAATTAATGCCAACCTCTCCTTGCTAGATAAGGGCTCCTTGATTCTTTTTAATGACTCAAATCCCTTGTCAAAGAGTATATATTCCTTGTGTTAACTTAAATTAAATTACCACATTGTATAAAAAATAAAATCTTTAAAAAAATAAATAGACTTTATTTCTAATTCCATAGATGTGCTACCTTTACAGCTTGGACAAAAGGCAAGGCAGGATATGTTCAAGGCTTTCCTCAACCCTGGTTGGGGAAAGATGTATTTAGAAGCTAAAGAGGAGAAATTTGCATGACAAGAAGTTTACATTCCAATTAAGAAAACAAGATGCTTACCTGTGAAGGCATTTGCTAATGTTTAAGTGAAATGGTACTGGAGAGAGGAACAAGAGAACCAGAGAGACACCTGCAGATCTGCTTCTCTGCTTGTGAAGCTTCCTACCTGCAGGTGGGAAGCAGGGGCTTGAAACCAGATCTTTGTGGGTGTTTGCAGTTCATACTATATGCTCATAACCATGTATGCCACCGCCTGGCCTGTGAAGAGATTCTTTTCTAGACTTCCCATGGCTAAATGAATAGGTAACCTGTGATTATGCTTCTTGTTGACCCAATTTTCTTGCCATCTCTTCATCTTTTCTTTCTTTTAGTTACACTTTAACAGCACGTGAAGCCTCTATGTCTATGTTATTAGCTGAATTTTTCCTTTGCTAACCCATCAGATAATGTTTTGATTACTTGAAGAAAAAAAAGATAGTGTAGAAAATTTCATCCCAGATGACAATACTTATTGGAATATATGGATTCAGGTTGAAAGAAAATAAGAAAGAAAGGGAGAAAGAAAGAAAGAAGGAAAGAAAGAAGGAAATAATTTTGGAGTGTATGTCAGAAAAAATTATTCGTGAGTTGATGCAATGGTTGATAAATCAAAATAAAATAGTGAGGCAACCTAGAGATTTGTCATTGTAGAAAGTGACAAATGCATTAGGATCTCCATAAAAAAAAGAAGAAGGAGAATGAGGAGGAGAAGGAGACGGAGACGGAGATGAAGAGCAGGAGGAGGAGGACGAAGAAGAAGAAGAGGAAGAAAAAAACATGGAAAGAAAGAGTGTTATTACTTCTTCTTCTAGTGTTTGCCCTTCTTCCGTAGCCAGTCAACAGCGTCAGGTTGAGCCTGATGTAAAGTTTCGAGACCTCCTTTGAATCTGGAGAGGTGGCAGTCATTGACTATGTGGGTCATAGTCTGTCTGTAGTAGCAGGGGCAGTTCGGGTCGTCTCTGGCTCCCAGTGATGGAACATAGCGGCGCACCGGCCACGGCCTGTTCGATAGCAATTGAGGAGGGCCCAAGCATAACGTGCTAGGTCAAAGCCGGGTTGACACTTGCAGGGGTCAGTGATGAGGTGTTTGTTCTTTACCTCAGCTGACTGCCAACTCTGTTTCCAAGAGACTGGAACAGAGACGTTCAGTGTAGGCGTAGGGGACAAGATTGAGTGACGAGACATCAAGCATTCGACAGGGTGGGCGAAGATACCCGCGTATATTGGCAGGTCCGGTCGAGCGTAGACGTGGGAAATGAACTTAGATGATGCCGCATCCCGACGAATATCTGGCGGGGCGATGTTGCTAAGAACTGGCAGCCATGGAACTGGGGTGGAACGGATGGTTCCAGAAATTATCCTCATGGAGGAATATAATTTGGAATCGACCAAGTGGGCATGGGGGCTACGGAACCATACTGGGGCACAGTATTCTGCAGTGGAATAGCATAATGCCAGAGAGGATGATCGTAGTGTGGAAGTGCTCGTGCCCCATGAGGAGCTGGCCAGTCTTGCAATGATGTTATTCCTCGAGCCCACCTTTGCTGCAGTTTTTATGAGATGTTCGTGAAATGACAGGGTGCGATCGAGAGTAACGCCAAGATATACTGGCTGGGCTTCATGCCGGATTTTCGTATCGTCAAGCTGCCCATTAAGCTCATGCGAGGTCGAGGCATGGTGTAGATGGAAAACAGATGATACCGTTTTTGCAGTGCTAGGGATTAGTCACCATTTTTTACAGTAATCAGATATCAGAGACATGTCTTTCGTGAGTGTTTCCTCGAGGATGTCAAACTTGGATGCCTGAGTTGCACGGCAGATGTCATCGGCGTAGATGAACTTCCTTGAAGAAGTTTCTGGAAGGTCATTGATGTAAATATTAAACAGCGTAGGAGCCAGAACAGAGCCCTGGGGGAGGCCACTTGAGACAAGTCTCCATCTGCTAGACTTGTCACCCAGATGCACCCGGAATCTTCTGTTTTGGAGAAGAAACGATATAGTGTTGGCCACCCATGGAGGCAGGTATCTTGAGATCTTGACTGGGAGACCACGGTGCCAGACCATGTCATAGGCTGCTGTGAGATCAACAAAGACAGCACCCATCTTTAAATTCTTCTGGAATCCATTTTCAATGTAAGTTGAGAGGGCCAGGGCTTGTTTGCAGGTAGATCTTCCTGGGCGGAAACCAGCCTGGGCAGGTGATAGGAATTTCTCTGTAAGATGAGAAATATGTGACAGAAGCAGCCTCTCAAGGAGTTTGTAACACATGGAGAGGAGAGAAATTTGTCTATAGCTGGTGGCCAGTGTTGGGTCTTTCTTTGGTTTCAAAATTGCTATAATCTTTGCACGACACCAAACTTTGGGCATAGACTCAGATTCCAAGATGTGGGACAGGAATGAAGCGAGCCACTTCTTTGCCACGGGACCCAGGTTAAGAATGAGTTCTGGGGTGATGTTATCATAGCCAGCAGCTGTTCCCGGTTTAACCCTCTTCAAAGCGTCTTCCAGTTCAGACAGTGTAAAGGGAGAGAGTTTTGGAGATGGACAAGATAAATGGAAGTGGGATGACCACTCATGGGAAATTTCTCTTTTCCAGACTGGGTCGATCTTAGTACGTCCAACTTGAGTTAGGTGACTGGCCACTGAGTTTGGAGATACAGGAGGATGGGAGACGGGAGGGGGTTGGCTACTGGCACCCAGCCTGTGAAGAAGCTTCTAGGCCTTCCTACTTGAGTGGGTGAAGTTCAGACTTTCCGTGAATTGTTGCCAGCAGGCTTGGCGTGCTGCATCCAGGGAGGCAATGAGATGGTCAGCCACATCTGGGTCACCCGGCTCATCATACTGCTTTAGTAGTTGCTCACATTCAGCATCAAGACAAGGCGTATAGTTAGCACGTCTCCCACGAGGAATGGCTTGGGAAGCTGCTTTGAAGATGGTTTGGTGGAAGCGCCTGTAGGAATCTTCAGAGGGGATAGAGTTAATTGGAATTGCAGGAATAGATTTGTTGGTATGATCACTGAACAGATGCCAGTTTGCTTTCTGAAAGTTCCATCTTAGTTTCTTTGAGCACAGAATCAGTGGGAGCTGGAGACCAATGTGGATGATAGCTGGGCGGTGATGACTGTGCGGGAAGATCTTGAGAACTTGTCTCGTAGCAGGGAAAGGCTTGGCCATTGACTGTGCTAATCCAGCACAGGTCAGGTGACGAGTCTTTATTCCATCTAGCACTGTGAAAAGAGCCTGGCTGTTTGGGATTGTATAATAGTGAGAGGTCATTCGCTGAAGCCCAGTCAGCTAAGATAGAGCCATCAGCACTAGTGGAGGAATATCCCCAGTCTTGGTCATGACTATTAAATTCTCCAATGTAAATGGCTGGGTGATTCGGGCTAGGCAGGACCTCATTATCCCATGAGGCACTGGGAAGCTTATATACGTTGACGAGCTAAATAGGTCCAGTAGTAATGGAGTCGTAGAAGGTCGAAGAGGCCGTATGGTAAATGTCCGCAAGACACGATTTGGCATAGATGGCTCGGCCGTGTTTAGGATGGAGATTATAGCATATTAAATTGAGTCCACTGATGGTGAATCGAGCAGCTTCATCGACTGTTATTACTGAAACAAAACAACAGGACAGCCTGATATAGTACTGCTTGTGAAGTTGGATTGAAATGAAAAATCGATAGGCTCCTGGTGGACGTCCATTTCTACATTCCAGCATCCCAAGTGGATGGCTCTGATGGTAGCCAACCTGCTCTCACTTTTATTGTCAGCACCTTGAAGGACACTGTTTCTAACCCATCAGTTTGTGCTGTGCCCAGTTTGAAACTGATAAAAGCTGGGTACTGCGGGACAATCGTGTGCATGTCTGGTGGGAATCTGCCTGCAACCCATTAACATAAAACGAACGTAATTCGCTTCCCTCCATGTAGACTCAGGTCTCACTCTTTGGTTACTTTTAAAATATAATATGGAATTTTTAATTACAGGATAAAGGATCTCACCCCACCCCTGAACTCCACTGAGCAGGTCATAGAGGAACCTCAGTAGTGAAGAGTCAAAGTGACTCCATCATGTTTCAGGTAAAGCTAACATTTACTGATCCAAGGTAGGGATAGAAAGGAGAGCTGCATGTGCTGTCACATATAAGTCCTTCAGACTTGGATGTGCTGCATTTTCCTATCCTCCTAGTTTTATAGTGGGTTAGAGTTCCCCAGCAATTTTTTTTCCCATTTTGTTGGATAGGAGAAATTGAGATAAGAGGGGAAGATAGAGATAAGAGACACCTGCAGACCTGGGGACAGGGGCTTTTATCCAGATCCTTGTTCAGGTTCCTGGGGACAGAGGCTTTTATCCAGATCCTTGTGCAGGTTCTTGCACTCTGTATTATGTGAGCTTAACTGGGTGCATTACCACCCAGCCTCCAACAGTTATTTATTATTAATATTATTATTATTAATTTACACCAGAGGGACTAGTGGTGTGGCTGGCGGGGTAGGGGTTTGAACCTGAGTCTCTGCTGCCTCAGGCATGTAGGTCTTTCTACAGAACCACTACACTAGATTTTTTTTCTTGTTTATGAAAGAGACATGATTATGTGACTTTAACCCATTTTCTTCCCAAAGTCTTCTGAGCAGAAGCTTCTTTTAAATTAGTATTTACAAGTGCATTCTTGAGTTTCATGGGATGTGTGACACTCTAAAAACTTCTACTATCTCTTCAAGCTCCATATATGTATATATATATATATATATTTTGTTTGTTTAGCAAATCCCTCTTTATTTAATCATTTATTATTTTATTGTCACCAGGGTTCTCACTGAGTCTTGGTTCCTACACCACTAGTGCCTCACTCCCATCAGCCATTCTTCCTTTTTTCTTTCTTTTAATTTTCTTTTATTTAATAGGGCAGAGAAAAATTGAAAGGAGAAGAGTAGCTAGGGAGATAGAGCGAGAGGGAAAGGGGGAAAAAGAGAGAGAGAGAGAGGGAGAGAGAGAGAAGGAGGAGAGAGATACTTGCAGCATCGATTCACTGCCTGTGAAGTTTCCCCACTGCAGGTGGTGGCCAAGAGCTTAAACCTCTGTGTGTGTGTGTGTGTGTGTGTGTGTGTGTGTGTGTGTTAATATGTACATTCAACCAGATATACCATCACCAACTACCTCTTTCTCTTTTATTAAAATCAATTTACTTTATGCTTATTTGATTATTTGCCTGCCTTTGAAAACTCCAGCATGATGTAGCATTGTTTCTTGCCTATAATCACACAACTATTGCTGTCTTCAATAAAGTTTGTTCCTTAAGATTAAGGACTCTTCTCTTTGCCTCTCTCATTTTTTGTATAGTAGAGTATCATAGCAATTGACAATGTATTTCCATATTCTAACACCTCTTCTGACTTCATGAATATGCTCCTGAAAATGACTCTAAATCAAATTTCCTTTTGTTTTTCCACTGTCAAATGACAAAACAAAACCAATTTATTACTGAGTACTGTATTTGATGGCTTTTATTCAAGAGAAAACAATCAAGGGATGATAGAGCGTCTTATAGAAGCTCATTCTTCTATAGGAATTTTGGATAATGAATTTTGGTTTGAGTAATAAACAATGAAATGAGAAAAGGATATCATCTCCACAATAGTTGTCCTTCTGGTGTGTGTGTGTGGGTAACATATGATTATATAAAAGACTTCATGGCTGAAGCTGCAAAGTCCCAGACTCAATCCCTATGCTATTGTAAGCAAAGCTGAGCAGTGGTCTGGCAAAGAAAAAAGAAAAGAAAAAAATTTTTTTCCCAGAACACTAAATAGATCTGGTTTATGATAGTGCAGGAGACTGAACCTGGGACTTCAGAGTCTCAGGCATGAGAGTCTCTTTGCATACCTATTATGCTGTCTACCCCTGCCTGAAAATAATTTTTGATTATTTATTTATTTATGAAAAAATAAGAGAGTGAGACAGAACCAGACATGTACTGCAGGGGATTCAACTCAGAACTTTGTGTTTGAGAGTTTATCCACTGCACCATTTTCCAGGCCACTAAAAGTTCTCACCTGCAGGGGGAAAGCTTCACAAGTGGTGAAGCAGTATTGCAAGTGTCTCTCTGTCTCTCTCCCTCTCTATCACCCCTTCCCTCTCAATTTTTTGACTGTCTCTATCCAGCAAATAAATAAAGATGAGAGAGACAGAGACAGAGTGAGAGAGAGAGAGAAATTATCTGAACTCAAAAAGCTATAAGCTGAAATTAAATTGGGAGTTACCCAGTAAAACACATGTTTCTGGCAGCAAACTCGATCTGGGCACTTAAGCTGTGAACTCAGGGGCAACAGAATATTGAACTGCCTACAGGGACCCACTGGTGGGAAAAAAGTCTGGGTGAAATTCTGATCATCTCAGGATCCCACAGCCAACTGGAAAAATAAACCCCAGGGGCCAGGTAGTGATGCACCTGGCTGACTACATATGTTACAATGTGCAAGGACACATGTTCAAACCCTCTGGTCCCCACCTACAGGGGGAAAGCTTCACAAGTGGTGAAGCAAGGCTTCAGGTGTCTCTCTGTCTGTCTCTGTATCCCTCTCTATTACTCCTTTCCTTCTCAATTTTTAGCTGTCACTATCAAATAAATAAAGATAATAAACACATTTTAAAAAGAATAAATCCCAGCCAATTCCAATAGCATGGCCATTGAGCTGTGTCATGCTAGGGGACTGAGTTAAAGCTACAACTGTTTAAACAAACAGCAAGAAAAAACTGAAAACTCACCAATTTACAACTATGACTTCTTAAGTCACTGAAATACAAGTTGGTACAAGCAAGCATGCCCAGGATTGAGGAAAAATAACTTACAACAGTACAAAACATAGTTTGTAATCAAAGAATGGAAGACAGGGCACTTTTGGGATCTTAAACTGTGAATTCAGGGCCATAAAATCATTAAACTGTTCACAAGGATCACCAGGATTTATGCCAAAAACCTGACTGAGAATCCTGAGTGGTCTGAGAACTAATCCTGTGTGAGCTTCATAAGCATTAACACCCAGCTAAATAAATAGTCCTGCTTCTTCTTTGAAGATCGAGGAGGAAGAAGTCCTCCTAGGCAGTTAACCACTCCACCCCCACCCCAGAAGTTGGAGAAACATGAGGGAGGGCCTACATTGACACAGAAGACACTAAACCAACTTGGTGACATAGAATACAATCTCTCTTCCCACCACCAAGTTATATAAACAGGGAAATCTAACAACTTAGCCACAGCACCTCCTGCTGGTACAACATGAAAGCCACACCAACTGTGGAAACAACTACAGACAGCAGTGGCTGAAATTCCAAATGACCAGACAAACATAGATCTGGAAAAAAATTACAGCGATGGAGTTCAAAAAACTCATCATGAAATAAATTCATGAACTCAGAGATCATTTTATCAAGTAATTACAACGTATAGAGTATTGCAAAACAAAATACAGCACAAATAGAAAACATAAAGGCAGTAGACAACACCATCCAAAAAGGAACACCCAGAAACAAACAGGAAAGGAGTCAACAAGAGCATAGAACAGCTTTGAAATGAAAATAAGAATGGCTATAAGCAAACCACATTCATCAGTAGTCACCCTAAACGAAAATGGCCCAAATTTACTAGTCAAACACTTCACAGTTACTAGTAATCTCCATCAGAAATAACATGATGGACCCTCTTGTGGGCCCCTACAGGACCTTGCCATCACTGTGGATCAACAATGGTAGGGACTGTCACATTGTTTGAAGAGAGGTTGGGCCAAAATACTCTACCACTGGAAGAAGATGGGTCTGTCAATGAGTGCAGCTTAGAATGTTCCTACTTATGACCACAGAATGTGAAATGAGACCTACAGGGATGCAGAGGTCAAACAGATTCCTGCAATGAATAAGGGACCCAGATCAAATCGATGGGGTTTACAGTTTATATTTATTATATTTATTTACTTTTCTCATATTTGAGAGCTAATCTCTTCCCTGATCCAGCTTTCTAGCCCTATTTTCAATTCTTACACCATCTCCTCAGACAATACCTTTAGCACACCTACATGTTAGCTATCAGGCTCTGGCAAAAATCCATAAAGTCACAGGATCCTTGGAATATACTTACAATAGACCTATTAGCTTTCTCCAAAATGGAGACCCTAAATCTTATCTGTTATATTTTTACCTTTAGGTTCCTGACTATTAAACAATTTGTTCTGCTTTTATATCTTACTGCTTTTTCACCCACCAAGTTGCAGATGCTACCATGACACCAGCCTGGCATCCCTGGGAAGGTGACCTCACCAATGTGTCCTCGAGCCCCACTTCCCCAGAGCTCTGCCCCACTATGAAAATAGAGAGACAGGCTGGGAGTATAGACCGACCTGCCAACACCCATGTTCAGCAGAGAAGCCATTCCAAAAGCCAGACCTTCCATTTTCTACACCCCATAATGATCCTGGGTCCGTGCTCCCAGAGGGATAAAGAATAGGAAAGATTTCAAGGAAGTGGATGGGATATGAAACTCTGGTGGTGGGAACTGTGTGTAATTGTACCTCTCTTATCCTATATTTTTTTATTTTATAAATAAATTAAAAAAATAAAAAAGCATTTATTCCTGTGTGACAGGCTTGAACAAGGTATTCCAAGGCAACAATGCAGACAAAAGGGCAGGAACAGCTATTCTGATAACAGATACAATAGACTTTCAGGCAAAGAAGATAAAAAGAGACTGATACAGACACTGCATATTTGTCAGAAGATAAACCCATATATATCATCATCAATACATATGTTTCCAATTTCTGTGCATCTAAATACATTTTTAAAAAGTATTTACTGACTTCAAGGGAGACATTGATAGCAACATAGTATTAGTTGAAGACCTCAAGACTCCATTCACTGAAAGAGACAGATCATCAGGACAAAAAAATGCAACAAAGAAATAGAAACCTAAAATGAAGTCATAGATAAGATAAACCCAACACATATGTTTAGAACCTTTCATGTAAGTGTAACTTTGCAGGACTTTCATAATCAAGATGTACAGAGACCACCCTGTTCCTCTGCCACGGGCATGGGAAATGAAAATAAGAGATAATAAATGGGGTTATATGAAACTAAAAAAAAAAAGCTGCAAACTACACAAGGATAACCAGGCAGTTGAATAAATGGAACAAAATATTTGCACACCATACATCCACTGCTATGGTGTGACTGATATCAAACGTCATCTATAGAGAATTGACTCACATATAAAAGAACCAAAACTAACCCGATTAAAAAGTGGGGCAAAAACTAAAGTTTTTTTTTTTTTTTTTTTTTTTTTTTTTTAGGGGAAGACAGAGAGGGGGAGAGAAAGATAGACACCTGCAAACCTGCTTCACTGCCTGTGAAGCCCCCTCCCATAGGTGGGGAGCCAGGCTAGAACTGGAATCCTTTCGTCTGTGCCATGTGCCATGTGGGCTTAACCTGCTGTGCTACAGCCCACCCCCCTGAACAGTTTTCTAAAGAAGAGATACCCCAAGGATTCCATAATGCCCAACCAAAAAGATGTGTGTACATCTATGTTCATAGCAGCACAATTCATAATAGCTAAAACCTGGAAGGAACCCAGGTGCCCAACAGCAGATGAGTGGCTGAGAAAGCTGTGGTACATATACACAATGGAATACTATTCAGCTAATAAGAACAATGAACCCACCTTATCTGACCCATCTTGGACAGAGCTAGAAGGAATTATGTTAAGTCAGCTAAGTCAGAAAGATAAAGATGAGTATGGATGTCCCCACTCATCAACAAAAGTTGAGAAAGAAGAACAGAAAGGGAAACTAAAAGCAGGATTTGATTAAATTGAGAGTAGGGCACCAATGTAAAAACACTGTGGTGAAGGGGAGGGTGGCCATTGGGCTTCCAGGCATGGTGGAGGGTGGGGGAGCGGGGCTAGGTGGTAGGGATGGGACACAATCTTTTGGTGGGGGGAGTGATGTTTATGTACAATCATATTAAAGTGTAAACATTATATAAACCACTACTTAATTAATATGAGAGGCGAAAAACTGATGATATGTCTAGAACTTCTTAAAACACAGACTGAGTCTTTTTAATACATAGGCTGTCTTTGATATGTTCTCTCCCAAAAGCCTAGACCAGGGAGAACAGAAGCAACCGACAGCACAGCTATATACAAGATGCTGGGTACTATACCCCAAACAAACCCTATCAAAGGGACTTTCCAAAGTTAACCCTATCACCAAATAATGTGACGATAACAATAACTATCCATTGTCTTCTGGAACCCTAAGACAACAGGAAACTCACATTTCCACTATAGAGCCTATATTTCCCCCAGTCCTAGAACCTTAGGGTGGGGCCCACTTTTCTGCATGCTACTCTCAATTTAAATCAAATAATATTGCATCTGTGAATTGCAACCTAATCAACACAATGAGTGCCACCCCAGCATGCTTCACTTCAGACTGTGACCAGAGACTTCAGGTGTGGAATGACAACCCTTCAGCTTCATCAGTCTGGTGAGACCTTTCCTTTCATAGTATTCTCTAATTCCATTCCAGGCGTTCCACTCCCCAATAAAGTCCCCAAACCTAGATATAGTCCAGGTCGCCTGAGATAGAGCATAGGTTCACCCGTGCCCATAAACTAGGGGAAAAATATATACCTGAAAGCAGAAGTACACAAGAGCATGCAGGGAATACCCCCAACACTTCATCTGCACTATTATACTCTTTAGGTCCATGATCGTTCAACAATTTGTTTGACTTTGTATGTTAACTCTCTTTTCAGCCACCAGGTTCTGGATGCTGACCAGACTTCCCTGGACAGATGACCGCATCAATGTGTACTGGAACGCCACTTTCTCAGAGCCCCAGCCTACTAGGGAAAGAGAGAGACAGACTGGGAGTATGGATCGACCAGTCAACGACCATGTTCAGCGGGGAAGCAATTACAGAAGCCAGACCTTCCACCCTCTGAAACCCACAATGACCCTGGATCCATACTCCCAGAGAGATAGAGAATGGGAAGGCTATCAGGGGACGGGATGGGATATGGAGATCGGGTTATGGGAATTGTGTGGAATTGTACCCCTCTTATTCTATAGTTTTGTTAATGTCTCCTTTCTTAAATAAAAAAAGGAAAAAGAAGAAGAGATACACATGGCCCACAAACACATGAAGAAAAGCTTCACTTCACTAATCATTAGAGAAATGCAAATTAAAACTTCATTGAGATATTGTCTCACACCTAAGACAATCGCTTATGTTAACCAACCAGGAAATGACAGGTGTTGGCAAGGTTCACTAGCCTTAGTAGAACAATATAAGCAAACAAGAACTTATTAGAAGGTCTTAGCTTCCTTTCTAATGTTGGGTTCAGTAAAGGGAAACTCTAAGTCCAGATAACATTCATTGAAACTGATTTCACCTCCTTAAATGACAGTTCCTCATTGAAGTGGTTCTGCCTTTGTGACCCTGGAGCTGATACATGGGGATGCATCCCTACTCCTGTACATTATCACTAAATACACACAATGCACTTATTTGTGATTTTGAAATGTTGTCAAGAGTGAAAATCAAACACAAACTGGAAATTGTGGATAATATCTTAGGAACCTATATTGTTTTTTACATTCTTTAAAACATATTCAGTCATTTGGCGTGTTTTTTATGTTTGAGACTTTTTTAAAACTCTTTTTAAAATTTTTATTATCTGCATTTATTTATTGGATAGAGATGGCCAGAAATTGAGAGGAGGAGGGGAGATAGAGAGGGAGAGAGACAGAGAGACATCTGCAAACCTGCTTCACCACTTGCAAAGCTTTCCCCCTGCAGGTAGAAACCAGGGGCTTGAACCTGGGTCCTTGTGCACTGTAACAATGTGCACTCAACCAGGTGTGCCACCACCTGGCCCCTGTTTGAGACTTTTTATGGAAAAATAAAAAAAATTAATCAAAAGTTATTCCTTAGTTGGCTCCTTTGGACTTTTCCTTACATTTTGGTTTATAAATGCAATTGTTTATTGTCTCTTACACTGACTTTGTAAATGCCAAGCGACACTGCCCTGTACTGAGAGCCACGGGGGCGGGATTATTAGCTATTCAGTGAAGCATTACAGCTTAATTTTTGGTGTCATACTGAAAGGGTTCAATTGCAACTTAAAAATAAAAGAGGTAATCTTTTTAGAGAACAGTGTGTCAAAAATTGGCAAAGTACTTTCATGAAAAATTGCTGTACTCAATATCGGTTTATTATTGCAATTACAATCAGAATTTCTACTGAAAATCCATCCCAGGCAATAAATACACCTGGAAATTGCCATCAACGAACACTCATATTTTTACATGAAGCACCAATTGTTTCTCCCACTGTGCCACCAAGGAGACTTAGAGGGCAAACAATTTTACACGTGGTATGTGGTTATGTGAATATGTATCTGAGTAATTGCAGAATTGCAGTAGAAGTTTTGTATCTGAAAATCCCTTTGAAAGTAAGTAATATACCTTATTCACCTTTAAGCTACATTTAGCTCAGTAGATGATAAATACATCCACTTATTGGAATAAACTGAGTTTATAGGAATATTTGTTATGAGGAGGTAACCACAGCCTAGAGAGAGTATTAATTCTTTGAATTGTGCACTAAGGAATATTTAATCGGTTTTAATTAAAACGTTCAAGTACGGATAAGAAGAAAACATTTTGAAATGGAGCAGTTATAATCATATATAGCTTTATGAATCTTCAATGTTTGAGAGTAAAGAACATACAATATGGGAGACAAATTCATTCATTTTTTCATCAACTTCTTTTCAGGTGAGAGAATTTTGAATGATTGTGCCTCTGCATTATGGAGTTCTTCAACTATTATTTATTATAAAAAGAAATATCATGAACAGGCAAGGTAAATAGCTCAATGGAATAATCTTAATTTGCGTGCATTAGGTTCCCATTTTGATCTTCAATTCAATAACATGTTTTCTAATTCTGCTTTTGTTCTGTCTTCCCCACTGTATGTGTGTGTGGGCATGCACATAGGCGTATCATGATCTGTGATTAAGGTAAATAAATAAACATCATTAAATATTAAGATTACTTTTTATTTACATACATAACAATCTGCAAGTAAAAGTACTTGCATTTTGAACCAAGCACTGGGTTTAGCAATATTTCACTAAAAACGGAACTTTGTGTTGGCAATAAATTACTAGTGATTTTTTAAAAAAAATAATAATTTAGGTTATAAAAAAAGGACACCTTTTATGATTTTATATAGTTGTTTGTTATTTCCGACTATCTAATCTCTCTGACTTTATGTATGTTGTGTAATTCTATTTTTCTTTTTTTTAAATTTTTTATTTAAGAAAGGATTAATGAACAAAAACATAAGGTAGGAGGGGTACAACTCCACACAATTCCCACCACCCAATCCCGATAACCCACCCCCTCCCATGATAGCTTTCCCATTCTCTAGCCCTCTGGGAGCATGGACCCAGGGTCATTGAGGGTTGCAGAAGGTAGAAGGTCTGGCTTCTGTAATTGCTTCCCGCTGAACATGGGCGTTGACTGGTCGGTCCATACTCCCAGTCTGCCTCTATCTTTCCCTAGTAAAGTGTGCCTCTGGGGAAGCTGAGATCCAGGACACATTGGTGGGGTCTTCAATCCAGGGAAGCCTGGCCAGCATCCTGGTGGCATCTGGAACCTGGTGATTGAAAAGAGAGTTAACATATGAAGCCAAACAATTTGTTGAGCAATCATGGATCCCAAGCTTGGAATAGTGGAGAGGAAGTGTTAGGGAGGTACTCACTGCAAACTCTAGTGTACTTCTGCTTTCAGGTATATATTTTGCAGTAGTTTATGGATATGTGTGCACATAAGCTCTCTCTCACAGAAACTTGTGTATATCTAGGTTATGGGACTTTGTTAGAAAGTGAACTACCTGAGATGAAATTAGAGTGTACTATAAAAAGAAAGGTCTCACCCAAGTAATGAAGCTGAAGGGTTGTCATTCCACACGTGAAGTCTCTGGATACAGTCTGAGGTGAAGCATGTTGAGGTGCCAATCGTTGAGTTGGTTAGGTTGTGATCGGCGGATGCAATATTATTTGGTTTGGATTGGGAGATGCATACGGGAAAGTGGGCCCTATCCAAGGGTTCCAGGACTGGGGGAAGTAGGGGCTCTATAGTGGAGATGTGAGGTTCCTGCTGTCTTAGGGTTCAAAAAGACAATCGATAGTTAATATTATCATCACATTATTTGTTAATTGGGTTAACTTTGAAAAGTCCCTTTGTTATGGTTTGCTGTACAGTATCCAGTATCTTGTATATAGCTGTGCTATTGGATGCTTCTAATCTACTTGGTCTAGGCTTTTGAGAGAGTCCACATATCAAATACATAGCCTATGTATTAAAAAGATTCAGTTTGTCTTTTGAGAAACTTTGAGACATACAATTGATTTTCCCCCTCTCATATTAATTAACTACTGATTTATATTTCTACATTTTGCTAGGAGTGTACATAAACACCATTCCCACCACCAAAGGACTGTGACCCATCCCTCCTGCCCACTCCCACCCCCAACTGGCCCAGGAAGCTGCATGTCTACCCCTCACCACTGGGTTTTTACTTTGGTGCCCTACTTAAAATTTGATCAGGTCCTGCTTTTAGTTTCCCTTTCAGATCTTCTTAGTCAGCTTCTGTTGATGAGTGGGATCATTCCATACTCATCTTTATCTTTCTGATAGCTCACTTAACATCATTCCTTCTAGCTCTGTCCAAGATGGGTCAGAGAAGGGGGGTTCATTGTTTTTGAGAGCTGCATAGTATTCCATTGTGTATATATACCACAGCTTTCTCAGCCACTCATCTGTTGTTGGGCACCTGGATTGCTTCCAGGTTTTAGCGATTATGAATTGTGCTGCTATGAACATAGGAGTACACACCTCTTTTTGGTTGGGTGTTATGGAGTTCTTGGGGTATAAGCCCAGGAGAGGAATTACTGGATCATATGGAAGGTCCATGTCTAGCCTTCTGAGAGTTTTCCAGACTGCTCTCCACAAAGGCTGTACCAATTTACATTCCCACCAGCAATGTAAAAGGGTTCCTCTGTCCCCACATCCTCTCCAGCATTTGTTGCTGCTGTCCTTTTTGATGTATGCCATTCTTACAGGAGTGAGGTGGTATCTTAGTGTTGTCTTAATTTGCATTTCTCTGACAATCAGTGACCTAGAGCAGTTTTTCATATGTTTGTTAGCCTTTTGGATCTCCTCTGAGGTGAATGTTTTGTTCATATCCTCTGCCCATTTTTGGATGGGGTCATTTGCTTTTTTGGTGCTAAGTTTGCTCAGCTCTTTATGTATTTTGGTGACTAGTTTCTTGTCTGATGTATGGCATGTGAAGATCTTCTCCCATTCTGTGAGGGGTCTCTCTGTTTGTTTAATAGTTTCTTTGGATGTGCAGAAGCTTTTCAATTTGATGTAGTCCCATTGGTTTGTTTCTGCTTTAGTCTTCCTTGCAATTGGGTTTGATTCATCAAAGATGTCCATGAGTTGTAGGTGGGAAACTGTTTAACCAATGTTTTCCTCTAAGTATTTGATTGTTTCTGGTCTGACATCTAGGTCTTTGATCCATTTGGAGTTGATTTTTGTTTCTGGTGAGATAAAGTGGTTCAATTTCATTCTTCTGCATGTTTCAACCCTGTTTTCCCAGCACCATTTATTGAAGAGAGCCTCCTTTTTCCATTTAATCCTTTGGGCCCCATTATCAAAGATTAGATGCCCATAGGTGTTGGGATTTACTTCTGGGCTTTCAATTCTGTTCCACTGGTCTGTGTGCCTATTTTTGTTCCAGTACCATGCTGTTTTGATGATGATAGCTTTATAATATAGTTTAAGGTCTGGGAGTGTGATGCCTCCATTTCTGTTTATTTTCCTTAAGATGGTTTTGGCAATTCTAGGTGTTTTCAGGTTCCAGATAAATGACTGTAGTGTTTGTTCTATTCTCTTAAAGAAGCTTGGTGGAAATTTGATGGGTATTGCATTAAATTTGTATATGGCTCTGGGGAGAATATTCATTTGGATGATATTTATTCTTCCAATCCATGAGCATGGGATATCTTTCCATTTCTAGGTATCAGTTTCTATCTCCTTGAGTAGCGACTCCTAATTTTCATTATACAAGTATTTCACTTCTTTGGTCAACTTTATTCCTAGGTATTTGATTGATTTTGCTGAAACAGTAAATGGGAGTGATTTCTGGATGTCTTATTCAGATTTAGTGTTTGCATAAAGAAATGCCACTGATTTTTGTACATTGATTTTGTAGCCTGATACCTTGCTATATTGCCTAATAACTTCCAGTAGTTTTCCACTGGATTCTTTAGGTCTTTCTATGTATACTGTCATATCATCTGCAAATAGTGAGAGCTTGACTTCTTCCCTTCCAATCTGTATCCCTTTGATTTCTTTCTCTTGCTTGATTGCTATGGCAAGAACTTCCAATACTATGTTGAAGAGTAACGGTGACAGTGGACAGCCCTGTCTAGTCCTCGCTCTGAGGGAGAATGCTTTCAGCTCCTGTCCATTGAGTATGATGTTGGCTGTAGGTTTGCTATATATAGACTCCACTATCTTGAGGAATTTCCCATCTACTCCCATTTTTTGTAGAGTTTTGAGCATGAATGGGTGTTGGATTTTGTCAAAGGCTTTCTCTGCATCTATTGAGATAATCATGTGGTTTTTAGCTTTGCTTTTATTGATGTGGTGAATGACATTGATTGACTTACGGATGTTGAACCAGCCTTGCATTCCTGGGATGAATCCCAATTGGTCATGATGAACAATTTTTTGATGTGTTGCTGCATCCAGTTGGCCAAGATCTTGTTTAATATTTTGGCATCTATGTTCATCAGAGATATTGGTCTGTAGTTTTCTTTTTTTGTTCTGTCCGTATCAGCTTTTTGTATCCGGGTGATGTTGGCTTCATAAAAGGTGGAAGGGAGTATTCCTGTTTCTTCAGTCTTATGGAATAGCTTAAGAAGTATGGGTATTAACTGTTTCCTGAAAGTTTTGTAGAATTCGTTTGTGAAGCCATCTGGTCCAGGACTTTTTTTGTTGGGGAGATTCTTAATAATGGTTTCAATTTCTTTGTCTGTGATTGGTGCATTTAGATTTTGTAGTTCTTCTTGGTTCAGTTTTGGAAGTGCATAGGTTTCTAGGAATAGTTCCATTTCTTCCAGATTCTCTAGTTTGGTGGCATATAGTTCTTTATAGAAGTTACGCAGGATTCTCTGGATTTCTGTGGTGTCAGTTGTGATATCTCCTGCATCGTTTACAATTCTATTAATTTGAATCTTCTCTCTTTTTTGTTTGGTGAGTCTGGCTAGGGGTTTGTCAATTTTGTTTAATCTTTCAAAGAACCAACATTTGGCTTCATTGATCTTTTGTATGGTTCTTTTATTTTCGATGTTGTTTATTTCTGCTCTAACTTTAGTGATTTCTGTCCTTCTGGTTGCTTTAGGGTTCCTTTGTTCCTCTTCTTCTAAGTCCTTGAGGTGTACAGTAAGGTCGTTCATTTGGGCTTCTTCTTGGTGTTTAATATGTGATTGTATGGCTATAAGTTTCCCTCTCAGTACTGCTTTAGCTGTGTCCCAAATATTTTGATAGGTTGTGTCTTCATTTTATTAGTTTCCAGGAACATTTGAATTTCCTATTTGAGTGAGTCTCTGACCCAGTGGTTCTTAAGGAGCATGTTGTTTAGTTTCCAAATTCTATGTCTTTTAATAATTTTCCATTTGTTGTTAAAAGTTAGTTTTACTCCACTGTGGTCTGAGAAGATACTTGGGATGATTTCAATGCTGTTGAATTTATTGATGCTGTCTTTGTGGCCTAACATGTGGTCTATCCTTGAGTATGTGTTATGTGGATTTGAAAAGAAGGTGTATTCCAGTTTTTTGGGGTGGAGGAGTCTGAAAATGTCCAAGAGGTCTAGTCTGTCAGTCTCTTCATTCAATTCTCTTGTATCTTTATTGGTTCTCTGCTTTGTTGATCTGTCTAAGTGTGAGAGTGGGGTATTGAAGTCTCCCATTACTACTGTATTACTATTGATGCATTTTTGAAATTCTTTCAGTAGATGCTTAATGTATTTAGATGATCCTTCGTTGGGTGCATAGATGTTAATAATTGTTAAGTCTTCTTGACTGATTGATCCTCTAATCATTATGTAATGTCCTTGCCTATCTTTTATTACTTTATTTAATTTAAAATCTATCGTGTCTGAGATGAGAATGGCTGTTCCTGCCCTTTTTTGTGGACTGTTAGCCTGTATGATAGTTTTCCATCCTTTCACTTTAAGTCTGTGTTTATCTTATTGTGACAGATGGGATTCTTGCAAGCAGCATATGGTTGGGTTATGTTTTTTGATCCATCCCTCCTCCCTGTGCCTTTTGATGGGTGAGTTTAAGCCATTGACATTTATTGATGTTATGGATTTAATGTATTGTAGTGCCATTGTTCTAAGAAAAAAATTTGTTTACTCTTATATATTGCAAGTATTATAGTGATGTTCTTGTTTATAAGAGGTATTTTAGTACCTCTTTCAGGGCCGGCTTGGTGATGGTTGCCTCCTTTAACTGTTGTTTATCTAAGAAGGTTTTGATCCCTCCATCTAGTTTGAATGAAAGTCTAGCAGGATATATTATCCTTGGTTGAAACCCTTTTTCATTCAGGGCTCAATAGATATCTTGCCACTCCCTTCTGGCTTTTAGAGTTTGAGTGGAGAAGTCTGCAGATAATCTTATGGGTTTTCCCTTGTATGTGACTTTTTGTTTCTCTCTTGCAGCCTTTAGGATGCTTTCTTTATCCTTACTTCTTCTCATTGTGACTATGATGTGTCTTGGTGTCTTCAGGTCTGGGTTGATTCTATTTGGTACTCTCTGGGCCTCTTGAACCTTGATATCCTTTCTGTTTTTCAGGTCTGGGAAGTTTTCTTGTATTATTTCCTCTAGAATGTTTGCTTCCCCTTCCTCTCTTTCTTCCTCTGGCAGGCCAATTATACGAATGTTACTTCTTTTGAGATCATCCCATACATCTCTGTTGCTGTTTTCAGTGTCTCTCAATCTCTTTTTAAGCTCTTTCACCTCTTTCTTAGTTTTCTCTAATTCATCCTCTGTCTGACTAATTCTGTTTTCTGCTTCTGTTAGTCTGCTTTCCCTTGCTTCAGCTTCTTTCTTCATTACAGCTATTTCAGCTTTCAGTTCTCTAATTGCCTCAAGATAATCTGTATTTTCCTTGGGGGTCTCAAATGTTGTTTCCCTAATACTGCCATTCCTTTCCTCCAATGTTGTTTTCATTTCTGTGATTAATAAGTTTATTATTGCTTGCATACTTTTCTTATCTATGGTTACTTCTGGCTGATTTGTAGTTTCTTCTGGGCTCTTGTCTTCATTCATTGGAGTAGTGGTTTTATTTGTTATTAATCTACCCATTTTTTTATTTATGTGTTTCTCTCTTTTTTATGCTCTGTTGTTCCTCAGTTGTTGTGTCTTGAGTACAAGTACCACTGTACTAAATACCTTTATGACAATTGCACTCACCAACCTCCGGAATTACAGTAGCAACTGAAGTAAGTATTGAAGTAGTTTAATCATTACCAGTTAGCCAAACAATTTCTCCAGTCCGTGAAAAAATAGTAACCAAATCCCAGTGAAGAAAGAGAAAAGAAAGAGAGGATAGCAAGAATAGACAGTTATGCAAATCTACTATCCACTGTATATTCTAGGGGCAACAAGAGGGGAAAGGGAACTAGAGCCGAGATACACACATAGAGAGTCCACTCTGAGTCAGATTTCTTCCCCAAAGTAATTCACTAATTCAGAAAGGCAAAGAAGAAAGAAGAAGTGTATGACAAGATTAAAAAAAAAAAAGAGAGAGAGAGAGAGACAAGAGAGAGAAAAGGGAGAAGATAAGAAAAAGAGCTGTAATTAAAGAGCAGTGCAAGGAACTTCCCAAATGTGTATCAGTGAATTCAAAAAAAACACCCTGTTTGGTGGTATTAGGTATCCTGCTAGGAGCTGGTCCCCAGGGATTACTTATGGGGGGGGGGGGCGGGAAGGATGTATACTTGAAAATTAAAAGGAAGAAAAAAGAATTTTTTCCCCTACTCTAATTCTTAACCCAAATTAAGTTATAGTCATCTCTTTGTCACCGCTATGACACCTTATTGGCTGGCCTGCTAAAGGCAGAAAATCCTATTATTTCCAGGGAGTGTGTTTGGAGCTCAGAGGCTAGCACCTTCTCTGTCCGCCATCTTCCGGGAAACCCCCCCCTCTAGACTTTTTTAAATGATTTCTCGAAAATGAAAACTAGCTCCAAGTCCTTTGATCCAATGAGAGCTATACTCAAGAAGTCTTTGGATCCGCCCTCAGGGTCGCGGTGGTCCCTGGAGACTCCCAAAAGAAAGCCCCCGAGCCAAAGTGCTCTCTCCGGGTCCTCTGCCCGCCGCCCAGCAGCGCTCTGCAACCGGCGGAGGAGCCGCCTTCCCGGCGGAGGACAATGCCCTGGTGCACTCGCCTTGCCTGGCGCCACCTGGGAAGTCTGAAGCCCTTATAGTCTGTGTCACCTTTACTCTAATTCTTAACCCAAATTAAATTATAATCACCTCTTTGGTGTCACCCCTTATTGACAGGCCTGCTAAAGGCAGAAAATCCTACCGTTTCCAGAAGATGTGATCAGAGAATATGCTGTTAGCAGCTTCTCAGTCCGCCATCTTCCCCTCACCCGCCGTAATTCTATTTTTCAATGATTCAGACTATGCATTCAGGTTTTTTATTTTTTTAAAAATTTTTTAAAATATTTATTTTATTTATTTATTCCCTTTTTGTTGCCCTTGTTGTTTTATTGTTGTAGTTATTATTGTTGTTGTTGGATAGGACAGAGAGAAACGGAGAGAGGAGGGGAAGACAGAGAGGGGGAGAGAAAAATAGACACCTGCAGAGCTGCTTCACCGCCTGTGAAGCGACTCCCCTGCAGGTGGGGAGCCGGGGGCTCGAACCGGGATCCTTATGCCGGTCCTTGTGCTTTGTGCCACCTGCGCTTAGCCCCCTGCACTACAGCCCGACTCCCTCAGCTTTTTCTTAACAGCATTTGATTGTCCATAAACTTAAGATTCTAAGTTGTCTTTGAGGATTATTTAAGTTTGTATTTGAAGAAAAGCTATCTTGTTGTTGTTTAAACAACATAAAGTTATAAATATTATACCTAAATTTTTTTAAAAATTAGGAGACTTAGAGCATGTATAAACAGAATTCCAGTTGCTCTAACTTTTAAAATATTTATTTCATAAAGATAAATATAAATTGAGAAAGAAAGTGGTGATAGAGAGAGAAAAAGACACCTGCCCCACTGCTTCCTCATGAGTAAAGCTTGCCCCTGCAGGTGAGGACTGGGGGCTTGAGCTAAAGTCTTGTACATGGGAACATGTGCATTCTACTAGATGTTCACCATCTACCTCCCCCATCTCCTTTTCTAACACAAACTTAAATGCTTATCTATTCTCCCTTTAGATTGTACCTTCTTATCTGGCCTTCTGTTGTGATTATTTTAATCATTTGTTCATTTTATAGATATGTGATGCATCTGATGAAATCATGTACTTGTCAGTAAAAATCATTTCATATTGTATCTCCACTTGAAACACTTTATTAGTTTTTTTTCTTGTTTTACATAAAAGAAAAAAAACATTTGGATGCAGTCTGCTAGGCATTTATATTATGATGCTTGATTTGGAGGAACATTCTCCAATAAATATTTGCAGATGCATACAAATATTTTCTTGAATTAAGTTATATGATAAAAATAGATTATTTGCCAAAAGAAGCTGAAACCATGCCAAGTACAATACATTTGCATTAATTTAAACTCAATGTATATTGCAACGCACACTGCATAATTTTTAAATTAACCTAAGGAGTGACAGTTTAATCTTTTGGATTAAAGTATAAATGTATCTTTTTTACTATAAATTATAGTAAATGAATAGAAAAATGATAAGTATGCAAAAAAATTGAGAGGCACAGAAAACACAGGGAAAATGTATAACAAGTTGGAAGCTGAAAATTTAAAAAAATGGATTAGTATACTCCAAGGACACTGATATGTAAATCTACAATGGATAAAACATGAGAAGCAAGTTGTCTCAGTCACAGATTCTTAGATACTAGAAAAACCTGATATGTAAAATCAGGGTTCAGAGTCAGGTTAAAATCAGAGAGGATAATCAAAAATTAATTGTGATGTAAACAATATTTCCGATGCACATCGATTAGCATATTTGTAAGCTTAAGCTATCAGACTCATATTTACTGTAAACAAAATAATAATCTTGGAGGGAAGGCGGTGGCACACCCAGTTAAGGCATATATCACCAAGTGCCAAGGAACCAAGTTAGAGCCCTTGCTCCCCACCTGCAGGGGCTCCACTTCAGGAATGGTGAAACACATCTGCAGGTGTCTTTCTCTCCTTCTTTCTATTTACCCATTCTCTCTCAATTTCTCTCTGTCTTACATAATATAATAATAAAAAGGTTAAAACAATTATATTGAAAAAAACAAATTAAATTTAACAATTAAAATGAATGGCACTATATCAATTATATTGTATCAGTTATATTACATCAATTATTATATCAATTATATTGAAGGAATTATAATGAAGGAAGAATAGTGAAGATTGCTCCTATAAAAAGAATTCTTTCTTCCTTGCTAATCATTTACCAACTACCTACTGTATGTCAGATACTATTATAGCCATTGATAGCACAGATGTCAATAAATAAATAGTCCTGTCCTCAAAGAACATATATTTTATATTTACTATTTATTTATTTACTTCTTTATTTATTGCTACTAGGGTTATCAGTGGGATTCCAAGCCTATGCTTTTTATCTACCCCTGAGAGACTTTCTTGAAGATAAAGGAAAAAACAGAGAGAAACACCACAGCACTTATGCAGATTCCTATGTTGTATGGTGTTCCAAGGAAGTGGCTAGGAGTATGAAGCAGGGTTCTTGTACATGGAAAAATGTGCCCTTTACCAGTTGAGCTTCCTTCTAGCCCCAAGAACACACACACAGCTTAATGTAGGAAACACATAAAGACGTTCAGAAATAAAAGTTAAAATACAGATGGTAAGCTGGTGAGCAATAAGGATATAAGCTAGAATAATTTTCTCATTATTACTTGTTCATACTCATTTTATGAATAAGTGATTATAATACTATATAACAAATGTAGTAATATATAAACAATTCTATATCGGGTCGACAAACATTGATTATATAGATATATACCCAGTAGTGACAAAAGTGAAATGGTATTCTTCTACATTGTTGATGAAGATATTTATTAATGATTATTTTCTTTTAAATTTCTTTATTGGGAGATTAATGATTTACATTTGACAGTAAATACAATAGTTTATACATGCATAACATTTCTTAGTTTTCCACATAACAATACAACCCCCACTAGGTCCTCTGTCATCCTTTTTGGACCTGTACTCTCTCCCACCCCCCACCCCAGAGTCTTTTACTTTGATGTAATACATCACCTCCAGTTCAGGTTCTACTTGTGTTTTCTTTTTTGATCTTCTGCCTGAGAGTGAGATCATCCCATATTCATCCTTCTCTTTCTGTATAAGCACCACGTGCTAACCGATTGTGCCACTGGAGCTCCCATCCTCTGCTTCTAATTTATTTCACTAAACATGATATCTTCAAGCTTCATCCAAGATGGGCTGAAAACAGTGAAATCACCATTTTTATTTTATTTTCTTTTTATTTTTTTATTTTTATTTAAGAAAGGATTAATTAACAAAACCATAGGGTAGGAGGCACCATTTTTAATAGCTGAGTAGTATTCCATTGTGCATACAGACCACAACTTGCTCAGCCACTCATATTTTGGTAATACATGTCAGTGGTGTGGCAACAGACAATGTGACAAAAGATGAAAGATGACATTGTAATGGTTATGCAGAGACTCTCATGCCTGAGGTACCAATGGTCCCAGGTTCAGTGCCCTGCACCATCATAAGCCAGGGCTGAGCTATGCTCTGGTAGACAAACAGACAAGTGGAGTTAGAGAGAGATACCCCCACTGCTGTGTAGCTTCTCCCATGCAGGTAGGGACTAGGGGGTTGAACTCTGGTCCTTGGGGATAATGCATGCCCTCAGCCTGTACACCACCACCCACTCCCCTTATATCAAGTTAATAAACATATATATATATGGGCCGGGCAAGGGCACACCAGTTAAGCACATAAAGTACTAAGTGCAAGTGCCCATGCAAGGATCTGGGTTCAAGCCCCAGTCTCCTCACCAGCAAGGGAGATGCTTCACAAGCTGCCAGTGTCTTTCTCTTTTCCCCTACCTCTCCTACCTCTCAATCTCTCTCTATTCTATCCAATAAAATGAAAAAAACTGCCACCAGGAGCTGGGGATTCATAGTGTTATCACCAAGCCCCAGTGATAACATACCATTACCATCCAATTTGAACAGTTAATGAAAAAACTACATTACTTTAAGCCATTGTGTTACTTTTCTGTGCCTATTCTTATGGGATTCTTTGTCTGTATCTGTCTTGTGTTATAATTACAGGTGGTCCTCCTAAAAGTGTTTTGAATAAAAGTAACACTAACTTGTTCATCCTTTTTTTTTTTTTTACAAAGAAGTTCATCTTTCATAAAGCATCTTATCATTTTTAAAATTGATGTTTCCATGGTAACTCTCCAGTAGACACATGGGCCAATATGAGAAAAAAGATTACTAATTAAAAAAGAGAAAGGAAACATAATATACCCAAGACACCTAGCTCATTTTTGGAGACAACTGTCTCAGTCATCTAGTCAATAAGAAAAAAAAAATGGGTGGCTTAAGAGCGAATGCCTTTTATTTCAAGAGAACTTTAGTTCAGATAAAAGATTAAAGAACATCACTGACAAAGAATTGGAGATGTATAAATGTGCAGTGTTAAGTATTGCTATATTTAACAGTTGCTGGGATTAAAAGACTAAATTTCACAAGGTTACAACTTTACAGAGCACATTGTTAAGCCTTTTAAAGGCTTAAAGTCCCAACAAAAATAGGTAGAACCAAAGTACACACACACAAAAAAAAAAGAAAGAAAAAAGAAAGAGAGAGAAAGAAAGAAAGAAAGGAAGGAAGAAAAAGAAAGCTCTCCAATTTTCACCTATGGTTAAGCAAAGAATAAAATAGTCTTCAATTAATGCAAGTGATATGTGGGGGAAGGTTCTAGGAGCTGTTTTTAACTTAAAAAAATGTAAGTCAGGGGAGTTGGGCAGTAGCGCAGCGGTTAAGCCCACTTGGTGCAAAGTGCAAGGACCAGAGTAAGGATCCCGGTTCGAGTCCCCGGCTCCCCACCTGCAGGGGAGTCGCTTCACAGGCGGTGAAGCAGGTCTGCAGGTGTCTGTCATTCTGTCCCCCTCTCTGTCTTCCCCTCCTCTCTCCATTTCTCTCTGTCCTATCCAACAACGACATCAATAGCAACAGCAACAATAAAAACAACAAGGGTAACAAAAGGGAAAATAAATAATTATAATTAAAAAATGTAAGTCAGTATAAGTGGTTGTTGAAGAAAAATTCATACTTAGATATTTTTGTTCCTAATGCTATTGCTTGGGATGCATAGTAGGCATGTGCTAACTATTAAAGTATTATTAAGAGTTGGAGAGATGGTATAATGTCATGTTAGTCCACTTTACAAATTATGAAATGGATGAAATTTTTGTATCATAATATCAAAAGTAATAAGGGGACAAGAAGAATAGAGGCATACAAGTCTCTACACTTGCAGTAACATTATTGTTTATGTACACATATATTAAAAATAATGACATAAACCCAGAACTTATGAATGCTATAGCAAAACTACAGCACACAAGGTTAATGATCATTCATTGTTCTAAGTACCATAAATTAAAAGAATGGAATTAGAAATAAAAAATATAATACCATTTATGTTTATATTTTAAAAGTTAAATACTTAAGTATAAATTTAACAGAATACATACACATGAAAAGCTACAAAAATCTAAATTAAGTCAGAGAAAATCTAAGTAAATGGAAGGATATTTCATAATGTTTTGAAGTCTTTTAGATTCAGTGTTGTAAACATATGACTCATTATTATCATAATAGCCAATAAAAATCTTAGTGATTTATTTCATAGATATGAAAATTAAACTGAAGTTTATGTAGAGGAGCAAGCTGCCCTGAATATTCTGCATATTTTGAAGAGCAGTTAAAGGGCTGATCCACCTTGCTTCAGAACTAATTATATACTAGTTATAGTGAGCAGGTTAGCATCATACTAACACACACATACAAAGAATGAAAGAAAAGAAAAGGAAATATAGATCAATTAAGCAGCATAGATAGCAGGAATAGCCCACTAATAGAGTCAACTAATCTTTGAAAAAGGATCAGAGACAATACAATGAAACAAAATATTTTCTTAGGTGATGGAGAAAAAGGAAGCTCTAAGACCCCACACAGACTGGCCTTATTGGAATTAGTCTCCTGAACTTAAGGAATTTTCCAACCTGACAAGCAGGTCCGCCTCTTTGGAAACCTCTGGGTTCCAGAGATAAGACAAAAAAGACATGTGGACCTGACCTGATGTAACCCACCCCCGGCCTTTTTTTTTTTTTCTAACTGAAAAAAACTTCCACAACTCAGACCCCCTTACAAATTTAAAATTCAAAATTCCCACCTTTAGTCCTACCCAGCCTTGAGGAAGATAAAGGTCCTTGAGCAATTTTACTTGGGGTTCAGTACTCTGAGCTTTAGCTCAAATGGGCCCACTAGCTGTAATAAACATGATTCTCCCAAATACTTCTGAGTGACGCTTGGTTATTTGCTGTTCTGTCTGCTGTAACACTGCTGTAATGGAAAGACTGGATATGCATACACAAAAAAAAGGTAGTTAGACCTTATATCCCTCACAAAAATTAATACACAATAAACATAGACCTGAATGAAAAAGACAACACTCCAAAACTCCCAGCAGATTAACAGAAGAGAAAAACCAAGATGACTGGTCACGGTGGTAGTCTCTCAGATACAACCCCAAAGGGGTTAAAAAACCCATGAAAGAAATAATTGAAAACTTGGACTTCACTAAAAAAAATTAAAATTCACTAAAAAATTAAAAAATTTAAAATTTAACTTCATTAAAAAATTAGACTTCACTAAAAAATGATAAATTGTTCATGAGAATAAAAAGACAATGTAAAGACTGTTCAAAACATATTTGTAAAAGCTATGGATTTGTAGAAGATACATCTATTAAAAATACACAGAGAGGTCCAGGTGGTGGTTCACTGTTGAGTGGCTCTGTGGAGTGACTCAGGTTCAAGCTCCCGACCTCCAATTTCAGGGGGACAGCTTCAGGATTGATGAAGCAGGTCTCTTGGTCTCTCTCATTTCCAGGGTTTTTCCTGGTGCTTAGTGCCACCACTATGAATCTGCTGCTCCTAGAGGCCATTTTTTAATTTTTTTCATTCTGTTAGATAAGATTGAGAGAGGAGAGGAGAGGAGAGGAGAGGAGAGAGAGAGAGAGAGAGAGAGAGAGAGAGAGAGAGAGAGAGACCTACATACATGCTTCACTGCTTGTGAAGTGACACCCCTGCAGTGGGGAGCTGGGGGCTCCAACTATCCTTGAATGTTTCATACTATATGCGATTAACCAGTGCAGCACTGCCTGACCCCCTCTCTTTCTTCTTCTCTATCTCCCACTTCCCTCTCAATGTTTCTCTGTCTCTATCCAATTAAATATTAAATACATATATGTGAACATATATATTCAACACACACACACACATATATATGTACAAAGAACACTTAAATCTGAAAAACAAAAAAAAATGAGAAACCCAATTAAAAGATGGGCCAGATAGGCTTATACCTACTGGGATGCAGAAGTTCCATAGGCTCCTGCACTGAATATGGGCTCCAGATCAAATCCATGGGGTTTATAGTTAAAGATAAGTACATACTTTTCCCATATTTGGGAGCTACTCTCTTCTCTGATACAGTTTTCTAGTCCTATTTCCAACTCTGACACCATTTCCCCACACAATATGCCTTTAGCCCACCTGCCTGTTAGCTACTGGGCTCAGGCAAAAGTAGTAAAGTCATGGGCCCCTTGGAATATATCTAAAATAAACTTCCTGGCTTTTTTGAAAATGGAGACCCCAAATCTCATCTGCTATATTTTTTACCTTTAGGTTCTTGATTATTAAACAATTTGTTTTACTTTATATCTTAATGCTTTTCAGCCACCAAGTTGCTGATGCTGCCATGACACCAACCTAACATCCCTAGGCAGACACCTCACCAATGTGTCCTGGAACCCTTCCTCTCCAGAGACCTGGCCCACTAGGGAAAGACAGAAACAGGCTGAGAGTACGAGTACAGATCAACCTGCCAATGCCCATGTTCAGCGGGAAAGCAATTACAGAAGCCAAACCTTCCACCTTCAATAACCCACCCCATAATGATCCTGGGTCTGTACTCCAGAGGGATAAAGAATAGGAAAGCTTCCAGTGGAGTGGATGGGATGCAGAACTCTGACAGTGGGAATTATGTGTAATTGTACCCCTATTTTCCTATGAACTTGTCAATCATTATTAAAGAATAATAATATTAAAAATAAAAATAGGCCAGCTATGCTAACAATAAACTCACCAGAGCAGATAAACAGATTTCAAATAGGTTGACTGGCATATACTTCGGATCCTATGTCATCAAGGATGTGCAAATTAAGACAACAGTAAGACACTACTACACACTCATTAGCACAGTCAAAATATTGTAACTGACAACATTGAAAGTTGACAAGGATGTGTGACAATGCAAATTTTCATACACTGCTACAAAGGAAAACTGGTAATCAATTTTGAAAGAAATTTTTATGATTTCTCACAAAACTATATTCTTCCTACACAATCTAGCAGTCATACTATTTGACATTTCCTCAATGAAGCTGAAATATGATGTCTACATAAAATAGTTCATGGGGTCAGGCAGTGGCACACACTACAATGCACAGGGACCCAGTTTCAAGCCCCTGGTCCCTACCTGCAGGTGGAAGGCCTCACGAGTGGTGGGGCTACAGGTATCTCTCCATCTCTTTTCCTCTCTATCCCCCCTCTCCTCTCAACATCTCTCTATCTCTACCCAATAACAAAAAATAAATAAAATTTTAAAAAACTAGCTCACACACATTTTATAGTAACTTTGTTTATAACCTAAAAAACCAATATGTCCTTAAGTGAGTGATTAGATAAATGAAGTGAAACACAGACATTAGAATAATAATGTTCACTGTTCAAAAGACATTCATCAATACATAACAGGCAAAAATGAGGTATTGGGGAGTAGGTGGCAGAAACAGACAGCTGATGAGCAGCTATCTGAATCAGTATCTTTCCCCACAACCAGCCAGTTCTCTCAGGGAACCATGAAAGAAGGCTTGTTCTTGCTGGTTAATACCAAGGATGGGCCAAAGACGTTGGAAGGAGTGGATTTTAACTAAAGTCTGATTATCAGTTAATAAGCATTCTATCCCAGTCAGTTTGGCTAATCTTCAGTGAAACAAAGACTGGGAAGTTGGTGGGTCAGTGCCTGGTGTTGTTATGAGAGAAGTTGAAGGGAAGGTGAGTCTTCTCTGAGTCCTCAGAGTAGGGTTTTCTTGGTTTTGGTTTTTGCCGGAAGGTGTCTTATAATGGTTAGCACATTTCATGATGCATTTGTTCACACCTACAGAGTGTAAAGCTTCAGAGTAAAGGCCAAGGTAAACTCTCTACTCTAGGTGAGTGTGCTTAGTCAGTGGAAGCTCATCAGAGCAAGTATTGTCTCTGATGAATGGTGTTGATTCTGCAAAAACGCTTGGAGTGTAGGAGTTGGAAGAATCAAAGGTATCACTGTAACTTTCTCTCATTTTTTTGAATATTGGTTTATTTAAAAATACTTATTTATCAATGAAAAGGTGGAACAAGTATCACTCTGGCATATGGACTGTTGAGGATCAAGCATGGGACCCTCACGCTTGAGGGTCCAACACTGTGCCACCTGGAAGGTGCTCTGGAAGAGCTTTTTTAAATTATGAGAGTGAAAGGAGAGAGAGAGAGAGAGAGAGAGAGAGAGAGAGAGAGAGAGGGAGAGAGAAGACAAAATAAACAAACAAACAAAAACTGAACAAACAAAAACACTGCTGAGAGAGCACCTGGACACTGACACTGCCCCACCATATAAGGTGCAAGGATAGAACCTCAGGTCTACGTACGAAGAGGAATGCACTCAATACTAAGCCACCACCCTAGCTATATAATTTCCTCTCAACCATCCTGTGAATTTAATATTGCTCTAAAAATAAAAGTAGTGAGTCCCCACACCTATGGACATCTAATCAGACTATTAAATGGGGAAAGCAGAGTCTCTTCAATAAATGGTGTTGGAAACAATGGGTTGAAATATGCAGAAGATTGAAACTGAACCACTGTATTTCACCAAATACAAAAGTAAATTCCAAGTGGATCAAGGACTTGGATGTTAGACCACAAACTATCAGATACTTAGAAGAACATATTGGCAGAACTCTTTTCCGCATAAATTTTAAAGACATCTGTAATGAAACGAATCCAATTACAAAGAAGACTACAGCAAGTATAAACCTATGGGACTACATCAAATTAAAAAGCTTCTTCATAGCAAAAGAAACCACTACCCAAACCAAGAGACCCCTCACAGAATGGGAGAAAATCTTTACAAGAGTTTAATAACCAACATATATAAACAGCTTGCCAAACTCAACAAGACAACAAATAACACTATCCAAAAATGGGGGGAGGACATGGACAGAATATTCACCACAGAAGAGATCCAAAAGGCCAAGAAACAATGCTCCAAGGCTCTGATTGTCAGAGAAATGCAAATAAAGACAACAACGAGATACCACTTCACTCCTGTGAGAATGTCATACATTCTTGTTCTTCTTGTAGCGTTTGCCCTTCTTCTATAGCCAGTCAACAGCGTCAGGTTGAGCCTGATGTAAAGTTTCGAGACCTCCTTTGAATCTGGAGAGGTGGCAGTCGTTGACTCTGTGGGTCATAGTCTGTCTGTAGCCACAGGGGCAGTTTAGGTCATCTCTGGATCCCCAGCAATGGAACATAGCGGCGCACCGGCCATGGCCTGTTCGATAGCAATTGAGGAGGGCCCAATCATAACGTGCTAGGTCAAAGCTGGGTTGACGCTTGCAGGGGTCTGTGATGAGGTGTTTGTTCTTGACCTCAGCTGACTGCCAACTCTGTTTTCAAGAGTCTGGAACAGAGAAGTTCAGTGTAGGCGTAGGGGACCAGATTGGGTGACAAGACATCAAGTGTTGGACAGGGTGGGCGAAGATATCCGCATATATTGGCAGGTCCGGTCGAGCGTAGATGTGGGAAATGAACTTAGATGATGCCGCATCCCGACGAATATCTGGCAGGGTGATGTTGCTAAGAACTGGCAGCCATGGAACCGGGGTGGAACGGATGGTTCCAGAAATTATCCTCATGGAGGAATATAATTTGGAATCGACCAAGTGGGCATGGGGGCTACGGAACCATACTGGGGCACAGTATTCTGCAGTGGAATAGCATAATGCCAGAGAGGATGATCGTAGTGTGGAAGCACTCGTGCCCCATGAGGAGCTGGCCAGTCTTGCAATGATGTTATTCCTCGCGCCCACCTTTGCTGCAGTTTTTATGAGACATTTGTGAAAGGACAGACTGCGATAGAGAGTAATGCCAAGATATACTGGCTGGGCTTCATGCCGGATTCTCTTATCACCAAGCTGCACATTAAGCTCACGCGAGGCCGAGGCATGGTGTAGATGGAAAACAGATGATACCGTTTCTGCAGTGCTAGGAATTAGTCGCCATTTTTTACAGTAATCAGATATCAGAGACATGTCTTTCGTGAGTGTTTCCTCAAGGATGTCGAACTTGGATGCCTGGGTTGCACAGCAGATGTCATCGGTGTAGATGAACTTCCTTGAAGAAGTTTCTGGGAGGTCACTGATGTAAATATTAAATAGCGTAGGAGCCAGAACAGAGCCCTGGGGGAGGCCACTTGAGACAGGTCTCCATCTGCTAGACTTGTCACCCAGGTGCACCCGGAATCTTCTGTTTTGGAGAAGAAACGATATAGTGTTGGCCACCCATGGAGGCAGGCATCTTGAGATCTTGACTAGGAGACCACGGTGCCAGACCGTGTCATAGGCTACTATGAGATCAACAAAGACAGCACCCATCTTTAAATTCTTCTGGAATCCATTTTCAATGTAAGTTGAGAGGGCCAGGGCTTGTTTGCAGGTAGATCTTCCTGGGTGGAAACCAGCTTGGGTGGGTGATAGGAATTTCTCTGTATGATGAGGAATATGTGACAGAAGCAGCCTCTCAAGGAGTTTGTAACACATGGAGAGGAGAGAAATTGGTCTATAGCTGGCGGCGGCCAGTGTAGGGTCTTTCTTTGGTTTCAAAATCGCTATAATCTTCGCACAACGCCAAACTTTGGGCATAGACTCAGATTCCAAGAAGTGGGACAGGAATGAAGCGAGCCACTTCTTTGCCGTGGGACCCAGGTTAAGAATGAGTTCTGGGGTGATGTTATCATAGCCAGCAGCTGTTCCCGGTTTAACCCTCTTCAAAGCGTCTTCCAATTCAGACAGTGTAAAGGGAGAGAGTTTTGGAGATGGACAAGATAACCGGAAGTGGGATGACCACTCGTGGGAAATTTCTCTTTTCCAGACTGGGTCGATCTTAGTACGTCCAACTTGAGTTAGGTGACTGGCCACTGAGTTTGGAGATACAGGAGGATGGGAGACGGGAGGGGGTTGGCTACTGGCACCCAGTCTGTGAAGAAGCTTCCAGGCCTTCCTACTTGAGTGGGTGAAGTTCAGACTTTCTGTGAGTTGTTGCCAGCAGGCTTGGCGTGCTGCATCCAGGGAGGCAATGAGATGGTCAGCCACATCTGGGTCGCCTGACTCATCATACTGCTTTAGTAGTTGCTCACATTCAGCATCAAGACAAGGCGTATAGTTAGCACGTCTCCCAGGAGGAATGGCTTGGGAAGCTGCTTTGAAGATGGCTTGGTGGAAGCGCCTGTAGGAATCTTCAGAGGGGATAGAGTTAATTGGAATTGCAGGAATAGATTTGTTGGTAAGATCACTGAACAGACGCCAGTTTGCTTTCCGAAAGTTCCATCTTAGTTTCTTCTAGCACAGAATCAGTGGGAGCTGGAGACCAATGTGGATGATAGCTGGGTGGTGATGACTGTGTGGGATGATCTTGAGAACTTGTCTTGTAGCGGGAAAGGCTTGGCCGTTGACTGTGCTAATCCAGCACAGGTTGGGTGACGAGTCTTTATTCCATCTAGCACTGTGAAAAGAGCCTGGCTGTTTGGGATTGTATAATAGTGAGAGGTCATTCGCTGAAGCCCAGTCAGCTAAGATAGAGCCGTCAGCACGAGTGGAGGAATATCTCCAGTCTTGGTGATGACTATTAAAGTCTCCAACGTAAACGGCTGGGTGATTCGGGCTAGGCAGGACCTCATTATCCCATGAGGCATTGGGAGGCTTATATACGTTGACGAGCTGAATAGTTCCAATAGTAATGGAGTCCTAGAAGGTCGAAGAGGCTGTATGGTAAACGTCCGCAAGACACGATTTGGCGTAGATGGCTCTGCTGTGTTTAGGATGGAGATTATAGCATATTAAATCGAATCCACTGATGGTGAATCGAGCAGCTTCATCGACTGCTATATGTGTTTCTTGTAGGCAGATAACATCTGCCTGATGCTGTATCGCCAATTGACCAATAAGAACGCGTTTGGCAAAGGACAGCCCCTCAACATTAAGTTGGAGGACTCGAAGAGCAGGACCAACAGCTTGAAAGCTGTCAGGAGCTGCTTGTTGCTGGCTTTGAAAGTGACTGGGATCCATGTGGATTCAGTCGGCTAGGAAGGATCGTCAGTTTCCCCAATGAATGGGTACTCATGAGATGCACCACTGGAAGGTCGATCCAATGCACCCCATACATCAGAAATGGTAACAGCAGCAAATGCTGGAGAGGGTGTAGGGTCAAAGGAACCCTCCTGTACTGCTGGTGGGAATGTCAATTGGTCCAACCTCTGTGGAGAACAGTCTGGAGAACTCTCAGAAGGCTAGAAATGGACCCTATGATCCTGCAATTCCTCTCCTGGGGATATATCCTAAGGAACCCAACACATCCATCCAAAAAGATCTGTGTACACATATGTTCTTGGCAGTACAATTTGTAATAGCCAAAACCTGGAAGCAACCCAGGTGTCCAACAACAGATGAGTGGCTGAGCAAGTTGTGATATATATACACAATGGAATACTACTCAGCTGTAAAAAATGATGACTTCACTGTTTTCAGCCAATCTTTGATGGACCTGGAAAAAATCATGTTGAGTGAAATAAGTCAGAAACAGAAGTATGAATATGGGATGATCTCACTCTCAGGCCGAAGTTGAAAAACAAGATCAGAAAAGAAAATACAAGTAGAACCTTAAATGGAATTGGCATATCACACCAAAGTAAAAGATTCTGGGGTGGGTGGGTGGGGAAAATACAGGTCCAAGAAGGATTCAGAGGACCTAGTGGGGGTTGTATTGTTATATGGGAAACTGGGGAATGTTATGCATGTACAAACCATTGTACTTACTGTTGAATGTAAAACATTAATTCCCCAATAAAGAAAAATAAATAAATAAAAAAGTAGGGTTCAGGTGGTGGCACACCTGGTTGAGTGACATCTTACAGTGTGAAAGGACCCAGGTTCTAGACCCTGGCCCTCACCTGCAAGGGGAAAGCTTTGCATGTGGTGGAGCATGGCTGCAGGTGTCTCTCTGTCTCCTCCTTCCTACTCAATTTCTAGCTGTTTCTATCCAATAAATAAAGAGAATTAAAAAATGACTTAAAAATTAAAAAAATAAAAATAAAAGTAGGTAAACATGTTAATTATCTAAAGTTGGCTGATAATATTGTTTGGTTTTTCCACAGTATTTATTTTTCTCCGTTAAATTAAGACTTCATTTTTAGAGCAGTTTCAAGCTCCCAGCAAAATTACAGTGATGGTACAGAGAGATTCCACATGTCATATCTCCTCTGTCACTCATCCACTGTCAGAATCCCCATGAGAGTGGTGCCTTTAAGAATGTCTTTATTTCCTCATCTTACCATGCATAAGAACCTGGGTTCCAGAACTGTATCTGCAGGGGGAAGTTTCACAAGCTACGACACAGTGCTTCTGGTTTCTCTCTGTCTCTCTACCTCTTTGTTTCTCATTCCTCTCTTAATTTCTCTCTATAAAATGAAAAGAAAGGAAATAAATGATGGATGCTTGTCCAGAGTATTTTATTTATTGTGCAGACATTGAGGCTTGGCAATAGCTCTAGTGATAAAAAAGAAAGAAAAAAAGACAGGAAGGAAGGAAGAAAGAAATAAAGAAAAAGGATGTTTTATTTCTTTTTTATTTCCAATTTTTTTTATCTACAAAAAGGAAACATTGACAAAACCATAGGATAAGAGGAGTACAACTTTGCACAATTCCCATCACCAGACCTCTGTATCCCATCCCCTCCTCTGATAGCTTTCCTACTCTTTAACCCTCTGGGAGTATGGACCCAAGATCATTGTGGGATGGAGAAGGTTGAAGGTCTGGCTTCTGTAATTGCTTCCTAATTGCTTCCCTGCTGAACATGGGCATTGACAGGTCAATCCATACTCCCAGCCTGTCTCTCTCTTTCCCTAGCAGGGAAGGGCTCTGGGGAAGCAGACCTCCAAGGCACATTCGTGCGGATGTCTGTCCAGGGAAATCTGGTCAAATCCTGCTAGCATCTGGAATCTGGTGGCTGAAAAGAGATTTAACATGCAAAGCCAAATAATTGTTGACCAGTCATCGACCTAAAGGCTGTAACAGTGCAGATGAAGTGTTTGGGGGGGGGGGGTCCTCCATTTTGTAGATAACTAGTAGGCATATTTTAGTTATATTTCAAAGGGCTTGTAGCTATATTAGTGTTTTTTTTTCTTTTGCCTGGGCCTGAAATCTGATATGCAGGTGGATCCTAATTATTGTCTGGGGAGATGATATCATGATTGGGAAAAGGACCAGAAAGCTGGATCAGGGAAGAGAGTAGCTCCCTAATATGGGAAAGGTGAATAAATATTGTTGGCTGTAAAACCCCGCTGATTTGATGTGGTCTGGGGCCCATATTCAGCTTAGGAGCTTGTGTGACCTCTGCATCCCTCTAGATCTGAGCTCACATTCTGTGGTCATGAGTAGGAACATTCCATGCTGTCCCTGTATCAACCCTTCTTTGTCAGGTATAGCATAGAGTATGTTGTTCATCCCCCCTTCGGAGGATGGAACATTATCTACAATTGTTAATCCAAGTTGAGGCCAAGGTCCTATGGGGCCCACAAAGGGGTCCATTTTGTTGTTCCTGATAGAGGTGACTGGTAACAATGGAGAGAGGGAATTTTTAGAGTTCTAGCCCCATCAAGTCTGTTTGGGAATTTCAGGACTCCACGATTAGGGCCCCAGCTGGTGGAATGGCCTGATAGTGACTGAAGAGTCATCGTTAAAGTATGCCAGTCTTTTGCCCCTATTCAGCTTTTGCAGTCCTTGCTTTGATAAGGTTAGCTTTGGAGTGAATGAGAAAACTGTAATAGGAAGTAGATGAGGAGGGTATCTAAGTCTAAGTGGACACTATTTCATTATGAACTTGACACAGACTCACTAAAGACTATTGTGTAGTTTTGCTTTCAGGTATATATTTTGCCCTAACTTATAGATACATGTGAACATATGCTCTATTTTATGGGACCTGGTCTATATCTAGGTTTTGGGATTTTGTTAGGAAGTGAACCTCCTGGAATGGAATTAGAGAATACCATGAAAGTAAAGGCCTCATCCGAGTGATGAGGGTGAAGGGTTGGCATTCCATGCCTGATATCTGTGTACACAGTCTGATGTGAAGCATGCTGAGATAGTACTCAGTGCATTGATTAGGTTGGAATTGGTGGGTGCAATATCATTTGATATGACTTGAGAGAAGCATGCAGGGAAGTGAGCCCCAGCCAAGAAGTTCCAGGATTGGGAGAAACATAGACTCTACAGTGGAAGCAGGAGATTAGGATGTTTTATTTCACCATCACATTTGAAGGATAATTTCACAGGATAGAGATTACTAAAGTAGTAAGATTTTCTTTTTTTTTTTTAACTCTAACACTAAACATATCGAAGAAATCTTGGTTCTACAGTGTCTCCACCTCTTTCTCTGTCTCTGTCTCATTTTCTTCTGTTTGAACATTTCAGTTTGGGGGACTGGGTGGTGAAGCACCTGGCTGAGCGCACATGTTATAATGCTTAAGGGCTAGCGTTCAAGGCCCTAGGCTCCACCTGAAGAGGGAAAGTTTTGCGAGTGGAGAAGCAGTGCTGCAGCTATCTCTATGCCTCCCTTTATCTATCTATCTACCCCCTTTTTTTCTTAATTTCTGGCTGTCTCTACCCAATAAATAAAAATAAGAAAATAAAAAAAAATCTTTTGGAATAGTGAGAGCTCAAAGAGGAAAAATGGTAAAAAAAAAAAAAAAAAAAAAAAAAAAAGGAAAAGTAGAACTCTCTTGCTGTAAAGGTAACAGGAAGAGTGTTTTGTTTCTCTGGTTACTAAATGTTTGAATTTATTTTAGAGATGAAATTTGTAAATTTTTGTCATGTATCCTCTTTCTGTATTTATTTATTTTATTTTTATTTATAATTCTATTTTCCACTAGGGTAATCACTGGACCTCAATGCTTGCATGACTCCACTGATTTGGGAGGCTTACCTCTTCCCCTTTTCTTTCTTTTTATAGAGGGTTAGAGATAGAAAAGAGAGTAGGGAAGAGAGAGGCAGAAAGAAAGAGAAACACTTACAACATTGCTTCTTCACTCCTGCAACTTCCTTCCTGTAGGTAGTGACCAGCTGCCTTGAACCCAGACCTTTGCACATGGTAATGTGTGTGCTCTACCAGATAAGCTACCACCAGGCCACCCAATTTTTACAAATATGATTTCCCATAATTTCTTTCTTTAAAAAATTATTATCTTGATTTATTGGCTAAAAACAGCCAGAAATTGAGAGGAAGGGAGGAGATAAAGAGGGAGAGAAAGAGAGAGACACCTGCAGCCCTGCTTCACCACTCACAAAGCTTTCCCCCTGCAGGTGGGGGCTGAGGGTCCAAAACCAGGTCTTTGCACATTGTAACATGTGCACTCAACCAGGTGCACCACCACCTGGCCCCCTGTAATTTCTATTTAGCGACAATGACAAGAGATCTATGGATTTTATTGTTTGTAAGCTTGCATGCAATTTGAAGACTGTGGTTCTGTCACTTTCAAGCACAGCAAGGCATAAATGAAGTGTTAAATATTTATAAAACCTTGTCTGTTTGTGGTGGGAGGAAGGCATGAATATATGTGTGGAGGGTAACTTACAGTTTTAAGTTCCCCCACACCACCATAAGCCAGAGCTGAGCAGTGCTCTGCTAAAGAAGGAAAGAAAGAAAGAAAGGAAGGAAGAAAGAAAGAAAGAAAGAAAGAAAGAAAGAAAGAAAGAAAGAAAGAGAGAAAGAAAGGGAGAAAGGAAGAAAGAAAGAAAGAAAGAAAGAGAGAAAGAAAGGAAGGAAGGAAGAAAGAAAGAAAGAAAGAAAGAAAGAAAGAAAGAAAGAAAGAAAGAAAGAAAGATTTCTGTTTCTGTTCAAGGGGGTGAGTGGTGGCCCATTTGGTTGAAAACACATGTTATAATGTACAAGGACCTAGGTTCAAGCCCTGGGGCCCCACCTGCAGGGAAAAGCTTTTGGAGTGGTGAAACAGGTCTGCAAGTGTCTCTCTGTCTCTCTTCCTCTCTATCTCCCCTTTTCCTCTCAATTTCTAGCTATATCTATCCAATAAATAAATAAAGATAATAAAGATAATAAAAATATTTAAAATATCTTGAAGATATTGATATATTTCTCTGCTGGAAATCGGCCAGCAAAAGAACCTTTTCAAACTTGGATTTGGACTTCTATTTTTTTTAAACTCATTTTTGTGGAATTTAATTCTTTTTTAAAATTTCTTTATTGGGTAATTAATGTTTTACATTTGACAGTAAATACAATAGTTTGTACATGCATAGCATAACACTTCCTATTTTGGACTTCTATTTTTCCCCACTTTAATGGTTTGCAGTCCAGTTGATACATTGGTACAACTTCTCGCCTCACAACAATACCTGCTTACAAATCCAAAATGGCACATGCTGAGGAATTCTGCTGTCAATATTTTGTGTGGGAACAGCAGAGATTTGATCTGAAAGTTAATGAAAGTTTAAAGGCATGAGAATCTCTTTGCATAACCATTATGCTATCTACACCCACCCATCTTTATGATATTTAAAGTTTGGGTTTGAAATATTTCATTCTACACCTTATTGATTTACCAGCTTTGAATTTCTAAAAATAAGTTAAAGTATCATCAATGCTCTATGTGAGTCGTACCTATAGTTCATTGTTTCGTACATTTCAACGTGATCATGCTTTAAGTTACACTTTGTGTGATAAATGTTTTACTATGTCAGTAAATTGTTGCATGAGTATGATGGGATGAAGGATAAAATGTGGCAACGTTCACTGAACAGTGACACACATGAGGCCAGGAGGTGGCACACCTGGTGTTGGAGTAGTGCTGCTGGTGTCTCTCCTCTCTGTCTCTTTATCATTTTCTATTTCTCTCTGTTTTCCACCTTCTATCAAACAGAAAGAAAATTGTATTTGAAAAAAATGGCTACAAGGAGAGGTGGAGTTTGACAGGGATTGAGTCCCAGCAATAACTTTTCTAGCAAAAATAATAATTATATATATGTATATTAGGCAGAATTAAAATCCAGGTGATGCCTAGAAAAAAAAGAATTCTATCTAAAATGAAGGACGGTTTTACTAAAATAATAATAATAACTAAAAATTTCATATCTAGATGTCCTAACTCTAAGCATATCAGGATGTGACTACATTTAGAGAGAGAATTTGGACTGTATTTGGAGAGTGATCAAGTTTAATTGATTCTATTAGCCTGCATCTTAATAACTATTATCCTTAAGGGAAGAGGCAAATAATAAACACAAAGAACCATCAGGAATACACAAGAACAAAGAAAAGATGGTGTGAAAATTTAGGAGTAAGCTGAGGAGTAAATGGCTACCAGTAAACTAAGAAAAGGCCCTGTTTAAGTGCAAACAGCACTAAGCACAAGGATCTAGGTTCAACCCCCTGCTCCCCATTTTCAGGTGAGATGCTTCACAAGCAGTGAAGCAGATCTGCAATACCCTCTTTCTCTCAATTTCTCTCTGTTCTATCCAATAAAAATGGAAAAAATGGCCACCAGAGCAGTAATAGATTCATAGAGATGGCACCAAACCCCAGTAATAGCCCTGGATGAAAAAAAAAAAAAAGAAGAATAAAAAGAAAAGCCTAGGGCTCACACTTTGCCATGTCTGAAAACTCTATTTAAGCCTTGACACCAAATGAGTACCAGGACCACATGAGGGAAGTTTCTATAATACAGTATCTCTTTCTCCTGTCATGTCTGTCTCTCATTCTCTGCACACCCCCCCCCTTAACCACTAACCTGGAGTAATAGAACCTTGTCTGTGTGAGGTTCCAGTACACACACACACACACACACACACACACACACACACACACACACACACACACACACACACTTATTTTGTTAGAGGTTAGATTATCCTAGATGAAAGGTTCACAGGTTTCTCTCTCTCAAGATACATACATTAAAACAACCCTATTTTAAAAAAAAAAAAACCTAAGTTATCTTACCCAAGTGTCTTCTTTGCCGTGTTTTCAACCTAGCTTTGATTTCAGCTCCCACTTTCACTGCACTGAGGGAGGCTTTGGTGCTGTGGTATCTTTCCCTCTCTCCCCCAGTCTCCTTACCTGAAAAAAGCCTAAAGTGGTGAATTTCTGACAATTAAACAATCTGACAAAATCTTCCACCACAGTGAAATGGAACAGACAAAGTATAAAATGTTACTGTGTATTTGGATCTTTAAAGTCCCATAGACAGAAAATAAGACAAGAATGACATCTTAGTATACACATGTGCTTTCAATTAAAACATTGAATATGAATCAAAAGGATGTCCAAAAAAGTTTAGAAAGAGATGATGAAAGCTGAGGAAAATTCTTTTCAAAACTGAAGATATAAAATGCCAACATTTGACTGAAGATAATTTCTATCAGTGAGCCCCTTTTGTTCATCCCTCCCCCTTTTAGATAAGCATGTGTCCAGGAGGTGTTCTTATATCTGTCTAATTGCACTGTGTTGGATGTTTAAGTGAATAATATGCCCCTAATTTTACCAGTGAATAGGTTGAGATAAACTGCATTTGAGGAGTTAAACTTGTGGTACTGTTTTTGAGGAGCCATATCAAACCCAAAATAATTGACACTGAGATTCAAAATTTTAAACTGCTGCTGTAATGTGATATAATTTAGGAAGGAACTTGAGAGGAAATAAATGTATATTGACTGAGAAAAAGACATGAATAATTAGGAGTCAGAAGACAGAATATCAAAGTTATTTTAAAGTTACCACAATAATTCTGCCTCCTGATATCCTGCTTATGTCCTTGTATAAACTCATTCCCATCATTTTGGACTAACCTGATGACTCGCTTATATTGAATGCAATATGGAAAAAGGAAAAAAAAAAGGTTGGGATATCTCTTCTGTGGTTGGTTATAAGAAAAACTGTCTTTTTTCCTCATCATCTCGCATTTTCCCTCACTTTCTCATAATGATGACAACCAACTGTCCTTGTTTATGTTGCCCAGTGGAGATGCCATATGGTAAGCACTAGAAGGGATTTTATGGTCAAAAGCCAAACAGAAACTAAGTTACACATGGAAACAGCAGTGAGAAACTGAATCAATCACATTTTGATCTTGGAAGCAAATTTTCCCTTAGTCAAAACCTCAAATGCTACCTTAGCTCTGGTTGATATCTTGGTTATCAACTTGTGAAAAATCTTAAAGACGCAGTCAACTAAATAGCATTCAAACTTTTGACCAACTGAAATTGTGTGAGAATAAATCTTTGTGTTAGTTTTGTTATGACCTATTGTTTTTGGGGTTAATTTGTCACACAGATAAAAATGCCTAACAATGTGTGGCTGACTTTTAGCAAATGGAATGCAGAATATTATTCTGATTTTAAAATACCATGTAGTTAGTGTTGTTCTCACCAAAAAAAAATTGCTCTCATTGTACAGGGTCAATATTTTAGAATTCTTCTGTTCATTCTAAGCTCCTTCTCCTATAATGAAACCCAAGCTGCATGTAGTTGTGTTAAAAACCATCTTCAAGTCATTTTTAGTTGAAACCATCTTCAAGTCCTTTGTAGTCTAGACTTGGGCTTGAAGAAGTCTCCCCCAGCCAGTCAAATAATCATCACCATTTATTCAAGTTCCCCAACTGAAGCAACAGAAAAGTAGCCCACTAAATGCATTAGTGTAATATAATTTTGAGTTTATGGCATTATATTTGGAGACAATTTTTCACACTTCATATTCTCTATGGATAAGCAACTATAAATTTCACAAATGCCTTTCTCTATACAGATTAAGAAATAAAGATGAGTGAAAGTAATGCAGTGGTCACCTGCATCTTAATTATGATATTCATGGCAAAAAGAACTCTTCAAAGACCCACAGTTTGTAGGTATAGGAAGGAATATTAGCCTGCTGGGATGGGACTCCTTCTCCCAAGTGCATATTTGGGACTGTTATATAGAAACTGAATCCCAATATTCCACCAACAAAGCCATATAATGTAAGTGGTCGAAAGAACCACACAGAGGTCTCCCTTCTCCAACCATCTAGTTCATAGAGCTTTGGTGGCAGGTATAGTATAAAACTACTATACCCCCGTTATCATATAATCTTGCAAACCACTATTAAATCACTAATAAAAACTTTATTCATTTCAAAAATTCTGCCCTACATTGTTGCAGGGTTGTAGAAACAGAATTGCATCCCACCATTTTGGCACAGCTTGACTCCCAACTCACCAGACTAGTGTTTAGTAACAGACATTTTTCTGCTTGAGGTTTCTTGTCTTGTGGAGGCCTTTTATCTTGGGAGAGAAATTTTTTTTCTCTCTTGATGCCTGGATGTTAGTCTGCCTTTTTCAGTAGAAATCCCATTTCTATGGCTGTTCTTTCTATGAAAACAGTGGTCTTGCTGTTCATGATAAGAGGAGAGATTCACAGACCTTGAGTTATTCTGCCATTTTTGACCACTGGCCAATTACTATCACTAAGAAGATATTATCTGTCAGATCAAACAAGAAGTTTGCTTAATCACACAGAATCTTATCATCAAATGAAACTATTATATACAACTGTAAAGTTATACAAATCCCAATTTAATAAGTCACATAACCAAGTGACCCTATATGTCAATCCAAATCTAATGGTCTTATGGGAGAGTTTCTTATTACCAGGTTATTAAGAAAGTCATCTGGCAATTGAAATCACTGAGAACCTAATTTTTTGAAAGCCAAGACTATTTGCATTTCCTGATATCATTTTTCAGCATGAATGTTACCTGGGGGCATATGGGTTAGTTTCATTGGCCCACTTATATCATGAAAAAGACAAAAGATTTTTCTCATCATATCTACAGACTTTTCCTTTCATTTCCTCCCACCTTCAATAATTAGTTCCCACAATACTCCCTCATGTCTTCTCAATTATTCTCATTTGTACAGAAATATACGATAGGAAATCATATTCTATTTTTTTCTCCTTTGATGCCACATAGAACTCTAGCATTAATTATGCACTCAGCACTGCAGGAAAACTGCACTTGTCAAAAGAAGCAATCCATTTAATAACATAAAATTCAATGGTGATTTTTTTTTTTTTTTTACTTTGTCTCAATGACATTCAGGTTAGTCTTCATCTTGAAACATTCCTTTTTGGCCTTCCTAGAATGTCGTCTTTTTCCAGATTTTTTTGTCATCCACTACTTGAGTTTCAAATTTCTTTAAGGCTTTATTGAAGACTTGCTTCTTTTCCCAAAGAGGGTAATAATAGTCATTAAGCATACAGATTCTGAATTCAGACTGCATGCATTTAAAAATAGTCTTCATCATCTACTGGCTTTGTAGCCATGGGAAAATTATTTAACCTTTCAAAAATCGTGGTTTTTGCTTCTTTAAATGGACTGTAATAACATTACTATTTCCTAGCATTGTTGTAAAGATTAAATGAGCAAAGTATGTAAAGTGCTTAGCACTCTTCCTGGAATCCCGCTAATAGTCAATAAATGTTAGCTCTATTTCTCCATACATTCTTACATATATCTTATAGGTAATCTCATCTATTCTACCAGCAATAGATCACATTAAAATGATAATAGTGGGAGTCCGGCAGTGGCTTAGCAGGTTAAGCGCACGTGGCGCAAAGCACAAGGACCAGCATAAGGATCCCAGTTCAAGATCCTGGCTCCCCACCTGCCTGGAAGTCACTTCACAGGCAGTGAATCAGGTCTGCAGGTGTCTGTCTTTCTCTCCCCCTCTCTGTCTTCCAGATGCTACCATAATGCTAACCTGATTAACCTGGGCAAAGGACCCCACCAGTGTCTCCTGGAACCCTGCCTCCCCAGGCCCCTGTCCCATTAGGGAAATAGAGAGACAGACTGGGGGTATGTATCCACCTGCCAACGCCCATATTTAGCAGGGAAGCATTTACAGAAGCCAGACCTCTCCCACCTTCTGTACCCCATAATGATCCCGGGTCCATATTCTCCAGAGAGATAAAGAAAGAGACAGGCTGGGAGTATGGATCTACCTGCCATTGCCCATGTTCAGTGGGGAAGTAATTACAGAAGCCAGACCTTCCATCTTCTACACCCTATAATGACCTTGGGTCCATACTACCAGAGGGATAAAGAATAAGAAAGCTATCAGGAGAGGGGATAGGATATGGAGTTCTGGTGGTGGGTATTGTGTGATGTTGAACCCCTCTTATCCTATGGTTTTTGCCAGTCTTTCCTTTTTATAAATAAATAAATAAATAAATAATATTTATTTAAAAAAAAAAGAATCATGGGGCTGGGGCAGCTCAGCGGGTTAAGTGTACATAGTGGAAGTGCAAGGACTGGAACAAGGATTTGAATTCCAGTCCCTGGTTCCTTATCTGCAGGTAGGATTGCTTCACAAGTAGTGAAGCAGGTCTGCAGGTGTCTTTCTCTCCCCCTCTCTGTCTTCTCCTCCCCTCCCAATTTCTCTCTATCTTATCCAACAACAACAATGGGGAAAAAATAGCCTCTAATAGCAGTGGATTCATAGTGCAAGCACTAAGCCCCAGAAATAACCCTGAAGGCAAAAAAAAAAAAAAAGAATCATGATTGTTTTTCTTTTTTAGATCTTAGTCACTGCTAGGCATTTACATTTTATTTCTCATTTAAAGAGATGCTATCCTCATTTTTGTTTGTATTTTTATTAACCATATGTGTATATATTATGTATGTGTGCATATACATTTATGTGTGGTGGTTGCAGATAGAAATATATATATATATATATATATATATATATATATATATATTGCTTATTTGTTTGATTTTTTTGGTACTATTGTTATTTTGTAAAGATATTCAACCTCCAAAAGCAAGTATACTTCTTTTTTTTCTTTCTATTTTATATTTTATTAAATGACAATATTGCGTTACAAAATTATAAGATAATGATATAATTTTGCACCATTTTCGCCACCAGAGTTCTGTATTCCCGTACCCTCTAATTGGAAGCTACATTAGTTCTTCCAAGATTGCAGATAGGGGATGACTATTATTTTACTTTTTTTTAAGCTGGATTTTCTTTTTTTTAATTTTTTATTTAAGAAAGGATTAATGAACAAAAACATAAGGTAGGAGGGGTACAACTCCACACAATTCCCACCACCCAGTCCCCATAACCCACCCCCTCCCATGATAGCTTTCTTATTCTCTAGCCCTCTGGGAGCATGGACCCAGGGTCGTTGAGGGTTGCAGAAGGTAGAAGCATGCTTCACCTCAGACTGTATCCAGAGACTTCATGTGTGGAATGACAACCCTTCAGCTTCATTACTCAGGTGAAACCTTTCCTTTCATAGTACACTCTAATTTCATCTCAGGTAGTTCACTTTCTAACAAAGTCCCATAACCTAGATATACACCAGTTTCTGTGAGAGAGAGCTTATGTGCACACGTATCCATAAACTACTGCAAAATATATACCTGAAAGCAGAAGTACACTAGAGTTTGCAGTGAGTACCTCCCTAACACTTCCTCTCCACTATTCCAAGCTTGGGATCCATGATTGCTCAACAAATTGTTTGGCTTCATATGTTAACTCTCTTTTCAATCACCAGGTTCCAGATGCCACCAGGATGCTGGCCAGGCTTCCCTGGATTGAAGACCCCACCAATGTGTCCTGGAGCTCAGCTTCCCCAGAGGCACACCTTACTAGGGAAAGAGAGAGACAGACTGGGAGTATGGACCAGTCAACGCCCATTTCAGCGGGGAAGCAATTACAGAAGCCAGACCTTCTACCTTCTGCAAGCATACTTCTGATGTTGCAAAAAAAGATTTACTAGCTAATCAACTCTTATGAAATCAGATATCTGACACTTCAAGGCTGATGATTTTCTAGCATGCTGTAATTTTTTTTTGAGTGGGTCATTTTGGACTTTAAAGCTAACAAGACAAAAGAAATCCTTGTTTGTCAATTGAACTTAAGATACAGCTTTTTTTCCCTTATAGATTCTTGCCTTTGCTATGACCAGAGAAAAGCCACTGGCTTTTTTAGACTCCACATTCACAGATGTTAATTGCCTGGAACTGACTCCAAGTAGAAACCAAGTATTATTGTCTATTATGGGCTCTTTTGGTCTTGGCAAGTGCTATGCTGAGGTGAGACAGGCACAGGTTTTAGATTCCAAGATTGCTATAAATTTAAGATTCCTCCTTATGGAACCATAAAACCATGAAAATATTCTTGATGTTGACTGAACCATCTGTGTCACATTCAAATACAACTGAAGAAGACTCAGTCTCTTAATGTATTATCTAAAATTGAACTCCTGATCAGCTTTATATTTCTGAGACTTATTGCACTCCTATTTTGTGACTGCTGTCAAAAGCTGAAATATGGAAAGTGAGCACATAGATTGTGTCCCCTCATCTACCCCCACCTAATGAGCCTCTGAACTATCCTGGGGTATTGTCTCACTGATGTTGACTTGTGTTTGGCTTTCCCAATCATTGTCTTTTGTAGTAATAAACTAATAGTTGTATTTCATTCCTTCATATGCCTACATCTCAGTAGCGTGATTTTATTATTTGGTGGAACTGAGACCAGAAAGGAGTGATTTAAATTTTTCCTTTTTTAAATTATTTTTTTAATTTAGATTTTTTAAATTAAATTTTCTAAAACATTTTCTTTCTTTTTTAATTTACTTAGCGATTAGAATGAAACCAATGGGATCTTGTGAAAACGCTTTTATTTTAATTATGAATTTCATCTTCATTTTTTAATAAACATTTTTGTTGCCCTTATTGTTTTAATGAAAAAAGTACACACACACACAGAGAGAGAGAGAGGGAGAGAGAGAGAGAGAGAGCATTGCTCAGCACAAAACTCGGGTCTGACTTATGGTAGGTAGTTCTAGGTTTTGAACCTGAGACCTCAGAGCCTCAAGCATGAAAGTCTTTTTACATAACCATTATTCTGTCTCCTCAGCCCCATTCTTATTCTTAAAGATGATATTTCCATCTATTGATAAGTTGTATACTGTTTAAAATTTTTTTTAATATTTATTTATTCCCTTTTGTTGCCCTTGTTTTATTGTTGTAGTTATTGATGTCATTGTTGTTGGATAGGACAAAGATAAATGGAGAGAAGAGGGTAAGACAGAGGGGGAAGAGAAAGATAGACACCTGCAGACCTGCTTCACCGCTTGTGAAGTGATTCCCCTGCGGGTGGGAGCCGGGGGCTCGAATCGGGATCCTTATGCTGTTTTTTGCGCTTTGCACCACCTGCGTTTAACCCACTGTGCTACCTCCAACTCCCTACTTTTTAAAAAAAAAATTTTATATTTATTTATTCACTCCCTTTTGTTGTCTTTGTTGCTTTATTGTTGTAGTTATTATTGATGTCGTCGTTGTTGGACAGGACAGAGAGAAAGGGGGAGAGGAGGGGAAGACAGAGAGGGAGAGAGAAAGACAGACACCAGCAGACCTGCTTCACCGCCTGTGAAGCGACTCCCCTGCAGGTGGGGAGCCGGGGGCTTGAACCGGGATCCTTACTCCGGTCCTTGCGCTTTGTGCCATGTGCGCTTAACCCGCTGCACTACAGCCTGGCTCCCTCCCTACTTTTTTTTTAAATTGAATTCTTAGTATCTCTTGTATACAACTAACTTTCCTAGGTGAAGATCTTGGTGAAAGTAGGTGGTCATTGATAAAGTGTGAAATCATGATTGCTGAATGAGACACACTTACTTTATAACAACAGAACACAAAGAAAGCCTGACACCTTAGAAGACACAGGAAGTGGAGAGATGATTAATGATATCTCTTTTTTAAAACTGTTTCTGGAAGCTTTTCTTCCCCTGAAGAAAGGAGAAAAACTTCAGTGTTGACTTTCCAAGTTGCTGTGAGTATTTTGAATCAATCTCACTGTTAAGCCTAAGGTTGCTGCTGTCTACAAAACAGTAGGTGGTAGCCTCAGTAGTTCCACATAGAACACCCCCAGATGCCATCCACACTGAGTGGAAGAGGATCTGATGTCAAGGGCAAGCAAAATAGTTTAGAGCTAACTGCCCCAGGTAGTCCCTGTGAAGTAAAGGACTGACTGAACAAACTTAAAAGGGTGGATTTAGGATTCTAGAGCAATAGGCTCTGTGATAGAGACCACACGTGGCACCTAATTAATGTAAATCATGTTCAAATGGTTCTCCCAGATTATTATTTTTATTTAATTATACTGCAAAGCACCCTTAGAAGTGTACTTCTAAAGAGTGAAGTGGACAATCTAAACAGTACCTCAATCCTCAAAGGCATTTGGGTGAAGTTTGTCTTACTGGCCCAAGTTGTACAATTCTTGAATTGATAGCAAGGGCTAGTAAACAAAGGCAGTACAGAGTGAGAAAGTCATTTGTATTTTTTGAGATATACTTTTATGTCCAATGAGATGTACTTTTCCTATAAATCCAGGACTCCTAAAGTTATAGCTGAGGTAATACATTTTGGCAAGTTTTAATAATTCTGCTCTAAATCTGCTTTGCCAGGAAGCAGAGTGGATTCTGCTAAAAGGAATTGAAGTAGTAGGCCAGAAACTGTGATCCCTACAAGTCTGCTTTCAAGAAACGGGTCTTAGGCTGGTATTTGTTAATATAGATCCTGGGTCCATCCAGTCAGTCCCAATCTCACATGAAAGGTTCACTATGCCTAAATTATAGATTGAATGAAATTAGTCAGATTAAGCACCTGATTTTCCTTCAGGACTCTTGGGTTTTATAATATGATGGAGGTGGTCTGCATGCATGACTAGTTCCTAATAAGAGACTGATATTTTTGTTTTAATTAATGGAGTTAGGGCCTCTCACATGCATGACTTCAATGAACCTCACCACTTTTTTTCATTCAGATCAAGAGTGTCCCATCTAGTAATAACATTTGATACATTTCATCTATGGTGTCATAATACACTGATGGAGAAACTATGTGTCCTGTGTAACTACACGAGCACACTGGAGAGAGTACTTGGAAACTCATTTTCAGTTCCCTTGGTACTTTTTTTTTGCTTTAATCTGAATTTCTTGGTATTGGTATACATCATCCACTAGTGATTTTAAAAAGGAACTGTTTTCACTCTTGCTATATTTATACTTTTGTAGCTTACATCATTGAGGGAATTGTCACTTTAAGTTGCCAGATGTTCCTGTAAAGTCAACATTAATGGCATGTTTCTATAAGAGAAACAGAAATAGATTTTCTCATTACACTAGAACCTGTTCCAGCTGTAATATGGATGGTGCATAACTAAGCATGCTCAGCTTAATACCAGTTGGTAGCACTTCCTTTTGAATATGTGTAATCTCCATATAAAAATGAACACCTCTTATAAATCAGGGACCTTGGGGATATTTTTCTCACAGAAACCACCTTGCTCTTGATTTATACAACCCAACACACTTCTTTTTTGCTTACAGTTCAAACCAATATTTTTTGTGTTTCCGTCGGTATACACTAAAGACAAGCATTCCAAGGTGTTTTGACCATTTACAATGTTTATACTGATTTATTAGGGTTGCTGTAAAAAATACCACAGAGATGGTGACATAAATAAAGTAGTCAATGTTCTGTATCCCAAAAGTCTAGTATTAGAGTGTATGGTTGGTTTTGGCTGAGAGCTCTCTCCTGGGTTGGAGGTAGCTTTCTAGCCACCTCCTAGCCATGCTGGTTCCTCTGTGTAAATACCATTCATGAAGGTCTTTGTGTCCAAGTCTCCTCTTTGTATGAAGACATAAATTCTATTGGGGTAAGACCTAATCTAACAGTCTCAATTTAACTGAATCACCTCTTTGTAGATGCTGCTTCTAAAGATAGCCACAAAGTAGGGGTCATAATCTCAGTAAAAAAATTTTGGATTGGGGTAGAGAGTAGCTTCAAATTCTGACACCAGCTTCCTAGAAAATATTTTTAGTCCACCTGCATGTTAGCTAGCAAGCTCAATCAAAAATTACTAAACTCACAGGCCTTTAGGAAATATTCCCCTAAAATAGACTTCCTAGTTTCTTTGTATCCTGAGAGCCCTATTCTCATCTGCTCTATTATTACTTTTTGATTCCTGTTCATTAAACATTTTGTCCTGCTTTATATCCTACCATCTTCCAGCAACCAAGTTGCAGATGTTACTATGATTCTATCCTGACTTCCATATGACCATACCAATGTGTCCTGGAACCTTATCTATCCAGAGTCCTACACCACTAGGGAAAGGTAGAAGCAGGCTGGGGTTGTTGATCAACCCGCCAAGTTCCATGTCCAGCAGAGAAACTATTACAGAAGTCAGAACTCCCACTTTCTGCTTTCTGCTCCCCATAATGAATTTTGGTCCATACTCCCAGAGAGGGAGGGAGAAATGGTAGGGGAAGATGATCAGAGGGCTCTGAACCTCAATTCCAGTAGGGGCAAGCGAGAGAAAAGGAAAAAAGAAAGGACATTCAGAAGTAGTAATAGGTGTAGGTGTGACTTGGGAAGGAAAACAAGGCACAACCATACAAAAAAATGGGAAAATATGTAAATATAGACAGCTATAGAAATAATAGTCAACACATATCTGTGACCTTGGGAGAACTACTGCAATTTCCAATAGGGGGAATGGGGACACAGAGCTCTGATGGTGGGAACATTGTTTAATTATACCTATTGTCTCATAATTTTGTAAATCAGTATTAGATCACTAATAAAAATGAAAAATAATAATTACACACACAGATAATTCCATCCATACAAAAATAATTTTGGAGAATACAGTTTGACCCATACCAGCATCATCAGTTTTTGTTTTTTGGTAATAAACCATAGCCATGAACAAGACTAAATGATGAATACTGAGTTTTCCTAGGCTATCAAAACTCCAGTGGTGTTGGTATTCTAAACATCATTAAGTACTAATTTTATGCAACTATTCTGAGTGTACTTGGTATATATATGAAGCATTTTCTAGGGAGTCGGGCAGTAGCGCAGCAGGCTAAGCTCACGTGGCACAAAGCAATAGGACCAGCATAAAGATCCTGGTTTGAGCCACCTGCAGGGGAGTCACTTCACAAGCAGTGAAGCAGGTCTGCAGGTGTCTTATCTTTCTCTCTCCCCCTGTCTTCCCTTCCTCTCTCCATTTCTCTCTGTACTATCCAACAATGATGACATTAATAACTGCAACAGTAAAACAACAAGGGCAACAAAAGGGAATAAATAAATAATTTTTTTAACAAAAGCATTTCTGAATTGGGGCATTGTAACATAGTATATGGGCAAATTTTGTCAAGTATTCTTAAGTATTCTTTTCTAGCCTAAGTATTTTTCTTACCCCCTCCCACCCTGACCCCATTCTCCTTCCTTCCTTTCTTTTTTTCATTCTTACATTCTTTTTCTCTACATAGAGAAGTTGTACACAAGGGTTAGACCAATTTACATTCCCACCAGCAGTGCAAAAGCATTCCTTTTTCCCCACAGACTCTTCAACATTTGAGTCAAACAGATTTCAAGTATGATTCATTCTCAATTTTATAACCTCTCTTATCCTGTGTCAGTAGTTTTATACCTTTTTATATTATATAAGTACTTATAAGTATATTAAAATACTAGATAATTTGTTAGATTTACCTTACAAAATAGCTCCTGACATTCATTTCTAACTCAGTTTTCCTTCCCCTGGAAAAAAATCACTCTGAAATCTTTTTGTTTTTATCCTATAGAATTTTTTTCTTTTTAACTAAATAGCAGTTTTCTTGACTTTCTAATTTTATATGATATATATTAAAACCTATATTAGTCAATACTTACCACAGAAAGACAGAGAATGGGATATATTATTATTACATGCTCTGTATAATATAGGTATATCCTATACAGTCTTAGTCAATGTTATTCTCTTATATAGCATAAATTTGTGCATTTTGATGCATATATTAAATATAATTATTTATATTATTTTAAGATTACTTGCATATATCATATATAATTGATAAACTCATTATAGGAAATTGGGCCTTGTGATCACAAATACTACATATATTATATATGTAATATATACATATATATATATATATATACCATAGACCTATTATTTATTCAATAACCTTATTACTATTATGTTCATGCTGCTCTAATCCAATTATATTATCTTAATGTCTTACAACTTTGTTTCCATGGAGACAAGATGCACTAAGAAAAATGAACACCTTCCTACTAGTTATGATTGGTAGCTCTTAGATTTGAATGTATTTTCCTTGGAAATAAGACAAAGTCAAAGTACAGACAAAAATCAGTTTACCTATTCTGCCTGTTGTATGCACTCATTTTTAGACTCATGAAAAATATTGGTGAATAATAAAACTCAAACTGACAAAAAGTTAGAAATGCAATATGTTAAATTGGTAACAGCAGTGATAATAAATAAACACAATAGAATAGCTTTCCCATGCCCTCGGTGAAATAATTCAATAACAGATACAGCAAATTTCCTTAACACCAACATTCATCATTTCTCCAAGATTTTGTTTCTATTGTATTATTTGGATTAAAAAAAAGCCTGTATTCCCTGTAGAATGATTGATTCCATGTTATGGCATAGAAAAAAATCGGTTGTAGTTATAATATACTATTATTGTCAGAATGAAGAATTTATTCAAGGAAGTTTGGTGGGGAGTGGGTTATATTAAGATATTTAAAGGATAAAGGAATAATATTAAAGTGTCTCATAATGGCTTAACTGATAATTGTGATTTATTAATTACAGAAAAATAGTGAGGTAATTAGTGGGAGCAAATTCACTCCTTGAAAAGATTTTAAATCCAGCCATGGAGATAGTCTTAACAGTAGCACACCATATTTGAATGTCTTAGGACCCAAAAGATTCAGGATCAAGCCCCAGCACCATCATAAGCAAGGTTAAGCAGAGCCCTTCTCCCTCTCTCTCTCTCTCTCTCTCTCTCTTTTTCTCATGAAAATAAATCTAAAACTTAAAAGAAAGCTGAGCTTTCTTTTAAGTGAACTATGAAGTGATAAACCAACATGTCTATATTAATTGCAGTACATAAGGAAGCAAATATGAACCTGTATGTATAAACGATTTTTTTCTGATTAGTATGCTTTTTAATAAACTTCAGAGTTGTGCTTACTTTTCTGAAAGACAAATTGACATTCCTGAGAGATGATACCATTACTATCAATTGCTTTACTGGGGTTGGGTTCCTTATAAAGCAGTTTTTCAAGTAACTAGATTCAAGCATTGTTAAATCAAAATGCTTTTACAAACATTGCTCAGGGGAATAAACATCACTTTTTCACTGTCTTTAAGAAGGGTCAACAAGAAAGTAATCAACTCTCTTCTCTTTCCTTGTATTCACTCATGCCCACAGACACCAGTCTTAACCCCCTGACCCTGTATTTATTCTATAACAGCCAAGAAAATGGAGACCACAATCTATGAGTCGGCATAAAGAGACAAGGTAGCTGACAAATGACAGTCTCTAGTGACCTATGACTTGACACAGTGGTGCCCACCTACATTCCCTAGTGTGAATCAAAATGAATAGGCAGATCATGGGTTTGAATAAAAAACTTTATAAAATCTGAAGCCCCTTAGGTGAAGATAGTCTTACTTCCTGCCTGCCTATCCTTTCTCAAGCATGTACTATTTTTTTAAGTTTTCTATTCAAGCCCCTCCAAAACTGAACCAAGAAGAACTACAAAACCTAAATACACCAATCACAGACAAGGAAACTGAAACCGTTATTAAGAATCTCCCCAACAACAAAAGTCCTGGACCAGATGGCTTCACAAACGAATTCTACAAAACTTTCAGGAAACAGTTAGTGCCCATACTTCTAAAGCCTTTCCATAAGATCGAAGAAACAGGAACACTCTCTTCCACCTTCTATGAAGCCAGTATCATCCTGATACCAAAAGCAGAGAGGGACACAATAAAAAAGGAAAACTACAGACCAATATCTCTGAAGAACATAGATGCCAAAATATTAAACAAGATCTTGGCCAAACGGATACAGAGGCATATCAAAAAGATTGTTCATCACGACCAAGTGGGATTTATCCCAGGAATGCAAGGTTGGTTCAACATACATAAGTCGATCAATGTCATTCACCACATCAATAAAAGCAAAGCCAAAAACCACATGATTATCTCAATAGATGCAGAGAAAGCCTTCGACAAAATCCAACACCCATACATGCTCAAAACTCTACAAAAAAAATGGGAATAGATGGGAAATTCCTCAAGATAGTGGAATCCATATATAGCAAACCTACAGCCAACATCATACTCAATGGACAGAAGCTCAAGCCCTTATTATATATCTTTTTCCCTTTTAAAAACATGTTTTATCCTTCTTGAGGTTCTTGGAGTTAGGCTTTATTTCTTTTTTTTAATTTTTAATTTTTTTTATTATATAAAGGAGACATTATTTCTTGTTCTTTATCACTCTGGGAGTATGGACCCAAGGTCATTGTGGGATGCAGAAGCTGGAAGGTCTGGCTTCTGTAATTGCTTCCCTGCTGAACATGGGCATTGAATGGTTGATCCATACTCCCACCTGTCTCTCTCTTTCCCTACTAGCTCCAGGGAAGTGGAGCTCCAGGACACATTGGTAGGGTTTTCTGTTCAAGGAAGTCTGGTCAGCATCTTGCTGGCATCTGGAACCTGGTGGCTGAAAAGAGAGTTAACATACAAAGCCAGAAAAATTGTTGAACACTCATGGACCTAAAGGCTAGAATAGTGCAGATGAAGTCTTGGGGGTGCTCACTGCAGACTATTGTGTACTTTTGCTTTCATGTATATATTTTGCCCTAGTTTATGGATACATGTGAACATATGCCCTATCTCACAGGACCTAGTCTATATCTAGGTTTTGGGACTTTGTTAGGAACTGAACTGCCTGGAATGGAATCAAAGAATATTATGAAAGGAAAGGTCTCACCAGAGTAATGAAGCTGAAGGGTTGTCATTCCACAACTGAAGTCTCTAGACAGTCTGAAGTGAAGCATGCTGAGGTGGTCCTCATTGTGTTGATTAGGTTGGGATCTGCGGATGCAATATTATTTGGTATAAATTGAAAGAAGCATGCAGGAATGTGCGCCCCACCCTAAGGTTCCAGGACTTGGGGAAATACAAGCTCTATAGTGGAAATTTGAGGTTCCTGATGTCTTAGAGTTTAAGAAGACAATAGATAGTTATTGTTACAATCACATTATTAGGTAATTGGTTTAACTTTGAAAAATTCCTTTGTTATGATTTGCTGTATGATACACAACATCACCACAATTTATGTCTTTTTCAGGCAAAAAAAAAAAAACAACACAACACTAGTTTTAAACCATAAACAGGAAACTATTGCATACTTCTGACCCAGTCTCATCTGATTGCCTGACTTGCAGCTCTAGTGATTTGAATATTGGCTAATTGCATAGTTTATCAATCTACAAACAGCACTGAAGACCAGATGCTCTTTAAAATGTAATTATTCTGGATAAATACTGTTGCAGTTTCCATTTCAATTTTTGATCACATCACAGTAATACAATATTTTCTCATTACATTTCACAATAGATCATGCCCTGACATTATTTTCTAAACTTGCTTACCAAATGCTTCTTTCAAACAGCATTCCACATGAAATGTACACTTTGTTCAAGTGAACTCTGAGTTCTCTAGATGAGGTGGCATCCTTCCTCATCAGAATTTCCTTTTTAAGTCACAAATATCAGCTGGGTTTGATAGAATGAAAACATTCCATAAAGTTAACCTTTGAAAGATAATATTTCCAAAAGTAAATGTATTAAGATTTTAAAATGTGTACTTTTATTTTTACATTTATTTTGGGAAATACATGTAGTTATAAATTCTTCCCCCCCCCCTTTTTGTTGCCCTTGTTGTAGCCTTGTTGTGGTTATTATTGTTGTTGTTGATGTCGTTCGTCGTTGGATAGGACAGAGAGAGAGAGAGAGAGAGAGAGAGAGAAGGGGAAGACAGAGAGGGGGAGAGAAAGACACCTGCAGACCTGCTTCACAGCCTGTGAAGCAACTCCCCTGCAGATGGGGAGCCAGGGGCTTGAACCAGGATCCTTACACAGGTCCTTGCGCTTTGCGTCATGTGGGATTAACCTGCTGCGCTACCGCCCAACCCCCATAAATTATTTTTCTTTAAGAGGGGGGATCACAGCACAGAACCATCCTTCAGTATTGCAGGGTCCAGATCTGAACTTGACTTGCTTACATGGCAAAGCTATAATCACAATTCTAGTGGGCTATTTCGCCAGCCCTCACCTTGTAAATTCTGATAACCACTTCAAATTGTTTTAAATGCTGTTGTATATTATGAACCATATATGTGAGTTTGAAATTACAATTTAGATTAAAGAAATTTAAGGTTATATAGTGAATAAAGTGGTGGACACTGAAGTATGTTGTCCCAAGTTTAATCCTAGATATTTTGTAACCAGAGTAATGCTCTGGATTTCTCTCTCCTCTTTTCTCTTCCATTAATAAATATTTAAATTAACTTTAATATCACCTTTATATAAACTGGATCATATCATTTTGATAAATATATACTTTTAAAGTTAAAAATAAGCATTCAAGCTCTCACCCACTTTTCCTTGCATGCACATATATTTTTTCATCTCAGTACTATTTTCTCTTTATTATCATGCCATTAATATTCCACAAGATATAGCAATCTATTCTATTTTCAATTGGATACCATAAAATTATAATGTATATAAAATTAAAAATTTTCAAGAAATGACTGTGTTCTTTTCAAAGCAAACATTAAATCAGAAATTATAAAGCATGTAAGTTAGATATTTAAGGAAAAAAACTTTAAATATCTGGTATGAAAAAGCAATGTCCAAACATATGTATTACTGCCTACTTTGTTCCCATTTTTCTTTTCTTTCTTTATTTATTTTCCCTCTTGTTGACATTTTTTATTGTTGTTGTTATTGATATAGTCCTTGTTAGAAAGGACAGAGAGAAATGGAGAAGGGAGGGGAAAACAGAGACGGAGAGAAAGATAGACACCTGTAGACCTGCTTCACTGCTTGCAAAGTGACTCCCCTGGAAGTGGAGAGCTGGGGGCTTGAACCGGGATCCTTACGCCAGTCCTTGTGCTTTGTGCCACCTGAGCTTAACCTGCTGCACTACTGCCCAACTCCCTGCTCCCATTTTTCATTCCCAATTTTCTATATGCCCTCTTATTTTGACCTAGTAGGCATACTCCCTTGCCCACACAGCTCATTTCCTCTGAGGGAAGGGATTTTAAACTCCAAATCTGAGCACACCCTAATTTATTTGGTTCACATAATACTTCTGTTAAACTACACAGCAACTCCAAACAAAACTCAAAGAGTTTGATTTTTATAATGCTGGGACAGGACCAGGCATTGGCACACACAGCTGAGTATGGGTAAGGATCTGGGCTCAAGCACCTGGCCTCCACCTGAAGGCAGCTTCAAAAGTAGTAAAATAGTGGGAGCATGTCTCGCTTTCATTCTCTCTTTCTCTCTCTCTCTCTACACACACACACACACACACACACACACACACACACACACACTGTACCCTTCTCAACTTCCCTCTGTCCTATATTTAAAAAAAAAAAAGGCTATCAAGAGTGGTGAATTCATCATACATTCAGTAAGTCCCAGCAATAACCCTGGTGGTGATTAAAAAAGAAAAAACAATTTCCAGGACAATGAGGGGAGATGGATATGATACGAAGAACTCCTGAGGTCACTTGCTGCTATGATGAAAGTCACTGAGAGTAGGATGTTGATCCATAAAGGAGAAAAGGTAGAAACCTGATAAACTGAAGTTGAAATCAACAGTGCCTCTGGACTTTTGCTACCTAAAATAGACTTCCTAGCTTTTTCCAAAATGGAAACCCCAAATCTCACCTGCTATATTCTTACCTTCAGATTCCTGATTATTAAACAAATTGTTCTGCTTTATGTTTAATACTTTTCAGTCACCAAATCATAGATGCTACCATGACACCAACCTGACATCCCTGGCCAGATGACCTCACCAATGTGTATTTGAACTGCACCTCCCCAGAGCCCTGCCCCACTAGAGAAAGATAGAGACAGGATGGGAGTGTGGATCGACCTGCCAATGTCCATGTCCAAGCAATTACAGAAGCCAGGCCTTCCACCTTCTGCACCCCATAAAGATCTTTGGTCCATACTCCCAGAGAGATAAAGAATAGGAAAGCTTTCAATGGAGGGAGTGAGATGTGGAACTCTGGTGGTGGGAATTATGTGGAATTGTACCCCTCTTATCCTACAGTCTTGTCGATCATTAGTAAATCAAGAATAGTAATTAAAAATAAAGAACTAGAAAATTGCCTGAGTTTTTAAAATACTTATTTATTCCCTTTTGCTGCCCTTGTTTAATTGTTGTATTTATTATTATTGTTATTGATGTCATTGTTGTTAGACAGGACAGAGAGAAATGGAGAGAGGAGCCTCCATTTGGAGGAGGAGGGGAAGACAGGGAGAGAGAGAAAGACAGACACTTACAGACCTATTCACTGATTGTGAAGTGACTCCCCTGCAGGTGGGGAGATGGGGGCTTGAACCGGGATCCCTATGCCAGTTCTTGCCATTTGTGCCACCTGCACTTAACCCACTGCACTACTGCCCGACTCTCCAACTTCCTGTGTTTTTAGTCATTCCTTTATATATTTATTTTTATTGAGGTAGTACTATTTTACAACACTGAGTAGGTTTTAGATATACAGTGTTTCACTGAGACAGGTAAACTTGTACAGTTAATTTGTTAGGGCTTCTATAACAAATTATCAAAGAGTAGTTTCAACAACAACTATATATTCATAGTTCTGAGAAATTGAATCAAGGTGTTAGCAGGATTATTTCCAGCTGAAGGTTATAAGAAGAATGTACTTAGTGCATCTTTCCTAGTTCTTGAGAGATTACTGGCAATATTGGTTCCTCTGCATTTAGAAGTATTACCCTATTCTCTGATTTCTTCCTCACACAGTTCTCTCTTTACCTTCCTCTCTCAGGTTTCTCTGTTACATGGTCAGAACTAATACTGGATAAGGCACCCATTCTTCATGAATATTATCCATCTTACTATAACTTATTGTGTCAAGAACCAACTTATTTTTACATAAAGTCATATGCTGAAGTACTGGAGGTTAGAATTTCAACACACTAATTAGAGAGAGGGGCTTGATTAAATCAACACCACAGTTCACGCCAATTTCATTATTGCTGTTGATATATTAGAGGGACAGGGAAGACAAATGAGAAAGTGACAGAGACCACAGTACCACTATCTTGCTGCATCATCATCATCACTGGAAATTAGTAACCCAAAGTGAAGCTCCGTGGACCCTTATATGCATCACTTATTAGTATTTTAAATCATAGGTCAACTACAAAATAAAAACTTTCATCCATAATTGGACAATTTTCCTTTGAGCAGCAATGCTACTTTAGGATACATCTGCAAAGCAATTCTCTCAACTCTATTTGGCCTTTAGGACGAGTGAGTTAAGGGGTTGGGCGGTAGCACACCGAATTAAGTGCACATAGACAAGGCACAAGGACCCATGAAAAGATCCCAGTTCAAGCCCTCAGCACCCTACCTGCAATGGATACCCCACTTCACAAGCAGTGAAGCATGCCTGTAGGTGGCTTTCTCTCTCCTCTCTATCTTTTCCATCCTCTCTCAATTCCTCAATAAAATGGAGAAAATGGCTACCAAGAGCAATGGGTTCATATATGGCTGTGGTAACCCTGGAGGCAAAAAAAAAAAAAAAAAGTTAAGGAAGGAGAGGTTTAATATTGTTTCCTTAAAAGTGCTCTCTGGTGAAATATTACACTTCAAACCTACACACTTTCAAATGCAGCAGCTATAATTTGGGGTTCTGACTGGTGTCTTGATTTATAGTACATTTTTGAAATTTTCCACATTTTCAACCTCTAGCTGAATCCGTTTCTTTTTTTTCTTTTGCCTCCAGGGTTATCGCTGGGGTTGGGTGCCTGCACTAGGAATCCACTGCTCCTGGAGGCTATTTTCCCCATTTTGTTGCCCTTGTTGTGGTTGTTATTGTTGTTATAGCTGTTGTTGTTGGATAGGACAGAGAGAAATGGAGAGAGGAGATGAGACAGAGGGGAAGAGAGAAAGACACCTGAAGACCTACTTCACTGCTTTTGAAGCGACCCCCATGCAGGTGGGGAGCCAGGGCTCAAACTGGGAACCTTAAGCTGGTCCTGGCACTTCGCCCCATGTGCTCTTAACTCACTGCGCTTCCGCCCAGTCCTCCATTTCTTTTGTTTATAATCACTTTTAATTTCATTATTAAACCTAATTACAAAATAGATGGGATTAATATTAGATCTCAGTCATAGCCCATACTACATTCTGTATAACCTATTAGAACAAGGAAATATTAAGAGAGCATACTGGAATGATTTAGTAAAGGCTAGATATTCCAGTAGGTTAGATGATAAAGGTATAGTCTGTCAAATGAGACTGTCTCGCCATACTCCCACTAGCATATGGTATTACTTTGGCAGTGTTGTTACTAAGATTATACTCCTCAGTAGCTTTGGCAGGCAACTTTTCTTTACAACAAACAGCTTATGACTTTGAACATGTACATAATTCTGTGCCCATGTACTTTCACTGGGATTATTTACACTTGGTGATCAAGGAGATTCAGTATTATTGAATTACTCCTGTGATTAATTAGCAAAACAGCTTGGCAGAACCACGAATTCTCTATCCTTTCTAAATAAATCTAAATCATGCTAGTTCTAAATCTAAGAAATTAAGACAGCAGAGTATTTCAGACCAGAATAAATCAAAAGAGAAATTCTAAAGAATTAAGCCTGATAAATCCAGTCACTCAGTATATCTGTATATGCTCTTTCTGAAATATAATATTAACACATAATAATACATATATATCCTCTCTCTCTGGTGATAGTGGTCAATGGAAGGTCAGTAAGAATATGTCAGTATATATGGTTAAAGTTATAAAGGATGAATAAGTACCTAGGTTTTAGTTGAGTGAAGCATGGGGCAGACAAATTAAGGAGAGAAATTTGACTGCCTATGTGGTATTGGACAATTATTTAGAAATAGACACCAAGGGAAGTGAAGCAGCAGTCAAAAAGTCTTCTTTGGGGGGGCAAGTGGTGGTGCACCCAGTTAAGTTTATATTACATGAAGCTCAATGACCCATTCAAGGATCCGGGTTGAGGCCCCTGCTCCTCACCAGCAAGGAGCTCGCTTTAGGAGCTGTGAAGTAGGTCTGCAGGTGTCTATCCTTCTCCTTCTCTGTCTCCCCCTCTCAATTTTTCTCTGTCCTATCTAATAAAATGGGAAAAATGGCCACCAGGAGCAGTGCATTCATAGTTCTGACACTGAGACACTGAGCCCCAGTGATAACTCTGGAAGCAAAAAAAAAAAAAAAAAAAAATCCTTCTCTGAGTGAGTAGAAAAATTTAGAGAAGTGGGGAGGAATTACCTTATCTACTACTTAAAAAGGAGGAGTGGCAGGCTTCCTAGGACAGGTAGCCAAGAAATAACATGACAAGTACAGTAAATTTTAGAAAGTCATCTTTAGTTCTGTGATTGGCCAGCTCACAATTACATACTGCTTTGTGACTCACACTGGTGAAGGTTCCTATAGCTGCTTCAGGTCATAGGGCACTCAAAGGTTCTTGGGGAATGTAGTTCTTAGAGTCTCAGGTCATCAGCCCTTCCAAATCATTACGATTAATTTTACACAGCAACACACACTTTATATGTAGTAATGTGTATAATTATATTTTAAAGTACTAGCAAGAATGCTATTTATATTTTACAAATGATAAAAGCTGATGATAGAAAATGGAACTAACCTATTTAAATCTGCTTGGTATGTGCTAAGCAATACTGTAGTGAAATATTATTCTGTAGGATAGAAATTATTATTTTGAGACTTACAGTTCTATTCTTGACAATTTCATAAACTAACTTCAAAGGAGGAATGTTTATTGCACTCCATACAGTTAAAATTTTGATGCACTTAAGGGGTAGTGCATATTGCATAGGTAAAATTATTGTTCATAGGTCAGAATTATCTGTTCCCAGGAAAAAATTCAAATAGCTCATTTATAATAGGCTACATACTCCACAGAATGCTTAAGCTCTACCATTTGTTATTCTGATCCCTGCTTTTCAAAGCTCTGTGTGACATGCATTTGAAATGAAATGTTTCTAAAGAAACTTTCATTTGTGTTTTCTTCTGATTTTACCTACCCAGACAAAAATAACTATGACCACTTTCAAGATGAACATAAGATTATTAAAGACAGTAAATGTTTTCTTTTGTTCCCTGTATTTTTTTAACTCCTTCTCCTGATGCCACAATCTTCTGATCAATGTCCAGTGGCATGGATTTTAACTCCAGATCTTATATACAGTTTTTATAAAAATATGAACAAGTAACTTTTCTTCTAAGGTCTGATTCTGAAAATAGTATTTGAGCTTTCAGTAATCAGCAACAAGATGAGATAATAAAAAGTAAATACATGGGAGTCAGGCGGTGGCGCAGTGGGTTAAGCGCACGTGGCGCAAAGCGCAGGGACCGGTGTAAGGATCCTGGTTCGAGCCCCCGGCTCCCCACCTGCAGGGGAGTGGCTTCACAGGCGGTGAAGCAGGTCTGCAGGTGTCTATCTTTCTCTCCCCCCTCTCTCTGTCTTCTCCTCCTCTCTCCATTTCTCTCTGTCCTATCCAACAACAAAGCAACATCAACAATGGCAATAATAACCGCAACGAGGCTGCAACAACTAGGGCAACAAAAAGGGGGAAAAACGGCCTCCAGGAGCGGTGGATTCATGGTGCAGGCACCGAGCCCAGCAATAACCCTGGAGGAAAAAAAAAAAAAGTAAATACAATGTTAAATTTTTTTTTAACTGAGGTTATAAGATTAAGATGTACTTTTGCAAAATAATAATGAAAATACAAAATTTAATATTGAAAATGTCTTAATAATAGTTGTTAAATATACAGGCATTTTATTTTTTGTAAAGATTTATTTATTTATTATTTGCTTATTTATAAGAGAGAGCCAGAGCATTATTCTGACACGTGTTACTTGGGATTGAACCCAGGATATCAAGTCTAAGATCATAATGCTTTATCCACTGTGCTACCTCCTGTGACATAAGACATTTTTTATTTATTTACTTACTTATTTTTAACCAGAGCACTATTTAGCCATGATTTATGGTGGTGTGGGGGATTGGACCTGGGACTTTGGAGCCTTAGGCATGAGAGTCTGTTTGCATAACCATTATGCTATCTACCTCCACCCAACCTTTTTATTTTTAAATAATTATATGTTAAATGTAAAATGCTGGAATTATTGGCATGAAAATTCCTGTTTCATTTTTAGAACAGGAGCTCAATGAATTAATGCTTCTAATATACTAAGCTTTGCTGACCACTGAAAGTCTCTCCTCACTATTACTTAGAAAATTGATGGGGGCAAGCAGTCGAGCAGTTGGTTAAGTGTACACATTACAATGCACAGTGGCAAGGGTTCAAGCTCCCCATCTGTACTTACAGAGAGAAAGCTTCATAAGTGATGCAGCAGTGTTGTGGACGTTTCTCCTCCTTTCTCTTTCTCTTTTTTTCCCTCTCTATCTCCCACCTCCCTCTCAATTTCTTTCTGTTTATATCCAAAGCTAGAAGAAGAAATAAAACAGAAAGGAGGGAAGAAAGAAAATTGATGGCTCAGACAAAATCTGTGTATCATAGTTTATAATAACACATCAAAGTTATTTCTTAATTGTGTCAAACTGTTGTAGCAAAAATTAATGTTAGGACACACTAAGTTGTTGGTATGTTTCCAAATTCTGCTTCTAAGACCCCTTCTGTTTCATTGATTTAATCCCCCCTGCTTAACACTGTATTCTATTTACATAACCACTGTTAACTAAGCACCGCCCTGCCTCCAGGGCATTGGTTTAATCCTCATTGTTTTGCACGCTTTTTCCTTCTCCCCACCCCCTATCCTACATACATCCTCGTCGGACCTGACTTTTCCACCTCAGGATATATAAGGACAAGATTGTGATTAGAGATAGTTTAGATTGTGCTGCGTTCCACATGAATAAAGACTGAACTGCGTACCACTCAGCCATGAGTCCCTGGTCGTCTCTCTCCCACCCGCAAAGCTAGCCCAGCATAATGGCGCCTGAACAGGGACCAGCACCAACGTGGGACTTAACCCACCCGCCCATCCCCCAGATAAGTAGACTTGGCTACCCATCGGCCATGGGCTGCCTTTCTACTTATGAAGAGGTTTCCCAAAGCCTCTACTCCTTCTTCATGAGACAGTTTCTCTGTCTCTGGAACATTTTGCTCTGGGCCACACTTTGGTTCCCTGACTGGGAACTTCAGTTCCTTATGACTGTGATCATAGAGCTTGGGAGATGTGCAGAGATTTCTCCTGGGACTTTCTGGACTTCCTCTCCCATGTTTCCCATGGAGAAGGACTATTCTAACTTGAAGAGCATTCTCCAGTACCCTGGCAGTCCCCCAAAATGGAAACACATGGTTAGTTCTACCCTCCTGATTCGATTATTTCTTTGATGGGAAGATGTTTTTAAAAATGGGTGCCTGCAGTAATCCAGCAGGAACCATTAGACGCACCCTAAATGGAATTTCAAAGAGCTTTTTGGACTAGGACGCCCTCCGGGGACTCATGATGCTACGTGGTGAGATCTGGATAATCTGGTTCAAGGTAAAAGAAGCAAAAGCTGTCTACGGCTTTTCTCTTGATTCCCCCCTGAGAACTCTATACTTTCTTTGTAATATTTAGAAAATTTAAAATCATTCCAAAATGATTTTCTTTAAAAAATTTCCTTACACTGTATACATTAGGTTAGAAGCAGAAACCACTTACTCAAATACTTAAATATCACTGCAAGAAAAAAAAAGGGGGGGTGTCATTAAGAATCAGGTAAACCTGCCACCACCAAAGAATACTAATTAAGTTCCAATTATTCACCCTAGACAACTGGAAATATGGTTGTTAAACTGAAGGATGCAATTGAGAAAATTAACAATATTCTTCATCACATTATAGGAAGACTCAATAAGAACATAAATTTTAAAATACCCATTCAGAATAGCAAAAAAGAATTGAGATAGATTTTAAGCATTATCAAAATATCTTTGGCCAGCAAAATAGCTCACTGGGGTGATGCACTCTTGTCATGTGCACAACCCAGGTTCAAATCCAGTCCCAAACACTTTGAAAATAATACCAATGCTATGGATTCTTTCCTTCTCTCTCCACTCCTCTATCTTTGCATCTATCTTAAAAAGACATCCCAGACTATTGAAGCCCCAGGGATGACAAAAAAACAAAACCAAAACAGAAATCCAGGGCTTGAACATAGGCCAAGAGTAAGGCAACGTTACATGCCTATGGGTTGAGCTTACTCTCCGGTCTCAATATCTTAATTTCAGTTAAAAAGTACGGACAGAAAGTGGGAGGGCTTTTGGGACAGAGGGGTGGGATGCGGAGTTCTGGTGGTGGGAGTTGTGTGGAATTGTACCCCTCTTAGCCTGTCTTACTGATATTTTTTTTATTTTATAAATAAATAATAAAAAAGTATGGATTTTTCTATTTGGCCATAGACTACTGCTTAACATAAACGTATTATTTGAAAAGTTTCTAAGAAAGTAATTACAAATAATGTTATTATTTTAGATTAGCTTACTTATACCTCAACTAAATAACATAGCTGGGAATACCACTTCTTGCACAAGAGGGGCGACAAGACAGGCATATAGAGAGTTGAAAATAAAAGATAAGAAATTTTGAGTAAATATTAGGAAACAAACTAATTTAGAGATTCCTGAAACATCTCTTATTTAGCTAATTCATAGAGTTTTGACTGTGGCTTTGCATTATTATCAATAATTTTCAAATATATAATCTTAAGGTAGTTTAGTCAAATTATAACAACTATATTAAAACTAAACAGTTGTCTCAATTTAGAAAAATCTCAAGTTAAATTTACTTTAAAAAGAGATTCATGTGTATGATCAAATGAAATGTAATTCCATCCATTCTCTAAATTTTAAGATTTTTTTTTTACAAACTCTCTGGAAATATACATGTAGAAAATTCAACTAAGAATATCTATATTCATCTAGTCATTTGCAATCAATATGTGAGTGCAGAAAAAGAACATCACAGCTAACCAAATATAGGTTACGTGCCTACTCCTTGGCTCAGTAAGTGATATTGACTCTACTTAAAATGCACTTACTTATGAGATTCTTATAGAACTTGGAATATTGTGGTTCCCAATGGAAAGTATGTTAAACCATGGTACCACTCTCAGTCCCTTAACTCTATGTCAAATTAACATTGATTTTCCATTTTAAATGACACAAATGGATATGTAGCAGTATTAACTAATTACAAAGTAATTTTCGCCATCTTCAAAAGTAGCTTATTTGAGTATGCAATATGGAAGAGTAGTCATGTTATTATTTATTTATCACATCTGGAAGCATGCACACTGGTATAATGTTCCCCAGAGTTACTTTTCTCTCACTGTAACAATTCCTTTGAGACAGGTTCAGAAGGACAATCTGAGCTTTATTAACCAAGTAGCATATGGACTCTTGCATATAACCTCAAAATTGAATGACTGCCTACAGCTCGTCATTCATTCTTAAGTTTCCTTCACTTACTAATGCTTTTTTTCTGTATGCAGTTGACTGGAAGAAATCAAAGATTTCCATCACTGACTCATTTAGAAGTCAGAAATTAGTACAGTTTTAGAAATTAGAAACTCTGCTATTATCTCCTCTGATAATCACAGTTTCAGATGAAAATAAGTTCTAAGAATTAGGAGGAAGGAAGCTGCAATTGCAACTTTCAAAATTCAGTTGACTAAGATGTATAAAAGGCAAGAGGAAACAGAGACTACTTATGATTTAATTGCTAGGAGAAAATATCACAGTATGGAAAATAGTTTATCAAGTATCAGCCTTTTTTCCCTTTACAGGACTCTGGAAGTGAAGCAAGTGATTTCAGAGAGGCAAGGAATATGTTTGTTCTTTAGCAGGACAAAATGGGCAAACGCTAGAAGAAGAAGAAGCAGGACAAAATGAACCAGAGAAACATGTGACTGCAAATACCTCAAGCAAGGACAAGATGACTGACCCATTACTTGAGCCATTAGCATTCTTGAATTATGTAGACTACACATATAATTTCACTTGTTTTTGCCTCCAGGGTTATTGCTGGGGCTCAGTGCCTGCACGACAAATCCACTGCTCCAGGAAGCTATTTTCCCCTTTTTATTGCCCTTGTTGTTTATTGGTGCTATTATTATTGCTGTCACTGCCATCGTTGTTGTTGGATAGGACAGAGAAATCAAGAGAGGAGAGGAAGACAGAGAGGGGGAGAGAAAGATAGACACCTGTAGACCTGCGTCACTGCTTGCGAAGTGACCTCCCTGCAGGTGGGGTGCTGGGGCCTCCAAACGGGATCCTTATGCCTGTCCTTGAGCTTGGCGCCATATGTGCTTAACTCGCTGCGCTACAGCCCACTCCACCACCACCCCTCCACCTTTTTTTAAGAATACAACTCCACTCTGGCTATTCAACCTGGGATCTTAGCAAACAAATGTGTGTGCTACCACTATACTATCTCCTAGGTCCTGTAATTGTACTAGGTGTTATTACTGGGACTTCACTACTCTGAGCTAACTTTTTCAGATGGAAAGATACAGAGACGAGGAGAGTGTGAAAAATATCATAGCACCAAATTTCCCCCCACCTTGTGGGGCCCAGACTTGAACCCAAGTCATGTATGGCAAAGTTGATATCTTCCCAGGTGAGCCATTTTGTCCTCCCGTAAGTGTATTTTATATTATTATTATTTAATAATGATTGACAAGTCAGTAAGATAACAGAGGTAAAATTCCTACCACCAGAGTTCCATATCCCGCCCCCTCCACTGGAAGCTTTCCTATTCTTTTTCCCTCTGGGAGCTTCTCCACTGACCATGGATGTTGGCAGGTGGATCCCAGTCTGTTTCTATCTTTCCCTAGTGGAGCAAATTTTTGTCTTGAGAAATTCCCACTGAGTATTATAACTAATATATTATATATCTTATTAAACAGTTTTGCCATTACTTGCTAAAACAAATTCTTATTTTGTTAATGTATCCAATGTCTACAAATCTAAAGGAAGATAATTTTATGTAGTTAAATATTTTTCAAAAATTAGCTTTAAAATAAAATTAAAATATTTAATCTCTTTATATATAGTCACAAGTAGTGGTGTACTGGTTGAGCATACATATTGCAGTGCACAAGGACCCAGGTTCAAGCCCCTGATCCCCAACTGCAGGGTGAAAGCTTCACAAGTGGTAAAGCAGGGTTGTAGGTGTCTCTCCCTCCCTCCCTGCCCTTTCCCTCTCAATTTCTCTCTGTCTCTACCCAATAAATAAATAAATTAAAAAAAATTTGGAAGACATAAGTGAAATTATTCTTTAATGCTTAAGTTCAATTAGAATTCAGTTGCAAAAAAGTCCTAGTTGGTTCCAGATTGTCCTGGTTACTTATTTCATGGCTAGCTCTTCCTTCTTGTCATGCCTCTGGCTCTGCTGACAAGCTATAATCTCAAGATGAAGCAGTAACAGCTTTCTACAACATTCTCCACTAACTGCCTTCCATGGCCACATGCCTAGCTTCCCTGCAAGCTCTGACTTTTTATTTGCTTCCCTGGGCTAGGACTGACTCTGACTTTTCCATCATCTCTTATAGCCCTTATTTCTAAAACTTCTCACTCAATTATAAATATGTTATCTGGTTTCTATCACAGATTCTTATTCCTAATAGTTAATTGTTTTATCTACCAAAAAAACCCTAATTGATACAGAATATTGTTTTTCTTTATTTTGGTGGTTGTGCACCTGGTTAAGTGCACGTATGACAATCCGCAAGGAACCAGGTTCAAGCCCCCGGTCCCCACATGCAGGGGGAAAGCTTCAATAGTAGTGAAGCAAGGTTGCAGTTGTCTCTCTGTCTCTCTCCATCTTCATTGCTTCTTGCCCTCAATTTCTCTCTGTCTCTATCTAATAAAAAGTAAATAAATAAAGTTTTAAAAAATAGAAAACATTAAAAAAAAATTTCCTATACTCTCATGAAGTAATGATCAGAAAACAAGTAGTAACTTTGATTCACCAAAGAAACTGAAGAAAGTGAAGACATGAATAAGTCAGAGGTAGAGAACACAAGATTAAATTTACCTAATTGTTCAAGCATGAATCACATGCAGTTTCTCCAGCAATTTATTTCCTGATTCAAAACAGTGAACTTGTTTTGCACCTACTAAGTAAATGACTACTGTAGAAAACTGAACTATTTTAAATGTTAATTGAAAAGCAAAAGCAAACTGACCTTGTATTCAAATTTTCCACTGATAATTCTCAGTATACATAATTTCCCGAAAGCCAACTAATAAGTGACTTTTAAATTATAGGAAAGTACAATGTCATCTGTGAAATCAGTAAGCAGGAGTGATTGTAATGAACTTTGTTATCAGACAGGTCTGTCATTTTACTCCAGCTGTGACACTAGTATCTGTGGATCTTTTAAGTCACCTGGGTCTAGTTAAGTCACCTGTAATAGACAAATTCTATATCATACCAGTAGAATAGTGTGTGAGAATTAAAACTAAGTGATATACAAGAATTAATAAAGACACTGGCCTCTTGGAATATATCTAAAATAGACTTCCTAACTTTTCCCAAGATGGAAAACTCAAATCTCATCTGTTATATTTTTACCTTTAGGCTCCTGATTACTAATCTTTCTGCTTTATATCTTAGGGCTTTTCAGTCACAAAGCTGTGGATGCTACCATGACACCAATGTGACTTCCCTGGGCACCTCATAATGATCCTGCATCCAAACTCGCAGAGGAATAAAGAATAGGAAAGCTTCCAATGGAGGGGACGTGATATAGAAGTCTGATGGTGGGAACTGTGTGGAATTGTACCCCTCTTATCCAATGGACTTGTTTTTCATTTTAAAATTTTAAAAAATTAAGTGATATAAAAACAGTTTCATAAAACATGATTTTAAATGACACTTCAACAACAACAAAGGCATATAGATTGCAGATAGACCATGAACACATGCTCAGCATCATTAATCACTAGGAAAATTCAAATTGAAACTATAAGGAGCTACCACCACCTGCAACAACCTAAAATTAAAGAGATCTAATAATAGCAAGTGCTAGTGAGCATTCCAAACAAAGAGAAATAGCTGATTGAAATGAAATGCTATATAGCAGCTTTGGAAAAGGGTAGGAATATCGTAAAATAGGCACTACCATGTAGCCCAGAAAGTCCCTAAAACTTCAAACTGAAATGAGTGATTGTTACTTCTTGTAAATTACAGAGACAACCCCATATATTAAGTTTTTAAGTAATGTACATTTCATATAGCATCAAGTTGATCTGCAGACAGTTTAGTTGGTAGATACTGTTTCTTTATTTCACTGCTAAATCACAATCTAATAAATAATAATAATTCAAAATAAAAGGATTGATTCTAATTTCCTGATTCCTAAATAAGTGTTCTTTCTGGAAAACATTATGATATTGGAGTACAATTTCTCTGAAAATTAATTGCTCGATAGTTTAAAAGCACTCTATAGTAGTTTCTCCATTAAATATCTTTGGAATGGAAAAATCTCCCAAGCTGTCACACTTCTGATATATTTTCTTTTTATCATGGTTATGGAAAGGAACAACTTATAGTGGGATAATTAACTATTTGTTTAAGCTTCATGTGTTGTATCTTTATTCTCTTGCTATTCATCTCTTGAAAAAAATATAAAATACATTAATAAACTGTCTAACTACTGCTATGGAGTTTCTTTTGGAGAATCTAAGAATAGGATTGTTCTGTTTCTTCCTATAAACTTCCTCCACAGGGAAGATAAATTAGATGAGCTACTAGGTCAGCTTTGAAGACAGTCAAAGCAGACCATACAGCACCATACAGATTACTTTTCTTTTGTGAGATGGGCATTTACTCTTCTTTTCTTCCCTAGAGAAAGAAGCCACATGATGAAATTTAAACCTCATGCAACAAGCAGAATAATCACTCATCTCCAATGTACAGGTGCTCCCTGAAGAGGAGCACTAGATTTTTCGCCACCAGATTTAGCCACCAGCTATAATTGAAAGGCAAAACTGGAACACTAGCACTTTCTAGCTATTAGGATGGTGACTCAAATAGTCCTTCTCTTTTGCTCCAGTGTAATTACAGAGCAAACCTGCCTTGCTGGTTTTAAGTGGTAATCAGATGACTATCTTCACAGGAAGTAAAACAAAATTTATTTTTGCTCTTTATAATGGATTAGGCCCTTTAATCAAAGGTTATACAATGCAAAGAATCAGAGAAACCTATATTTATCAATCATGAAAATAAATATGAAAAGGCACTAGGGACTAGTTAGCTTAATTTAAAGTCACTTTTGAGTAGTCAGCTATTGCTACTTATCACTGGTAGCTTTAAACAAGGATTGGGGACTTGGTTTAGTGATTAGCTAATAATCTTACATCACATGACAGAAAATCTACCATAATAGTTTAGTGAAAAATGGCATATTTATTTCAACTTGCATTCCTCAGTTAATAAAAAGTATGGCTATCACTCCAGATTATCAGTTTATTTAGATTCATCTCATTCTCAATAATGTTTTAGAATTTGGAGTTGATATAGTTCATTTTACTCTTTCACTATAGATATTCTTCTCCAATGCTTTGCCAATATAATTCATAGTAGGGAAATTTTAAGAAAGGATTAATGACCTATTTGTTGAAGGACAAATGCTTTTCTTTTTTAAAATAAAAGTTAAGTTTTTTTCTACTATGAGTCTTTTTCCCTGACATATTTCTTTTTTTAGAGTAGAGAGTTAATTTTTATTAGTAATTTAAAATTAATTTACAAAATTATAAGATAACAGGGATATAATTCCATGTAGTTCCACCACCAGAGCTCTGTCCCCACCCTCTTTATTAGAAACTTCAGTAGTTCTCCCAAGGTCACTGATATAGGCTGATTCTGTAACTATCTATCTCTATGTGTGTGTGTGTGTGTGTGTGTGTGTGTATATATATATATATATATATATATATATATATATATATATATATATATATATATATATATTCCCCCATGTTTTCAGTGGTTCTGCCTTCACTTTCTAGTTCACCCTTACACCCATTACTACTTCCATGTATCTTTACTTTTTTTCCTCTTTTCTCTCAAACAAGAGAAGTAGTGCCTGGCTTTCTCTAATGTTTTGAAGATCCATTTCCCTTTCATTGATAGTGGAATGGAGGTTCAGAACTGTCTAGTTTACTTCCCCTATCATTTACCCTTCTGGAAGTATGGGCCAAAATTCTCTCTTCTCTTCTCTTCTCTTCTCTTCTCTTCTCTTCTCTTCTCTTCTCTTCTCTTCTCTTCTCTTCTTTCTCTCTCTCTCTCCTTTATAAAATAGAAATATTAACAAGACCATAGGATAATTCTTATTAGATATTTGTCTATTTTTTCCTTAATTTTATTAGAAAACATTACTTATCACTTTAGCTTTTTATTTCTTCAACTACAGGGGAGGTTGAGCAAATTTTCCTAAATCCATCAAAGAATTTTGATGCAAACAAATTTCAAGGAAACTCGAGCATGTGAGTAACCCTTCAGGAAGCACTTCAGAAGCACTTCCCTAGATGCCACTAGATTGCTTGCAGCTAAGTACAGGAGGATTAAGGTGAGTGTAAGACTCTAGACAAGAAATGAGACTCAGTTTTGTAGGAGAATGGGAGGAAAGCCACAGGGGGTGGACTGAGCCACTACAAGACAAATGACAACAAAACTTCCACAAGAACAGTAAGTACATAGTGGGCAGACCAGGTCCATGTTCACCTGGAAGGGCACTGTCTCTTAACAGAGAGTAGCACTGTAAGTCTGAAGGTAGGGTACAAGTAACCACAGAGAAGAATATTTGTTTCTAGACCACATGACAGGCTGAGCATGAATAAGAAGTGGACCTGTTGGTAGAACATAAATGAAATGTTCTAAGTGATTAAAGAGCCAACTTATTCTAAGTAAATAGCATGCAGAAACACTAGGCAACAAGTCATTTGTGCTTGGTGCCACTCCTGGTTCCACTTAGAAAGCTGTGTTTTCTTCTGAGAAAAACAGAGTAATGAACTCAAACTGCTGAGTGGAATTGAAATGGCCACGGGTGCCCCACAGAAGCCCTGCTGATTTACACTGATAACTCTGTCTCGATAACTGTTAACTTGATGAATGTCTGTCCCCTGCATGTTTAAAATGACAGACATGCAGAATTAACTGAATAAAATGACCTTAGGAAGTCTCTACCATTTATTGCACCAAACTCAGGACATTCACATATTCTTTTTTGAGTCTGATAGATTTGGAATTGTCAGATTTATTGGTATTGCCAGTTATTTTAGTGCTCCTCAATTTGAGCAGCAAGCTGATTCTAAACCTTTGAGCAAGCCACCACCTTTACTCTCCAGGGCCTCTCTCAACAGTGCTGTCACTCTGTGATAGTCCTGGACACAACAGATTTACTAATGAAGCTCCCTCTGCATGGAGATAGGTCAGCATAGGCATGTCTGGGGTCTCATTTAATGACCTAATTCAAGGCAGGCTAAGTTTTTGACAGAAAAAGTCAGGTTCTGGCAGAAAAGAGCTGGTTCTCTGGAGGAAAATCACATAGAAAGAATGACTCTACTGCCCCTTGGAGAAATTAAAGCCTGTTCCTGATATCACTGCTATTCCCTCACAAAGAGATGCATCAACAAAGGAAACATTCTAATCAATTGGCTTAATTTTACCAGTTTAATAACATAGGAGATTAAGCAGAGAAAACAAGACTACTAGAATAAAACCAGTTTTAGTTCCCTCCCCCTTAAAATACGAACTCTGTTACTCAGATGTCATTTTGTCACATAAAATTACCTTAATAGAGCAGACTACCATCTCTAACTTATAAAATTATGACTCCTCTTTAAAACTAATTGTGACATAAGTCCATGTATGATAGAATTAACTGGCTGCCTGTTCACCTCCCCCTCCTCTCTCTCTCTCTCTTTCACACACACACGCACACGCACACGCACACACACACACACACACACACAATTATCTGAGATACAGATAAATGGCACAAGACAGACCAAGAGATATGACAAATATCCAGAAAGTAGAATTACTTTTTTTTTTTTTCATCCAGGGCTATTGCTGGGCTCGGTGCCTGCACCATGAATCTACCGCTCCTGGAGGCCATCCTTTCCCCCTTTTTTTGTTGCCCCTGTTGTTGTAGCCTCATTGTGGTCATTACCCTTGCCATTGTCGATGTTGTTCGTTGTTGGATAGGACAGAGAGAAATGGAGAGAGGAGGGGAAGACAGAGGGGGGAGAGAAAGACAGACACCTGCCTGTCTTCACTGCCTGTGAAGCAACTCACCTGCAGGTGGGGAGCCTGGGGCTTGAACTGGGATCCTTACGCCGTTCCTTGCGCTTTGCGCCACATAAGCTTAACCCACTGCGCCACCACCCGACCCCAGTAGAATTACTTTTGAAGATGTAGGCAGTGGGACAAGTTATTGACAAAAGGTCACTGAAAAAGTTACAAATTATAAGAGTCTCCTTGGGGAGATCTCTGAAATTACAGAGATGTAATATTGTATATTACTTATCTTTTAATACTTTGATCTACTTGCATTGATATTTAATGCCTACTGGTGGTTTTTATCATGTTACATCAGCCACTACATGAAAAGAATGACACATTTTACCATTTTGATTCAACTTATTTGGATATGAGAGAGAGGAACAGAGGGGAAAAACACCACAACATCCTAGTCTTTTTATCTATAGTATGCCTTTCCAACAGGATATCTCATTGTGTTCATCAGAGTTTAGTAGTTTTCTGCAGTGCAGCAAGGATCAGGCTGGAACCCTGTTGGTGCATGTGACAAAGCAGATGCACTATCCAGGTGAACTACCTTTCCATCCCTACCCCAATGGACTTTTTAAGGAAAAGTTCAATTTATATTAATGAAAAAAGTCATTTTCCTTAAAGGAAAAATGGTATACTTATGGTTGCAGATGCATAATTTTATTATTTTCCTTTATACCTTTAGAATTTTAGTGGTCTTGCACATTTACAATCTTCCTGCCCCTTTCGGCCCATAGTGACAGACATTTTGCTATATAACATTCTTAGGAACCATGTAGGTTTCTTCTGTGCATTAATGGGGACTCACTCTATTAAGCAAGAAGCTCATTTAAAGATTTTTCCTTAGGTAATTGCTTCTCTAATCATGTTTTTTACTGAGAGGGCTGAGGGAATATGGCCTTATGTTTCTGCCATGCTTGCTGATATGACTCATCAGATCTGTAAATTATACCCATAATCTCTCCAAAGACTCTGTGTGTGACCGAATACTCTGACTTTTTGTCCTTCTAAGTTGTTAGCAAAAGACTACACATCCTAGACTTTTTATCCACAGTATTCCATTCTGGCAAGAGGTTTCATTTTTTAAATCAGTGTTTATAATCTGGAAAGTTGTTTATAAAGTAAACTAAAAATAAAATATTCCTAGTTTGTTTCCTTTTAATTGACCACTGTTTTTGTTTGTTTGTTTGTTTGTTTTTAACCAGAGCACTGTTCATCTCTGGTTTATGGTGACATGGGAGACTGAACCTGGGGCTTTGGAGCCACAGGCATGAGAGTCTTTTTTTGCAAAACCATTATACTATCTACCCTACCTCTGCTCTCTTACTTTCCTATAAGCATCAAGAAGAAGCTAGATCATGTATGTAACATTTTACTTGGAAATCACTTCAGCAAAACATCCAATTTTATCACAGGAAGTTCTGTTCTCCATTTTAGGATGTAATTATACCAGGGAACCTGCCACTACATAATTGTTTTTCTTTCCTTCACTTTCCAGTAACATGCTTAGAATAGAGAGGGTGATCTTATTGTCAGATTATTTATTTTTATAAGAAAGAGAGGGGACGATATTATCTGAGTAGGAAGACAAATAATTCATCTGAATATGAAACCTTAGGTTATAGTTTTCATAGTCTGCTATTTCAATATAGTAGTTTCAACTCTCACAGTATTTATAAAAGATGGTATTTGCATGCAGATCTAATCTACAGGTGTACTTAAACCTGGCCCAATTCATGATATTTGAGTATGTGAAAGGTTTGAAAGGTTGGTATTAGAAATTATAGATACTACTAAATCACAAAATACTTCCTTGGTCAACTCCCCTCCTATGTAAAATGAGTGACTTTAATTAAGTGATATTTCTTTCTTTCTTTCTTTTTTCTCTCCTATATTTTTACTCAATAGGACAGAGAGAAATTAGATCCAGGTTTGAGTTCCTGGAACCCCACCTACAGAGGGGACACTTGACAAGCAGCTAAGCTGGTCTATAGGTGTTTACCCCTCCTATTTCAATTTCTCTCTATCCTATCCAGTGAAATGGAATAAATGGCCACCAGGAGCAGTGGATTCAGAGTGCTGGTACTGAGCCCCAGCAATAACCTGGAGGCATATATATCAGAAAGGGAGGGAGAATGATAGACACCCTGTGCAGATCTGCTTCACCACTCTGGAAGTGTCCTGCTGCAGGTCCTTGAGCATAGTACTATGTGTGCTTAACCAGGTGTGCCACCGCCTGGTCACCTAATGGGGTGATTTTCCCCATGTGTTTCCAGCTCTCAACTCTCTACTTGACTGTTTATACAACTCTCTCTTGAAATCTATAAATGGGGAAATCTCTCGCTCTCTTTTCCTCGAAAACTGCCTATTTTAAAAAACACTCCAGTACTTTTAGAAGACATCTCATGTGTAATGCTGAAATCACTGTCTATAGTCTTTTGGACTAAGAGTAAATCTGAAGTACCCTTTGCTCAAAGACATTTCAAAAACAATCAAGTTGAATTAGAAATATCTTTCAAAGGTGTGTGGTACAGCCTTAAATACAGGTTGACCACCTTAGCATCACTGTGTAGTCATTGTTAAATACTGTCTTATGAACATAGTGGGCACTGGCAATGGGACATGATCAACTTTTTCTCAGTCACTGGCTAAGGTCAATGAAAAGAAGGAATACCTATACAGATTTCTCTCCTCTTTCAGAGAATGTTAAGAGAATAGAAGAACTTGTTAGAAGGCCCAGGGTTCAGCATGTCTGAGATACCTAGTTTGAATACTCTCCTCTCCCCTCCCCTTCCCTCCCCTATCCTACTATCCCCTCCTCTTCCACCTCTCCCCTCCCCTCTCCTCCACCTCTCTCCTTTCCTCTCCCCTCCCCTCTCTCCTCTCCTCCCCCTCCCTTCTCCTCTCCCCTCCCTCTCTTCTCCCACCTCCCCTCTCCCCATCTCCTCTCCTGCCTCCTCTCCTTCTCCCTTCTTTCCCCCCTTTCCCTGCCTCCTCACCTCTCCCTATCTCTCCCCTCCTCTCCCCTCCTCCTCTCTCCCCTCCTCTCCCCACCTCTCCCCATCTCTCCCCTCCTCTACTCACCTCTCCCCATCTCTCCCCTCCTCTCCCCTCCTCTCCCCTCCTCTCCCCTCCTCTCCCCTCCTCTCCCCTCCTCTCCCCTCCTCTCCCCTCCTATCCCCTCCTCTCCTCTCCTCTCCTATCCCCTTCTCTCCCCTCCTCTTCCCTCCCCTCCCCTCCTCTCCTCTCCCTTCCTCTGATGTGACTAGAGGGACCCTGCCAAATCCAGGAGGAAAGGACTGGATTGCAAGAGAAGAGATTCATAGGTGCTGATTCTGATGAAGCCAACAGACACTGATTATCATTTAAAATACTATAATTTGAATCTTTGAATCTAATCTTTGCATGTTTATCTTCAATAAAATCGGTGAATAATTCTTAGTAATTTTAGTATCATACAAATATTTATAGAATTAACTTAATGCTTAAGTCCTGAATTGGGAGGAGAAGCAACTAATTCCTAATCACTAAGTACTCACTGAGTCAGTACTCACTGATTATCATTCTTGTGCACTGAGGCAGGGCCTCTGTCATACACAAAGAGCTGGGCAAAGGTAGGGGTCATGGGGCTGGATCAACACCTGCTGTTTGGAAAAGTATATAATTATCACATCATAGTGAACAGAGTAAAAAGAGAGGTGGGGGAAAAGGTATGTAATTTAGAGAGTAGGAGGACCGAGTGACCTTAGAGACAAATAATTTTATCTAATTTCATCAAGCCTAATTGCCCTGCCTATTTCATGGACAATTAAAAAAAACATATTTTCAGCAACTGCCCTATGAATGAGAATGTCAACTTCATGAAAGAATTGTGAAAAGCCAGTTTATTTTCATAGGGATTAAATTGGCACTCTGAATGTGTCAGCCGCCTGCCTGAATCTAACAGGATTTTATTCATGTCTAGTAGACTCCAAGAAAAATAGCAGACACAGGACAAATGGCAGGCTGAACATTCTTCATCTGGGAAAAGACTGAGCAATAAACCTGCATATTCTACAAAATAAGCCGTGTCCCACTTGTGGCCCATGATAAATTTTAAAATACTTCTGTAATGGCCTGGAGATCATACTCAGATGTCCTCCAACTTGTTTGCATTCTTAAACTGAAGGAAAAAATTACACGGTTCTAGTTTTTAGGGAAGGAATAGATTCTGGTTATATTGGACCATTAATTTGTTAAATGGTTGTGAACAGCTTCCGCTTCTTCTTAAGAACCGTCACCACTAAAACTCTACTACCTCCGTTTGGATGTTTGATTTGGACAATTCCACATGCTTTATAAGAAATAATTTTGGATGTCAGCGAGATAGATGGCACGGTCTAGATTTTATCTCCTGGGAGATTTAACATGGACATTCCTTTTATTTATTTATTTTATTTTAAATTTTTTATATGTATTTATTTTTCCTTTTGTTGCCCTTGTTTTTTATTGTTGTAGTTATTGTTGTTATTGTTGTCACATTGTTAGATAGGACAGATAGAAATGGAGAGAGGAGGAGAAGAAAGAGAGGAGGAGAGAAAGAAAGATACCTGCAGACCTGCTTCACTGCCTGTGAAGTGACTCCCCTGCAGGTGGGGAGCCTGGGGCTCTAACCAGGATCCTTATGCTGGTCCTTGTGCTTGGAGCCATGTGCACTTAACCCGCTGCACTACTGCCTGACTCCCTGAGCAATTCTTTTTAATGCTAATGGCAGTTAATCATGTCAAGGCTGGCACACTGATGGAGGACTACATTCTTAAATGTGTTCTTACAGTTTGTGTATACTTCGAAGAACTTTTACAGCCATATGTGTGTCATTCTTACAGGTAGTTCACACCTTCATTATGGTAAAGAAAGCTACAATAAAGATATTAGTTTATAGAAGAAAAGTGATCAATATAATTGGTGGGATAAAGTAAGTCCTCACTTTTCTTTATATTCTCTGTACAGCAGCAACCTGGAGACAACTAGACAACATCAGACGAGTAATGGTTACAATTCACTTATGTATCTACAGAGGACACACAAAAAGTTTTGCTTAAAAATAAGTAAGAACAACAACAAAATATGAAAACTAATACAGTTAATATATACTATGTCCTATTTTTATTTGTACTATTTTCCTAATGATGTTTGTATTAATTAATTTAGTATAATAAATACCTGTTGTTAAAATTCGTAAGCTCTAACCAGGCGGGTTGGCTTCACAGGCAGGTAACAGAGACGTGGAGACAACGGCTGGGCAGGGAAGCTGTATTTCTTTATTCAGGAACAACGATTCATAAACTAAGACAAACTAATCACCAAACAGAACTCAGCTGTCTCTTTGCGGCGGCACAAGCACTCTCTCTTTCTCTGGAACTCAGGAACTCTCCAACTCTGGCACTCCGGAACTCTGACTCTCTCGAACTCTGGCGAGGTCCCTAGGGGCGGGGCCAAGTGGCCCGCGAAATTAACTGGACTGATCTAATTCTCTTGGTGGGGGAGGGCTAGAACAAACCAATGTAAAGCATACGACAAATACCAGGCCAATTATATGTCCCTAGTTTCATTTATGTTTAGTCAAAGTGCCACTCAGTTCTGGCTACCAGGACCCCTTGATTTATATAGGCTGTCCATCTCTGTGTTCTCCTGGCTAATATTTGGGTGTTCACAGAAGCAGGGATGATGGACTTAGTGGAGTAATTCTTGGAGAAGTTGAGAAGGAAAAAAAATTCAAAATGAGCCCTGGAACAAATTAATATTTTGGGGTATATGTGTAAATTCAGTTCCTATGCAAAATCAACTATGAGCCAACGTAGAGAAGGTCATAGAGACTTTCTTTGAGAAAATTCTAGAGAATTCTCCAAAATCAGATTTCATGAAAAGCCCGGCACCTTGAACAATTCACTCAATTACCAAGTAGGAGTTCGAAAGCTTAGCAAGAACAGTCGTCCCAAACTGCTTTTAGACTACAACATTTACATCAGTCACTGAAGTAAATGCCACCACAGTAAACTCTGACAGGTTCATGTGGAATGTCCAGCACTGTGATGTGCTCAGGATATTCAGAATTGACACTCGGGGACTTCTCTGATCACCTCTCCATATAACAACATTGTCAAAATGTCTGACTGCATACCTTACTACACTTTTGTCTTTTATCTCAAGTGGCAATGTAACTTAAATATAATAAAGAGTCTATCTGTTATGCCCAGAAGTTAGAGTCCTGATCTCATGCAAAGAAGACCAGAATCACATGCAATAGCAAGAGCCTCTATTAGGAAGCTTAAGCTTAGGCCGCTGACATCCTTCCAAGCAAGGGGAGAGTCTGCGACCTCGATCACTTCTAGTACCACCTTTTTATAGTTACCACAGGTGGGCACAGGTGGAAATATCCACATGGAACAAGGAACAATTGGTTTCAGGTCAGCAGCTGCTCTCAATATTTGGGGCCCCTCTCCAACCCCACATAACCTCTTTTTAAATTATGTTTGGCTTTTGACAGATTTCATTTATTTATTTACTTATTTTTAATGGACATTGGGTTATCACTGGGGCTTGGTTCCTGCACTACAAATCCACCACTTCTGGGGGCCACTTTTTCTTTTCTTTCTATTTTTTTCCCTCTCATTTTCATTAGATAGGACAGAGAGAATCTGAGAGGGAAGGGGGAGACAGAGAGATGAAGAGAAAGACAGACACCTACAGACCTGCTTCACTGCTTAGAAATGGACCCACTGCTGGTGGGAGCAGGGTCTCAAGCCCTGGTCCTTGGGCTTGGTACCGTGTGAACTTAAGCAGCTGTGCAACCACCCACCCCTGACTTTTGAAAGCTTTTAAACCCTCTACTTTCCTTATTGCCTAAACCTATGCAAAGCAGGAAATAATACTGGGTAGTTAGTCCCTGTTGACAGCAGTGGGAGACGGGAATGATGCAAACCCCAGCCCACATCTGAGAACTCACTTAGCCCAGTCTTTAGAAACAATGAAAGCCTATTTTTACTCTCTGTTCTCTACATCTGTGGGTGACATGATACACCATCCAGCTCTGCTTTCCTTGGGGAGCTTTCCTTGACTATGTAGCAGACCTTTCTCTATCCTCTTTCTGTGTGGTGTGTGCAGTGTCTTAAGTCTGATATCCACATTTTGAGTAGAGGTTTATTTGGATTTTCCTGGATGCTGTATAATAAAATGTATTTGCTAAATTATTTCTTATTAGTTTGTATTTACATTAGAATATAAACACCATGAGGGAAATACTCTTAATTTAATTATTACTTTTTTTTTGAACCCTAAGACAGCAGGAACCTCACATCTCCACTATAGAGCCCCTACTTCCCCCAGTCCTGGAACCCTTGGATAGGGCCCACTTTCCCGCATGCCTCTTCCAATCCATATCAAATAATATTGCATCCGCCGATCACAAAAAAAAATTAATTAATTAATTAATTATTACTTTTGTTTCTTTGTGATTCCCCTACTTCAGAAACAGCACAATAAAATTATGTCACTTGGCTACTCTCCTAACTCCTCCTCTGTTGAAGCTTTCTTTTGTCTATAGATTAGAGTTTCCTGTTTGATGATATAATATATTGTTAATGGTACATCCAAATAATCCAGTATGATTTCCCCAATTTAAAGCTCATTGCATAATTTTAATCATAAACCTCCTTACCTGGTATCTTCAAAATCTGAGTGGGAATGCTCTCAGTTTCTCACCTTTGAGTACGATGTTGGCTGTAATTTTGCCACTAGGTCAAAGAATTTTGTATTTATTCCAATTTTTTGTAGTGTTTTGATCATAGGGATGTTGGATTTTGTCAAAAAATTTCTATGCATCTACTGAGTTAATTATGTGCATTTTGGTTTTGTTTTTACTGATTTGGTGGATCACATTTACTGATTTGCATATATTGAACCAGCTTTGTATCCCTGGGATAAACACCATTAGGTCATGGCATACTATCTTTTTTTTTTTTTTGACTTTTTGTTTGTTTGTTTGTTTTACCAGAGCACTGCTCATCTCTGCTTTGTGGTAGTGAGGGGGATTGAACCTGGGACTATGGAGCCTCAGGAATGAGAGTCTCTTTGCAAAACTAGTGTGCTATCTACCCCCCCACCCCAATCTTTGTAATATACTGCTATATCTGGTTGGCTAAAATTTTGTTCAGTATTTTAGCATCAAATACTTAGAGGAAAATATTAGCAGCATTCATTTCATTTAAATTTTATACACATCTTCAGTGTATATATACATTTATATAAAGACTAAAACAAAAATAAACCAATGAGAGTATATCAAATTGAAAAGTTTCTGCACAGAAAAAGAAACCACCACCCAAACAAAGAGAATCCTTATAGAATAAGATATTTACCAATCATACATCAGATAGACTAATAACATATATATATATATATATATATATATATATATATATCACAAATTCAACAACAAAAAAATGAATGACACTATCCAAAAGTAGGGAGAGGATATGAACAGAATATTCACTAAAGAAGATATCCAAAAAGCCAACAAGCATGAAAAAAAAATGCTCCCAGTCACTGATTGTCAGAGAAATGTAAATAAAAATGAGATACCACTTTTCCCTTGCAAGAATGTCACTCATCAGAAATAATAGCAACAACAAATGCTGGAGAGGTTTTTTTGGGGGGAAAGGAACCCTCCTGTACTGCTGGTGGGAATGTAAAGTGGTTCAATACCTGTGGAATGCAGAATGGTAGAAATAGACCTGTACTACTCCTATTAAAGTGTAGTCATATAAACCACTATTCAACTAATATGAGAGGGGAATAATTGATCATATGTATAGAAATTTTTAAAACACAGACTGAGTCTTTTTAATACATAGGCTGAGTCTTTGATATGTTGACTCTCTCAAAAGCCTAGAACAGAAGTAACCGGTGGCACTGCTATATACAAGATGCTGGGTATTATACAGCAAACCCTAACAAAGGGACTTTTCAAAGTTAACCCAATTACCAAATAATGTGATTATAACAATAACTATCCATTGTCTTCTTGAACCCTAAGACATCAGGAACCTCACATTTCCACTATAGAGCCTGTATTTCCCCCAGTCCTGGAACCTTAGAGTGGGGCCCACTTTCCTGCATGCTTCTCTCAATTCATATCAAATAATATTGCATCTGCTGATAGCAACCTAATCAATGCAAGGAGTGCCACCCCAGCATGCTTCACTTCAGACTGTGTCCAGAGACTTCAGGTGTGGAATGACAACCCTTCAGCTTCATCACTCGGGTGAGACCGTTCCTTTCATAGTATTTTCTAATTCCATTCCAGGTGTTCCACTTCCCCAATAAAGTCCCCAAACCTAGATATAGACCAGATCCCCTGAGATAGAGCATATGTTCACACATGTCCATAAACCAGGGAAAAATATATACCTGAAAGCTATCTATAAAAACAAACAAACAAACAAACAAAAAATCCCACTAGTATAGCTACAGGCCCTTTGGAATATAATTAGCTAGGAAGTAGGTGAGGAGGGTATCTAAGTCTAAGTGGACACTATTTCATTATGAACTTGATACTGACTCACTAAAGACTATTGTGTACTTTTGCTTTCAGATATATATGTTGCCCTAACTTATGGATACATGTGAACATATGCTCTATCTTATGGGACCTGGCCTATATCTAGGTTTGGGGACTTTGTTAGGAAGTGTACCTCCTGGAATGGAATTAGAGAATACCATGAAAGGAAAGGTCTCACCTGAGTGATGAGGGTGAAGGGTTCACAATCTGTGCCTTATGTCTCTGTACACAGTTTGAGGTGAAGCGTGTTGAGATGGTACTCGTTGATTGATTAGGTTGGAATCAACGGAGGCAATATCATTTGGTATGACTTGAGAGAAGCATGCAGGGAAGTGAGCCCCACCCAGTGGTTCCAGGACTGGGAGAAACATAGACTCTATAAAGGAAGCAGTAGATTCCTGTTGTCTTAGGGTTTAAATAGACAATAGATAGTTGTTGCAATAATCACATTGTTTGGCAATTGGATTAACTTTGAAAAATCCCTTTGTTAGCATTTTCTGTATGATACACACCCTCACCATATTTTATGTCCTTTGACATTATTTGCATATAGCTATGCCACCAGTTGCTTTGTTCTCCCTGTACTAACCTTTTAAGAGAGTCAACATATCAAAGACTCAGCCTATGTATTAAAAAGGCTGTCTGTGCTTTATAAAGTTTTCTCAAACATATTCCTCTTTTAAAAAGTGAACTCCATTATTCTAAGAGCTCATGTTTGCTTGTTTTTATTTGTTTGTTTGCTGCCAACTCTTCATACTGGCATGATTCCACTGCTCTTGAGGAACATCTTTTTCCAAAGAGAGGGTGAAAGGTGGATAGGAAGAGAGGCAGAAAATGTCATCATAGCACTGCTCTACCCTGTATGAAGTTTCTCCTCATTTCATGGTGCTCCCAAACCCAGGACACTGTTTATAATAGAGTGTTTGCTTCATCTTCTGGTCTCTTAAGAGCCTATATTTAATGTTAAAAAATAATACTATTTCTAGGTTTCTCACAAATAGCATTTGCTTTTGTTTAACTGTCTCATTCTCTGAGGAGAGAGGCAATACTGTGTTCACTCCAACTTTCCGTCTTCTTGACCAAGCAAGTGGACTCCCTGTACTTAACAGGAAGACATATGTCTGACACAGAAACACTTAATTGTAATCTATTCCTCTCACAACTTTAACAAATTAGTTGTGAGATACTTTTCTCCCATTATTGTGGGTCTTGTGCAAGGCTAAGCATGGGGATGGTTGACCCCCTGGAAGCTTGTCTGTTAGTCTCCCACTGGCATGTCAGCTGTTGTGGTTGAGCAAGATGGGCTGGAGTATGTGGGAGAATTCTGACCGGCCTATCAGTCTCGCCACAACACCTCCCCCCTCACTGTCTGGCAAAGTTCTCCTTCTTTAAGTTTCTATTTCCCCATTCCAAGGTCACCCTCTATACTCTTCCCCTTGCCTTGCTCTCTCTTCCCTTATAAGGAGATATAGGTCTTATTGGTTGGCTTGGCTGCCTCCCCCACACAGCTACCCCTTTATAAACTTGTAACCAAAACAATAAAGTACTCCGTCCACTGCCACGGTGCCCTGGGTGGTTTGTTGCTCTGTCTGCTGCCATGGTGCACTGAAAGACCACTCAATGAGCTCACCCATGCCATTGCTGGCCCAAGGTCCCCCGCTCTCTGCCTGTCTCTGGTGGCCAACAGACAGGGCGGTGACATGGGAGCCAGGCTGGCCCATTCCCCTGAGGAACCCGACACATAATGACCTTAAAAGACACTTTTGATTTACTTCACAACAAAATACAAATTATCTGAGACAATGGATTCATTGGAGAAGAACCATTGAGGACAATTCCTACATAAATGACTTTTAGGTGAACATGAAATACAGCTATGTTGTGTTAAAGCTTTGCAGTTTTGCGATGCAGTGACTGATTGTTACTGTAGCAGAGCGTCAACAAGCCTGGCAGATCAGGAAGACAAGATGATGATTTTCTTCTTTATTTCTATGTCTACTGAAATTGTTGTTCATATTGTCAATAAGGATGGAATCTCTTTATATCACCAATCATTGTTCAGTAATAAATTCTAAGACAACTGCTAAAGATAATTAGCAGATAGGACACAATTTTTCAAACTTGCTCATTTTTTTAAAACTAATTTTTTAAATTGATTTATTAATGCATCCACTTGTTATTGACTGCTCAGATTGAGTAAATCCAATGCTGATTATTTCAAATAAGGACAAACCAGTGTCATTGGTAGTTTGCCATTGTGACAAGGAAGTGAAAAGAAAGGCACTGCCTAAATATTTCTATTGCTCAGTTGGCTCCTGTCTCATTTTTCATTAGCTGTGGGGAATTGCCCTCCAAATGACTAATTAAGATTGCTGTCGTGAGGTATCCAGCACTCCTAAGTGATAATTACTTGAGATTAAAAGCCAAAGACCAAAAAGCTTTAAAGTGTTTAATGGGGCAAAGTAACAAGGTTGATATATGTGCTTCCCTGGATAGTAGCAGAGATGGCCTAGGAAATATGGATGAAGACAGCTTCCTGGAAAGGTATCACTTACAATCCGTGCTGCTCAAATATCAAGGAACCCAGTGAATTAGCATCTTTATTACAGAAGCATTATGTGAAGAAAAGTGAGCAACAACTTCAAGTGGTAACTCAGAGTGATGCGTCAAAGAAGTCTTTCATTTTGATTTTTTGATATTTAACATTCTCATGGTTAGAGAAGTGCGGTTATATGTGTTTGGATTAACAAGCCTTCTTTTGTACTAAATCCTAATGATGACATTAGGGTACTGCCCCATAAATTCCTACTGACAGCTGATTGGATCCATTTTGGAAAGTTAGTTTCAGACATAAGGTTTCAGAAATCCCATTGAGTCTGTTTTACTAACCTAAGTTGAAATGCATGTGAGACTTTGATAGGAATCTTACTGCATGTCTGGAGAAGAGAGATCACTCACCTATAAGAAGAGAACACTGGCTACAATTTCAAGGGGAGTAGTAGAAGTGATGAACTACACAATCCCAGATAAAAAGACGCTGAAGTGTATCGTTTGCTTGTTTCGGTTTCTAATCATAGCTAGACTCCTCTGATCTTGAATTTGATAGTATCCACAGAGTTCTGGTTTGCTTTTGATTTAAGGTGTTGAAATAGACTTTTGTTACCACTACCACCACCACAAATAGCTATAAAACACAGAAAAAAATATAATTACTTTGAAATTATCTTAAACTCAATATCTCAGATTTCCTCATGGCATCCCTATGCTATTAAAATAATCATTTAGTTTCACCTACTTTCTGGCATAATAATAAAATATTTGTATAAAATATATATTGCCTTATCTCAGACACCAAAGGAGCACACATGGAGAAAATCATGATTATTCTTGATAGATTCCACTGGATGGTTATATGATTCGGGTGGATAAAGGCCACCAAAAACTGAAACTTAGGGAAATATGATGGTTCTCTCCTCAGGCTCTTATATTTCTATATAATTCTTTGCACTCAGCTTCTTTGGCAAAGGGGAAAACCAGCAAAGGGTCTCACAATTTGAGAAGCAGTTTTCTAATTTCAATGTTCAGCAACCACAGCACTTGCTGAGATTTATTTGCAGCAAGGAAATTGTTTGGGGAACATAATTTTTACAGGACATAACAACGCTATATGCGTTTCACAGCTGCTACTGATAACATTTGAGACACTTCAGGGGAAAGTGCAAACTTTTATAATCCTACAAAAGAGGTCTCTAAGGGGACTTATTTTAACTCAGTTACTAAAAGGTCTCAGTTACAAAAAAAAAAAAAAAGAAAGAAAGCAAAAAAGGAGATGGTAAAGTATGAAGTCCAAGACATCAAATTATCCTCTCAAAACAATTTACCTGTGATCCAAAAAGAGGAGAAAAAATGACACACTATTTAAGGAATTCAGGGAGGTCTTGTGGTATATATAATTCACTTACTTTCTATTTAATTTTGTGTCAGCATAATATCAAGAAAATTGGAATTATTTTTCAGGTTTAATATTCTTTAATTTTAGGTTGCAATGATATAGAATATAAAAGGAGAAAGATGTGAAAAGGATATATTTTGGAAACAGCTTTTGGAAATAGCACTTTTAAGCATTTTTCAGTAGAAGAGGGTTTTGAAAGAAAACTAATAAAGGGGCTGGAAAGACAGTCCACTTTGGAGAGAGTGTGCTTTGTCATACACTACCTTCAAGTTCAAGACTAGATTTGTTGCACTGGTCTGTCTCTCTCTCTCTCTCTTTCTGAAAATGGTTGAAATGGAATAGAGAAGCCACAGCCAAGCCATAAGAACAACAATAAAGTTATAAAAGAAAGAAAGTGTTAAAATATATTAAATGGTCTAAATGTTGTGTACAAGTTAATTGATAATGTCACTATCAGTCAAACTTAACTGTGTGACTCATTTATTCTCAAATTATTTCACTACTATGTCTACTACTCTATCTGGTACAGGTACAGAAACACATTCTTTCAAAAATATGTTTATTTTAATAGAGTGGAAGGAATCTTAAATGGAGAAGAACGGGAGACAGAAAAGTAGAGAGAGAGAGAGAGAGAGAGAAAGACACCTGAAGTACCGCCTCACCACTCATGAAGCCATTTCCACCGCTGGGGGCTTGAACCTGTGTCCTTGTGCATGGTAACTTGTGCACCCAACCAGGTGTGCAACTGCTTGGCCCTCCAGAAATATGTTCTTTTCTTTTGTTTCTTTTTTAATTGATAGAAACAGGAGAGAGAGAGAAAGAGAGAGAGAGAGAGAGAGAGAGAGAGGGAGATAAAGACCACAAAATTATGATATTTTTGGATAGGAGAATGGTATATTTGCATCCTATGGATATATCCCTGGGAGAAAATTCCAGGATATAATGTAGGTCCATTTCTAGCATTCAGAAGAGTCAGAATGTTAGAGGTTGAGGGGTTGAAACAATTTACATTCTAACTAGCAGTGTACAAGAGTTTCTTCCCCCTTCTCCATATGCTCTATAATACTGTTGCAATTATCCTTTCTATTGTATAAAATTCTCACAGGTGTAAAGTGGTATCTCATTCTTGTCTTTATTTGTATTTTTCTGATAATCAGTGACTATTTTTCCATATGTCTGTTGGTCCTTTGGATCTCTGTCCAAATCCTCTCCCTATTTTAATGAGATCCTTTGTTTTATTTATTTATTTATTTTTACTTTGATAATGCAAAGAGGAATTGAGAAGGAAAGGGAGACAGAGAGGGAGAAAGAAAGACACTAGCAACTATGCTTCACCACTTGGGATGCTCCCCCTACCCCTTCAACCATCCGGCACCCACTCAGGTGGGGACCAGAGACTTAAATCCAGGTTTCTTTTCTTTTTATTTAAAAAAGGAGACATTAACAAAACTGTAGGGTAGGAGGGGTACAACTCCACACAATTCCCACCACCAGATTTCTATATCCCATCCCCTCCCCTGATAGCTTCCCCATTCTCTATCCCTTTGGGAGTATGGTCCCAGGGTCATCGTGGGTTGCAGAAGGTGGAAGGTCTGGCTTCTGTAATTGCTTCCCCACTGAATATGGGCCTTGACTGCCCAATCTATACTCTCAGTCTCCCTCTCTCTTTCCCTAATTGAGTGGTGCTCTGGGGAAGCAGGGCTCCAGGACATATTGGTGGGGTCATCTGTCCAGGGAAGCCTGGTCGGCATCATGCTGGCATCTGGAACCTGGTGGCTGAAAAGAGAGTTAACATACAAAACCAAACAACTGCACATGGCAACCCAGATGCTTGACCACCAAACCTCTATTTTTATTCTTCCTGGGTTTGGTGAGAGTTCTTTACATATTTTGGTTATTACTCCTTTGATGTGTGGTATGTAAATATCCCCTCCCATTCTGTATGGAGTCTCTGTATTTTGTTAGTTGTTCCTTTTGCTGTGTAGAAGCTTGTCAGTTTGACATAGTCCCATTGATTTACTTTTGGTTTTGGTTTCCTTGCAGTTGGATTTGAGTCATTAAAGGTGTATTTAAAGCTTAAACTGAAAAGACTTAAGAAACCAGAAAAGAAAGAGAAACACAAAATAAAACTTGGAATGTATTTAGTGTTTTGTACAAAAGCAAAGGACTCCATGGAAGGTGGGCATAGGTAGGTGGCCTGGGGAGCCTTGGGATCCTAGCGTTTGGTGGAAAAAGACCTGAGTGGAGATGAAAGTACTTTGTGCACATCTATCACGGAGACAGGAAAGATTTTATCCATATGCCAACAACCATACTGTACCACATTAACACTGAAAGAAGAAAGAAATTGAGAAAGAAAGAAAGAGAGAAAGAAAGCAAGAGAGAAAGGATAAAGAGAGAGAGAGAGAGAAAGAAGAGAGAACAAGAAAGAGAGAGAAAGAAATAAGGAAGGAAAGAAGGAAGGAAGGAAGGAAGGAAGGAAGGAAGGAAGGAAGGAAGGAAGGAAGGAAGGAGAAAGGAAGACCACAGCACTGAAGCTTCCTTCATGACAGTGGGGACTGGGCTCAAACCTATTGAAGTGAGCTGTTTTGTCAGTCTCAGAAGCAGATTTTTAGTACTTGGCCATAATGACTTTTGATTAGATTTATAGTTCTTAATGTAAAGTAACATACTCTGACACAACTAATGAAATGTTACTTCATATTTTAAAGACTATATAAAACAGTTAAACTTTCTCTGAATCCTTTCTAAAATAGAGGTGTTTGCAATAAGATAAAAGAAAACAGGAAAAATTTTACTGCAATGTTTGTATCATTTTCTTATATCTCAAGACTAGAGCTAGAACTCAAGCCAATGATGGTGATCACTGAATATACCAGAATTTTAGAAAACAAGTAATGCAAAAATATAAAGAAGTTAATTTGGGGACACATACCATACATTTTTGAGGCATGGCACTAGTAAACATTGGTATATTCAGACAGGAAGCTATAAATAAACACATTCAATCCATTAATCTTGGTAACAACACCCTGAAACTAAAAAATGATTATTATTACTATTATCCTCACTTATAAACAAAGACATATTCCTAGGCATCATTTTGAAGTCTAGAATAGACATTAACACGTCAAACAAATGTGAAACAAGTAGAAGATACAGTGTTGGAGTATATTATTTTGTAGAGACAGGAGCATAAATTGAACAATGCAAGTTATAGCCCATAGTAGAGATCAGAGAGAATGGGCTTGGGATGCATTGGATCGACCTTCTCGTGGTGCATCCCGTGAGTACCCATTCACTGGGGAAACTGACGATCCTTCCTAGCCGACTGAATCCACATGGATCCCAGTCACTTTCAAAGCCAGCAACAAGCAGCTCCTGCCGGCTTTCAACCTGACCTGTTGACTGGCTACGGAAGAAGGGCAAACGCTAGAAGAAGAAGAAGAGAGAATGGGCAGCTAAGCTAGCCTAACAAAGGGCAAAGTCTGAAAGCAATCAGTAAAGCTTAACTGCAAATGAACGAATGAGAGTTGTAGCCACTAGTTTCTTCTGAGACTGCTATCATTGATATTTTAAAGCTATAGTTTAAAATATAGACATAGACACAGACATAGACATATAGACATAGACATAAGCAATGAGGGAAAAAAGAGAAGCCAGAGCATTATTTATAATGGTATGAAGTCATGTCAGGGACTGAACCTATGGCCTCTGGGATGTCAGTCATGCATTCTTTGTGTTCTGACAGGCTAAGCTATTGGGTTGTTGAAGAAAATGATGACAAATTATTCAATGTTTTTCTATGTAAAATAAAAAATGTGTCATGACTTTCCCAATATTTTCTTGGCCTTAGAGAGAGTCTTGAAGTAAAATCTAATGAGAAGGATTTCCCTATACAATTTCAACTCTGGTTGGGTAGGATGTGTGAGAGATGTGACAATGGACTGTTTCTCCTGTATAAACTGTGAAAGTTGAGAGGAAGTGCCCAGATTCCTCTGATGTTGAAAAATAATTAACATACAATGAAACTATTATCTATAATTAACAGTTAATTAACAGACAACAGAAAAATTGGACTCAACCAAGAGTGAAAGGTGACATACAATGGAAGAAAATGTTTGCAAATTACACATGAGATAAGGGGTTGAAAGGAATGAAGCCAGAAATGAAACAAAGGGTTTAAATAGACATTTATACAAATGGCATACAAAAGAAAGAAATAAAAAAAGAAAGAAAGAAAGAAAGGAAAACAAGCACATGCATTGGTGTTCAAAACAAAATCAAATGGAGTTTGAAACCACAGTGAAGCACTACTTCACACTCAATAGAATAGCTACTGGAGAATAAAGCAAACAAAATCAAAAGTAGTAAATATCATCTAGTGTGTGGAGAAATTGGGATATGCATGCTTATTGTGTACAGGATATGAGACAGGGTGCAGGGCTGTGGACAACACTGAGACTGTTTCTGGAGAAAGGTAAAGAATTTCCATGTGGTTCAACTGTTCTACATCTAGATTTTGTTAGGAAGAAAAATTTTTTACACTATCCTTTTAATTTTAGTGTCTAGAGTCTATGGATTGAATGAAAGAGATTAGCAAGAAGAGGAGACATACAATTTATATTAATACATGATGTATATGAAAATTTACAGAACTGAGGCTCAACGAAGCAGACTTAAGACCTTATATGTCATTGTAACAAAGGAGTAAGGGCTTAGAGTTCGAAGCTGAGCAATCTGTGGGGGAAGTGATTAGGCAAAATATGGAAAAAATTAATAAAATATGTTGATATATTCCAGAATTGTTTGTTCGTGCAGTAGCACAGAATAAAATATGAATAAAATATGTCTAATTCCCTGCACCATCATCAGAGATGAGCAGTGCTCTGATAAAATAATAATGATAATAATAAATAAAAACTAAAAACTCTGTACTCTAGTCCTTTGTATGAAAGAAAACCTTTATTTTTGTAATAGTGTTCATTTGAGAAGGGGGCTGACACATATATTTCTTTCCAGAAAATTTTTGTCTCCTCCAGCTTCCTGGCTGGTTTTGTTGCTATTGTTGATTTTTATTATTTGTATTTATTTATTTATTTACTGGCTAGAGGCAGACAGATATAGAGAGGAAAAGGATTTATAGAGAGACAGAGAGACACCTGCAACACTGCCTCATGACTTGCAAAGCTTTCGTCCTGCAGGTGGGGACAAGGGGCTCGAACCCGAGCCCTTGCATGTTGTAACGTGTGCTCAGCCAGGTGCTCCACCACCAGGCTCTTGGCTGTTTTTTTAAATCCTCTGGGTGGGAGGAGGGGGTGGAAGTTTGAAATCCTCTCCTCCTCTAATATTCTCCTATTCTGTTCCTGCCAGAGGTTTGCCACACTTTTCAGGGTCCTTTCTTGTGCCTTTTGAGGTGTATCCCATACCATGAAAAGAGGCACTGAGCACAGGTATCACCAGAAAAAATTAATAAGAGGGAGAGGAAAAAAAAAGAGAAAGTTAATAGGAAAAAAAATTAAGCAGAAATTAGCTAGAAAAAAAAAAAATAGTGCAGCCCTGAGAAAGTGATGGTGGGCAAGAACTAGCTTAGCTTTGAGGTCAGAGCCTTCTGGTTTTACCTGGTTTTCTTTTTCTTTTTAATAATGTTTTTAATTCTAATTTTACATATTTACTTATTTGAGAGGACAAAGAGAGAAATTAAGAGGTGGAGGGGAGACAAAGACAAGACACCTGCAGCACTGCTTAACCACTCATGAAGCTTTTCCCCTCCAGGTGGGGACCAGGGAAGTGAACCCAGGTCCTTGCACATGGTAACATGTGTGCTCAACCAGGTGTGCCACTAACCAGCCCTGCACGTTTATCTGAACCCCTTCCTGCCTACTGCTGCTGAGAACTTCACAATGGATGTTTAGGCCACATTAACAAAGAACAACAACTTATGTTGTGCTTTAAATGGTAATAAGAGAAACAGATCATTCTTCCCACATTTTGTAAATTAGTCCCTGTAACCAGTTCTGCCAAAAGGCATGTTGTAAGGTGGCAAACAGGATATCCTATAATACATGCTTAAAATATTTTTAATTTACTTGTTTTTAATAATTTATTTTCCCTTTTGTTGCTCTTGTTGGTTTTTTATTGTTGTTGTAGTTATTATTTTTGTTGATGTCATCAATGTTAGATAGGATAGAGAGAAATGGAGAGAGGAGAGGGAGACAGAGATGGGGAGAGAAAGATAGACACCTGCGGGCCTGCTTCACCACCTGTGAAGCGATCCCTCTGCAGGTGATGAACTGGGGGCTCAAACCAGGATAGTACACTGGTCCTTGAGCTTTGTGCCACGCGCTTAACCCTCTGCACTACCGCCCAACTCCTTCTCAAAATAATTTAAAGCAAGGTCCCCCTAAGATATTTGTACACTGATGTTCATATCAACAATGGCTAAAATGTGGAAGCAACTTCAAAATCTGGTAACTGATGGATGGGTAAAACATGTAAACAGCATGGAATATTACCCAGCTTTTAAAAATGAAGAGTGCTTTCACACATTTTACAACACAGGTGAATCTTGATGCTAAGTGAAATATGTAACAAAGATACACATGCTGTATAATCCTACTTATGTAGAGAATCTATAGGAATCAAGTTAATAGAGATAGAAAATAGAGTTGTGTTTGTTTTCCTCAGTGACTAGGGAGAAGGGAAATGTAGAACTATTTAATTGGAAAATAGTTTCAGTTTTGGAAAATGAGACCGTTTCTAGAAACTGGTTGTACACTGTTTTGAATGTCCTTAAATTTACTGAATGTCTAAGTGTAAAAACAGTTACACTGATAAAAAGAAAAAGAAGAGGGAAAAAATAGTGGCTATTCTACAGTGTCAAGGAAAGCAGACTTCTTCCTGTTCATGCAGGACAGTTATCCTGTAACAGCATGTTGCGGGGGGTGGGGGGGAATGGAGTAAGTGGATGTATCCTTGGAAGCTCATTCTCCCCAACAGATGGAGCACAGTAAGCAGATTGGAAGTAACTAAGAATACATCCAATGCCATTGAACCCTGGAAATAATACTGAGTAGAAGAACATAGTCACAAAACCCTGATAAAAGAAGCTCAGCTCTCTTAAGTGATAAGCCTAATTTGCCAGAAACTATGTTAACTGTGTACCTATGGTTAGAGGGATGGAGGGGCCAAGAAGAGACAGTTGAGGGACATATGGTTTCTTTGGGAGGTGATATAAGTGATTTCACAGCTTTGTGAAAACACTAAATTGTACACCTTAAATAAGCCAATTGCATGCCATGTGATTTATTACATCTGTAATAGGTAAATGTAAACATACATACATAATTCTTTCACAGAGTTCAATACATTCAATCACTGTGCTCTGTCCAGTGGGCCCTGTAGAAGTTTTTTATCAGTGAGTAGTCTTTGGTGTTGTATTGTCAAGACAGTAAGAGCCAAGTTGAGACCTCCATTGTCTTAAAAAGCACACAGAGAGAAACAGAAACAGAGAAAGAGAGAGAAATGCCAGAGCACTGCTAGGCTCTGTTTTATGGTAGTGTAAAGTGTTGAATCTGGGGCCTTGAAGCCTCAGGCATGGAAATTTTCCAAATAACCACTATACTGTCTTCCCTGTCCAGAGATTCTCATTTTTTAAATATTTATTTATTTATTTTCCCTTTTGTTGCCTTGTAGTTTTTTTGGTTTTTTTAATTGATGTTGTCATTGTTAGATAGGACAAAGAAAAATGGAGAGAGGAGGGGAAGAGAAAGATAAAGAACTGCAGATCTGCTTCAACGCCTGTGAAGCAACTCCCCTGAAGGTGGGGAGCCAGGAGCTCGAACCTAGAACGTTATGCAGGTCCTTACGCTTTGTATCATGTGCACTTAACCCACTGCGCCACCACCGGACTCCCCAGAGGTCCTGATTTTTGTCTTATCTGATATAAATTGAGATGGTTCACTTTTGCTGATTCTCTCTAGCCCTGGTTTCTCAGATTTCACATCATCCAGACAATCACAAGGTGATTTGAATACTGGATTCTGAAGGCAAAAGATTTGGGGCCAGACAAAATTCACTCCTTAGAAGTCATTTTATTACTGAAAATTGGCTATTAGATTTAAAAATGCAGACAGAAAAATTACATGGTTCCCCCAGCATTCTCTACTACTTTTTTGCTCAAGTGGAGCAGAATAAAATGCAGAGTGAGAGATTGTTGGAGAACATAATGGACATTTGTATTCGAAGTACCTGGAGAAGGGTATACGTTGATAAAAGAAAATATTAATGTTTCCTTCCACAGTAGAAACCAAGGAAGGCAAACCTCCATTGATTTTGTAGACTTAGACTTAGCAATATTTCAACATCATCAAAGTGGGATCTGGACCAAATCCTTTTCTTATAAGAATTGTATTTCAGAGGCACACTTGAGATAGATGAGGATTTAGAAGCTGGAAGTTACCTTGATTCTCTAACTTATAATTTGCTTCATAATCTCAGAGTATGTCACAAATTCTCCCATTAAAAAAATACTGTTTAGTCCATGTATCTGATAGTTTACAAAGACAGTAAGAAAAAAAGAAAGAAACGAAAAGAAGAAGCAAGCTAAATACTGAAATTAAGTTTAATGGGGGGGAGCATTAGTGACAGGTCTATAGAATATTATTTTCTGAGTTACTGAGCAAGAAAAAATAATCCTGCAACTTTCTAGAAGCGAATAATCCAATTGGCAAGAGCAAGCCTGAAGAAACTGACAGTTATCACTGTTCCTTTAGATCAAGGTTGAAAACACATGGGGGAAATATTAAGAAAGATGTAAACTGTTTAGGGTTTGTTGATGTTTGCTTTCTTTTTTAAATTATTTTTTAAAGTACTTTATTTCTTTTATTTTTGAGAGAGATGCAGAAAGAGAAAGACATAGAGAGAAACACCAGAGCACTGCACAGCTCAGGCTTATTGTGGTGAGGGGGAATGAACCTGTGACTTCAGAGTCTCAGGCATAAGAGTCTCTTTGCATAACCATTATGCTGTCTACCTCCACCCAGAGTTTGCTTTCTAAGGAAAAAGGTCATAACTGCTGTTACAAAGGAAGCTTTCATTTTCTTTTTTTTTTTTTTGTCATAATCAAACAATGATTTTGAAACAGATATTTCTGGAAAGTCATCTATTTCTGAATTTCCTATTATAAACTCAACCTGCAGGAGAAAAAAAAAAATTCTAACACAAGATGTAATTTTCCATAAAAGGTATTAGTATGGGTCTTAACTGATCACTTTCTCCCAGCAATTCAATGTTTCTACCCAACACTGGATATATATATATATAATTTTCCACTTATGTCTTCTCTATATAAGCTTTTCTATTTTCCTATAGTAATGAACTTTGTTTTTACACTCAGTTCACCAGTGTACAAAACACTTGACTGCTTTGAAAGCAAAATGTGTGTATCCATTAATTCGTACAGAAAAATTAGGCTTCTACATCCCTTGTTTCAGTTGTACTTCACCTTTATCTTAATATGGCCATCAAACAGGCTTTGACCTGTTATTTTAATCACATATTCTAGAACCAACTAACCAGCTCTGAGCTGCAACAGTAAGTTCCGCTTCCCACTTTTAATTTCACTCTGACACGAATATTTCCTTTGAAGTCTTTCTTTATTCTGATTTTTCTTGGCTTCTACTTAACTTATTAAACACTAGTCCCTAGGTGCCAGTGTCAAAATCAGGTTAATTGGCTCATCTTTCCATCCAATCATTTTGATCCGTTGCAGAAAAGGCTTTTCTTCCATTGCATGGTAATCTTTCTGCTGCCAGTCATAATTTAGAGCACATAAAAGTGTTTTAAAATATTTCACCTAGAGGCTGGAGTGACAGCATAATGATTATACAAAAGAAATGCTTGAAGCTCTGAGGTCCCAGATTCAGCCTCCAGTGCCATCATATACCAGAGTTGAGCAGTGCTCTGGTCTCTCTCTTTCTCTACCTCTACCTCTCTTTCATTAAAATAAATAAGTAGGAAGTTGGACGATAGCACAGCAGGTTAAGTGCATGTGGCACAAAGCGCAAGGACTGGCATAAGAATCCCGGTTCGAGCCCCCGGCTACCCACCTACAGGGGATTCACTTCACAAGGGGTGAAGCAGGTCTACAGGTATCTATTTTCTCTTCCCCTCTCTGTCTTCCCCTCCTCTCTCGATTTCTCTCTGTCCTATCCAACAACAACATCAATAACAACAATAATAACTACAACAATAAAAACAACAAGGGCAACAAAAGGGAATAAATAAATATAAAAAAAGAAAAAAATAAGTAAAATATTTTTTAAATATTTTACTGTTAGGTAATTAAATTTCACTAAAGTAAAGAGGGAACGCAAACAAATAATGTTGTTTAATAAGCTCCAAATATTGTGTTAGTGGGTTATTGCTCTGCTAAGTGAATTGATCACAAGACCTGGTATTTGTATAGATATTTCATCAACAAACCCCTGTATTCAGTGGATCAGTGCCATGGAAAGATTCTTTATTTCCGATTATACAGTAAGTCTGGGTAAACTATAGAATGATTATATATAATATTGCACCTACTGCTGTAATTACACACTATCATGATTGCTGCTAGCATCTCAAGCCTCTCCTCTGAGAGACTATGAAGAAATAATGAGCATTTCTTCAGACTTAATGGGTAGAAAGAAACAAGGTCTTTCTCTGGAGATCATACCTTTTTCCTTTCTCACACTTTCTGGCAAGTGTTTTTTTTTTTTTTTTTTTTTGAGGTAGCAATTGTCATTGTTTGTTTTATACTTAGTAACTTGATAATGAAACAAGTGCCCAGCGAGGTATCTTAGCAACCCGGTGTCTTTTTTATTTCTCTCTGGTGCTTATTTATTAGATGCTCTGGAGCCTTTTCTCAAGCTATTAAGGGACACATCGGGCTAATCTAGAGCAACACACTTCATCTTGGTTTAAGTTACTGGAAATCAATATACATTACCATGGATTACTCACCTAAAAAGGGAACATTCGTGACCCTGACAGATATCAGGAGGCTGGGAATCACTGCGCAATAATGTCAAAGTGGACACCTGGAGGAAATCAAGGACACAGATAAGAAAGTGGTGACAGAAGGCAGCAGTTTCTCTCAGCATTCCAGCATCCTAGCAACTGCCTGCAATCCCCAGCCAATTAAATACAACCTCAGATCTATCAGTAATGAGCTGTGAAATTTTCTTTATTTTTATTGTAAGTATGTGAGAGAAGGAAAGCTTGAGAGAGAGACAGAGAGAATGAAACACAGTGATAAACAGAGCAGGAGACAGAGAGGTTAGATTGCCCATATGCTATTTCACTGGGGGCTGAGAATCTTACCCAGAGCCTTAAACATGCAAAGTGTACACTCAGCCACTGAGCACCATCACACATTCATGCTATGAGATTTTCAACAGATCACTTGGGCTCTAACTATATCTCAACTATAAGATCTAATTCAAGAGAAGGGGTGTCAGTGATATAAGGTAATTGATTGGACCCTTTGATAAAATCCCCAAACAAAAAAAAAAATGAAATAGCAGAAGGTACTCATATGCAGGGCAAGTCAAGATGAACACAGGAAGACTGTAGCTTCTTTTGGGAAAACAGGTTTGGGAAATGAGACATGGAAAGGCACTGGACTCATAGTCGAGAAGGAATGGCTCTTTTGCTAATACCACAGAAAAGCAGAGACATTCCCAATAGTCTGCAAGTGAATGCTGCTGTAATTACTGGTATGTGAAAGCAAGTTAAGTCTTCATTAATTTTGCTAGCTGCTTACTCTATCGGCCATGAGTAAAAATTAATTAAATAAACTAATGGACTAATAAACAATGGAAACACATCAGGGCACAAAATGTTAAAAAGGAAGTAGAATAACTGTGATTGGCATTGCTGTGAGAATGTTAACTGGTCTAGTCACTTTGTTAGACAGTTTGGTAGTTTCTTTTTTTTTTTAATTAGTTATTTTCCTTCTTTTTTTTAATTATCTTTATTTATTGGATATAAACAGCCAGAAATTGAGAGGGGAGGAGGAGACAGAGAGACACCTGCAGCCCTGCTTCACCACTCGCAAAGCTTTCCTCCTGCAGGTGGGGGCCAGGAGCTTGAACCCGGGTCCTTTCGCACTGTAACATGTCGCTCAACCAGGTGCGCCACCACCTGGCCCCAGTTTGGTAGTTTCTTACAAAACTAAACATACCATAAAAACTAGCAGTAATGTTCCTTGATATTTACCCAACAAAACTGAAAACTTGTGTCCACATAAAAATATGTACATGGATGTTTATGGCAACTTTGTTTATAATTGCCTAGGTTTAGAAACCTCCAAGATGTCCTTCAGCAGGTGAATGAATAAACAAGAAGCCATGCAACCAAAGAATGCACAAGATTTAACAAAAAAGAGAAATGGGGGGGGGCGGTGCACAGTGGGTTAAGCGTTGCATAAGGTTCCCGGTTGGAGATCCCAGCTCAGCACATGCAGGGGTGTTGTTTCACAAGTGGTAAAGCAGGTCTGCGAGTGTCTATGTTTCTCTTCCCCTCTTTGTCTTCCCCTCTTCTCTCGATTTCTCTCTGTCCTATCCAAAAACAACAGCAGCAATGGTAAAAAAAAAAAAAAAAAACACAACAATGATAAACAACAAGGGCAACAAAATGGGAAAAATGGCCTCCAGGAGCAGTGGATTTGTAGTGCAGACACTGAGCCCCAGCAATAACCCTGGAGGCAAAATAAAGAGGGATAGAGAGGAGGGAGAGACAGAGAGAGAGAGAAGGAGAGAAATGGGCCATTGGGATATCAGAATTCAAGGAGGAATTTTATTTTTATTTTATTTTTAGATAGAGACAGAGAAGGAGGGGGAGAGACAGAGTCACCACAGAACTAAAGCTTCCTTCAATATGGTGGAGACCTGGCATGAGCAGCCTGGGTCATACACATTTCAAAGCAATACACTATCCAAGTGAGTTATTTCACTGGTATATCAAGGATAAAATTTAAATGTACAATAGCACATGAAAAAAGTGAATCTGAGTGTATTGCACCAAAGTAAAAGACTCTGGAGTGGGGGTGGGGGAGTTCAGGTCATGGAACAGGATGGCAGAGGACCTAGTGGGGGTTATATTGTTGTGTGGAAACTGAGAAATGTTATGCATGTACAAACTGTTATATTTACTGTTGACTGTGAAACATTAATCCCCCAATAAAGAAATTTTTTAAAAAGTGAATCTGAAATGGGTCCATACTGTATGATTCCAACTATATACTATGATATAAAAGACAAAACTATGCACACAGTAAAGAAATTCAGTTATTTCCAGGCACTAGAGGGAAGAAAGTGTAGACCACACAGAGTACAGGGATATTTTTAGGACAGTAAAAATCCTCTACTTATTATTATTATATTGATGATGATAGATACAGGTCATTTTATACTTATACAAACATATGGAGTACACAATACTAACCATGAATCCTGAAGTATACTTTGAACTCTGGGTGACTATCATGTGCCATGTAGGTTCATTCTTGCTAACTGAAGTACCATTTGATAAGTGATGCGGAGAGCAGAGGAGGTTATGAATATAATGTGTGTGTGTGTGTGTGTGTGTGTGTGTGTGTGTGTGATACAAGTATTCTATATATTTCCCTTTGAATTTTTGTAATCCTTCAAGACCTCTATATGTTTGAAAGAAAGTTAATAAAAACTAAAAACTCACCACTTCCTAATGCCTTAGTATATCTTAATATCATCATCTCTAAATTTATTTCATTTACACTATAAAAATTGACAAGCATTACAATTCAGGATTTTTCCAGGTGGGAGGTACTGTACTCATATTTCAGAGCATCTTTTCACATATCCCATAAGATGATCAATATGACACTATTCTCATTATAGATTTGAAATTTCAAAAGGCAAGTGACTTGTTTGAGTGACATAGTAAATGTCTACATAGAGTTAAGGTCCTTGTTAGATTTTAATCCACAAACATAAATCTTCATTTTTTTACTCCATTTATTATTGTTGTTGTTGTAAGAATTCAAGCCTTAGGTTATAGGTAACTTAGGTATCTTAAAATAAACTTTTTAGAACTGATTAAGCAGTTCAAGCACAGTATCAAAATTCAAAATTGATGATTTTTTCCAAAGAAAAGTGTCCACCAAAGTTTATTTTTATCAAGAGACTAACTTGATCCAACTAATTTTTTTTTATGAATTCTGTAATAGATTTAGATACTGACATCTGACTCTTTCCTCAACAGACCTGGAATACATCCCTTTGGCTATGACTAACAGTAATTGAAGAACATGCAGAGTAATTATTGTTCCAAGTTGATTTTGTCACAATGACCCTATTCTTTCTCCCTATCAGTAGGAATAATACTAACACGACCATTGTATCCCTCTTTCCTCACTATGAGGGCCATAAAATTCAGTATAAAATATTCTGTTAAAATTCTAATTATATTTTGCTAACATACAGCAAGATGTAGCATATTTTTTCAGAGTTATATTAACAAAAACTATTCTTTTTAATAAATGCGAAAAGACTTATTCCCAACTGCGTTGAGTGATCTACCAGAAAATTCCAATTATAAAGTCTTGTTCAATATTTAAGATGGAAAATGAGGAATAGCTCTAGGGAACTACTGTCAGCCAGTGGTGATCATGCAAAACATGCTGTAGTTTTCATCGTGAAATTATCAAATATTCACAAACAAGGATCTTCCAAACACTGGCTTTCATTATGATACTCATTATAAATTTGATTTATATATGAAGCAGGCCAACAAAGCTTTCAAAATGATTTAAACACACACTAGCATAAATATATGAGATAAATTTTCAAGAAAATTTACTTTGTAGGACAGCTGATTGTAAATTATCTCATTTGGCCAAAAAATAAGAAGTCTACAAAACAAGAACTTAGACTGGAGTTGGTATATTGTACCAAAATAAGAGATTCTGGTGTGTATGTGTGTGTGGGAGTGGTTCAGGTCCAGGAACATGATGACAGAGGAGGACCTACTGGGGGTTGTATTGCTATGTGGAAATGTACAAACTATTGTCTTTTACTGTCAACTGTAAACCATTAACTGCCCAATAAAGGGGAAAAAAAAGAAATATGCATAACAATTGTGAAGACTTTTCAATTTAATCATGCTCTTTTATTTTGTCAATACCTACAAATATTCTTAACCCAATTTCTGTTATTAAAAATTTCATGCTTATTTGCTACTTAGATTCTCAAAATCCACTGTAATGATGTCTTCCCAAGCGTAAGTACATTTTTCATTTCTTTGTTGGGGTGTAATAGGTTATAGTACAGTTGTTGACATCTTGTTGTGATAGGTGTCTGCAAAACACTAAGTATATTTTATACTAATAAGTAATATGAATGAAGATCTATATACATATTTATATTATTTTATTTTATTTTATTATTTTCCCCACCAGAGCTATTGTTGCTCATTACCTACATGACAAATTCACTGGACCTGGTGGTTATACACAGAGAAAGAGATAAATAAAGAAGAAGAAAATTATGGAGAAAGAGGGGAAAAAGATAAGCATCTACAGCCCTGATTCACTATTTATGAAACTTCCTCCCAGAGACAGGCTGGGAGTATGGAACAACCTGTCAGCATCCATGTTCAGCAGGGAAGCAATTATAGAAGCCAGACCTTCAACCTTCTGCATCCCACAATGATCTTGGGTCCATATTTCCAGAGGGTTAAAGAATAGGAAAGCTATCAGAGGAGGAGAGGGGATACGAAGGTCTGGTTGTGGGAATCGTGCAAAGTTGTACCCCTCTAATCCTATGGTTTTGTCAATGTTTCCTTTTTGTCAATAAAAAATAAAAAATTAAATAAAAAAGAAAGAATAAATGCTCTAAGGAACTGATTATCACAGAAATGCAAAGATGACAATGAGATATGTCATACATCAGGAAGGACAGTAACAATGAATGTTGGAGAGGTCGTGGGGGTAAAGGAATTCTTTTGCATTGCTGGTGGAAATTTAAATAGGTCTAGCCCCTATGGAAGAGCAGTCTGGGGAGTTCTCAGAAGGATAGAAATAGACCTATGACTTGGCAATTCCTCTCCTGAGGATATATCCTAAGGAAACAAACACACCCATCCAATGAGATCCATGTATAGCACCACAATTTGTAATTACTAAAACCTGGAGGCAACCTAGGTGACAAATAAGAAATGATGGACCAAGAAAGTTTTGGCATATACACAAAATGGAATACTACTCAGCTATTAAGAATGTTTAAGTCATCTTCTTCACCTCGTCTTAGATGGAATCATATCAAATGAGAAAAGTTAAAAAGAGAAGGATGAACATGGAATTATCTCATTCATGGGAAGAATTTAGAAACAAGTAGAGAAGTGGGAAACACAAAGTCAAATTTAGACAACATTTGGTATATTGCAGCAAAGCAAATGACTCTGGGGAGGGCATGGAGGGGTGCTTGAGTTCCTGATACATGTTAATGGAAAATCTCACCTCAGCTAGGGGTGAGAACATTTTGTAGGCACCTACCCTGGTGAGATGGAAAATTGTCCTCATGAGTTAACAACTGTACTATAAACCATCACTCCCCCCTATAAAAAAGAAAAATAGGGGAGGTAATATGGCGACGGCCTGAGAAGTCGCTAACAGCGAGTGCTCTGATAGCATCGTCGGCAAAGAAATGAAAACAACATTGGAGGAAAGAAATGGCAGTATTAGGGAAACAACAGTTGAGACCCCCAAGGAAAATACTGATTATCTTGAGACAATTAGAGAACTGAAAGCTGAAATAGCTGTAATGAAGAAAGAAGCTGAGGCAAGGGAAAGCAGACTAACAGAAGCAGAAAACAGAATTAGTCAGACAGAGGATGAGTTAGAGAAAACTAAGAAAGAGGTGAAAGAGCTTAAAAAGAGATTGAGAGACACTGAAAACAACAACAGAGACATATGGGATGATCTCAAAAGAAGTAACATTCGTATAATTGGCCTGCCAGAGGAAGAAAGAGAGGAAGGGGAAGCAAACATCCTAGAGGAAATAATACAAGAAAATTTCCCAGACCTGAATAACAGAAAGGATATCAAGGTGCAAGAGGCCCAGAGAGTACCAAACAGAATCAACCCAGACCTGAAAACACCAAGACACATCATAGTCACAATGAGAAGAAGTAAGGATAAAGAAAGGATCCTAAAGGCTGCAAGAGAGAAACAAAAAGTCACATACAGGGGAAAACCCATAAGACTTTCTGCAGATTTTTCAACTCAAACTCTAAAAGCCAGAAGGGAGTGGCAAGATATCTATCGAGCCCTGAATGAAAAAGGGTTTCAACCAAGGATTATATATCCTGCTAGACTTTCATTCAAGCTAGATGGAGGGATCAAAACCTTCTTAGACAAACAACAGTTAAAGGAGGCAACTATCACCAAGCCGGCCCTGAAAGAGGTATTAAAAGACCTCTTATAAACAAGAACATCACTATAATACTTGTAATATATCAGAGCAAACAAATTGTTTTTTAGAACAATGGCACTACAATACATTAAATCCATAATATCAATAAATGTCAATGGCTTAAACTCACCCATCAAAAGGCACAGGGTGGGGGGATGGATCAGAAAACATAACCCAACCATATGCTGCTTGCAAGAATCCCATCTGTCACAACAAGATAAACACAGACTTAAAGTGAAAGGATGGAAAACTATCATACAGGCTAACGGTCCACAAAAAAGGGCAGGAACAGCCATTCTCATCTCAGACACGATAGATTTTAAATTAAATAAAGTAATAAAAGATAGGCAAGGACATTACATAATGATAAGAGGATCAATCAGCCAAGAAGACTTAACAATTATTAACATCTATGCACCCAACGAGGGACCATCTAAATACATTAAACACCTATTGAAAGAATTTCAAAAATACATCAATAGTAATACAATAATAGTGGGAGACTTCAATACCCCACTCTCACACTTAGACAGATCAACAAAGAAGAGAACCAATAAAGATATAAGAGAATTGAATGAAGAGATTGACAGACTAGACCTCTTGGACATTTTCAGACTCCTCCACCCCAAAAAACTGGAATACACCTTCTTTTCAAATCCACACAACACATACTCAAGGATAGACCACATGTTAGGTCACAAAGACAGCATCAATAAATTCAAGAGCATTGAAATCATCCCAAGTATCTTCTCAGACCACAGTGGAGTAAAACTAACTTTTAACAACAAACAGAAAATTATTAAAAGACATAGAATTTGGAAACTAAACAACATGCTCCTTAAGAACCACTGGGTCAGACACTCACTCAAACAGGAAATTCAAATGTTCCTGGAAACTAATGAAAATGAAGACACAACCTATCAAAATATTTGGGACACAGCTAAAGCAGTACTGAGAGGGAAACTTATAGCTATACAATCACATATTAAACACCAAGAAGAAGCCCAAATGAACGAACTTACTACACACCTCAAGGACTTAGAGGAAGAGGAACAAAGGAACCCTAAAGCAACCAGAAGGACAGAAATCACTAAAGTTAGAGCAGAAATAAACAACATCGAAAATAAAAGAACCATACAAAAGATCAATGAAGCCAAATGTTGGTTCTTTGAAAGATTAAACAAAATTGACAAACCCCTAGCCAGACTCACCAAACAAAAAAGAGAGAAGACTCAAATTAATAGAATTGTCAACGATACAGGAGATATCACAACTGACACCACAGAAATCCAGAGAATTCTGCGAAACTTCTATAAAGAACTATATGCCACCAAGCTAGAGAATCTGGAAGAAATGGAACAATTCCTAGAAACCTATGCACTTCCAAAACTGAACCAAGAAGAACTACAAAATCTAAATGCACCAATCACAGACAAAGAAATTGAAACCGTTATTAAGAATCTCCCCAACAACAAAAGTCCTGGACCAGATGGCTTCACAAACGAATTCTACAAAACTTTCAGGAAACAGTTAATACCCATACTTCTTAAGCTATTCCATAAGATTGAAGAAACAGGAATACTCCCTTCCACCTTTTATGAAGCCAACATCACCCTGATACCAAAAGCTGATAGGGACAGAACAAAAAAGGAAAACTACAGACCAATATCTCTGATGAACATAGATGCCAAAATATTAAACAAGATCTTGGCCAACCGGATACAGCAACACATCAAAAAGATTGTTCATCATGACCAAGTGGGATTCATCCCAGGAATGCAAGGCTGGTTCAACATCCGTAAATCAATCAATGTCATTCATCACATCAATAAAAGCAAAGCCAAAAACCACATGATTATCTCAATAGATGCAGAGAAAGCCTTTGACAAAATCCAACACCCATTCATGCTCAAAACTCTACAAAAAATGGGAATAGATGGGAAATTCCTCAAGATAGTGGAGTCTATATATAGCAAACCTACAGCCAACATCATACTCAATGGAGAGAAGCTGAAAGCATTCCCCCTCAGATCAGGGACTAGACAGGGCTGCCCACTGTCACCGTTACTCTTCAACATAGTATTGGAAGTTCTTGCCATAGCAATCAGGCAAGAGAAAGAAATCAAAGGGATACAGATTGGAAGGGAAGAAGTCAAGCTCTCACTATTTGCAGATGATATGATAGTATACATAGAAAGACCTAAAGAATCCAGTAGAAAATTACTGGAAGTTGTTAGGCAATATAGCAAGGTATCAGGCTACAAAATCAATGTACAAAAATCAGTGGCATTTCTTTATGCAAACACTAAATCTGAAGAAGAAGACATCCAGAAATCACTCCCATTCACTGTTTCAGCAAAATCAATCAAATACCTAGGAATAAAGTTGACCAAAGAAGTGAAAGACTTGTATGCTGAAAACTATGAGTCGCTACTCAAGGAGATAGAAACTGATACCAAGAAATGGAAAGATATCCCATGCTCATGGATTGGAAGAATAAATATCATCAAAATGAACATTCTCCCCAGAGCCATATACAAATTTAATGCAATACCCATCAAAGTTCCACCAAGCTTCTTTAAGAGAATAGAACAAACACTACAATCATTTATCTGGAACCTGAAAACACCTAGAATTGCCAAAACCATCTTGAGGAAAAGAAACAGAAATGGAGGCATCACACTCCCAGACCTTAAACTATATTATAAAGCCATCATCATCAAAACAGCATGGTACTGGAACAAAAATAGGCACACAGACCAGTGGAACAGAATTGAAAGCCCAGAAGTAAATCCCAACACCTATGGGCATCTAATCTTTGATAAGGGGGCCCAAAGGATTAAATGGAAGAAGGAGGCTCTCTTCAATAAATGGTGCTGGGAAAACTGGGTTGAAACATGCAGAAGAATGAAATTGAACCACTTTATCTCACCAGAAACAAAAATCAACTCCAAATGGATCAAAGACCTAGATGTCAGACCAGAAACAATCAAATACTTAGAGGAAAACATTGGTAAAACACTTTCCCATCTACACCTCAAGGATATCTTTGATATCAAACCCAATTGCAAGGAAGACCAAAGTAGAAACAAACCAATGGGACTACATCAAATTGAAAAGCTTCTGCACATCCAAAGAAACAATTAAACAAACAGAGAGACCCCTCACAGAATGGGAGAAGATCTTCACATGCCAGACATCAGACAAGAAACTAATCACCAAAATATATAAAGAGCTCAGCAAACTTAGCCGCAAAAAAGCAAATGACCCCATCCAAAAATGGGCAGAGGAAATGAACAAAACACTCACCACAGAGGAGATCCAAAAGGCTAACAAACATATGAAAAACTGCTCTAGGTCACTGATTGTCAGAGAAATGCAAATTAAGACAACACTAAGATACCACCTCACTCCTGTAAGAATGGCATACATCAAAAAGGACAGCAGCAACAAATGCTGGAGAGGATGTGGGGACAGAGGAACCCTTTTACATTGCTGGTGGGAATGTAAATTGGTACAGCCTCTGTGGAGAGCAGTCTGGAAAACCCTCAGAAGGCTAGACATGGACCTTCCATATGACCCAATAATTCCTCTCCTGGGGTTATACCCCAAGGACTCCATAACACCCAACCAAAAAGAGGTGTGTACTCCTATGTTCATAGCAGCACAATTCATAATAGCTAAAACCTGGAAGCAACCCAGGTGCCCAACAACAGATGAATGGCTGAGAAAGCTGTGGTATATATACACAATGGAATACTATGCAGCTATCAAGAACAATGAACCCACCTTCTCTGACCCATCTTGGACAGAGCTAGAAGGAATTATGTTAAGTGAACTGAGTCAGAAAGTTAAAGATGAGTATGGGATGATCCCACTCATCAACAGAAGCTGACTTAGAAGATCTGAAAGGGAAACTAAAAGCAGGACCTGATCAAATTGTAAGTAGGGCACCAAAGAAAAAACCCAGTGGTGAGGGGTAGACATGTAGCTTTCTGGGCCAGTGGGGGGTGGGAATGGGCGGGAGGGATGGGTCACGGTCCTTTGGTGATGGGAATGGTGTTTATGTACACTCCTAGCAAAATGTAGACATATAAATCAGTAGTTAATTAATATGAGAGGGGGAAATCAATTGTATGTCTCAAAGGTTCTCAGGAGACAAACTGAATCTTTTTAATAGATAGGCTACGTATTTGATATGCGGACTCTCTCAAAAGCCTAGACCAAGTAGATTGGAGGCTTCCAATAGCACAGCTATATACAAGATACTGGGTACTGTACAGCAAACCATAACAAAGGGACTTTTCAAAGTTAACCCAATTAACAAATAATGTGATGATAATATTAACTATTGATTGTCTTTTTGAACCCTAAGACAGCAGGAACCTCACATCTTCACTATAGAGCCCCTACTTCCCCCAGTCCTGGCACCCATGGATAGGGCTCACTTTCCCGTATGCTTCTCCCAATCCATACCAAATAATATTGCATCCGCCGATCACAACCTAACCAAAGCAACGATTGCCATCTCAACATGCTTCACCTCAGAGTGTATCCAGAGACTTCACGTGTGGAATGACAACCCTTCAGCTTCATTACTCGGGTGAGACCTTTCCTTTTATAGTACACTCTAATTTCATCTCAGGTAGTTCACTTTCTAACAAAGTCCCATAACCTAGACATACACCAGTTTCTGTGAGAGAGAGCGTATGAGCACACGTATCCATAAACTACTGCAAAATATATACCTGAAAGCAGGATTACACTAGAGTTTGCAGTGAGTACCTCCCCAACACTTCCTCTCCACTATTCCAATCTTGGGATCCATGTTTGCTCAACAAATTGTTTGGCTTTGTATGTTAACTCTCTTTTCAATCACCAGGTTCCAGATGCCACCAGGATGCTGGCTAGGCTTCCCTGGATTGAAGACCCCACCAATGTGTCCTGGAGCTCAGCTTCCCCAGAGACACACCTTACTAGGGAAAGAGAGAGGCAGACTGGGAGTATGGACCGACCAGTCAACGCCCATGTTCAGCGGGGAAGCAATTACAGAAGCCAGACCCTCTACCTTCTGCAACCCTCAACGACCCTGGGTCCATGCTCCCAGAGGGCTAGAGAATGGGAAGGCTATCATGGGAGAGGGTGGGTTATGGGGATTGGGTGGTGGGAATTGTGTGGAGTTGTACCCCTCCTACCTTATGCTTTTGTTCACTAATCCTTTCTTAAACTAAAAATTTAAATAAAAAAAAAAAAAAAAAAAAAAGAAAAAGAAAAATAAAGAAAAACATTTCATTTTAAAAACCATTTTGTTTCATTTTATTCCTTTTTAATAACTGTACCTTCTTAGTTTACTTTGAAGATTTATACTCTGTCTAAACACTAAAATAGTGACCTTCCTTAAGTTTTGTTCCCAGATGCATTTCATTCTGCTGTATAATATGTATTTGAATGAGTGACTTTATTAATGGGCATGTAAATGACACTTTCAGGGAATGAATCAATGTGATTTTCCTTAGGATATTTCAATATTTGAATGTGTTTGCTCCTTTTATAGTTAAGACTTCTTTTCCTTTGCTTTATTTCATGCTGAGAGTTGGTATCAAATCTATTGCCCACAGATACTTATCATCCATGAGCCTCTAATGGACCCTGCATAATAGTTTAATAGCTTCCATTTACTTCTCCATGAATTGTGCTAGACATTTTATATGTTTCTCACTTAACAACTCTACTACATGTGTGTTAACAATCCTTATTTGAAGCTGAAGATATATGCTTTTGAGATCAAGTCAGGTACAAAAACTGAATTCATCTTGTTAATGTTGAATTCAAATTTTTTAAATTTATTTTTTATTTAAGAAAGGATAAATTAACAAAACCATAGGGTAGAAGGGGTACAACTCCACACAATTCCCACCACCCAATCTCCATATCCCATCCCCTCCCCTGATAGCTTTCCCATTCTCTATCCCTCTGGGAGCATGAATTCAAATATTTTTTATACAAATTTTTTTGTTTAATATAAGAGGTAGGCATCTGTGGTGCCAGAAAACAAACTTGGTCTGGGTTGGAAAAGATAGCTCATTGGCTAATGAGCCTTCTTTTCCATATACAGAGCTATATTTGAGCTTAACCCTTACCTACTGCACCAGGAGTTTCAGTTTTGTGGTGTTTGAAGGTAGTTTCAATTTTGTGGTATCTTTTAATTTCTCTAGGTGTGTGTGTGTGTGTGTGTGTGTGTGTATGTGTTAAAGTCAGTTGAGCATTATAAAGCCACAGAAATTACATATATTAATACATTGTTATATCTACATAGTCTCAGGCTTGCAAAGCATGTTTTCTGTTTGCTGACCTATCGTCCTGGCCACTAAAGGCAGATTTAATACAAGTTTGGTGATTATCTGAGCCTACCACTCTTCAATGTTTCATTTTTTCCCTTTTTTACTATTTGATCAGTCACATTTATTCTTTTACACAGAAATCATTTTTTTCCAGAAATAATGATTAAATCAAACACCGGGTCCATTAGAAAATAAAAACAAAATTACTGGATATTGTCAAATGATGTTTATATGTACACACAGAGCTGCCAACTTGCATATGCAAAATTGATAGATTCCGTCTAGGACACATTAAAAAATTGACAGATAGTAATAGGGCAAAGTATAAAGTAAAGAAAAACTAAAAGACCCCTTAAACATCTAATATAAGATTTTAAAAAATTTTTTATATTTATTTATTTTCCCTTTTGTTGCCCTTGTTGTTTTTTTAGTTATCATTGTTGTTGTAACTGATGTCCTTGTTGTTAGATAGAACAGAGAGAAATGGAGAGAGGAGGGGAAGACAGAGAGGGGGAGAGAAAGAGAGACACCTGCAGACCTGCTTCACCGCCTGTGAAGCAACTCCACTGCAGGTGGGGAGCCAGGGGCTTGAACCAGGCTAGTCCTTGCACTTTGCACCACCTGCGCTTAACTCTCTGTGCTACCGTCCAACTCCCGTAATATAAAACTTTTAAGGAAGTATTAATACAAATCCTACTCAAATATTGCCAACATACAAAAGGGAGCAGGCACATTCTGAACACATTCTATGAGATCATTGCTACTGATCTCCAAATTAAAAAACAATAACAGAATATACACCAAGAGTAGTATTAACCTATATCCTTCATAAACATTAATGCAGAAATTATTAACAAAATCTTGACAGACAATCCGACAATACATAAAGAGAATTATTTACCATGACCAAGTGCATTCAGGGATACAGAGATATTTAAACATATTAACTCAATCAACTGAGCATACTACATCATCAAGAAGAAGACAAAAAACACACGAGTAAGGGCCAGGCAGTGGCACATCTGTCTGAGTTCACATATTACATTACCATGCTCAAAGACACAGGTTCAAGCCCCTGCTCCCAACCTGCAGAAAGAGACTCTTTATGGTAGATGAAACAATGCTGAAGGTGTTTCTATTTCTCCCTAACTTTCCCACCCTCTTAAATTTTCTCTGTTCTGGGAGTCAGGCGGTAACACAGCAGGTTAAGTGCAGGTGGTGCAAAGTGCAAGGACCGGCATAATGATCCCGGTTCGAGCCCCCAGCTCCCCACCTGCAGGGGAGTCACTTCACAAGTGGTGAAGCAGGTCTGCAGGTGTCTGTCTTCCTGTCTCCCTCTCTGTTTTCCCCTCCTCTCTCTATTTCTCCCTGTCCTATCCAACAACTACATTAATAACAACAACAATAATAAAGTACAACAATAGAAAAATTCTCTGTTATATCAAAATTAAGAGGGGGGCCAGTGGCACACCCAGTTGAGTGTACCAGTTATGAAGCACAAGGACCTGGGTTCAAGCCCCCCATTCACCACCTGCAAGGGGGGATCCTTCACAAATGTCTCTCTTTTTCTTTCCTTCTCTATCTCTTCCTTCTCTCTCAACTTCTATCTGTCCTATCAAATAAAAATATAAAGACCAAAAAGAAAAAAAATGGTTAGCAAGAATAGTGGGTTCATAGTGCAGGCACTGATCCCTGGTGATAACACTATTGGGTGTGTGTGTGTGTGTGTGTGTGTGTGTGTGTATTAAATGGATGCTTCAAAAGCATTCACCAAAATTCAACATCCATTTAAAATTAAAATGATCCTTATTAAAATGGTAATAGAAATGTACCTCACCACAGTAAAGGCCACATATGATGAACCCATCTTCCCTAACATCTGTAACAAGAAAATGATGACGGTCTCTTTATCTCTTTAATGACATATACCTATGTGTTTTCTTATACTGCACATTGCAACAGACAAGGAGACAAATTGAAAAATTCCTGTTGAAGAACAGTCATATCAGGGTGTCATGTTGGAATGACTGGCGTGCTACTCTTTTTTTCTATCCATTCTTCCCTATTTCCCTCCCTCCCTTCCTCCCTCCCTCTCTTCCTTCCCCTTTCTTGCTTCCTTCCTTTCCTCCTTCAAATTTCCTTCCTTCCTTCCTTCCTTCCTTCCTTCCTTCCTTCCTTCCTTCCTTCCTTCCTTCCTTCCTTCCTTTTCCTCATCAAAATATTCAATACTTTGGGTCAGCACTTTTACACAGAAAGAGAGAGAACCCAGAGGTTCAAAGTTTCCACAAGTACTATAGGGGCTGGGTTCTCAAATATGATTTGTACTCATGGCAAGGCAGGTGTCTTCCCAGGTGAGCTCTCTCACCAGCTCATGGCATGGGTTTCAATTCAATGGCATTAAACTTGAGGTTTGACTATACTGATTAAAGAACAACAAGCTGTGACTCTCTGGTCATAGTTACTAATCATTTAAGTCATGTCTTGTGATTAATTGGGAAACAGCATGTGTGTCCCCAGGCTTAGCTACCCAAACATGAACACAGGTTTTTTTATAGTGAGGTATACTTTCTTTTTGTAATTTTAAAAACCTAATTAATTTTATTTTCATATCAAGAGGTTAGGCCACTGAATTTGAATGTTTTTGTTTTCAATTTTGATTAAGACAGAGTGGAAAGAGAGAGAGAGAGCGAGAGAGAGAGAGACCCCACAACACTAAAGTTTTCTTTTCTTTTCTTTCCTTTTTTTTTTTGCCTCCAGGGTTGTTGCTGGGGCTCATTGCTTGCACTATTAATCCACTGCTCCTGGAGGCCATATTTTCTATTGTTGTTGTTGCTGATGCTGTTGTTGGGTAGGACAGAGAGAAATGGAGAGAGGAGGAAAACACAGAAAGGAAGAGAGAAAGACATCTGCTGACCTGCTTCCAAAATGAGGCAAAGAATATTATTTCATCACCTTTTAACAACTGCATAGTATTCCAAATATTCCATTTTGTATATATGCCACAACTTTCATAGTCACTCATCTGCCATTGGGCATCTAGGCTGCTTCTATGTTTGGGTTATAACAAATTGTGCTGCTATGAACATAGATATACAGAGAACTCTTCATATGGCTCTATTTTTTCCTTTGAGTATGTCTGCAAAATGGAGTTGTCAGGTCATAGGATAAATCTATTTCTAGCCTTCTGAGAGTTCTCCAAACTATTTTCCACAGGGATTGGACCAATTTATGTTCCCATTAGTTGTGCAAAGAACTTGTTGTTACTGTACTTTCTAATAATAAATGAAATTCTCAGGGTGTAAAGTGGTTTCTTATTGTTCTTATATTTGTGTTATCATTGACTTTGGGCATTATATCTTATATCTGCTTTTCATCCTCATTGGGTCTTCACCTCTCTGCACTGATTTTTTTCGGACAGAAAAAGAGAAACAGAGTGAAGAGCCTCTTCCTCCAGTAATATAGAAGCTGTTCTCAAATGTGGGTCAAGTGGATAGTATAAGAACTGTTTTGCCAGGTCAGCTATCTCACAACATCTAAATTTGTTCTTTTGAAATATTTATTTATGAAAGAGTGATACAGAGAGTGTTTAGAACACTGCTTTATGGTGGTGCTAAGGACTCTGAAATGGGACCTTAGAGTTTCAGGCATGCAAGTCTTTTTCATAACTTTTATGCTATCTCTCCTTCCCAATTTGTTTTTTCAAAGTCAAAAATAACAAATCTTTCAGTCTATATGAACCAAGCTATAAAAATCAACCATTCAAGCACAAGGACTGGCGTAAGGATCCCGGTTAGAACCCCAGCTCCCCACCTGCAGGGGAGTCGCTTTACAGGCGGTGAAGCAGGTCTGCAGGTGTCTATCTTTCTCTCCTCCTCTCTGTCTTCCCCTCCTCTCTCCATTTCTCTCTGTCCTATCCAACAATGACAACAACAATAATAACTACAACAATAAAAAAACAACAAGGGCAACAAAAGGGAATAAATAAATAAAATAAATAAAATTTAAAAAAATTTAAAATAAATAAAATAAATAAAAATCAACCATTAACAACTGGAGGATTTAGAAGAATTCATATTTATGACTTAGGAATCAATCACCACTATGTCTCCTAGATTCTCTACCAGCCATGAAAAAAATAGCCCTTCCAAGTTCATCTCCTTATAAAAACTGGTTGGGTTCAGGAAGTAGAAGAAGACCTGGTATACTCACATCCTGTGTCTGAATTTAAATTGTTCAATTACAGGAATTCATAAATAAGTATTTTTAGACATGGAAAGCAAACCAAGTGACCTCCTTTGGCTTGATTCCATACTACTAATTATTTGGATCTAAGAAATAGCACAGAAAAATCCTAGAATGAGAATGCTGGCAGAAGAGGAGTATATTTGATGATATTATCCTCACAGTAGGCTCCAGAGTCAAACTGTTATTCTCTCACGGCTCTGAGAAAGAAATGCTAAAATATTAATTATCATTATTAATATTATTAAATTGTTCAAGGATTAGGAATAACTTTGAAAGTAGGTGTCACTATCTGCTTTATTCAGCCAACAGAGATGTGTTGCACTGCTGTCTTATGATTTCTGTGATACTGGCCTTCTTTTGTACAACTCAGAATGAGTTTTGAACAATCGGCTTCTATAACTTCTATCACCATTTTGTGTTATCCACTTTTTCAAGAAGACATAACATTTCTGTGTCTCTTGTCTCTGTCTATGTACTGCTTCATTCAGTCATCCTTGGATTTCTACTAGGGCAGTAATTTAGGTCAGTTATCATTTTGCTGCATTTCTAGAGAAATATATAAAAAGTACGTAGTCTATTAAGGATAAAAGCTTAGGCAGGTAATTTTCATTATCCATAGGTTTTAATATGTCTCTGGCAGCAGCACATTTTAGTCCATGGAAGGTAACACATACACAAATACTAATCAGATTTAGTTCTTGCTTTCAAAGGATGTATGATGCAATGAAAGAGAAAAACACATAAATGAATCTTAATATAATTAAGTTCTAACATATGTATAGGTATTAGGACACATTGGAGGTGCAAAGGGTGGCAAAGGCTTTTTCCTAAGATATTTTTCACAAGTGCAGTTCTTAATAGAATGATATTTCTCTACACTTTTCAATTACAATATAAGTGTTTTCCATCTGTAAAATGCATACACAGTTCAACTTTCACCATGAAATCTATGTGACTGTTACTTTGTGCATAGCTAATTCCTTTCTTCAAAAGTCCTTTTCCCCAAATTCTAACATAGCTCCTACAGAAACTCACATTTATTTCTATGACACATTAAATCTGACACTATTATATCCACCTTTTCTCCACAATTTGATTAGAAGATTTTAGAAAACAGAATACACAGAGAACTTGCTTGCCTCCTTTGACTTTAACATACTTAATTCACCTGGAAAATGTTCAATGATTAGTAGACAGAGTCACTTCAATGAGATGTATTTTGTTTCATATATAGTTCTGTTTGGGAGGGATACTATAGTCTTCCAGTGAATACCGGTGACTCAATTACTTATTCTATTTCCCAAAGTGCTTTTTTCAGGACATAATATGGAAGTGAACTTTAACAAAACCGTATCTTTCAAACTTTATCTATATTTCAGTTCTTATGTCCACATTAAGTAGTAACAAGCACCTGAAAGTTCAGACCTCATAAAATTATATTCTTCCTTTCCATAAACCGCATGATTAAGGGCCATCAGAGAAATATTCTGATAGACCTCTTACATTGTTACTATTCTGGGAGAAGCAAAGTGGTTATAAACTGTGAAATTATTATCAAAGGCTTTTTTTTCTTTGAGTGTATGAAATGTGTAAAAGACTGGTATTTTCCACAAGTAGACTCGCATTTCTCTTAAACTTAAAATAAATATTATTCAAAATAAGTCCATAATGGATGCATTCATAGTAAATGTGTCTTTTTTCTTTTCTGTATGACCAACCTGTTTACCACACAGAAGGATGTGTTGGAAACATAGCTACAGAAATCACTTTTTAATAGTAGGTTTGCTATATTAAACCTATTATATGAAGACAATCACAGAAATTTAGGCTTTTGGAAGAGGCTTGGTGAAATTCTACCTACATGATCTAGGTAAATTGTGATTCTTACTTTCTAATTGGATGTGAAATGTACCTTGAAGGATTAATTTGAGTAAAAACTCCTGGACCTAATGGATAACAGTCTAATACTGTTGAGTATTCATTATTTACCAGAAATTATGGCAGTATTTTTATCCTAATTTCCTTAATCAACTCTTAAATTGTATGAGATGATGCCCATATTGCTAGTCTGCCAATCCAATTCACTAAGCAGCAAGTTATCTTAATTTATTGGTTATATTGGCCATCATTTTATGATATGCACTGATTCTGTGACGGAGATTTGGAGCATAGACATAGACTCCCTCTATCCATGACTTCACTGACAGAATCATCTGAACACTCAAGTGACTGAGAGGTGGGTACAGGAGACTCAACACAGCAACCAAGCAGTGGCATACCTGGTTAAGCACACACATTGGTCAATGGCCCTAGGACCCAGGTTCAAGCCCCTAATCCCAACCTGCAGGAAGAAAGCTTCATGAGTGGTGAAACAGGGTTGAAGGTATTTCTCTGTATATTGCCTTATCTCTGTCCATCCTCCCTTGTCAATATCTCTCCCTTCTCTTGAAGTGAAAAATCTACAGGTACCTGGTGGACGCCCACTTCTACATTCCAGCATGTGGGTGGTGATCTCTGATGGTAGCCAACTGGTTCTTACCTTTATTGTCAGCACCTTGACAGACAATAGTTGTAACCAATATGCTTGTGCTGTGCCCAGTTTGAAACTGATAAAAGCTGGGTGCTGCAGGATAAGCGAGTCCAGGTCTGGTGGGAATCGGCCTGTGACCCATTAAAATAAAATGAACATAACTCCCTGACCTCCATGCAGCTTCAGGTCTCATTCTTTGGTTACTTTTGAGCTATATTAGGGAACTTTCTATTACATTCTATACAGTAATAAATCAATAATGAATTTAAAAAATTAATATTTATTTAATTATTTCCTTTTGTTGCCCTTGTTTTATTGTTGTAGTTATTGCCATTGTTGTTGGATAGGACAGAGAAATGCAGAGAGGAGGGGAAGACAGAGAGGGGGAGAGAAAGACAGACACCTGCAGAACTGCTTTATTGCCTGTGAAGCAACTCCCCGCAGGTGGGTCCTTTTGCTTAGCGCCACCTGTGCTTAACCCGCCTGACTCTCTGGGAATGTATTTTCTATGCAACAACAACAAGGGCAACAAAATGAGAAAAAATGGCCTCCAGGAGCAGTGGTTTCCTAGTGTAGACACCCTACCCCAGCAATAACCCTGGAGGCAAAAAAAAAAGGATTAAAAAATATAAATATAAAATGTTAAAATCTCCTTTGAATATATATAAAGAATCCAGTTTTTGTCAGGTTCACTTAAAAATGCATGCAATCTAGATTTAAAACAATCATGATTTAAAAGTAGGAAAGGTTATGAATCTAATAAAAATGATAGCTTTAGTATCATGTTCTTCCACAGAAACAGTGAATAATAAAAAAGCAAAACATAACTTTTTTGTTACAACTTTGTTCAGAATCCTAGAACAATTCAAGGTTTACTGTAACCAAGTAAATGTATTTTTTGCCTTCTGTCTCTTTTTCTTGGTATTCAAGAAATCTATAGAAGTAGGAGCAGAACAAAAGTTAAAGGAACAGAGACAGGACAAAATGCTGAATTTAATAAAATATTTTTTTAAAGTCACTAAGCAACAAAACAAGAAAGAGGAAGAGGAAACATTTTACCTCTTTACCATGTCAAAATGTAAAATGTCTATTTTTCAATGAAAACTTTTAAAATATTTATATGTTAAATTATGAAAGTGTAGCTTATTCACTCATGAAACTAAGAGAAATTGTGCCCAAGGAAATTCAGACACTGGATTTATTTAAAAAAAAAAAAAAAAAAAAAGACCTTAATGAAACTGTCTAATGAGCCAAGATGGTGACCAGAAGCCAAGCCTATGGAACTTCACCTAGGGAAATATCTTAGAATCCTGGTCAATCTGTCCAGAAAGATCACAGAGAACACCAGGAGCTTTAGAAATAGAAATGAAATTTAAAAAAAAAAATGCCATGAAAGAAACCTGTGGCATATTTGTACAGGAGGACTTAGAAAACAAAACAAAACTGAAGGAAAACACAGGATATTTATGAGGCTTTTTTTCCTCCCATCTCTACCCAGGCCCTAATACTTGAAGACAAGGACTCAAGCCTGTGGAGGCTGTATTCCCTTACTGACAAAGTTTGCATTACATTTCAAACCTCAGATCCCCACACCCCCTACTGAGAAAGCTTGCAAAATGACATTCAGACCTCAGATTCAGCTGTCAAATTGGTTTGACTGCCTGAACCAGAAAAGGGAGTCACAGATGTACTAACGCTGCAGTGCACCGAGATACATACATAAGGGGACCGATACTTTTGTGTGACCTCAGATTGGATGATAGAGTGAGAAATGACCATCAAAAAAAAAAGTTTTGCTCCCTAGAGAATATTTGGGGGAGTGAATAGTAGGTTCCACTGAAGTGAAATCCAGTGAGTTGCTTGTGGCTATTGTAAATGAAACACAATTTCCTGCATTACTCTAATCTCGGTGTTGTGCCTAGACTGAGATATCAGAGTAAACCAACCAAGCAGGCCTACTGATAACACAGAAGAGCCTCAGTTGCAGTGTACAGGAACCTTCCAAAAGGTTATCCTGTGTTCATGCTGGTCTTACACCAGAGTCTGAAAACAGGGCAAATATGGACAGCCTTTCCGTAATTGGTCTTGAATTGCATATAGGCCTAAGGCAAACAAACAGGGTGTGACCTGCCTCCTCAAACAAAAAGCTTTAGCCCCTGCAGGTGCGACCTGGTGAGAAATTGTAAGTTTATCTGGGAAGCAATTACAGAAGCCAGACCTTCCACCTTCTGCAACCCACAATGACTTTGGGTCCATGCTCTCAGAGGGATAGAGAATGGGAAAGCTATTAGGGAGGGGATGGGATATGGAGATTGGGTGGCAGGAATTGTGTGGAGTTGTACCCCTCCTATCCTACAGTTTTGTTAATGTCTCCTTTCTTAAATAAATAAAAAAAAAAAAAACGAGAATAGAAATTCATAAACTAACCCAAGCAAAACTAAAGGAGACAAAAAAAAAAAGGCATAAATTCAGAAGTTTATGCTACTGTGATGCCAACCTGACTTCCCTGGACAGACAACCCTACCAATGTGTCCTGGAGCCCTGCTTCCCCAGAGGCCCGCCCCACCAGGGAAAGAGAGAGAGGCAGGCAGGCTGGGCATATGGATCCACCTGTCAACTCCCATGTTGACCAGGGAAGCAATTACAGAAGCCAGACCTTCCACCTTCTGCACCCCATAAAAATTGGGGCCAGGCTGTGGCACAACTGGTTAAGCACACACATTACAGTGTGTAAGGACCTGGGTTCAAATTCCTGGTCCCCTGTTCACAAACTTTCATCTTGGTTTATGTACACAAATACATTCATGAAGTGGGGTCATTTATTTCACTGTAAAATTAGATCAGAGTCTTCTATTATCTAGGAAGTATGGCATCTGATAACATATCTGTGTGGTGTGTGGTATTATCTTTAAGGTTACCCAGCACCATATGGGAGCACTGTGAAGAGCATCAAACCCCTGCTGCACTGCTCACCACTTTAAAAGCTTTTCTTTTGCAGGTGACAACTGGGGATTCAAACCTGGGTCCTTGTACATTTTAACATGAGCACTCTACCAGATGTGCCACCACCTGGTCTTCCATTGCTATATATATATATATATATGTTTCAATTCCCTCACCTTTAAGATGGGGATATTAAAATTACTTAATCCAAGGAGTTATTTGGAGGCTTCATTAAGTGAAAACAGGTGTAGTATTTAGTCTGAAGTAAGGATGCAACATGTTAGCTATCATAATTATTTTTGTGTTTTGAAGCTCTGAAGGTCCAAAACTACTGAGAAGAATATTGGTAATTTTGCACTTACTATGCTAAATAGCTTATAACTCAGAGCCAGGGGACAAACTCGCTATCAGGAGCTGTGAAGGGGATGACTTAGCACTAGTCACATTTCCATCTGTTGCTGTTGATTAAACATGCCATTGGAATTAAAGTTGTCACACTCTGATTATAAAGCCGATGATGGCTAATTCATGTGCCTTTGAAATATACTCCCAGAGTAGCAGGTAAACAGTGTCGGCAATTATAGCATCTCATTAATTCTGCAAAAAGCGATAATATTAGTATGAATTAGGTGGTTAATAGTCTTCATTTCCAGAAAAAGTGAAAATTGTGAATGTACTGAAAAGCATAGAATCTGCTACCAGATGTGAAATTTAAGTATCAGGGAAAATTATAGAATGTGAAGCAGAAAGATTTTTTTATTGGGTAACAAGATCTGTCTTGAGTTTAGTTTGGTAACTCAAATGCTAATTATATAATGGGAAAGCTGTTTACTGCATGTTCTGAAGAAATGGTTCCTCAGAGGATTAGACAAATGGCAAGATCTTGTTTTCTTTTATATTTACTTTAGCCAACCTTAATTTCACTGAACTGACAAATCTACGAAAAGTCAAAGGCTATCTGATATTAGAATGTGGATTTGCATGCATGAGGCCTCAGGTTTACCCATTTTCACTTAATGAAGCATCCAAATAACTCCTTGGATTAAGTAATTTTAATATCCCCATTTTACAGGTGAGGGAATTGAATGTAGGAAATCAGTGACTTGCCAAAGGAGGGGAAGATAGCATAGTGGTTGTGCAAAAAGACTCTCATGCCTGAGGCCCTGAGGTCCCAGGTTTAATCTCCTGGACAACGTAACCCAGAGCTGAGAAGTGCCCAGACAACAACCAACCAAACAAACAAAACTTACAGTGGCTTGTCAAAAATTGTACACTCTGGTGTACTGTACCAAAGTAAAATACTCTGGGGTGGGAGGAAGGGTCAAGGTTCTGGTAATGATGGCAGAAGAGGACCTACTGGAGGTTGAATTGTTTTGTGGAAAACTGGGAAATTGTGTGTATGTACAAACTATTTGCATTTTACTGTCAACTTTAAATCATTAATCCCTCAATAAAGAAAAAAATTTTTTTAAAAAGGCTCTTTGATAGAAAATCTTTAAAGATTGACCTTTCCTGTTCTGACTATATCAGAAATGACCTTAGCTAGACATTATTCTAACTAGAGCATTACTCAGCTCAGACTTTCACTTCATTTTTTAGCAACCAACTACTTAAAATACTTCTTCACAGGTTACTTATGTTTTTCCTATGTATTTTAACTTGATGCACTATAGTTTGCCTAGTGGAAAAATAATTATGTTTTCTGACCAGTATTCATTTCAGAATAATTCAGTGCTATGACAATAACAGGAGAGAATGCCATATATTGTTGCTATAGGACAGAGATGTACTGTCTCTTCATTATCTTTCCACAAGCAATTATGGTATACTTAGGTAGGCTGGCATTCGATACTATACTATATAATAAGATGTAGTTCTTGTTCTCAGGTAGCAAGCTGTTTATCATGAGGAAAAGATTCAAGTTTAAAAAAAAAAAAGGTTGCACAGCTCATGTACAAGTTTGAAGTCAAGTTCTTTGGGTCTCCACATCTGTGGTTATTGCTACTAGGATCATAAAATAAACACAGCGTTTTAGTGCTATTCAATTGTATGCAGATATTTACAGTAGTGTTTCCTTTTACCCCTCCTACCAAATTTCCTTTTATTTTTATTTTTTTGGATCTTAAAATTGGGACCCAGTTTAGTTAACTTTGCTCCTCACCAGGGTAAGTCGCATACACAGAAGACAGAAGCTGTCCTCTTGGGTTCTTATTTCTACTTCAAATATGCACAGACTCAAGAGACAGTTACCATGCAAAGTTCTGACTTTCCATAACCTGTCTCAAGGTACAGCTCCTGGATACTTTCAGGTAACCCTGTTAGTGACTTCTTGTCTACTTAGTTCAGGTTTACTGGGTAGAATCTCTCACCAAGGTTCCATAATACATCTCCCAGAACCCATAACAGGACTAAACTCCTATAAGGTTTTGCCACTGCAAAATAAATGCAAATGGGAAGGTTCAATTCTCCACCTCTACAGTCCCTAGGTTCAGAATATTAGAAAATACACAGGAAGTAGTGTCAAACTTATGAGTTTGAAACACTTTCTTCTTATCAGAACACCAGAGTTTCTCTCTACTATGTAATGGACAATATACAATATAAATCAAACACATCTAGAGCTAGAATGAGTTCTCAGAACTACTCTGTGGGGGGGGGGGGTTACTCCAATTTCAGTGTACACATTGCAGAGCACAAAGACATGAGTTCAAGACCCCAGGGGCCACCTAAGGGGGGGATTCACTTCATAATTAATGAAGCAATGATAGAGGTATCTCTTTCTCTCTATTTCACCCTTCTCCTCCCAATTTCTCTCTTTCCTATCATCATCTCCATCAAGAACTTCTTTGAACATTGAGATTATTTGAGGAAACTAAACAGTAATTTCAGAAAGTGGTCCCAAATTCATATTAGTTAGCCAAGATTTCTAGAACATTCAATGGATTTATTTAGTGGGTAGAGCTCAGAATACTTAGGCACAGGCCCTGGAGTCGATACTGGATAGTGAACGTGCTAGAGTATGCCCTGATTATATATATATATATATAATATATCCATCTCTCTCTCCATCTATCTCTCTCTCTATCTCTCTCCATCTCTCTCTCTTTCTCTCTCTCACCCTCTCCTGAAATAAATACAGTTTCTGGGCAGATAGATAATCTCTGAGCTATATATCTGTCCTTGTAAAAATGTCCCTATAGTGTTACCATGCCTGTCTGGGGTGAAGAGATATAGCTACAGACTTTCAAATTCACATGTTTTATTAATGCATTTTGAAGGAAAAAATGTGTGCATAAATTAAATCTCAAAACTCGTGAGTACATTTCCGTAACAGTCATTTCCTGGGCACAGAAAGTGTAATCTGAAAAGGTTCTGGACCCTCAATAATTCTGTTGTGCTTTGGCCCCTCTACTTGGGAATGTGATGGTGTTAGAGAAATGACAACTACGATGTGATCAGAACAGATACCTTTTTTCATTTCTTTGTAATTAACCCCAGGGAAGACCTTTATTCATTTTGAAAACATATAAGTATCTAGCTGCCAAACATGGTTTAATAGCCTTGGAATTAGAAAATTATAAATTAGATTTTTTTTCCTGCTTTTTGTTCCTCGTTGATAGTTGAATTTTTTTCTCCTTCACTTACTTAACAAATAGCATTTGTAGAAAATAAGGTCCAGTGCCTGATTTCTCTACCCTTGACAAATTTCTTTAAAACTTAGGAACTCACACAGGCACACACTTTAATGACAGTTTATTATAAGTAGGTACATTTGCATTATCTTTAATTAAGCTTGATTAATTTACAGTCATGTGCATATTGTTAATTTTTAATATAGATACTATTCAATTGATTCACTGACAGTCATGTGCATGATAATAACACAATCTAATCACTGCTTAAAATATCACTGTGACCCTAAATTTGAATGAAAGCATCCTTTTCATTACTAGACAAACTGAGGATTAAAACAGACTACAAGTTAGAGGACAAAGTAAGGGCTATATCATAAATAAAATAAAATGTATTGTGAAAGCACTCATTTGCACTCAACAATTACTCGAAGACAGTTCAACCTGGTTACATGAGGTAATGTTACCTGTGCATTTTCTTACCATATGGCACTAGAGCTTGTGACTTATATAAAGCCTATCTATATAACTTCGATGTAATAATGTCAATCAATAACATGGTTGCTGTAGCTTATTCTCATAAAGATGAAAGAACTCCTTCATAAGGAGACTTTGCCTTCTCCTGTCCCCCAGGGTCCCTTTGTATGTTTGGCTGTATAGAGCCCTGCACAAATCATGGTCCGTGTTGGGTTGAACACTTTTCTTTCAGTCTTGGGATGCCAAAGAATTACACTAGGTCTTGCATATTTTGTAGTCATCTTCCTCCACCCCTGATCTCCATTCCTGTAATAAACAAAAGCTCGAAGATGCCACTTGACCTGTACCTGCAGATCAAGACTAACTTACTTCTTGTTCTGTGCCCTTGGATGTTCCTAGTGCTTTCAATATCTCCCCACTCTCAGGAAACCTGTGATGTTCCCACTTCATGGCTCTCACCTGTGATGCCTTACTGGGTTTCCATACTATTTCTCTCATCTCCCACCCACAACAGAATCAGGGCTTTACTTGAAAACTGGAAAGAAATTTGCCTACTCAGTAGATCCATTCCAAAAAAATACAAAAAACAAAATGACATATAGATATCCATTGAATATTGATCTTTTGCCATGCTTTTCCTTTAGAACACTACATATCACATTTCATTTTCATTTTAGAGCTAGTGTTCTTATTTCTTTGGCAACAAACTAAGAAAATCATTAACTCTTGCATATTCAATTCTCCTTGTATTGATTCTACTAGTCTCACACTTGAAGATAAAATGTTATGGGGATGGGGCGGTGGTGTACCCACCCAGTTAACATATATTAGTGAAGGCAATGTCACACCTACTGTCTGGCAAAGTCCGAGCATGGTAGGCAACTCCAAAACCCGAGTGTCCCTGGACTGAACCATAGCCACTCAGCTTTTTGCTTGTACTTCTGCTAATCACTGGATTAACTGGATCATTCCAAATTTCACCTGGGGGCCCTGAGAAAAATTCCCTGGGGGAGGACTGCTGTCACAGAAAACCCAGGGACTCACCAAGTATGGACACAGAGAACTGTACAAAGATATGTAATTTTACTAAAGAGGTTCAAAACATAATAATTTGCCAATTATCAGATAATCTTACTGTGAAGGAATTGCTTGCCCCCCTTGTCACCCCAGTAACTACACCCTGGGCAGAAAAAATCAGGGGAAAATACAGAGAGCGCTGGGTTCTTCCCACAGCACAAGGGCCACCTTGGGTAGCTTATAGAATAGGTGGTAGAGTGTGGTTTCCCCCTTAAGTATAAAGGCCCATAGCTATTACCCCCACCTACTGACCCCCCTCTTCCGTTTACAAGCATCTATGGTAAATACTGTAGTCATGTGGTTAAACGCTAAGGGCAAATGGGTTGAGGTTAATAAGCTGTCATTTATGAATAGACTAGCAAGGTTCCACCCCCCTTGATGTTTGCTTTCCTGGAACAGAAAATTGCTATCATTAAGCAGGTTAATAAATACTATGAAAGGCAGGGACGTGACATCTATCGCTTACCTGAAAAGAAGAGTTCATAAATAGACCGAGATATTAATCGAGATGCTATAAACAAGATAATTTTCTTTGTAGAAATTGATTTTTTAGAAACAATAGATGCTTTTTAGAAAACTCATGATATTCCAAGAAGCTTAGTCAAGAAAAATAAGTTATAATTTATAGATCAATAAGTAACGATAAGAGTTTATATTATTAACTGCTAAAATAAAGAAACAAATTTTATGGTAAACAGTTGTGCAAAGAATTCTGCAAAAATAATGAACTGATGCATGTTGTATGGGGTGAAAAACATGTAAAAATAGAACTCTGCAGAGAGAAAGCAGAGATGCCTATCTACTGCTGTTGAAGCAGTTAACATGTCTCTCAGCTCATTTGCGCTGACACCCCTCCTCCTCATTTGGGGACCCTAGTAACCTGCTGAGGCTGGCCACTTGCAGGGATGGTGTGGGGGCACTTCAGGAGCAATGAAGCAGGTCTGCAGGTGTCTTTATCTCTCCCTATCTCTTCTTTTCTCATTTTATCTCTGTCTTGTAAAATAAAAATAGAAAGAAAAATAAAATATAAAAATAAAATAATTAAATACATAAAAGGGACTATGGTCACCTGGAGCAGTGGACTCATAGTGCTGGTACCAAGCCACAGTGATAACCCTGGTGACAAAATAAATAATAAAATAAAATGTTTTGGCTAATTTATCAATTTCCAGTTAGATACTTTTTCTAGTCTTAATACATATAGGTGACATAACCATTATGCTATTCCCCCAGCCCCTGAGTGCTCCTCTATTCACTGATATACACTGAAAATATTGCTAAACTGACTTTGTTAAATGATTCAAACAAGTCAAGGACAATTTAAAGACAAACCCTGACTACTTCAAGCAGATATGATCAAGATACATATGCTTCTTCTTCTAGCGTTTGCCCTTCTTCCGTAGCCAGTCAACAGCGTCAGGTTGAAAGCTGTCAGGAGCTGCTTGTTGCTGGCTTTGAAAGTGACTGGGATCCATGTGGATTCAGTCGGCTAGGAAGGATCGTCAGTTTTCCCAATGAATGGGTACTCACGGGATGCACCACGAGAAGGTCGATCCAATGCATCCCAATACATATGCTAATTATCCAGGGCAGAAAACACTGTGTCTCCACGCTGAAGTCTCTGTATCTCTCAAGTTCACTAGTGCTGACCAGACTCTGACTAAAAGGGCAGCAGAAAACATGATTTCAAATATCATTCTAAGGGCAAACTTTGGTTAATTTTTGTTGAAATATTCCTTCTACATGGGCACATAGTGAAAGTTTGGTCAATCTAGTTAACTTGCTTAATTGTCATTTAGTAAATTGGTTAAATGCTAAGCATTGAAAGTTTACTAGAGGAGAGGCCAGGTGGTGACACACATCTGGTTAAGTGCACTTATCACCATGCATAAGGACCCAGGATTGGGCCCCAGCTCCCCAGCTTCAGAGAGGACGCTTCATGAGTGGTGAAGCAGGGTAACAGGTGTCTATCTTTCTCCCTCTCTATCTCTCCCATCCCCTCTCAATATCTCTCTTTCCTGTCAAAAAAAAAAAGTTCACTGGGAGTGGTTGATTCGCACTGAGCCTTGGTAGCAAAAAAAAAAAAAAAAAGTTTAGTAGAGGAATAGTAAAGCTTTATTTATGAACTTTCATATTGGTAGACACATATGTGCTTGTTCAAATTTTAAGACCTCAATGAAGGTCAACAAGATAGATCACCTGAATATTGTACTTGCTTTGTCATACACAAAGGGCAAGGCTGCAGCCTGGACCTCACCACACTGGAAGACACTTCTGTGCTGTAGTATCTTTCCCTCTCTCCCTGTCTCTCTTTCAATCTTTCAAAACCAGTTTGGAGTGATAAAATCCTGACAACAATAACAAAGACGTTAGTGAACAAAAAGGGTACCCTTGAATGAGTGAGTGCGATTTATACTTAAATGAATTCAGGAAAGCAAAACAGTAGCAGTTAACCAAGAATAAAATACAAGTCACTAGCTGCATCTTACTAACCAACTGCTTTGCCACTCTATCTTGATTATTTAAAATTATAACCTTCCCAAATATGCTGTCTTAGTTCACTATGGATCATTTAATCCATGGAAATAGAAATTCAACTAGTCCATTTTCTTTATGTTACTAGTGACACTAGCACACATCTAAGTTTTTAAAAGAAAATACTGAAATACTGATTTACTTATGAGAGAGACAGAGAGAGCAGAGTACCTATCCAGTGTAGACCAGGGTTGCCCACAGGCAAGTCCTGTGTTACCCCTACTGAGCTGTTTCCTGGCCCCAACACACCCCGTTTTAAGAAAAACAGGTTTGCTATCTCGAAGTCTACCAATACACCTTAACTATTTTTCAGTTTGGAGATATGGGGATTTCAAGCATCAGTTCATTAACTTCTTTTTCAAAAAAGAAGAGTCCTACCTCTGCCACTTTGTCTCTTACAGGAAATGTCCCTTGATGGTAGCACACTGTCATATTATGGGGAGAATTTACTCACTGACTAATAGTTTAAATTTCCATATCAGTACAGTGAATAGGATCAGAATCAAATAATGAAGTTCTAATCTTTAAAATTTTACTTGCTATGTTTATGCAACTTATTTACATTTTAGTCATCTTTCAATACCTTCTAAATGTGCTCACACATCCACACCATGAAAATAAGTCATCAGAATGCATTAGGTATGTTATGCCTATCTATGTACTGTTTTTTTTCATGCATTCACAAAGGAAACGGGGAAAAAAATGGAGTAATTTCTAGTTTGTTTACCATGCATCTTTCTTGATTTTATTGTTTTCTTCATAGGAGCATGTGTCACATAATGTTAGTGAATAATTATAAGTCGGTATGACAAATGTATAATTTATTGGTAATGAAAAATAAAAACAATGAAAATAGCTGGGAAACATAGCAGAAAGGATTTTGAATATTTTTTCATATGAATACTTCACACATATTTAAGTCCACCACATTTTTCTGTTGTTGAACACTCCTTGATGAACTTATAATAAGATAAAGAGTATTAAGTGATTTAACGTTTACTAAAAGCTTGTCTTTGTATGGGCCGTCTATACCACCACTTTAGGGATACTGGAGCAGAGCTAAGTAAGAGGATAGCTTCTGATGTTTTATTTCAAGACAAATAGAGTAAAATAGCATGTATATATATTTGGGTGTCAATGATTCATAATGCTTTGTATATTAGTCTTTGTGACTAGACTCTCAAATATTTGAGCTCAGGATGAATATCAGTCATATGTTTTCCTATTTCCCTGACACCTTGTATAAAGAGTGCTTAATAGTATCTGTTGAAAGAACAAAAGTAAAAGCAATATATTATTTTTTTTGCAAAAACAATACTCAGTGACTTGTAATTGCTATTCTAGGATTATAATATTTGTCCAAAATCTTTTGTTGCTATTGATTTAATTAAACACAATTCTTACATGTCAAAATGGTGCTAATATTATAAATGGGGAGTCAGAAGAGTTTACCTTGAGTTTACGAGAGGAAAATTTAAGATTAGAGCATATTGAAGTTAGAGGTCCATAACGATATACATGTTATGCCATCAGGTCAGTAGTTTAAAATGCTGTGCTGGAAGCAGAAGTATTCCAGCTTTAACCCATAGGTTTCTATAACTCAATCCACATTCAAAACCCCTTCTCTCTCTATGGTTCATAGATACTCGTCCCCACAGATAGAGTTGCTTATATCATATATGTGCACATGAGATTTTAAAATCCAGTAGAAATAGTTAACAAATCGAATAATAGAGTTGTGGGCTTCAACACAATCTCTGAATAACAGAAATTTATGGTAGAATTTGTCATGTAATAAAATAGGCAATTCTGTGAGGGGTCTCTTTGCTTGTGTTTCTTTGGCTGTACAGAAGCTTTTCAAGTTAATTTAGTCCCATTGGTTTGTTTCTGCTTTAGTCTTCCTTGCAGTTGGGTTTGTTTCATCAAAGATGCCTTTGAGGTTTAGGTGGGAAAGTGTTCCACCAATGTTTTCCTCTAAGTATTTGATAGTTTCCGGTCTGACATCCAGGACTGAAATCCTGGAGTTGATTTTTGTTTCTGGTGAGATAAGATGGTTCAGTTTCATTCTTCTGAATGTTATAACCCAGTTTTCCCAGCACCATCTATTGAACAGAGCCTTCTTCTTCCATTTAAATCTTTGGGCCCCCTTATCAAAGATTAGATGTCCATAGGTGTGGGGGTTTAGATGTGGGCTTTCAATTATGTTCCAATGGTCTGTGTGCCTATTTTTGTTCCAGTACCAGGATGTTTTGATGATGATGGACTTATATAGTTTGAGATCAGGGAGTGTGATGCCTCCAATTCTGTTTCTTTTCCTTAAGATGGTTTTGTCCACTATCACCATTACTCTTCAACATAGTATTGGAAGTTCTTGCCATAGCAATCAGGCAAGAAAAAGAAATCAAAGGAATACAGATTGGAAGGGAAGAAGTCAAGCTCTCACTATTTCCAGATGATATGATAGTATACATAGAAAAACCTAAAGAATCCAGTAGAAAACTACTGGAAGTTATTAGGCAATATATCAAGGTGTCAGGCTACAAAATCAATGTACAAAAATTAGTGGCATTTCTTTATGCAAACACTAAATCTGAAGAAGACATCCAGAAATCACTCCCATTCACTGTTGCAGCAAAATCAATCAAATACCTAGGAGTAAAGCTGACCAAAGAAGTGAAAGACTTGTACACTGAAAACTGAGTCACTATTCAAGGAAATAGAAACTGATACCAAGAAATGGATAGACATCCCATGCTCATGGATCGGAAGAATAAATATCATCAAAATGAATATTCTCCCCAGAGCTATATACAAACTTAATGTGATACCCATCAAAGTTCCACCAAGCTTCTTTAAGAAAATAGAACAAAAACTACAATCATTTATCTGGAAACAGAAAACACATAGAATTGCCACTTCCCTGCATGTTTCTCTCAATTCAAATCAAATAATATTGCATCCACAGATCGCAACCCAATCAGTGCAACGAGTGCCACCCCAGCATGCTTCACTTCAGACTGTGTCCAGAGATTTCAGGTGTGGAATGACAAACCTTCAGCTTCATCACTCAGGTGAGACCTTTCCTTTCATAGTATTCTCTAATTCCATTCCACTCCCCAATAAAGTCCCCAAACCTAGATATAATCCAGGTCCCCTGAGATTAGAGCATATGTTCACATGTGCCCATTAACTAGGGAAAAATATATACCTGAAAGCAGAAGTACACAAGAGCCTGCAGGGAATACCCCCCAACATTTCATCTGCACTATTCCAGTCTTTAGGTCCATGATTGTTCAACAATTTGTTAGGCTTTGTATGTTAACTGTCATTTCAACCACCAGGTTCCAGATGCTACCATGATGCCGACCAGACTTCCCTGGACTGATGACCCCACCAATGTGTACTGGCGCTCCACTTCCCCAGAGACCCACCCTACTAGGGAAAGAGAGAGGAAGACTGGGAGTATGGACCGACCAGTCAATGCCCATGTTCAGCGGGGGAAGCAATTACAGAAGCCAGACCTTCTACCTTCTGCAACCCACAATGACCCTGGGTCCATAATCCCAGAGGGATAGAGAATGGGAAAGCTATCAGGGGAGGGGGTGGGTTATGGAGATCGGGTGGTGGGAATTGTGTGGAACTGTACCCCTCTTATCCTATGGTTTTGTTAATGTCTCCTTTCTTAAATAAATAAAAAATAAAATAAAATATGTAATTATATCAAACAGACTACTTTAATAATAAATACTTAACACATCAAATTCCTATATAAAGAAAGCATAAGTATGTTATAGTCTTATAGAATTAAACTATTTTAGCTGTTTTTAACATTTTTATTCTGCTCTAGTCTAGACTAAAATCTAATACAGGGGAGAAAAACAGCAACTAATTTTCTCCTAAGAGTAGCAATTGACATTTTAAATCACCAGTCATTTGATTTAATGATTCATTTTCATTCAACTTGTTTTGGGCCTGTCATTTCAGTACCAAGTGTGATGTTTTAATTAGTTTTTTCCTCTTTATATTCAATAAGAGTACTTATCAAGTATTTCCTTGTGTAAGGAAGGCACCAACAAGTCAAGAAATAATAGTAAACCTATTATATATTATAAAGTGCCACCTTAGATCATAAAAAAGGATTTAAATGTATAAATACTGTTTTATGAGAACATTTACTATTTAGAGCTATTTAAATTCTACCTCAAATTAGTTTGTGAATAAAACTTAATTAGAATCAAATTCTCAATTTTTTTAAATTTTCACTGTTTTAGCTAGTCAAAAAATAGTTTTAAAGTGTGATGAAAGAAAAATAATAATGCCTCAGGTTGTGATGCAAATAGGACCTTACTTTGTCATACAGACATAAGTAGTCATCATCTATATGTATGAATTTACTAAGTTGTCGCCATGTTGAGAAGGTAGGAGATATTGCTAAAGACCAGAAACAACTCCTTTGAGACAGAGAGAAAATACATTTCTATATCAACATGGAAGAAACATCCAGAGGAAATCCTCTTACAAAACAGCTGCCTCACTAAAGATGCAGTTTAGATTCAAAATTTAAATGGTGAGAGACCCTAATTAGGGCATTGACAGCAAAACTATCTCAAACTCAACCCAACTGATAAACAAATTAAGCTAAGTTCCTCCATCAAAGGCAAAACACATAGAAAAACATGTCCTTTATCAGCTATAAAATCTACTTGCTTTAAGGTCCCTCACTATAGATATAAACTTAAAGAACATAAATTCTAAAGTCTATGAAACAACAAAAATATTTCCAGAAATAAAAGTAATAATCAACTAATTAACATTTATATTAGGCACCAATTGGTTAAAAAACTTTATTTAATCATTAATTCAACTACATTAATGAAATATAAAGACAAGACAAAGCCAGATGACAATTTTTAGCAGAGGAGCTATGTGGTGACTATGCAATATAGTACATATATTATCATTTATACGAACCCTGATTCAAGCCCTCAGTCCCCACTGATGGAAAGGGGTACTTCACCAATGATGGAGCAGTCCTAAAGGTCTCTCTCTCCTTTCCTCCTCTTCTTCTCCCCCTTCACCTTTTTGTGCTTTTTCCTTCTCCTCTCCTCTCCTCTCCTCTCCTCTCCTCTCCTCTCCTCTCCTCTCCTCTCCTCTCCTCTCCTCTCCTCTCCTCTCCTCTCCTCTCCTCTCCTCTCCTCTCCCCTTCTCTCTCTCTCTCTCTTTCTCTCTCTCTCTCTCCCTCTCTTATAAAAAAAGCCATAGGGAAAAGGTAGCATCATCTTGTACTTTGCCAAGTGGCAAAATAAATAAATAAAATAACTAAATAAAAATTCTGCACAACTATCTTTAATTAATGGATGTGACCAGTGATGGTAGAGAGAGGTCTAGACCTATATTATCTACTGAGGAATCCAAGGATTCCCTGTTTAGGGCTTCAGGGATCATATTCAGGCAAAGATTGGGGCCTTAGAAAATATATGTTGGGTCTAACTACAATCCTTCACATGTGTAGGGAATTCTAGGTTCTCAGGTATATGTGTATCATTTCAAAATCTTCTACAGACAACCTAGTCCCAGCTTCTGCTTTTAAGCTTTTGATCTGCTACTTGTTTCTGACAGCTGTTAGTACCATCTGATAGATATAATATTATATAACTTCCACAGGCTTTTGTTTTGACCAATGTACTAGAAAAAAAAGACTGTTTGGGGGGAGGGGGCGTGCAGTGGTGCACCTGGTTAAATGTACATAGTTCTATTCAGAAGGACCAGCTTAAGGGCCTGGGTTCAAGCTCTCATTCCCTACCTACACCAGGGACACTTTACAAGTGATAACACAGGTCTAGAGGTGTCTTTTTCTACCTTTCTATCTACCCCTCCTCTCTCAATTTCTCTCTGTACTATCTAATAAAATAAGAAAAAAATGGGGGGAGGGGGCCACCAGGAGCATTGGATTCACCAAGCCCCAGAGATAAACGAGAAGGAAAAAAAAGAAAAGAATAAATGACTGTTTATTCTGAACAGTTTCCAGGTCAGTTTGTATCAAGATAAATACCTTGAATGAGGATTCATAAGGAGCCTCCATACAGGCCAAATGCTGAAAATTCCCTGGGCTTTGGTGATCCAGTCTAGTGCCTGCAATGTGACAACAATGATGGTTTTCATATATTTATAATGCTACAGCTATAGTATATAGCTATAATGCTATAGTTATTTACCTTTCTTTCTCTTCTTTCTTTCATTATTTTCTAGACTTCACTAATATGGGATGGTGTTTTCAGATAGAAAGATATAAAGAGAGAGAGAGAGACAGGTATAGAGAGAGAGTAGGAAAAACACCACAGCAACAAGCTTTCCACAATGCATTCTGTGCATGAAACCAGGGGTATGCTCCTGGCAAAAGCGAGACATCAGACCTGTCCTAAGGTTGTTGGTTTCCATATTAAGAATTCGAAAAAGGGGTGGAACAATAGGGCTAATTAAAATGCTGTGTGAGGGCTGAGGGTAGATTGCATGATGGTTATGCAAACAGACTCTCATGCACAAGGCTTCAAAGTCCCAGGTTCAATCCTCCACATCACCATAAGCCAGAGCGGAACAGTACTCTGTTAACAACAACAAACGCTGCATGACTGGAGCCAGGCCACTTGGTTGTGTGCACATATTATAATATTCAAGGACCCAGGTTCTTTGTAGGTACCCACATACAAGGGGGAATCTTTGTGAATGGTGAAACAGTGTATCAGGTGTCTTTCTCACTCTTTCATTTTCCCTTTTCCTCTCAATTTCTCTCTGTCTCTATCCAATAAATAAATAAAATATAGAGAAATAAAATGTTATATGACCTGCTATTTTCACTCATAGTTAATTTTCTTTAATATGTGATATTTGGAATATTACATAATTTTGGTAAATTCAGAGGTCTCTGAAAAAGTAATTTCATTCAATTCTCCCAATTCAAAAAATTGATTCTTTTAGGAAGGAGTATATATATTATGGATTCTTGTCCCTTTTATGTGTATTTCTCCTTTGTAGATGGTTTAGGAGACAAAAATAATCTTGTTATTGGGACTTGACAGGAAACTCAAGTAATTAGGTGATTCAGCACCTCATAATTATTCAGGAAGCAAGAAGATGAAAATGGTGTTAGAATTGCTATTGACAAAGAAACAGTTTTGATTGATGTTAGGTGGAAAGATATAAGTATCTAGTTATTTTTGTAGATGGAGACTAGTCTCTCAATATTCTTCCAGAACTTGTTAAATTCTGATTATAGATTGGACTTTTCTGGGTATTACCTATTTAACAAAAATATTTAAGTTCACTATAATACAGGTTAGTCTAACTAAAAGCATGCAGATAAAAAATGGTAATACCATCTGCTTTCCTATAGCTGTGAGGAGTTTGGTTCACTGAATTTGTTTTTGATTGATCACTACTGCCAATTCCTTTCTCCTCATTATTTTTGAGAGTTTCTGTCACGATATCCTCACAAAAGTTACCCAAATCATTTTACCTAGTAATTAATTTTTATTTTTGTCCTTGCTATCAGAAACTATAGAGTTGAGGATTTTGGCAGTTTTCTTCAACTTGACCAAAATATTTTATGATATTGAAGGTTCAGTTCATCCTACTGAAGAGTTAGAAAAAAAAAAAAAATATATGTATGTACTTTTACCTTACTACATCCTATTATTAGATTACTGAGATTTGAAAAAGGAATATTAAACTTTCTTTACCAAAGTAAATAAATCAAAGATGGTAAAATAAATTATCTAGATTCATTTGACTGATGGCAGCAGCAAGTAACTTTTGATTCTAAGTCATTTATTTCCAAGTATATAGGTTAACACCTAGCCATCTTCACATTAAGAACTGGAGGTCAGAGAAACAGTCTGTTATTTATGCAAATTTACCTTCATGCCCAGGGCTTTAAAGTTTCAGGTTCAATCCCCAATTCCATTCTCCACCATATACCAGAGCTGGGCAATGCTCCAGTCAAAAAAGAAAAAAAACTGTGTGGCTGGCATTATAATTTAGTGAGAAGTATAGGAAGCAAAATTGATTCAACAAAATACAAAATTTAGATTACTCTAACCAGCAGAGTTTATTAAAAAATGTTTTCCAAACTGCATTTTAATCCTATTGATTAAAAAATGTCTCAGAGTACATACACACTGGGTTCAGATTAAGAACACTTGATAGTTTTCAATTATTTTTCCATTCAAGTAATGTGTATTGGGCTGTTGGAAAAGTTATAACGCATTTTTGCATAGAAAAAACTTTAAAAATTACATCAAGACTTTTCTGACATCCCAAGATAAGTGAAATGAGTACTTCCTGTATACTTAGTAAATAATATCTAGTGAAAAACTATCCCTTGTCATGGTGTAGAAACACACATACAGAAACAGAAATTCAGATGAGATTAGGAAACTAGGGCAGAAAGTAAGAATGTAAGATTAATGCAAAAAAAATAATAATAACTTGCTTGTCCTGTCTAGAGAAAGAATAGAAACTTTCTATTCTCTTCATTTTTTTAAAGTGACTAGAATGCAACCATTAATAAAATTATGAACTCACAAATTACACGTTAGCAACACTTTGAAAGTCATTAACTCTCCTCTTTCATTTTAATAATAATAAAATGGGACTCAGAGAAGTGGATTTTCATATGTCATGTAGTGAATCTCTAGTATAACAGAGGCATTAATTTGCATCTCCTATTACTATATTCTACTAGTATGTGGCAATAACAAGAGTTATTTGCAAAAAGATTTTCCCCTTATATGACCAATATTACTAACACTAGTCACTACTACTTGTCACCATTCCTTTTGTTATAATTTAGCTAGATTCAGCTATGTCCTATTTATTCCACAATATCTGAAGTTCATCCTTCCTTATTGGACTCCTCTATGGTACCCCTATTCTATCAAATACTTTCTTCAGAACACCTCAATATGTTTGATGAGTGTTGCTATATTTCATATTGGTTTGTTCCCCTTCCCCCCAACTCTGAGAGAATTGGTTTGGCCCTTGCTAGTTTCATGCCCCTTTTTCTCCCCGCCCCCTATGCTAAGGACGTCCAGAGTCCCAGCAGCAGCCGAGGAGGAAGAATGATAGGGAAGCACATGGTGTGGTGATTTGCCTGTTCGTGAATAAAGATTAAACTGCAGCTTCTCAGCCCAGCCGTGTGTTCTTGAGTCTCTGTCTCTGTCTACTGCCGCAACGCTAGCCCGGCCTGCTGAAGCCTCCAAACTTTAACAACAAATGGCGCCCACGTGGACCTGACCTGCGCATCTCTCAGATAAGTGAAGACAATTTGGCTACCTATGTACTATGGCCTTCTCTTAGGCTTGTGAAGAGATCTCCAAAGGCCTCTGCCCTTTCTTCACTAGACTGTTACGCTGTTTCTGGAACATTAATCTCTGGACCACTCTGTGGTTTCTGCCCAACGCCAGCCTGCAGGAGCCCAACGCCAGGCCGCATGAGCCGGCTTTCGACATTGGGCGAGGGCTCCCTCCACGCTGCTCGGCCACTGGGAACAGGCAGCAGACATGGCAGGGCCATGGGGCACAGCCAAGGCGGCCTATCATGGCCGCCACCCCAGGTTACCTCAGCCTGCGCCTTCTGCACAGCTGATCCGCCTGCCCTCGTGCTATGAAGTCTGGACAGAACCCAGACCCCCCGGAGATCGTGGGCTCCCTGCCGAAACTGGGCCCCCTGGCCGAGATCCTCAGCTCGGGTCTGAGGGCAGACAAGCTAGAATACACAGAGATTCGTGCAGAGATTGCAGCCTGCAATTCCTAGAAGTGGAGCTGCGCAGGAGGCCCCACCTCTGGATGGTGACCCCCCAACAACAACTAAGACAGTACAGATCTAAATTCGTGTTTAAAATGACATGTCTTCGGGAGTCGGGCTGTGGCGCAGTGGGTTATGCGCATGTGGCGCAAAGCACAGGGACCGGTGTAAGGATCCCGGTTCGAGCCCCCAGCTCCCCACCTGCAGGGGAGTCGCTTCATGGGCGGTGAAGCAGGTCTGCAGGTGTATATCTTTCTCTCCCCCTCTCTCTCTGTCTTCCCCTCCTCTCTCCATTTCTCTCTGTCCTATCCAACAACAAAGCAACGTCAACAATGGCAATAATAACCGCAACGAGGCTGCAACAACTAGGGCAACAAAAAGGGGAAAAAATGGCCTCCAGGAGCGGTGGATTCATGGTGCAGGCACCGAACCCAGCAATAACCCTGGAGGAAAAAATAAATAAATAAATAAATAAAACACAAAAATAAAATGACATGTCTTCATTACAAAGGTTTCTCTCCTTGTGTATTAAAGACCATGTTTATGTGTGTGTTTAAAGTTTGGTAACATTAACTTTAAGGTTAAAAATATAACTTTAAGGCTATATTCTTACCAGACAGAGTTAAATGAAAAAGGTTTTCAACATAGTTCTCATAAAGATAAAATTAACTTACATTTAAAGTCTGAGATAAAAATTAGTTAACAATCAATATATTTTAACTAAGTTGGTCTAAAAAAAAAACAAAAAACCTGTGCACACCTAGGGTGTGTCTCCATCTTCAGTGGGTGTAACAAAAGGTTAAAAAGATGTTGTTGATATGTAAAAGTCTCAAATTCCTTCTCAATTAGAAATGTTAGATTGCGCTATGGTTATGCTAATAATTCTCATGCCTGAGGCCTTTTTCTTTCTATGGTTCATATTTGCCTTTCCACATTTTATTGTTTGAACTTTAAATAGCCTTGGAATCGTGCTGGAAGAGACTTCCAATTGTGATAGAGGTATCAATTGTGGTAAACTCCTAACCTGCTACAAGTTTTGTTTCATAAGTAAGTGAATTGCAGCTGTCAAGTTCTCTACAGAAAAGCAGAATTCCGATGGCTGACATTCCCCATCAAGACAGACATACAACAATTCACCCTCTGGTGGACATCTGCTTTGGACTTCTATTGGACTCACTGGTACACCTAGGGCACTTTGCACAAAACTAGCAGCTTCCCTTATGCTGCTGGGTTTCTCAAAGACTGACTACAGCCATGCTTTGGGACTCTAGGCCTCACCCTCCCCCCATGCTAGAAAATGCCTGTGGAGGCAAGTACGTCCCCCAGAGGCAGGAAATTTTTTTTAAGATGATAAGTTTTGCCCAGAGACAAAAAATGGCCCCCTCAGGCCTTCCCTTGGCAGCACACTGGTTCTTGTTACTCGCTTACATGTTTCTCCATGTTTGTGCCAGTTCCTTTTTTGAAAATGCCTGTACGGTATAGGTTTCTGTTCACCCCACACCCCTGATACTGTGGTCATTTAGTTAAAAACAGAAGGGGAAATTGTTTCTATGTTTCATATTGGTTTGTTCCCCTTCCCCCCAACTCTGAGAGAATTGGTTTGGCCCTTGCTAGTTTCACGCCCCTTTTTCTCCCCGCCCCCTATGCTAAGGATGTCCAGAGTCCCAGCAGCAGCTGGAGGAAGAATGATAGGGAAGCACATGATGTGGTGATTTGCCTGTTCGTGAATAAAGATTAAACTGCAGCTTCTCAGCCCAGCTGTGTGTTCTCGAGTCTCTGTCTCTGTCTACTGCCACAACGCTAGCCCGGCCTGCTGAAGCCTCCGAACTTTAACAACAGATGAGAAACCTCATTAACTATTTACCAAACAGAGTCATATGGCATTTCTTTAACTGTCATTTTACAATTTTGTTTAACTGCTTATGAATCAGATTCACATTAAAATTTTAAACTATGAGGACTTTATAGTAAAATTATTATAGACTAGGAATTGTGGTTTGTAACCACATGCTAAACTAAATGTTAGATGGTTGTCTAAAGACAAAATTATTCTCTTTGTGCTGTTCAGATTGGATGGAAAGGAACAAAAATAGATGGAGGGAAGACCACAGAAAGAGTTTAATGTATCCATGTTTAAGTCTATTATATGTCAAAAGTCAAACCACCTGTTACAAATTAATGTGATCTAAACTAATTAAAGAATTATGGATGTAAGGGCAACTTGTCTGTGACATCTGTCTCCTCCTTGATCTCCAGATTTAATTCAGCTGTATCTATCTGGCTAGGCAGATAGATCACCTCTCCATCTGCATGTCTCTCAAAGTTGTCGCAGAGTCAAAGAGGAGACTTTACATCTAAAGACTGTCCTGTCTTCTGGTACAGAGTACCTGAGTTGCTGTACTTTCCTACTACAGCATCCAAACAAGTTCTAAAGAATTAAATGGAAGTGAGCCATATGGGACACAAATAAAACTGTACTTAAGCTGAGGATTTTTTTATAAATATAAATACCCTTGGATATCACATAAAGAAAATTCCTCATAGATCTAACCACCTGTTTTAATAAAAATAATAAAATACTTTAAATATTACCATAGGCAAAAAATAAGTAGGGTCAATTGATGGCATGCTTAAAATGGAAAAATATAACTATCCCTGGTCCAAAGAAAGCCTTTGGCATTCCTCTATGTGAATACCAAATTGAAGAAGAAGAAATCCAGAAATCAATTCCATTTACCACAGCAGAAAAAAAAGTCAAATATTTAAAGTTAAAACTAACAAAGAAAGTGAAGGAAATTTATACTGAAAATTATGAAACATTTCTCAAGGAAATAGAAAAAGTTACAAAGAAATCGACAAAAGCACCTTTCTGAAAAGATCTATGTGCACCAATGTTCATAACAGCCCAGTTTGCAATAGCTCAAACTTGAAAGCAACCCAGATGCCCAACAACAGATGAGTAGCTAAAAAGTATGCAGCTATTAAAAATAATGACGCCATCTCCTTTGCAGTATTGTAGTCAGGCATCATGTTGAGTGAGACAAGTCAGAAAGAGAAAGACCAGTAACAAATGATCTCTCCTATAAGTGGAACTTAAGAACAAAAAGCAGCAAGAGAAAACATAAGGGGTAGATAGCATAATGATTATGTAAAGACTCTCATGACCGACACTCCAAGTCTAATGTTCGATTCCCTGCACCACTATAAGCCAGAGCTGAGCAGTGCTCTGAATAATAATAATAATAATAATTAATTAATTAGAGAGAGAGAGAACATAAGGTAAAACTTGTACTGGGTGAGACATATTTCACCAAAGCAAAGGACTCAGGGGAAGAAGGGAGAAGGACAAAGATGAAGAGACACTGGGATCCCATTGTGTCTCCTAGACAACAGTCAAGAGGAGATGAGAGGTTGTACACCTGTGTGTCAAATGCTCTACTGTAAGCCATTAAAATAACATTTGAAAAAAGAAAGAAAAACATCTGTCTCAGCTGTAGAGCACAGGACTGGGATGAACTAGGTCCAAAATTGATCTGCTGTTCTACAGATGCTAGACTGAAGCTCTGTTCTGTCTCCAACTCTAATTCTCTCCAGTGCTCATGAAAATAAATAAGTACATTTTCTAAAAAAAAAAAAAAAAAAAAAAAAACAACTGTGTAAAAGGGAAAATAATGACAGGAGCAAGTAAAATAAATTAACAAGAAAATCATATAATAAATATACAAATGGTTATTTCATATGTCAAAGCATTCAGTCTTGTGTATTGTCAAAAATCATATTAAAGTATTATTATCTTACTGTTATGATTAGAATATTACTAATTCAGGTGCTCTCTGTTGCTATGATAATTTATAACAAAAGACAACATAAATTAAGAAGGCCTCCTTCCTTCATATATGAACTAAAAATTAACTTTTCTGAATAGCTCATAAACAATGGCCTACACAAAAAGTAATTTATTTTAGAGTTAATATATATAAAAAAGACCATATGTGCTAGTGATGCAATTTAAAATGTAGATGACCTAGATGCTAGTCACAAAGCTTTGAATGTAGTGTCATTCTTATTTGGAGGATTCTTAAGTCATTTAAAGTTTTGGAGTTCTCAGTACTATAGGGATAATATGGGGAAAAAGAATACCACTAATTTGATGAAAATTGACTTGACAAAATTTATTAAAAAGTCTTCAAGATGTATATACCTTTACCCAGTAATTCTTCAGTTTCTCTTGGAATAATGAAATATGTAAAATTACTTTAGAACAATATTTTACACAATTATTCTTTTTAAAATTTTATTTATTTTTTATTTTGGGTAGAGACAAAGAAAAACTGAAAGAGAAGGAGGATATTGGGGGTGGAAGAGGGAGAGACAGAAAGGGAGAGATACAGACCTGCAGAACTGTTTCATCATTTGTGAAGCTTCCCTCCTGCAGGTGGGGACCATGGAATTGAACCAAGGTCCTTGCACACTGTAATGTGTGCTCTCAACCAGGTGCACCACCACCTGGCCCCCACTTCATTATTCTTAGTCATATACAAAAACAAAAATTATAAATACTTACTGGTCAAGTAATAAGATATTTTGGGCAGTTTTATATGTGAAAATGTAACTAAAGAAAGACTATGTCTCATTATAATCATGATTTTAGAGAAATAGTCATATGGAAAGAGTAAGATAATATATAAATATATAAAAGACTGAAAATGATAAACAAAATCATGGAGAATATTATTTCAAGTGAATATATGTGCACATTACCTGTGACTATTTTATATTAAACTTTACATGTCTTCATGTTTTCTAAACCCATTTAATTTAAAATAATTTCCAATTATTTTTTCACTTCCTTTTTTACAAAGTTTATTTATTTATTAGCATTAGAAAAAGAGAAAAGAGAATCAGAGTACCTCTTGGGCATATGTGATCCAGGGATAGACATGGGACCTCATGCCTGTAAATCCAAAGTTCTAGTCACTGTGCCACCTCTCATCTCTCATCTCATCTCTCATATTATTTTGAAAAAAATTACTTGAGAGTTCAGAAAACTAGCCCATCTTGATGTGTGACCTTTTTGCCAGGTGTGCAATTCAGGTTTGAGCTCCAATCCCCCACACAGGATCACTTAGGAAAGCTTCAGTACTGGGATATTCCTCCCTCGCCTTCTCTGTTTCTCACTGCCTGTCTCTTTACAGGCAAAAATAAAACAAAAACAAACAAACAAACAAAAAAGAGTGAGGTCTCAGCAATTTAAAACAGTCATTTTAAAAAATATATATTATTTGTATATAAAAATTGTTATATTGTTTAAAAAAGAAGGTTGTGTTTTAGCTACATTAAGCACTTATGCTAAATCTAGTCTAAAAAGTTTTGTGGCTGAAGAGCACATTGATTAAAAAAAAGAAATAATTACATGCTCTTAACATTTTTTTTCCTCCAAGGTTATCGCTAAGGTTTTCTGCCTGCACTATCAATCCACTACTCCTGATGTTATTTTTCCCCCCGACTGAATAGGATAGAAACAGAGAGGGCAGGGGAATACAGAGAAGGAAAGAAAAATATAGACACCAGCAGACCTGCTTCACTGTTTGTGAGGCCACCCCCCCTTCAGGTGGGGAGCCAGGCAGGATTTTTACGTGGGTCCCTGTGTTTCATACTATGTGCACTTAGCCTGGTACACCACCATGGGAGTCTCTTAACATTTTTTTTAAATTCTCCTTTGACTCCCCAATTTCTAAAAGTCTTATAGACCATTTTAGGTCAAATGAAGTCTTCATTTTTGTAAAAAAAAAAAAAAATTCATTTTGCTACACCTTTCTTCAGTGACATTTCACACAACCTAAGTATTTGAATTAGGACATGTTTATCACATCGTCACTTATCTTCAAATAATTTTTTAAGCTGAGTTACTTCTCAAGGTGGTTAGTAACTCCCTGTGTTGTTATATGTGTGCTAGGTTTTAACCAAGCGGATTTTTCAGTCAGTATGAAAAGCAGTTTACTAGTATGATTCTAGCCCTAATTTAATATCCACTTTGTAAAAGATGTCTGAGACACAGGCGTGCATGGCTGAGTCTCCTGGCTATTGTCATATTGATTACCGGAAGTGATCATCTGTGATACTGAAACTGAACCTCCAATTAAAGACAACATACACTAGACAGAATATAAAGGCTTCAAATTAATTATTTCCTTTACCTGTCATTTGGTAGCTATATATTATTAATCATACTTTCTTGGTCTCAGGAGACTCATCCATGAAGTAAGAATAATAATACTCCTTCAAGGGGCTATTGTGAAAATTAAATCACATAAAAGCCATAAAGTTTTTAACAGATTATCTGCAGCATGAAACAATCATTTTGAATGATTGAACTAGTTATACTTGTATAATTAGATTGAAATGATGAACAAAATTATGTGACAATTTGAATATTTATTTTTATTATTTTTATTTAATTATTTATTTATAACATAGAGACAGCCAGAAATTAAGAGGGAAGGGGGAGATAGGGAGAGAGACAGAGAGAATCTGCAGCCCTGCTTCTCCACTTGCACAGATATCCCCTTTCTCCTTGCAGGTGAGGGTGGGAGTTGGGCGTGGGGGTGAAAGGGCTCGAATCCAGTTCCTTGCTCATTGTGACTAACATGTCCATCCAACCAGGTGTACCACTGCACCACCACCTGGCCCCATTATTTGAATAATTATTGTTGGAATATTTAATTTGATTGTTATCACCTTATACATTCCCAGTTGGCTATTCAAATTTTAACTATGTACTAACATGAAAACAAGAACAGTGAAAACTGGTTGGTGAAGGAAATGAGAAATTAGATAAGCAAGTTGTTAAAGAAATATTCCTAAATAGCAGCAACAAATGCTGGAGAGGTTGTGGGGTCAAAGGAACCCTCCTGCACTTCTAATGAGAATGTAAATTGGTCCAAACCCTGTGGAGAGCAGTTGGAGAACTTTCAGAAGGCTAGAAGTGGACCTTCCCTATGATACTTCAATTCCTCTTCTGGGGATATATCCTAAGGAACCCAACACACCCACCCAAAAAGATTTGTGTATAGCTATGTTCACAGTAGCACAATTTGTAGTAGCCAAAACCTGGCAGCAACCCAGGTGTCCAAAAACAGATGAGTGGCTGAGTAAGTCATGGTATAAATACACAATGGTATACTACTCAGCTATTAAAAATGGTAAATTCACCATTTCCAGCCACTCTTGGATGGAGCTTGAAAAAAATGTTAAGTGAAATAAGTCAGAAACAGAAGGATGGGGAGTCAGGCGGTAGCACAGCGAGTTAGGCTCATGTGGCACCAAGCTCAAGGACCAGCGTAAGGATCCCAGTTTCAGTCCCCAGCTCCCCACCTGCAGGGGAGTTGCTTTACAGGTGGTGAAGCAGGTTTGTAGATGTCTGTCTTTCTCTCTCCTCTCTGTCTTCCCCTTCTCTCTCCATTTCTCTCTGTCCTATCCAACAATGATGACATCAATAACAACAACAGTAACAACTACAACAATAAAAAACAAGGGCAACAAAGGGAAAATAAATAAATATTTAAAAAATTTAAAACAAAGAAACAGAAGTATGAATATGGGATGATCTCATGCACAGGCAGAAGTTGAAAAACAAGAAAACACAAAGCAGAACTTGGACTGCAGCTGGTGTATTGCACCAAAGTAAAAGACTCTGAGTTTGGGGTGAGGGTTCATGTTCTGGAACATGATGACAGAGGAGAACCTAGAGAGGGTTGTATTGTTATGTGGAAAACTGGGTAATGTTATGCATGTACAAGCTATTGTCTACTATAAACCATTAATCCCTCAAGAAAGAAATTGAAAAAAAAAAAAAGAAGAAAGGAAGGAAGGAAGGAAGGAAGGAAGGAAGGAAGGAAGGAAGAAAAGAAGGAAGGAAGGAAGGAAGAGAGAAAGAAAGAAATGTTCCTAAAATGGTGTTACATCCAGAAAAGGTAAAACATGCTTCTCTGCAGCTCAAAGTATATGTCAACTAAGCTTAACTACTGCATCAATTTATTTTCCTATCCACATCCTTTATAATCATGTGAAAACTACTACAATATTGAGTTCTGCTTTAGATCACAAAGTACCAAATAGAACTGATAAGATACAAACACCCCAGAAAAAATACAACCAAAATCTTCCATAGTGAAATTCCTTTTTGTTGTTGCTGTTATTAGGTTTCTGGAAAACAAGTTATAAACTTTTATATTTACTAGCCACAAGAGCCAGATTCCTAAACAGTACAACAGGAAAAAATAATAATAAAATACATAAAAGTAATGCATGTCAGTGGGAGTTTACATAAAAGAAAACCATTTTTTTATCTGCACACATTCTATCATCTCCACACACCGGTGTGTTTGCAACATTAAGTGTACTCAAATTGACATTACACGGGGAGTTATGAGCAGCAAGAGCAATAGCAAATCAGGAAGAGAATCAGTGATATCATAATGTATTTACAGTAAAGGCAGTGTAATAAGATCCCACAAGAAGACAGCTCATTTTCCATGACATTGGAAACTGCCATTCCATAAAGGAATGAGTGGAAAGAGAACAGAAGTGAATCAAGTCAACAATGGTTGTATTGCAAATCAGTGCAATTTTCTTGTTTCAAAGGATCTTTATCCTTCTAGAGTTCTTGAAGCAGAAGTCGCATTTTCAGAACTAGGTGAAAAGAATTTTAACCTGAATACAATTTTAACTTTTTCAGGGAGGGGAAAAAAAAAGTCAAATGTAACTGACTATAATATGAAGTAAAAACTTAACTATGTCACATTTCTTTTCAAATTAAATGATTACTTTTGTGAGGGTTAATAGATGATATTACAGTTGTTGACTCATGGGTATACCCTGTCAGCATCCTGTGATAGCTGTCTGCAAAACAGTTTCAACCCCAACTGGGAAATTTTTTCCACCATCATACACTAGGACTCCAAAGTCCCCAGCCTCCTCCCTTCACCTCTAAATTGAAATGATCTGCAATATATCAAGTCAAGTCCAAATTTCACCTTGTGTTTTCCCTTTATTTGTTTCTTTAGCTCCGCCTATGAGAGAGATCATCCAGTACTTATCCTTCTCATTTTGGCTTATTTCACTTAACATGATTTCTTCAAGCTCCATTCAAGATGCAGCAAAGGAGATGACTTATTTAATTACTGCTCAGTTCTGACTTAAGGTGCTACAGGGTATTGAACCTTGGCTCCTGGAGTCTCTCAGTCATAAAAATATTTTTGCATAATCATTATGTTATCTCCCTGTCCCAACCACTTCACATATCAAAATATAAGTAATATATTGATTTTTAAAAAAGTTAATATTTGTACCTTCTATAATATTGAGTTGTCTAATAAGTTATGCTGCATTTTTGCATAGAAAACTAGAAAAAAAGCAACATATCAAAAAGATTGTTCATCACGACCAAGTGGGATTCGTCCCAGGAATGCAAGGCTGGTTCAACATCTGTAAGTCAATCAATGTCATTCACCACATCAATAAAAGCAAATCCATAAATCACATAATTATCTCAATAGATGCAGAGAAAACCTTTGACAAAATCCAACACCCATTCATGATCAAAACTCTACAAAAAATGGGACTAGATGGGAAATTCCTCAAAATAGTAGAGTCTATATATAGCAAACCTACAGCCAACATCTCACTCAATGGACAGAAGCTGAAAGCATTCCCCCTCAGATCAGGGACTAGACAGGGCTGCCCACTGTCACCGTTACTCTTCAACATAGTATTGGAAGTTCTTGCCATAGCAATCAGTCAAGAGAAAGAAATCAAAGGAATACAGATTGGAAGGGAAGAAGTCAAGCTCTCACTATTTGCAGATGATATAATAGTATACATAGAAAGACCTAAAGAATCCAGTAGAAAACTACTGGAAGTTATTAGGCAATATAAGCAAGGTATCAGGCTACAAAATCAATGTATAAAAATCAGTGGCATTTCTTTATGAAAACACTAAATCTGAAGAAGAAGACATCCAGAAATCACTCCCATTTACTGTTTCAACAAAATCAATCAAATACCTAGGAATAAAGTGGACCAAAGAAGTGAAAGACTTATATACTGAAAACTATGAGTCGCTACTCAAGGAAATAGAAACTGATACCAAGAAATGGAAAGATATCCCATGCTCATGGATTGGAAGAATAAATATCATCAAAATGAATATTCTCCCCAGAGCCATATACAAATTTAACACAATACCATTCAAAGTTCCACCAAGCTTCTTGAAGAGAATAGAACAAACACTACAATCATTTATCTGGAACCTGAAAACACCTAAATTGCCAAAACCATCTTGAGGAAAAGAAACAGAAATGGAGGCATCACACTCCCAGACCTTAAACTATATTATAAAGCCATCATCATCAAAACAGCATGGTACTGGAACAAAAATAGGCACACAGACCAGTGGGACAGAATTCAAAGCCCAGAAATAAATCTCCACACCTATAGACATCTACTCTTTCATAAGGGGGCCCAAAGGATTAAATGGAAAAAGGAGGCTCTCTTCAATAAATGGTGCTGGGAAAACTGGGTTGTAACATGCAGAAGAATAAAATTGAACCACTTTATCTCACCAGAAACAAAAATTAACTCCAAATGGATCAAAGATCTAGATGTCAGACCAGAAACAATCAAATACTTAGAGGAAAACATTGGTAAAACACTTTCCCACCTAAACCTCAAGGACATCTTTGATAAATCAAACCCAATTACAAGGAAGACTAAAGCAGAAACAAACCAATGGGACTACATCAAATTGAAAAGCTTCAGCACAGCCAAAGAAACTATTAAACAAACAAAGAGACCCCTCACAGAATGGGAGAAGATCTTCACATGCCATATATCAGACAAGAAACTAATCATCAAAATATATAAAGAGCTCAGCAAACTTAGCACCAAAAAAGCAAATGACCCCATCCAAAAATGGGCAGAGTATATGAACAAAACATTCATCTCAGAGGAGATCCAAAAGGCTAACAAACACATGAAAAACTACTCTAGGTCACTGATTGTCAGAGAAATGCAAATTAAGGCAACACTAAGATACCACCTCACTCCTGTAAGAATGGCATACATCAAAAAGGACAGCAGCAACAAATGCTGGAGAGGAAGTGGGGACAGAGGAACCCTTTTACATTGCTGGTGGGAATGTAAATTGGTACAGCCTCTGTGGAGAGCAGTCTGGAAAACTCTCACAAGGCTAGACATGGACCTTCCATATGATCCAGTAATTCCTCTCCTGGGGTTATACCCCAAGGACTCCATAACACCCAACCAAAAATAAGTGTGTACTCTTATGTTCATAGCAGCACAATTTATAATAGCTAAAACCTGGAAGCAACCCAGGTGCCCAACAACAGATGAGTGGCTGAGAAAGCTGTGGTATATATACACAATGGAATACTATGCAGCTATCAAGAACAATGAACCCACCTTCTCTGACCCATCTTGGACAGAGCTAGAAGGAATTATGTTAAGTAAGCTAAGTCAGAAAGATAAAGATTAGTATGGGATGATCCCACTCATCAACAGAAGTTGAGGAAGAAGATCTGAAAGGGAAACTAAATACAGGACCTGACCAAATTGTAAGTAGGGCACCAAAGTAAAAAAGCTGTGGTGAGGGGTGGACATTCAGCTTCCTGGGACAGAGGGGGGTAGGAGTGGGTGGGAGGGATGGGTCACAGTCTTTTGATTGTGGGAATGGTATTTATGTACACTCCTAGTAAAATGTAGTCATATAAATCACTAGTTAATTAATATGAGAGTGGGACAATTAATTGTATGTCTCGAAGTTTTTCAAAACACAAACTGAATCTTTTCAATATATAGGCTGTGTAATTGATATGCAGACTCTCTCAAAAGCCTAGACCAAGCAGATCAGAAGCAACCAATAGCACAGCTATATACAAGATACTGGGTACTATACAGCAAACCCTAACAAAAGGACTTTTCAAAGTTAACCCAATTACCAAATAATGTGATGATAACATTAACTATAGATTGTCTTTTTGAACCCTAAGACAGCAGGAACCTCACATCTCCACTATAGAGCCTCTACTTCCCCTAGTCCTGGAACCCTTGGATAGGGCCCACTTTCCCGTATGCCTCTCCCAATCTTTATCAAATAATATTGCATCTGCCGATCACAACCTAAGAAACACAATGATTGCCACCTCAACATGCTTCATTTCAGACTGTGTCCAGAGACTTCACGTGTGGAATGACAACCCTTCAGCTTCATTACTAGGGTGAGACCTTTCCTTTCATAGTATCCTCTAATTCCATCTCAGGTGGTTCACTTTCTAACAAAGTTCCAAAACCTAGATATACACCAGTTTCTGTGAGAGAGAGCATATGTTCACACGTATCCGTAAACTACTGCAAAAATATATACCTGAAAACAGAAGTACACTAGAGTTTGCAGTGAGAACCCCCCTAACACTTCCTCTCCACTATTCCAAGATTTGGGTCCATGATTGCTCAACAATTTGTTTGGCTTTGTATGTTAACTCTGTTTTCAGTCACCAGGTTCCAGATGTCATCAGAATGCTGGCCAGGCTTCCCTAGACTCTAGACCCCACCATTGTGTCCTGGAGCTCTGCTTCCCCAGAGACCCACCCTACTAGGGAAAGAGAGAGGCAAAGTGGGAGTATGGACCGACCAGACAATGCCCATGTTCAGTGGGGAAGCAATTACAGAAGCCAGACCTTCTACCTTCTGCAACCCACAATGACCCTGGGTCCATACTGCCAGAGGGATAGAGAATGGGAAAGCTATCAGGGGAGGGGGTGGGATATGGAGATTGGGTGGTGGGAATTGTGTGGAATTGTACCCCTCCTACCCTATGGTTTTGTTAATTAATCCTTTCTTAAATAAAAAATAAAATAATAAAATAAAATAAATAAAAGAAAACCAGAAAAAAATACATCATGACTTTATTGACAATCCAATATATTATGTAACTGGATTATTATTTTGTAATCAAAGTCATATTTATGAGGCCACTTGAAACAGAAATTGTAACTTTTACAATAATTCTCTGACGTTTTCCACCTACAAAGAGATCAATCTTACTTTATTGCATATACTGCCATTCCTTTATCTTTCCCTTAAACTTCCCCACTCTATTCTTTCTGAAAAAATATTAATCATTCTTCAAGACTCAGTCTATTTGTCACCCATCAAAATATTTGGAACACAGCTAAAGCATTATTAAGAGGGAAACTTATAACCATAAAAACACACATATTAGAAAACAAGAAAAAGCTCAAATATATGACCTTACTGTATGCCTTAAGGACAGAGAAAAAGAGGAACAATGGAACCCTAAAGCAAGCAGAAGGACAGAATTCACTAAAACTAGAGCAGAAATAAACAACATCGAAAATAAGAGAACCATACAAAAGATCAATGAAGACAAATGTTGGTTCTTTGAAAAATTAAATAAGATTGATAAACCCCTAGCCAGACTCACTAAAAAAGGGGAGATGACTCAAATAAATAGAATTGTAAATGATAAAGAAGATATCACAACTGAAACCACAGAAATCCAGAAAATATTGCCAAGCTTTTATGAACAACTATATGCCACCAAGCTAGAGAATCTGGAAGAAATGGAAGAACTTCTATAAACATACACTTCCAAAAATGAACAAAGAAGAACTATAAAACTCAGATGCACCAATCACAGACAAAAAAATCTCAACAGTTTTTAAGAATCTTCCCAACAACAAAAGTCCTGGACCAGATGGCTTTACAAACGAATTCTACAAACCTTCAGGAAACGATTAATACCTATACTTCTTCTAAAGCTTTTCCAAAAGATCAAAGAAACAGGAACACTCCCTTCCACATTCTATGAAGCCAAAATCACCCTGATACTAAAAGCAGATAGGGACACAACAAAAAAGGAAAACTACAGACCCATATTTCTGATGAACATAGGTGCTGAAATATTGTAAATTTGTAAATGATATTTGTAACTATTTGTAAATGATATGATAGTATACACAGAAAAAAAATCTAAAGAATCCAGCAGAAAACTACTGGAAGTTATTAGGCAATATAACAAGGTATCAGTTACAAAATCAATGTACAAAAATCAGTGGCATTTCACTATGCAAATACTAAATTCAAAGAAGAGGATATCCAGAATTCACTGCCATTTACTGTCACAGCAAAATCAATAAAATATGTAGTTATAAACCTGACCAAAAAAGAGAAAGACCCATATACTGAAAATTATGAGCCACTATTCAGAGAAACAGAAAATTATACCAAGAAATGGAAAGACATCCCATGCTCATGGATTGGAAGAATAAATATCATCAAAGTGAATATTCTCCCCAGAGTTATATATAAATTATCTTCCGAGTTCAGACCAGATCAGGTGTGTTCAGGCTGGAATGGCTATAGACTATATCCAAATTTAATGTGATACCTATCAAAGTTTCACCAAGCTTCTTTAAGAGAATAGAACAAAAATTACAATCATTTATCTGGAACCATAAAACACCTAGAATAACCAAAACAATCTTGAGGTAATGAAACAGAAATGGAGTCATGACACTCCCAGATCTCAAACTATAATATAAGGCCATCATCATCAAAATAGCCTGGTACTGGAACAAAAATAGGTACACTGACCAGTGGAACATAATCGAAAACCCACAACTAAACCCCACATCTATGGACATCTCATCTTTGATAAGGGGGCCCAAAATATTAAATGCAGAAAGGAGGCTCTCTTCAATAAATGGTGCTGTGAAAACTGGGTTGAAACATGCAGAAAAATGAAACTGAACCACTTTATCTCACCAGAAACAAAAGTCAACTCCAAATGGAGCAAGGACTTTGATGTTTGACCAGAAACTATCAAATACTTAGAGGAAAACATTGGTGGAACACTTTCCCACCTACACCTCAAGGACATCTTTAATGATACAAACCCAATTGCAAGGAAGACTCAAACAAAAACAAATCATTGGGACTACATCAAATTGAAAAGCTTCTGCACAGCCAAAGAAACCATCACACAAACAAAGAGACCCCTCAGAGAATGAGAGAAGATTTTCATATGCCATATATCCGACAAGGGACTAATAACTAAAATATATAAAGAGCTCACCAAACTTAGCAACAACAACAACAAAAAAATGACCCCATCCAAAAATGGAGAGAAGATAAGAACAGAACATTGACTACAGAAGAGATCCAAAATGCTAACAAACACAATAAAAATTGCTCCAGGTCACATATTGTCAGAGAAATGGAAATAAAACATTAAAATATGACCTCACCCCTATGAGAAGGGCATACATCAAAAAGGATAGCAGCAACAAATGCTGGAGAGGTTGTGTGGACAAAGAAACCCTTCTGCACTGCTGATGGGAATATAAATTGTTCCATCCTCTGTGGAGAGTAGTCTGGAAGACCCTCACAAGACATGGACCTCCCATATGAACCAGTAATTCCTCTCCTAGGGTTATACCCCTAGGACACCTTAACACCCAATCAAAAAGATATGTGTACACCTATGTTCATAGCAGCACAATTTGTAATAGCTAAAACCTGGAAGCAAACCAGGTGCCCAACTACCGATGAATGGTTATGCAAGCTATGGTATATTCACACAATGGAATTCTATGCAGCTATTAAGAACAATGAACCCACCTTCACTGACCCATCTTGGATAGAGCTAGAAGCAATTATGTTAAGTGAGCTAAGTCAGAAAGACAAAGACAAGTATGGAATGTCTGCACTCATAAACAGAAGTTGAGAAAGAAGAGCAGAAAGGGAAACTCAAAGCACTATCTGAATGAGTTTGGAGTAGGGCACCAAAATAAAAATCTCTTGGTGGAGGGTGTAAATAGACATTCAGCTATGGCTGAGTATATGTTCCTTTAGTCTAAGCACTTAAGACTTCAAACATAGAATCAGACAGAATTTTAATAGTGATCTCAAACTGTTAATACATTTCTAATAATGAGTTATCCTTTGAAATGCTGACTCTTCTAAAAGCTTAGACCTAGTTCACTTAACATAATTCCTTCTAGCTCTGTCCAAGATGGGTCAGAGAAGGTGGGTTCATTGTTTTTGATAGCTGCATAGTATTCCATTGTGTATATATACCACAGCTTTCTCAGCCACTCATCTGTTGTTGGGAACCTGGGTTGCTTCCAGGTTTTAGCTATTATGAATTGTGCTGCTATGAACATAGGAGTACACACCTCTTTTTGGTTGGGAAAGAGAGAGGCAGACTGGGAGTATGGACCGACCAGTCAACGCCCATGTTCAGTGGGGAAGCAATTACAGGAGCCAGACCTTCTACCTTCTGCAACCCTCAACGACCCTGGGTCCATGCTCCCAGAGGGCTAGAGAATGGGAAAGCTATCATGGGAGGGGGTGGGTTATGGGGATTGGGTGGTGGGAATTGTGTGGAGTTGTACCCCTCCTACTTTATGTTTTTTGTTTATTAATCCTTTCTTAAATAAAAAATTAAAAATAAATAAAAATAAAAAAATAAAATAAAATAAAAGCTTAGACCAAGGAGAACAGAAGCAACCAGCAGCATTACTTTATAAGACATATATATATATATATATATATATATATATATAATCAAAGGACATAAATTATGGTGAGGTTGTGTATTATACAGCAAATCCTAACAGTGAGATCTTCAAAGTTAACTGAATTGCCAAATAATTTGATTATAGCAATAACTATCTATTGCATTCTTAAACCCTAAGATAGCAGGAACCTTCTGCTTCCTCTATAAAGCCCATATTTCCCCCTGTCCTGCAAACTCTAAGGTGGGGGTCACTTTCCTGCATGCTTCTCTCAATTAATTCCAAATTATACTAATCAACCAACCAATTAATCAGTCAATCAATTCTTCTTCTTCTTCTTCTTCTTCTTCTTCTTCTTCTTCTTCTTCTTCTTCTTCTTCTTCTTCTTCTTCTTCTTCTTCTTCTTCTTCTTCTTCTTCTTCTTCTTCTTCTAGCATTTGCCCTTCTTCCATAGCCAGTCAACAGCGTCAGGTTGAGCCTGATGTAAAGTTTCGAGACCTCCTTTGAATCTGGAGAGGTGGCAGTCGTTGACTATGTGGGTCATAGTCTGTCTGTAGCCACAGGGGCAGATTGGGTCATCTCTGGCTCCCCAGCGATGGAACATAGCGGCGCACCGGCCATAGCCTGATTCGATACCGATTGAGGAGGGCCCAATCATGACGTGCTAGGTCAAAGCCGGGTTGACGCTTGCAGGGGTCTGTGATGAGGTGATGAGGTGTTTGTTCTTGACCTCAGCTGACTGCCAACTCTGTTTCCAAGAATCTGGAAGAGAGAAGTTCAGTGTAGGCATAGGGGACCAGATTGGGTGACAAGACATCAAGTGTTGGACAGGGTGGGCGAAGATATCCGCATATATTGGCAGGTCCGGTCGAGCGTAGACGTGGGAAATGAACTTAGATGATGCTGCATCCCGACGAATATCTGTCGGGGTGATGTTGTTAAGAACTGGCAGCCATGGAACCAGGGTGGAATGGATGGTTCCAGAAATTATCCTCATGGAGGAATATAATTTGTAATCGACCAAGTGGACATGGGGGCTACGGAACCATACTGGGGCACAGTATTCTCCAGTGGAATAGCATAATGCCAGAGATGATGATCGTAGTGTGGAAGCGCTCGCACCCCATGAGGAGCTGGCCAGTCTTGCAATAATATTATTCCTCGCGCCCACCTTTGCTGCAGCTTTTATGAGATGTTTGTGAAATGACAGGGTGCGATCAAGAGTAACGTCAATCAATAAATACTAATCAATAAATTAATTCCAAATGATATTAATCAACCAACCTAATCAATGCAATGCATACCACTTCGACATGCTTCAGTGTGCATTGTCTAGAGACATCAGGTGTAGATTATCAACCCTTCAGCCTCATTACTAGGATGAGACCTTTTCTTTCGAATAGGATTCTCTAATACCATTTCTGGTGGTTCACTTTGTAGCAAAGTCCCAAAACCTAGAGGTGGACCAGGTCCCATGATATAGGGTAGATATACAGCTGTATCCATAAATTAGGGGAAAATATATACCTGAAAGCAAAATTGCACAATAGTTTTCAATGAGTCAATAAATAAAGCAAGTAGAAAGGCCTAAAGAGACACCATAAAGTTCCTAATGAAATAGTTTCTGCTTAGACTTACCCTCCTCACCTACTTCCTAATACACTTCCCTCAGTCACTCCAAAGATAACCTTATCAAAGCAAGGACTATAAAGGATTATAAAGCTGAATAGGGGAAAGAGACTGGCATACTTTAATGATGACACTTTAGTCACTATCAGGCGCCCCATGAGCTGGGACCCTAGTTGGGAAGTCTTGAGATTCCCAAACAGATAAGATGGACCTAGACCTCAAATAAATCACTCTCTCCATTGTTACTGGTCATCTCCATCAGGAAGAACACAATAGACCCCTTTGTGGGACCCTGCACTCAATGTGGATCACAACAGTAGAGAATGTGCCATCCTCCATAGGGAGGCTGAGTAACATACTCTATGTACCACCTGAGGAAGATGGGTCCTGAAATTGGGGCATCTTGGAATATTCCTACTCATGACCACAGAATGTGAGCTGAAACCTACAGTGATGCAGAGGTTACATAGGCTCATAAGCTGAATATGGGCACCAGATCTGCATATTCCAGCCTTTAGGTTAATGATTAGTCAACAATTTGTTTGGCTTTGTATACTAACTCTTTTTTCAACCACCAGGTTCCAGATGCTAGCATGATGCCAACCAGACTTCCCTGGGCAGATGACCCCACTAATGTGTCCTGGAGCCCAGCTTTCCCAGATCCCTGCCCCACTAGGGAAAGGGAGAGACAGGCTAGGAATATAGATTGACTTGTCAATGCCCATGTTCAGTGGGGAAGCAATTACAGAAGCCAGACCTTCCAGCTTCTGCACCCCATAATGACCCTGGGTCCGTACTCCCAAAGGGATAAAGAATAGGAAAGCTATCAGGGGAGGGGATGGGATATGGACTTCTGGTGGTGGTAACTGTGTGGAGTTTTACCCCTCTTATCCTATGGTTTAGTAAATGTTTCCTTTTTATAAATAGAAATTGAAAAAAATATAGAGTGACAGGTGCCTAAAATTGACTCCTTGTCATGCTAAAGTTTGAAATCTTGGGACACGTGTGTACTAGGGAACTAGAGGAGTTCTAGTGACATAGTGTGTGTGTGTGTGTGTGTGTGTGTGTGTGCGTGTGTGTCTGTTTGAAAAAAGTCTGCCTGGAGTAGTGAAATTATGCATGTTTGAGGCCCCATTACAAGTAAATAAAAGAATTACAAGGAGTATATATCAACTCTTGGGCTTCTCTTGGTTTATTTATTTATTTATTTATGTTTGTATGATATTGTTCATCACCAGGACTTCTCCACTCCAGGCTGACTTTTTCCCAGATAATTAGATAATATACAGATAGATAGGTAGATAGATAGATAGATAGATAGATAGATAGATAGATAGATAGATAGATAGATAAGCAGGCAGACAGGGATATCAATAGGTAGGGAAGACAGAGAGAGAAAAAGACAGCACCAGCAGCAAAGATTCCCCCATGTGGTATGGGTCAGGTTAGAACCTAGATAATGTGTTTGGCAAAGCAGGTTCACTATTCACATAAGCTGTCAGTTCTTGTTTATTCTTTCAGGAAACACCAAAAATTAAAATGTATTTCATGAGATGAGGAGATGAGTTTCTGAGCTGATATTTGAAAAGAATCAGCCAGAAGGAACTCACTGGCTAGATGAGAATGGAGTTAAGGGATTTATCCTTCTGTTTCTCTCTAATTGATACCACCTTAGGCCGGCTGAAGCTATTGCCTCTCTTTATCTCTTCATAGCTAATGGTGACAGCAATTCTGCTGCAGCTACCTCCAGATTCTTGAACTATCTCTTGCGATTTCCCTATTCTTTGCCCATACCTTTGCAATTAGTCACTTGGTAAATAAATTCTCCTCATATTATACTAATTTGAATGTACCATCTGCTTCCTGCTGGCTCCTTGACTGATACAGCAATTTGTACTGAAATAGCCCCAGGAAAGAAGCCCTCAGATTCGAATTCTTGTTGTTATGTTAGTCATATATCTGAGTAATGCAGGATAGTCTCCTTGGGTGAAGGAGGGTGTAAATGGGACATAGGTGGGATGAAAGAAATTTAAGGTATGTGATGGCATTGTGATTTCTGGAATTATTACCGCTTATGTTATGAAATGCAGATAGAATGTAAAGCCTGTGGGAAATCAAAGTTCCAAGTCACTCGGTTGTTACCACAACAGCAATGATTATGAAATCACCTGAATGCCCCTCTTATATCTTAAAAATGCACATAAGGAAGACATAATACAAGAGTTAAGAATACACTGGGAAAAAAACCAAAAAGTTACTATGGCATTTTCAAATCATTTTCTGTAATTGCTAGACAAATATGGCTGATTCCCAGGTCCTAGATCTGCTTGGAAGATATGCAGACATGCAGAGCTCTTTCAATACTCAACTATAACAGGCTAAAGGGAGAGGACCAGTGAGTAAGAAATGGAACAACACTCAATAGAATTTCAGATGTATGTGAACAAGGCTGAAACCTTGCATCTCAAAATATGCTTTCTCTATGAAGGTAGGTTTTTTTTTTTTTTTTTTGCCTCCAGGGTTATCACTGGGGCTCGGTGCCTGCACCATGAATCCACAGCTTCTGGAGGCCATTTCCCCCCCCCCCATTTTTTTGTTGCCCTTGTTGTAGTTGTTATTGCTATTATTGTCATAGTTGTTGTTGGATAGGACAGAGAAAAATGGAGAGAGGAGGGGAAGAGAAAGGGGAGGAGAGAAAGACAGACACATGCAGACCTGCTTCACCACTTGTGAAGCAACCCCCTGCAGGTGAGGAGCTGGGGGCTTGAACCGGGATCCTTACTCAGACCCTTGCACTACTAAGAGCATTTTTAAATGACATAAATTATTGAAGATGCTTTTCCAGACTTAGGACTTACAATTCCTTTTTACCTGCAGATCTATTTGGAAGTATGTACTTTATATAACAAAGAGTTAAAAATCAGCCTACTGATCAGTTTTGTCATAAATTTCTGAAATAGATTCTGTGAGCATTACATCAAGAAAGAGAAAGTATAAAACACTATGGGGCTAAAATCACATTTATTTATATTGTATCCTTGCCAAGTATTTAAAAAGCATTGAGTTGGTCTACTGATTATAGCAATACTAGGTTATGCTGAAGACTAAATGTTTGCATAGCCTTTAAATGCTTGTTGAAATTCTTTCTTTTAATGGGATATTATCAGAAAGTTAAAGCTTTTAGGAGGTAATTAGGATTAAGCAATTAGGTCATAAGAGTCAAGTCTTTATTAATTAGCTAGTGTCCTTCTTAAAGAATCCCAGGAGAGAGTTTCTTTGCTCTGTCATATGAAGACACAGAGAGAAGCTGGAATTTTGCAGTCTAGAACAAAGAGTTTATCAGAATAATACAAAGATGGAGCCCCAGTCAAAGACGTTTCAACCTCCCATCTGTGAAAAATATTTTTATTTATTCAACCCAGTTTACATTTTTGTTATAGCAGTCAAAGTGAATTTATTTATTTAATTATTTGTTTTATTCATTATTTACCTATTTTATCTGAGTGCTTGCTAATCCCTGACTTATGATGGTGCTAGGGATACTTGGGATTTTGGTGACTCAGGAATGAATGTCTTTTTGCATAACTATTAGGTTATCTCCCCGTTCTTCAACCGTATTATTAAAATAGTTTGAAATAATAAACTAGAATGATTGATGACCTATTTAGTTAATGGAGTCAATATGCTTCAACTTAGTAGTCATACTATGTAAACTGAATTGCAAATTTGACAATGCTGGAATGGAACTTTCTGTGAAAATTTCAGGAAAACATCCTTTTCACTAAGACATTAAAACATAAAATTTACTAGTGAGGGGGTCATCAAGTCCCTTTAATATTCTTTGGTGGAAAAGTCTGTGTGATTAGACTCCCTAGAGGGAGTCGGGTGGTAGCACAGCGGGTTAAGCGCACATGGCGCGAAGCACAAAGACCTGAGTAAGGATCCATGTTTGAGCCCCTGGCCTCCCCACCTGCAGGGGAGTCACTTCACAAGTTGTGAAGCAGGTCTGCAGGTGTCTGTCTTTCTCTCCTCCTCTCTATTTTCCCCTCCTCTCCATTTCTCTCTGTCCTATCTAACAGTGATGACATCAATAACAACAGTAATAACTAAAAAAATCAAGGGCAACAAAAGGGAAAATAAATAAATATTTAAAATGGGCAAACTTCCAAGGTTTTACTTGTTACTATATGAGGTTCTGGAAAAAAACTAACATCAACTGAAAACAATTTCTAACTTGGATTTCCAAATTATATAGTAATGATCTTTTATCTTTTATCTAAACTAAGATAATTTTCAATCTTAATATTTTATCTTTTTAAGATAAATCTAATGTTTTATTTTTGCTTTCTTTCTTTACTTGTAATATTACTTGTTATTAATACTAGGTTATAAGATTGTGAGATTATAATCTATAGACCCACACCACACCCACGACAGAAGTTCTCTATCCCAACCCCCCAACCTCCCTAAGATAACCACCGGAGTTTTCACAAATCTTACAGTTTGCTTGTTTCTTTTTTCTTTGGATTTTTTTTTTTTTTGACAAGGGCATGTCTAGATTCCATACAGGAGTGAAGCCATCTGGTAGTTGTCTTTCATCTCTTTACTTATTTTGCTAAGCATAATCACCACCAGTTCCATCTATTGTGTCCTAAAAGACACACCATCTTTTTTGATCCCAGAGTAACCCATAAATCTTTAACCAGTTATCTGTTGGTGGGCTTTTAGGCTGTCTCCACACTGGCTATTATGCAAAACACAACTGTAAACATAGGCATGCCTATGTCCTTGCAAATGGGTGCTTGAGTGTCTACTGGATAAATGCCTAATGTATTGCTGGGTCATAAAGTGCTTCCATATTTATTTGCTTAAAGACTGTCTATGCAGTCTTCCAAATGGAGCTGTACCAGTTTGCATTCCCACCAGCAACATAGCAGATTTCCCTTTTTTCCACAACCTCTCCAACACCTGTCATTTCTTAGTTTGATGACCTTGAGACTTCATAACAACTTAGACTTTCTGCTTTCCTGATTTTAAAGTATTTAGGTCCAGACCAAAATTTTGCTATTGGATTTCTTGGATCTGCAGTTTTTCTGTTGATATACCCTTCTCAGTTCATTAATAACTTAAGGATTTATACATGTGTTCACTTTATATATTCATTAAATATTTTATACATCTATATATTCATATTATAATTTAATAATAGGCAGTCAATAAATTCAATATGCTTATTATATCATAAATGTCACTCAATCAAGAAACAAGATTAATAAAAAAATATAAAGAATGTAATTGTCTGAGAATCATTTATTTGCATTGCTACAATTGATGTGTCTTGGTACTGAAGCAATAAAAAAAAGTGTGGGGTCTTAAAGTTCTTATTGACTAGTGCATTCCTAGATCATAGTAAAAAAAAAAAAAAAGCTTATAGATCTAAATGAAGAAATACATTCTTCCATCCAGAAGTTATTCTTTATCTGAAGTGTCTTTTTTCAGGCTGAGTCTGTTCTGATCACCAAAGAATAGTAAAGACTAAAGCAGTTTGAATTTGTCTTCGGAAGTCACTCATGAGTTTTTGAAAATCATCTCTAAATAAAATAGTTTGTAGGGGGTCTGGCGGTAGTGCAGTGGGTTGGGCGCCAAAGTGCAAGAACCAGAGGGAGGGTCCTGTTTCGAGCCCCCGGCTCCCCACCTGCAGGGTAGTCACTTCACAGGCGGTAAAGCAGGTCTGCAGGTGTCTGTCTTTCTCTCCCCTCTCTGTCTTCCCCTCCTCTCTCGATTTCTCTCTGTCCTATCCAACAACAATGACATAAATAACAACAATAATAATAACCACAACAATGGTAAAACAACCAGGGTAACAAAAGGGAAAAAAAAATGGCCTCCAGGAGCAGTGGATTCGTGGTGTGGGCACTGAGGCCCAGCAATAACCCTGGAGGGAAAACTAAAAAAATAGTTTGTAGACACAACTTAAATAGCCCTAAATTAACTAAGAGTTATCTCAAATATGGCTAGGAGGGAAGCTCTGAGTGTGTTCAATTTTCATGCTGTGGTTACAAAACAAGAATGGAGAGCCAATTTTTCTTGGATTATATGTTTGTTCCATAACTAGTGTATGGGTGAATTTGGGTAGTTGACCTAATTTCTGAAAGTATCTTTTTATATGATCTGGGGCACCACTACACTGAGCCAATTTTATTTTCATTAGTTCAGAGAAATAAATAGAGAGAAGACAGAGAGAAAGACAGAAAGGAAGAATAAATAATACCAATGCACCCATCCATAGAGTTTTCCCACTTGGTGTCATGGCTTGAACCTTGATAGTCATGATTTATAAGGAATACACTTGAACTGGTAAACCATATCTGGGCTGAAAGCTTTCTACTGTAAAAATTCCCTTAGCAAAACAAAATAAAAAGTTTGATAAACATCTTACAAAGGAGGAAAAGTGCAATAAGGCAACATAAGGAAGGCAAACTAGTGCATATAGTGAATTGTGTTGATATAGCTGAAATTTATTTTCGGAGCAATTTGGATCTGAAATGCGGTTTATACCATTTGTAGTTCTAAACATTACTCAGATATGAGGTCTTATGATCACACAAACCTAAATTTTGAATGAATTACCATGACAGCACATATCACACTTTTTAGTTATCTTTGACCATGTATGACAGCACACATCGTTATCAGCACCCCTGCATGAACTCCAATGAACCAAGAAGTCCGATATCAACATCCCCTGACTCCAAAAGTTTAGTCACATAAAATGATAGAAAAAGAGGGGGAAAATGAATATACTAGAACATAAAAGTAGATGTCTAGAAATCAAAAATTATATTCTATGAATTTGAAATTTGATACTGTGCTTTGAATTTTAAAGAACTACAAGATATTATATGTAATAATAAGGATAAGAAACACAAAGAAAGATGTAGGAAAAATTACTAGATAGAATATGATATCATTTAACAAGACATAAAGGACTATACGTATGTAAATGGGTTATACATAAAAATGATACACATATAATTTATATATAATTATATAAACCCATGTAAGAGAGTTCTTAAATTGTTCCTGTCTCACCAGTCTTTATTGAATCCTTTATTCCTTTTCTTTCTTAAATTTGTCTCCTGTTTCTATGGCTTTTGTGTATCACCTTATTGAGAGTTAAATGTTTCTTGTCTCTTTCTCTGTGGCACACACTCCTTTCAGGAATTCTTGATAAACTGGTCTGATAGTGGCAAACTTCTTTGGTTTGTGTTATAATTTGATTTCTGCTTCATAGTTGAATGGTAGACTTTTTGGGTAAAGTATGGGTGGCTGGCTATTGCTTTCTTTTAAAAAATTGAATGTATCATTCAGCTCTTTCCTGGCCTCCTTGGTTCCCATAGAAAAATCTGATGTGATGGTGGGGTGGTGACACACCTGTTTAAGCACACATAACCATGCACAAGGATTTGGGATTAAACTTCCTCTCTCCATGGGGATCTTCCTAAGAGTGGAAGCAGATCTTCAGATGTCTATCTTATTCTCCCCTCTCCTCTCCTCTCCTCTCCTCTCCTCTCCTCTCCTCTCCTCTGCTCTCCTCTCCTCTCCTCTCCTCTCCTCTCCTCTCTTCTCCTCTCCTCTCCTCTCTTCTCCTCTCTTCTCCTCTCTTCTCCTCTCTTCTCCTCTCTTCTCCTCTCCTCTCCTCTCCTCTCCTCTCCTCTCCTCTCCTCTCCTCTCCTCTCCTCTCCTCTCCCAATGTCTCTCTGTCCTACCAAGTGTAACAGAAAGAATAATTTTTAAAAAGTGGATTTGTAGCTCAGGCAGTGAGCTCCAGCGATAACCCTGGTAACAATAAAAAAGAAAGAAAGACAGAAAAGTCTGGCATGAGTATGACTATGCAGGCTTTGTAATCACTTTCTCATTTTTTGGCACCTTGTAAATTTTTTTTCTTTGTCCTTGTCAAATGTCAGCCTTCATTAACTGAAAGGGGGTTGGATAAAGTGAGAGCTCTAGCTGGAAGAAAGCACTTGGAACTGATGTCAGTGGAGCAAGCAGTGTAAATGCAGTTGTTTCTAGTAGAACCTTTCTTCATGTCCACTGATACAATCAGCTTAGACATGTTCAGTAGTGAGTTGAGTCACTGCATGTGATGTGCCATGCCAGCATTACATAAAATATGTGTGATGAGTGCAAAAAGTGCCGGCTGGAATACAGGTGTTGAGCTAACAATTCACAGGTCCTGAGCTATGGCTACATCCAGAAGCTAAGGCTTTTATCTGGGCTTTGAGTCACAGTGTGGTTCAACTTGGTGGTCCAGTCCACAGTCCTTGATTTTTATTTTCAAATATGCTATTTGTTTGTTTATTTTTGCCTGTTTCTTTTTTTCTTGTGGTTGTTTTTTTTTTTTTTTTTCCCACCAGGTTTATCAGCAGAGCTCCATGCTTGCACTGTCACTGTTCCTGGCAGTCCTTGACTTTTCATAATTTCACAGTGATGTATCATTTTATAGGCCCATTTGTGTTACAGAATTATTTTTTTAAATATGACATTGTTTCTTTTTTTCCCTTTATTTATAAGACCTCTATAATTCTGACATTTGCTTTTTCTACTGGGGTCTTCAAACTCTCAAAGGTTTGCTTAATTTTCCTAAACCTTTTTTTCTCCTACTTTATTTTGTCTTCTGTTTTTGATGTTCTCTCTTCTACATGGGTAAGTCTACTTCTTTGGTTTGTTATTTAATACTGAAATGTATTTAAAATGTCCTTCACATTCTCTGTTCTGCTTTCCATTTTCCTATCCTATGAGATTTCAAGATCATGGACTTCTTCTTAATTAATTTCTCCATATTAAATCAAGAACTTTGTAGTTCTTCAAATTTCTTGACACTGTAATTCCTAAACTCTTTCTCTTTCAATTTCACATCATTAAATGCATTGTCATCTTGATTTCATGGTATTGGAGTTTTCCTAATTTTACTCTTCTGTTTTGTGTCTGTAAATGACACCAGGTTCTGCTCTCTGTCAGCTGCAGGCAGAGGGTAGGAGTTGTGAATAAAGGATGTAGTAGCAGAGCACCTGTGCGCTTGGCCAGGCCCCAGAAGCAAACAGAATCTGAAACCCAGGTCTGGCCTGGGGGTTGTCCACAAGAAGCCACCAGGCCTCGGAGTCACCAGCCCAGCAGGGGATGACGTGCCTGTGGTCACTGCCTTTGCCCCTTGGAAGCCTGCCTCCACGGCTTCCGGTGCCCCTCCTTGCGGTGCGTGTTCCCCGGGAAGGCTGGGTGCCCTGGCTCCAGCCTTGAGACTTCTTGGTGGCCCTCTTCAAGGACTGTCGCCTGTTTGTGCTCTGCTCAAAGTCCCTCTGCAGGCACCTGGAGAGCTCTGCCTCTTTCTCAGAGTTACTGCTGGGGGACACTTTGCCATCCTGGCTGCCTGATGCTTCCTGGGTCAAGTGGGGTGCGTAGAGAAGGCATGGTCATGCTCACACTCTTCACACCCTGGGGCCTCATGGGCGCTGGTCCTTCTGCAGTGTTTGCTGCTTGCCAGCCTCCTTCAAGGCTTTCTTCCTCCCCCTCCTCATCCTCCCCAGAAGCACACAGGAGCTCAGGCAGGGCAGCTTTGCCTTCCCCCACCCCCAGAAGCCCCTGAGCTGCTGCTCCCTGGCCTGCCCGCCCTGCCTGTTCTCCTGGCAGGCATCCTGGAGCTCCTTAGGCCCCAGTCAAGCTATTTCTCAAGTATCACTGTGCCTTTGTCTAAACACTTCTGTGGCTTTCAGTAGCTAGAGTAAAACCCAGGCCAGCCCACTCAGTACTAAGGCCCAGCCTCCCTTATGTATCTGATTGCTGAAAAACCACTCCTCTCTCCCCTAGCCAGCAAGCCACTTTTCCTGAGGGGGCCTTGGGATCCAGGCCCCAGGACTGTTTGCTCTGCACTTGGCAGTCTGCGCACTGGGTAGCAACCTTCCTTCACTGTCCAACTCAGACAGAACCTGACAGAACAACCTTCGTCCTCGCCTGCAGTCTGCCCTGTATCCCATGCACACCTTTGGGCCTCTGCACCAGAACATATCCGAGTCTGTCTTGCGGTTCTCATGTGGACCTGCTCTGAGAGGGCACGTTGTGGTCACATTTGTCACCAGCAGTAAGACTGTGGTGAATCAGGAGGATCTGGATCTCCTGGTGGTGCTGGAGGGAAAGTTAAAAGCCAGCACAGTGAGACCAACAGGGGTGGCCATCAAGGCCAGCTTCCTGCCGTGACCAGCAGCTCAGCAGGTGGCTGTTTCCATGCTCAGTGTTGCTTGAGAGAAGTCATAGTCAGTTGTAAAATGAAATGGATGCAAGGAATTTGAAAAATTCAGTGTTTGAGGGGGCAGGCAGTGGCACATCTGGTTGAGTGCATGTGTTACAGTGCTCCAAGATCCCTCCAGGTTCAAGTCCCTGTTCCCCACCTGCAGGGGGGAAAAGCTTCACAGATAGTGAAGCAGGGCTATAGTGTCTCCCTCTCTGTCTCCTGCCCTTCTCAATTTCTCTCTGTCTTTATCTAATAAAAAAAAAGCTGAATCTCTTATCTTTTACTTTTATTGGATAGGACAGATAAATTTTGAGAGGAGGGGGAGAGAAAGACAAACACCTGCAGACCTGCTTCATCACTTGTGAAGTGACCCCTTTCTGCAGGTGGGGAGCCAGGGCTCAATCGGGATCCTTGGCAGGTCCTTGTGATTCATACGATGTGTGCTTAACCTGGTACATCACCTCCTGACCCCCCCCACAACTTTTTATTGTAATTATCTTATTTAAGATAGATACAGAGAGAAATTAAGAGGGAGAGAATATTCATATATATTTTTTTCCCTTTTGTTGCCCTTGTTTTTCATTGTATGGTAATTATTGTTACTGATGTCGTCGTTGTTAGATAGGATAGAAACAAATGGAGAGAGGAAGGGAAGATAGAGGAGGAGAGGAAGATAGACACCTGCTTCACCGCCTGTGAAGGGACCCCCCCCCCCGTTCGGGTGGGGAGTTGGGGGCTGGAAACCGGATCCTTACTCCAATCCTTGCGCTTTGCACCATGTGCACTTAACCCGCCCAGCCCCTATCACATATCTTGATGCTGTCTACAGACCTGCTAACAGTTGGAAATTGTTGTGACATACCTTGGATACTTCAAAATAAAATCATTTAGATATCAAAAGACAGGGATCCTCAGATAAACTATTCAGGGAGAGGTCACAAACCCCATTGTATGTGCCATCACCAAGGCTCTGTAAAATAACACCCGACTTCCTGCTTGACCACACTTTACCCACCTTTTTGTTTATTCCCATTTTATTGGATAGGACAGAGAAATTGAGGGGTAAGGGAGAGAAACACCTGCAGACCTGCTTCACTGCTTGTGAAGTGTTCTCCCTGCACGTGGGAGCAGGGGGCTGGAACCTGGATGCTTGTGCTTAGTACTATATGTTCTTTTTTTTCCCCTCTTGTTGCCCTTGTTGTAGTTATTATTGTTGTTGTTATTGATGTGGTCGCTTCTAGATACAACAGAGAGAAATGGAGAGAGAAGGGGAAGACAGAGAGGGGGAGAGAAAGATAGACACCTGCAGCCCTGCTTCACCGCCTGTGAAGCGACTCCCCTGCAGGTGGGGAGCCGGGAGCGCGAACAGGGATCCCAACGTGGGTCCTTGTGCTTTGCGACAGATGCACTTAATCCGCAGCTGCGCCACCGCCCGACTCCAGTACTAATATGTGCCACTTCCTGACCCCCTCCTAATAGTTTTTTTAACCTAAATTATATGTAAGAACATAGTTTTTTTTTTTTTAAGAATTTATTTGTTCATGAGAAATATAGGAGGAGAGAGCAAGAATCAGACATCATTCTGGTACATGTGCTGCCGGGGATTGAATTTAAGACCTCAAGGTTGAGAGTCCAATGCTTTATCCACTGCGCCACTTCCCTGACCACAAACTGCGGTGATTTATATACACATGTGGATCTTGGTGTACACACTGTCTTTTAAAGACTCTCAAGGGAGTCCGGCAGTGGCGCAGTGGGTTAAGTGCAGGTGTCGTAAAGCATGAGGATCCGGGTTCCAGCCCCCAGCTCTCCACCTGCAGGTGGGTTGCTTCATAGGCAGTGAAGCCGGTCTGAAGGTGTCTTTCTCTCCCCCCTCTGTCTTACCCTCCTCTCTCCATTTCTCTGTCCTAACAATGACAACATCAATAACAACAACAACAACAACAATAATAATAAGGGCAACAAAAGAGAAAATAAATATAAAAAAATAAAAATAAATACTCTCAAAAGACAAAAAAAAAAAGGATGTAGTAGTATTATGACACCCGTTGTCCTTTAAACAGAGCCCTAGTTTGGGGATGGGGTGATTCCAATTCTCCTTTTCTTCCTATACTATTTCCTGAAAGTATAAAAAGAGATCTACAAGGTAGTCTGACTAATCTCTATCACAGGGGTCTTAAAGGCCCCTGGACACTTTAGTTTGGTTGGTTTCCTTGCTGTGACAAGTGTAAAATGTTCAGTTCAAAGAAAAAAAAAATAGAAAGAAAAACTTTCAGTTCCCCGATTCACCGAATAGCTCCCTGAGTTTTGCTCTGAGGTCTGCGATTTCTACGGTTCTAAACAACAGTCCCAAGCTCCTTTTTAATAAGCCACTCTGTGACTAAATGGTGTCGTGAGACCCCTTTAAACCTGCTATATCATATATATTTGAAACAGTTGCAAGTATGGTATCTCCTGGCAATGCAGTGTCATGTTTCTACTTGTATCCTACTCTCCCCTCTTCTCCTATTTCCACTGTCCACACACAATCACCAACCTTCAGGTAGTGATGTCTCTTTCTTTACCAGAAATTCCTATTCTCTGATAAAATGTGTTGACTCATTATTTGTTTCCTGGAGGAGAGCCAAATTCTTGACTATGTCACTATAGCTCTATCCCAAAAATCTTTTTACATTTATCCTATGCTATATTTGTAAAAGGCCTGTGACTCCATTCTTCAGATGTGAAAACATTTTATCTGTGGCAAAAATTCTGATAAAAACTGATGACTTAAAGACAGAAATTATTAATTGGAATTACCACAAATTCTCAACAGATTCCCCAGAACATAATAATCTTTAGAGAACTACATTATATATTTGTATAGTTTTTAAAAAGTATAGGGAAGAGGTAAGATATATAAGTATAGGGAAGAGGTAAGATATATAATTTTAAAGAAATAATGGCAAGTAAAATGATTTCTAATCTACTCTATTTGTGAAGTAATCAGACACCTTTTGGTGTCTCATGTTAGAACTGTAAAACACTTCCAATACGTGGGAAAGTATTTGAATGAATATTCAAAAGAAAAGAAAGGGTTGATTCAGGAACGATATATATGTAGGCATTTTTAGAATTCCCCAACCAATGTATTCACTTTGTTTCTAAGTATATAATTTAGTTTTTATATACCACATTCTAATTGCCAGGGTGATGAAATGCCTTGATGATGCTTTTCAAGTTAGAGTTCTCATCATTACAATACAAAATATTCTACAAAATGTTCTAAATCTGAGTTGCTGAGTTGGAAATCCAGTAGTCATTAATATTCTCCAGAAATTTACAAGAATTTAGAATTCTAGTAAAGGTAAAGTTTTGCTCACTTTAAGAAATATTGGATACATATAAACACTATTATTTGGATCAGAATAATGGATTCTACACAGATAGTATGACAAGGGTCACTTGCCCAAATACTTTTAAATCTATGCATCCATTCAAACAAATTTACATCACTTTTAGCTAATCTGTGAGCAATTCAAATGAACTGTAGATTTTGTAAACATAAATAAATCAACATATTGTAATGAAAATGATTACCTTTACTAAATGTATATAATATGTACATATATACATATTTAAATTTGTCACCTTGGTGTTATTTTAAATTTATTGGCAGTTGGAGGCCAGGTGGTAGTTACTCCTGGTTAAGTGCACACACTACAACGTACAAGGACCCAGGTTGAAAGTCTCTGCTCCCCACCTGTAGGGATAAAGCTTTACGAGTGGTGAAGTAGGGCTACAGGTGTCTCTCTATATCTTTCCCTCTGTCTTCCCCTGCACTTTCAATTTCTCTCTGTCTCTGACCAGTAGTAATTAAGTTAAATTAAAAAGGGGAAGAATTTACATCAGCATAAATCCCTTAACCTTGTTTTTAATATATATGTATTATACACACATACATATAACAGTTGTGAATACAAGAAGTTAACCAGAGAATATAATTTAATTGGGTGGTTTCTCCTAGAGATTCTCTATTCTTTCTGAATATATTCTTTTATTGCAAAGATAAAATATTAGGTCAACCAACAAAATTTACTTATAGAAGACTTCTTTTTAGGTAGGTATTTAAATCATTTACTTGATTATGTATACAGAATCAATTATAATATAATAAATATAGGGACTAAAAACAATAAGAATTATTCAACCTAATTTCAGGTTATCTTTTTTTCTTTTAAATTTTTATAGATCTATTTATTTTCCCTTTTGTTGTCCTTGTTGTTTTTTATTGTTGTTGTAGTTATTATTGTTACTGATGTTGTTGTTGTTAGGACAGAGAGAAATGGAAAGAGGAGGGAAAGACAGAGAAGGGGAGAGAAAGACACCTGCAGAACTACTTGACCTACTGTGAACTGACTCCCCTGCAGATGAGGAGCCCGGGCTTGAGCCAGGATCCTTCCTCTGGTCCTTGCACTTCACACCAAGTGCACTTAACCCTCTGCACTATGGCCCGACTCCCTTTTTTTTTCCTTATTTATTTTACCAGATGTTTTTTTCATTTGTGATTAATAGTGCTTTACAAGATTATAAAACTATGGGGTACAGTTCCATATTTCACCCACCACCATAATTCTGTACTCCCACACTCCCTATATGAGAACCATCATAGTTCTTACAAGTCTTAGAGGCAGCTTGTTTACATCTATTTGTGTGTGTGTGTGTGTGTGTGTGTGTGTGTGTGTGTGTGTGTGTGTGTGAGTGTATGTATGTGTGTGTATGTGTTGCAAGTTCATGTATTTCAGTTCTCTATATTCCATAATTTAGTGTTATCTTAGTTGAGAAATCTACAAAGAAGCTGTCTATGAAGCAACCGAAAATCAAGCGAGAAAAATAAAATTACTTAAACGGTTTGAAGACTACCTTCATTATTAGCACTAAAGTCACTAAAATTCATTAAATCCCAAACAATATATTTTAACACAGAAGTGTCAATCTTCGTTCAATTTGAATATGCTGCTAACATTTAATATCTGATGACAAAGATATATGCAAACAGGAAATTCATAACTTACAGTTTAATTAAGTAAAAGTTGCTAGAATCAGTACTCTAATTAAGAAGTCCAGATGGTTCCCAATTTCAGGCATAAAACATGCTGCCACCTTGAGAAGTGTCATCTTGGGTAAGTTTCCTCTTTTAAAATCATCACAGATGTTCTCTAACATAGACATACAGCCATGGAATATAACCAGTGACTTATGGGAAATTCAATTACTGATAAAACATACTATTAAGTTCTAGGGCAGTCTTAATATTATTATTGAATTCTAGGGCACGGTCTTAACTATTTTCTGGCATATGGTTTAATTATTCAGTAGCAACGATTTCTAATTACCTAAACCTCTCCAATTATTTATCAAAAATTTTTTCAAGGACATCTCTGCATTACAGATTCTTACTCTCTTGAAACAATCATAATATTCCAACAAGGTCAGTGATCTGTTTCCTTCTCATTTTTGTAATGTGAAATTGGTTGGTCATATTTCTCAAGATTTATTTTCTTAGACAGAAAAAAAAACTTTAACTTATGCAATATTTCAGGGGAAAAATACAGACCTAAACTCATACTAATGTCCACATACTATATACCAACCTATAAAAACCTAGTTGAAACTAAAGCAAAATATACCTAGCTTTCTAGCAGCTACATTTATTATTGTTGTCATTTGGTTTGATAGTTTTATTTTCCCTTTGCTATAACCATCAGCAATAATTCAGAGTGATAAAAAGTGTCCCCAAGTTATCATGAGTATAGCAGAATTCTGAAAACAAACCACTTGTATTTCCTTTATATTCATGTGCTTTTGAGCTTTGTCAACTAGACTTTGCTCATTTGCTTCCACATTAAACTTTTAGACAGGATGACAGGGCTAGGGGCTCAGTTTCTCTGCACTTCACGCACTAAGTCCAAAGGCAAAGTTTTATTTCACTACTGTTTTTATCTAGACTATAGTAGAAACCACATACTAAGGCAAAAGAGATATTTCACCCAGTAGTGTGCCTACATAGTTGTGCACACAGCACAAATTTAAACTCTGGTAATAGAAGGTATCTATCTATCTATCTATCTATCTATCTATCTATCTACCTATCTACCTATCTAGTCTCTTTATCATCTATCCAAATTAATGAAAATGTAACCTAAAGTAGTGAAACCAACTTTGTATGAGGCTTTGGACACACACACACACACACACAGAAAGAGAGAGAGAGAGAGAGAATGAATGAAAGTAAGAAAGCCCATATGAGCAATAACCAAAGCAGTATTCACCTTAATCTATTCTTTTATAGGAGGTGGACAGGTAGAGTGTGAGATTCCAAAAGTCCTTCTGATCAACTTTCCCTTTTATCTGTCACTTGAGTATTCTTCATCATTTTATTTTTCTACCATAAAGGATGAATTAAGCTGCTGTTTTGGATTTATTACACCTAAGATTTATTTTATTTTATTGTTAATACCAGAGCACTACTCAGTTCTGGCTTATGGCTGTTTGGGGGGATTGAACCTGGGACTTTGGAGCCTCAGGCATGAGTGTCTTTGTATAACCATTATGCTACCTACCCCCACACTCAAGATTTTACATTTTTTACTTTTTTGTTTATCTGAAATATTTTTTCAATGACATCTTTTGTAAATTCATTTTGTAACTTCTGTATTCTGAATTTTTAAAATTTATTTAATTTTCAAGATCAAATCTCCTTAAAATGCTTAATATACAAAGTTATTTGCAAATCTGTGAGGGCAATGGACCAGGTGGTGGCACACTAGGTTGAGTTAGCAAGAACCAAGGTTAAAGGACTTAGCCCTCACTTATGGGGTGAGGGGGAGTATTACCAGCAGCAAAAAAATACTGCTGGCATTCCGTTTTACCCCTTTCTGTCTCCTTCTTCTTCTCATTTTTTTCCTGCCTTTATCAAAACTTAATTACTTAAAGAAACAAAAGACAAGGAAAAACTGAAAAATGGGAACAGGAAAAATGACATTGAAAGAAAATTAACATAGTGTTGTGGCTATTAGAACTTTTTTTTTTACTTCAACTTCAATATTATTTTATTACAGAAATGCTGGCTTACAAGACTTTTGGTGTCACAAGGGAATATTCTCACATTCCTCCACAATAGGCATCAGTACATCTCACTCCCCACCTAATCATCACCTTGAGTAGGATAGAGAGGAATATGTTTGATTTATTAAGTTCTGTGTATTAAAATGCTATTCCTTTCCTGCCAGGCTAGCATGAGGGTGTTTCTTCCTGGGCAAGTGCTCTCGGTGTTGGAGAGAACTCAACCGGAGCCAATTTGGGCTGCTGTTTACTCAGCAATGTGGGAGAGGAACCAGGAATTCATGGCGGAGCAGGAATGCAATGTATCTTTATTGATCAGAGACAACGTCTTTATAGCTTTTGAAACAGAAGTGGCAAGTTGGAAAATGAAATGGCTAGGAAAGGGTGTGGAGAAAAAGAAAGAGTAGAAGATAGAAAGCTTTCATAGCAACTGTTGCGAAGGCTTTAACCTGTAAGATTAATTAATACCCTGCAGGCAGGGCGGGTCTCAGGCAAAAAAGTGATTATGTAAATAGACTATTGTATCACCAATGGAGCAGAGCAGGGGGGCTGCCCGACACTTTCCCTGCTATTAAACGATTACAGAATCCTGAATAAGTTATTTTATCATATCTGCTGTCAAAAGTTTAGCCATTGAGCTAAACTCTTTTTCATCATGTCTGAACATTCATTCACTCTTCCCAATTATAAAATGATGAAGTAAAAGTCATTATTTTAAAACTCTGTCCTAATTTTAATACTTGTTAGTTCTCATAAGCACTGTGTTTTAGTGAAGCATATGTTTCCTTAGAACCATGCTAGCAATGTTAAGCTAACTGCATCATTTTCTAATATAGTAAGGACTAACTCCCGATGATGATATTTGGGTTAATGAGGTGGTATCTACTATCGTAGAGGTATACTGTGAGAAAAAAGCAAGATAATCTCTTGATAATTTCAGTGATTCTGTGGTTGCTTTATATGCAGAGAATGAGATGTTCTCAACATATTTAAATTTTCAAGATGAAAAAGCTACAATGTCAGCAATTTCCATGGAGGAGTTGTTGTGAGGTGTGAATTCCTATGTGGTTTGATATAAAGTCTGCTGCTTCTGAATGCATGCCTAGCTAGTTCTGTTACTTAGTGTCTTCATAGTGATAACTATATGATGGATGATGAATGAATAAAAGTCAAAATAAATTTTCAAGTCAAAAATCTCACATTAAGATGGATATTAAAGGAGCAGAAGAAAGAGAACACAAAGTAAAACATGGAATGGACATGGTGTATGGAACCAAAGCAAAGGGCTCTGGGGAGTAGGGCAGTGAGAAGAGTAAAAGAAAATTTGGGGGGCATGGTATATAATGAAACTGTACACATATATCAGTGACTGCAGTATAAAGCAATAACTCCCACTAATAATAATAATAGAGGATCTGTGTTTTCCTCCTACTCCAACATCAAAATTTACGTCAGTATATGGAAATACCTGCATAGAAAAACGGACATAAAAAAAAAGAAAAGAAATTTCCACAGGAAGAGACAACTGGTCAGTATGAAACCAGGAAGAACACAGAAAGATGTTCCCAGCAAGGGGAGATGAAAAAATGTTGCCTTGCACCAAGAAACTGCAAATTGGAAGAGCTTTCTTATTCTTTTTCTCTTTCTTTCTTCCTTCTTATCTTTCTTCCTTCCTCCCTTCCTTTGTTTGTTCCTTCTTTCCTTCCTTGCTTTATTTCTTTCTGTTTATTTTTTATCTGACAACAGGGTTACTGCTGAAGCTTCTGCCTTAATGACTCCACTGTTTGCAGTGACCAATTTTTGATAGAACATGAGTCTGTCGACGTAAGTCTTGTTGATCATTACTAAATCAATTAAAAATGCTGTTTGTATTTTCAGAATGACAGACAACTATTTATTAGGGTCATGAAATTAAAATGTAAAAATATAAGCAACCAGAAGGACAGAAATCACTAAAATTAGAGCAGAAATAAACAACATTGAAAATAAAAGAACCATACAAAAGATCAATGAAGCCAAATGTTGGTTCTTTGAAAGATTAAACAAAATTGACAAACCACTAGCCAGACTCACCAAACCAAAAAGAGCCTCTATTTCCCCCAGTCCTGGAACCCTTGGATAGGGCCCACTATCCCATATGCCTCTCCCAATCCATATCAAATAATGTTGCATCTGCTGATCGCAACCTAATCAACACAACAATTGCCACCTCAACATGCTTCACTTCAGACTGTGTCCAGAGACTTCACGTGTGGAATGACAACCCTTCAGCTTCATTACTCGGGTGAGACCTTTCCTTTCATAGTATACTCTAATTCCATTCCAGGTGGTTCACTTTCTAACAAAATTTCAAAACCTAGATTTACACCAGTTTCTGTGAGAGAGAGCATATGTTCACATGTATCCATAGACTACTGCAAAATATATACCTGAAAGCAGAAGTACACTAGAGTTAGTAGTGAGTACCCCCCTAACACTTCCTCTCCACTATTCCAAACTTTGGGTCAATGATTGTTCAACAATTTGTTTGGCTTTGTAGTTAACTCTCTTTTCAGTCACCAGGTTCCAGATGTCATCAGGATGCCGGCCAGGCTTCCCTGGACTGAAGACCCCACCAATGCGTCCTGGAGCTCTGCTTCCCCAGAGACCCACCCTACTAGGGAAAGAGAGAGGCAGACTGGGAGTATAGACTGACAAGTCAATGCCCATGTTCAGCGGGGAAGCAATTACAGAAGCCAGACCTTCTACCTTCTGCAACCCACAAAGACCCTGGGTCCGTGCTCCCAGAGGGATAGAGAATGGGAAAGCTATCAGGGGAGGGGATGGGATATGGAGATTGGGTGGTGGGAATTGTGTGGACTTGTATCACTCCTACCCTATGGTTTTGTTAAATTATCCTTTATTAAATAAAAAAAATAATAATAAATATATATATTTGGGACACAGCAAAAGCAGTACTGAGAGGGAAACTTATAGTCATACAATCACATATTAAACAACAAGAAAAAGCTCAAATGAACGACCGTACTGCACACCTCAAGGACTTAGAGGAAGAGGAACAACGGAAGCCTAAAGCAACCTGAAGGACAGAAATCACTAAAATTAGAGCAGAAATAAACAACATCGAAAAGAAGAGAACCATACAGAAGAACAATGAAGCCAAATGTTGGTTCCTTGAAAAATTAAACAAAATTGACAAACCTCTAGCAAGACTCACTAAACAAAAAAGGGAGAAGACTGAAATTCATAGAATTGTAAATGATAGAGGAGATATCACAACTGACAACACAGAAATCCAGAAAATCATGCAAAACTTCTGTGAAGAACTATACACCACCAAGGTAGAAAATCTGGAAGAAAAGAAGAATTCCTAGAAGCATATGCCCTTTCAAAACTGAACCAAGGAGAGGTATGGGGGATTCCAAAAGATGGCAGAATGAGAAGCTGCTAGTGGTGTTTTGAGCTCCAAACACATCTACTAGAAACGGTAGGATTTTTTGCCATTAGTAGGCCAGTCTATAAGGGGTCCTAGAGGTAGCACAAAGGAGGTGACTATAACTCAATTTGGATTAGAAAATAGAGTAAAAAGAAAGGGAAAAAATATTTTTCTTTTAAATTATTATTCCCAAAGTGCACCCCCTTCCCCCTCCCCCCCATAACCAGTTCCTGGGGAGCAGAGATCTGCTCCTAACAGACTCCCCTGCTGAGCTTCTTTCTTTACCAAGATTCCTGTCCCACCAGGGGCATTCTAATTCTATTCCCTACTGAAACCTTTGGCTTTTTTTATTTCTAAGTAGCCAATCAGCTGCCTCTGCGCAGGGGGCCTGAGGCAATCTGGAGTCATCCAAGCTGAAGACAGGACAGATTTTTTACTCTGTTCTATTTTATCATCAATACAAGATAAACATGTACTCCTTCCCCCCTCTCCTTCAGGTTGACCAGAATTAACTCTTAGTGTAGTTTCTATTGCTAGGGGACTAGGTGTCTTTTTCACTGCTAAAATAACTTGTCTCACTTTTCCTACAGCCCCTACACATTCTCTCCCCACCCCACGTAGCTAATTACATAATAAAAAATAAATAAATACATAACTATTTCCTTTCACAGATCTTTTATTACCGTTCTTTTTCTTATCTTTTTTTTTCTCTCTCTTTTTTTCTTCTTTTTCTCATTCTTGTCATCCTTCCTTCCTCCTTCAGCTTTCTGAATTCACAGATACACGTTTGGGAATTATTTTGGGGAAGAAATCTGACTGAGAGTAGACTCTCTCCGTGTGTATCTCTGATCTACTTCCCTTTCTCCTTTAGTTACCCCTAGAATATACAGTTGATAGTAGATTTGTATAACTGTCTATTCCTGCTATTCTTGTCTAATCCTGAGGGTTTTTTTTTTCTTTCTTAACAATCAGCTGCCTCTGCTAAGGAGGCTTGAGGCAATCTGAGACAGGTTTTTTTACCCTTATCAATTTTATTATTAATATTATATAAAGGTGTATATCTTTCCCCCCCTCCTTTAGGTTGAACAGAATTAACTCTTAGGGTATCTTTCATTGCTAGGGGACTGGGCATCTAATCCATTGTGAGAGGAACTTGTCTCATTAGCCCTACATCTTCAACAGACTCTTCCCTTCTCCTTACTCGTAGCAAAAATAAAATAAAATAAAATAAAATAAAAAATTCGTCAATTAAAAAATTTCCTTCCACTGTCTTTTATTACAGCTCTTTATCTTATCTTTTTACTTTTCTCTCTCTTGTTTCTCATTTTTTCATCTTGTCTTCCATTTCTTCCTCCCTTCTTCTTTATCTTTCTGAATTCACTGATATTCATTTGTGAATTATTTTGGGGAAGAAATCTGACTCAGAGTGGACCCTCTATGTGTGTATCTCTGCTCTACTTCCCTTTCTCCTCTTGCTACCCCTAGAATATACAGTGGCTAGTAGATTTGCATAATTGTCTATTCTTGCTATCCCTTCTTTCCTTTCTCTTTCTTCTTCACTTGGACTTGGTTGCTATTTTTTCAAGGACTGGAGACATTGTTTGGCTAACTGGTAGTGATTAAACTGCTTCAATACTTGCTTCAGTTGCTATTGCAATTCCTGAGGCTGGTGATTGCAATTGTTATAAAGGTATTTAGTACAGTGTTGCTTGTACTCAAAACACAACAACTGAGGAACAACAGAACATAAAAATAATAAAACAGAAATCAAAAAAATGGGTAGATCAAAATCAAATAAAACTGATACTCCAATGAATGAAGACAAGAGCCCAGAAGAAACTACATATCAGCCAGAAGTAACCACAAATAAGAAAAGTATGCAAGCAATAATAAACTTATTAATCACAGAAATGAAAACAACATTGGAGGAAAGGAATGACAGTATAAGGGAAAGAACAGTTGAGACCCTCAAGGAAAATACTGATTATCTTGAGGCAATTAGAGAACTGAAAGCTGAAATAGATGAACTGAGGGAAGAGAAAGCAGACTAACAGAAGCAGAAAACAGAATTAGTCAGACAGAGGATGAGTTAGAGAAAACTAAGAAAGAAGTGAAAGAGCTCAAAAAGAGATTGAGAGACACTGAAAACAGCAACAGAGACATATGGGATGATCTCAAAAGAAGTAACATTCATATAATTGGCCTACCAGAGGAAGAAAGAGAGAAAGGGGAAGCAAACATTCTAGAGGAAATAATACAAGAAAACTTCCCAGACCTGAAAAACAGAAAGGACATCAAGATTCAAGAGGCCCAGAGAGTTCCAAACAGAATCAATCCAGACCTGAAGACACCAAGACACATCATAGCCACAATGAGAAGGAGTAAGGATAAAGAAAGGATCCTAAAGGCTTCAAGAGAGAAACAAAAAGTCACATACAGGGGGAAACCCTAAAGATTATCTGCAGATTTCTCCACTCAAACTCTAAAAGCCAGAAGACAATGGCAAGATATCTATAGAGACCTGAATGAGAAAGGGTTTCAACCAAGGATAATATATCCAGCTAGACTTTCATTCAAACTAGATGGAGGGATCAAAAGCTTCTTAGACAAACAACAGTCAAAGGAGGAAACCATCACCAAGCCAGCCCTGAAAGAGGTTCTAAAAGACCTCTTATAAACAAGAACATCACTATAATACTTGCAATGTATCAGAGCTAACAAACATTTTTTTAACAATGGCACTACAATACATTAAATGCATAATATCAATAAATGTCAATGGCTTAAACTCACCCATAAAAAGGCACAGAGTGGGGGGATGGACCAGAAAACATAACCCAAAGATATGCTGCTTACAAGAATCCCATCTGTCACAACAAGTTAAACACAGACTTAAAGTGAAAGGAAGGAAAACTATCATAGATGCTAATGGACGACAAAAAAGGGCAGAAACAGACATTCTCATCTCAGACACAATATATTTTAAATTAAATAAAGTAATAAAAGATAGGAAAGGACATTACATAATGATTAGAGGATCAATCAGCCAAGAAGACTTAACAGTAATTAACATCTATGCACCCAACGAGGGACCATCTAAATAAGTCAAGCACTTACTGAAAAAATTTCAAAAATACATCAATAGTAATACAATAGTTGTGGGAGACTTCAATACCCCACTGTCACACTTAGACAGATCAACAAAGCAGAGAACCAACAAAGATACAAGAGAATTGAATGAATAGATTGACAGAATAGACATTTTCAGAGTCCTTCACACCAAAAACTGGAATACACCTTCTTTTCAAATCCACATAACACATACTCAAGGATAGACCACATGTTAGGCCACAAAGACAGCATCAATAAATTCAAGAGCATCAAATCATCCCAAGTATCTTCTCAGACCACAGTGGAGTAAAACTAACATTTAACAACACAGAAAATTATTAAAAGTCACAGAATTTGGAAACTAAACAACATACTCCTTAAGAACCACTGGGTCAGAGATTCACTCAAGCAGGAAAGTCAAATGTTCCTGGAAACAAATGAAAATGAAGACACAACGTATCAAAATATTTGGGACAAAGCTAAAGCAGTACTGAGAGGGAAACTTATAGTCATACAATCACATATTAAACACCAAGAAGAAGCTCAAATGAACGACCTTACTGTACACCTCAAGGACCTAGAGGAAGAGGAACAAAGAAACCCTAAAGCAACCAGAAGGACAGAAATCACTAAAATTAGAGCAGAAATAAACAACATTGAATAGAAGAGGACCATACAAAAGATCAATGAAGTCAAATGCTGGTTCTTTGAAAGACTAAACAAAATTGACAAACCCCTATCCAGACTCACCAAACAAAAAAGAGAGAAGACTCAAATTAATAAAATTGTAAATGATGCAGGAGATATCACAACTGACACCACAGAAATCCAGAGAATCCTGTGAAACTTCTGTAAAGAACTATATGCCACCAAGCTAGAGAATCTGGAAGAAATGGAACAATTCCTAGAAAAATATGCATTTCCAAAACTGAACCAAGAAGAACTACAAAATCTAAATGCACCAATCACAGACAAAGAAATTGAAACCGTTATTAAGAATCTCCCCAACAACAAAAGTCCTGGACCTGATGGCTTCACAAACAAATTCTACAAAACTTTCAGGAAACAGTACCCATACTTCTTAAGCTTTTCCATAAGATTGAAGAAACAGGAATACTCCCTTCCACCTTCTATGAATCCAACATCACCCTGATACCAAAAGCTGATAGGGACAGAACAAAAAAGGAAAACTACAGACCAATATCTCTGATGAACATAGATGCCCAAATATTAAACAAGATCTTGGCCAACCGCATACAGCAACATATCAAAAAGATTGTTCATCACGACCAAGTGGGATTCATCCCAGGAATGTAAGGTTGGTTCAACATATGTAAGTCAATCAATATCATTCATCACATCAATAAAAGCAAAGCCAAAAACCACATGATTATCTCAGTAGATGCAGAGAAAGCCTTTGACAAAATCCAACACCCATTCATGATCAACAATCTACAAAAAATGGGAATAGATGGGAAATTCCTCAAGATAGTGGAATCTATATATAGCAAACTTACAGCCAACATCATACTCAATGGACAGTAGCTGAAATCATTCCCCCTCAGATGGGGGACTAGATAGGGCTGTCCACTGTCACCGCTACTCTTCAACATAGTTTTGGAAGTTCTTGCCATAGCAATCAGGCAAGAAAAAGAAATCAAAGGAATACAGATAGGAAGGGAAGAAGTCAAGCTCTCACTATTTGCAGATAATATGATAGTATACATAGAAAGACCTAAAGAATTCAGCAGAAAACTACTGGAAGTTATTAGGCAATATAGCAAGGTATCAGGCTACAAAATCAATGTACAAAAATCAGTGGCATTTCTTTATGCAAACAATAAATCTGAAGAATAAGACATCCAGAAATCACTCCCATTTACTGTTTTAGCAAAATCAATCAAATACCTAGGAATAAAGTTGACCAAAGAAGTGAAAGACTTGTATGCTGAAAACTATGAGTTGCTACTCAAGAAAATAGAAACTGATACCAACAAATGGAAAGATATCCCATGCTCATGGATTGGAAGAATAAATATCATCAGAATGAATATTCTCCCCAGAGCCATATACAAATTTAATGAAATACGATCAACGTTCCACCAAGATTCATTAAGAGAATAGAACAAACACTACAATCATTTATCTGGAACCTGAAAACACCTAGAATTGCCAAAACCATCTTGAGGAAAAGAAACAGAAATGGAGGCATCACACTCCCAACCTTAAACTATTTTATAAAGCCATCATCATCAAAACAGCAAGGAACTGGAACAAAAATGGCACACAGACCAGTGGGACAGAATTCAAAGCCCAGAAATAAATCCCCAGAACTATGGACATCTAATCTTAGATATGGGGCCCAAAGGATTAAATGGAAGAAGGAGGCTCTCTTCAATAAATGGTGCTGGGAAAACTGGGTTGTAACATGCAGAAGAATGATATTGAACCACTATATCTCACCAGAAATAAAAATCAACTCCAAATGGATTGGAGACCTGGATGTCAGACTAGAAACTACCACATACTTAGAGGAAAACATTGGTAAAACAGTTTCCCACCTACACCTCAAGGACATCGTTGATGAATCAAACCCAATTGTAAGGAAGACAACTAAAGCAGAAACAAACCAATGGGACTACATCAAACTGAAAAGCTTCTGCACATCCAAAGAAACTATTAAACAAACAAAGAGACCCCTCAGAGAATTGGAGAAGATCTTCACATGCCATATATCATACAAGAAACTAATCACCAAAATATAAAAAGAGCTCAGAAAACTTAGCACCAGAAAAGCAAATGACCCCATCCAAAAATGGGAAGAGTATATGAACAAAACATTCATCTCAGAGGAGATCCAAAAGGCTAACAAACACATGAAAAACTGCTCTAGGTCACTGATTGTCAGAGAAATGCAAATTAAGACAACACTAAGATACCACCTCACTCCTGTAAGAATGGCATAAATCAAAAAGGACAGCAGCAACAAATGCTGGAGAGGTTGTGGGGACAGAGGAACCCTTTTACATTGCTGGTGGGAATGTAAATTGGAACAGCCTCTGTGGAGAGCAGTCTGGAAAACTCTCACAAGGCTAGACATGGACCTTCCATATGATCCAGTAATTCCTCTCCTGGGCTTATACCACAAGGACTCCATAACACCCAACCAAAAAGAGGTATGTACTCCTATGTTCATAGCAGCACAATTCATAATAGCTAAAACCTGGAAGCAACCCAGGTGCCCAACAACAGATGAGTGGCTGAGAAAGCTGTGGTATATATACACAATGGAATACTATGGAGCTATCAAGAACAATGAACCCACCTTCACTGACCCATCTTGGACAGAGCTAGAAGGAATTATGTTAAGTGAGCTAAGTCAGAAAGATAAAGATGAGTATGGGATGATCCCACTCATCAACAGAAGTTGAGGGAGAAGATCTGAAAGGGAAACTAAAGGCAGGACCTGACCAAATTGTAAGTAGGGCACCAAAGTAAAAACCCAGTGGTGAGGGGTAGACATGCAGCTTCCTAAGCCAGTGGGGGGTGGGAGTGTGTGGGAGGGATGGGTCACATTCTTTTGGTGGTGGGAATGGTGTTTATGTACACTCCTAGCAAAATGTAGTCATATAAATCACTAGTTAATTAATATGAGGGGGAAAATTAATTGTATGTCTCAAAGTTTTTAAAACACAGACTGAGTCTTTTTAATATATAGGATGTGTATTTGATATGCAGACTCTCTCAAAAACCTAGACCAAGTAGATCAGAAGCAACCAGCAGCACAGCTATATACAAGATACTGGGTACTGTACAGCAAACCCTACCAAAAGGGCTTTTCAAAGTTAACCCAATTACCAAATAATGTGATGATAACATTAACTATCCATTGTCTTTTGAAACCCTAAGACAGCAGGAACATCACATTTCCACTATAGAGCCTCTACTTACCCCAGTCCTGGAACCCTTGGATAGGGCCCACTTTCTCATATGCCTCTCCCAATCCATATCAAATAATGTTGCATCTGTCGATTGCAACCTAATCAATGCAACAATTGCCACCTTAACATGCTTCACTTCAGACTGTTTCCAAAGACTTCACGTGTGGAATGACAACCCTTCAGCTTCATTACTCGGGTGAGACCTTTCCTTTCATAGTATACTCTAATTCCATTCCAGGTGGTTCACTCTCTAACAAAATTCCAAAACCTAGATATACACCAGTTTCTGTGAGAGAGAGCTTATGTTCACACGTATCCATAGACTACTGCAAAATATATACCTGAAAGCAGAAGTACACTAGAGTTAACAGTGAGTACCCCCCTAACACTTCCTCTCCACTATTCCAAACTTTGGGTCAATGATTGTTCAACAATTTGTTTGACTTTGTATGTTAACTCTCTTTTCAGTCACCAGGTTCCAGATGTCATCAGGATGCTGGACAGGCTTCCCTGGACTGAAGACCCCACCAATGTGTCCGGGAGCTCCGCTTCCCCAGAGACCCACCCTACTAGGGAAAGAGAGAGGCAGAGTGGGAGTATGGATCATCCAGTCAATGCCCATGTTCAGCGGGGAAGCAATTATATAAGCCAGACCTTCCACCTTCTGCAATCCACAAAGACCTGGGTCCATGCTCCCAAAGGGATAGTGAATGGGAAAGCTATCAGGGGAGGGGATGGGATATGGAGATTGGGTGGTGGGAATTGTGTGGACTTATACCCCTCCTACCCTATGGTTTATTAATTTATCCTTTATTAAATAAAAAATAATAATAATAAATATATATATATATTGGACACAGCTAAAACAGTACTGAGAGGGAAACTTATAGCCATGCAATCACATACTAAACAACAAGAAAAAGCTCAAATGAACGACCTTACTGCACACCTCAAGGACTTAGAGGAAGAGATACAACGGAACCCTAAAGCAACCTGAAGGACAGAAATCACTAAAATTAGAGCAGAAATAAACAACATCGAATAGAAAAGAACCATACAGAAGATCAATGAAGCCAAATGTTGGTTCCTTGAAAGATTAAACAAAATTGACAATCCCCTATCCACACTCACCAAACAAAAAAGAGAGAAGACTCAAATTAATAGAATTGTAAATGATGGAGGAGATATCACAACTGACACCACAGAAATCCAGAGAATCATGTGAAACTCTATGAAGAACTATACACCACCAACTAGAGAATCTGGAAGAAATGGAGCAATTCCTAGAAACATATGCCCTTCCATAACTGAACCAAGAAGAACTAAAAAACCTAAATGCACCAATCACAGACAAAGAAATTGAAACCGTTATTATGAATCTCCCCAACAACAAAAGTCCTGGACCAAATGACTTCACAAACAAATTCTATAAAACTTTCAGGAAACAGTACCCATACTTCCTAAGCTTTTCCATAAGATTGAAGAAAGAGGAATATTCCCTTCTACCTTCTATGAAGCCAACATCACCCTGATACCAAAAGCTGACAGGGACACAACAAAAAAAGGAAAACTACAGACCAATATCTATGATGAACATAGATGCCAAAATATTAAACAAGATCTAGGCCAACCGGATACAGCAGCACATCAAAAAGATTGTTCATCATGACCAAGTGGGATTCATCCCAGGAATGCAAGGCTGGTTCAACATATGTAAGGCAATCAATGTCATTCTCCACATCAATAAAAGCAAAGCCAAAAATCACATGATTATCTCAATAGATTCAGAGAAAGCCTTTGACAAAATCCTACACCTATTCATGCTCAAAACTCTACAAAAAATGGGAATAGATGGGAATAGATGGGAAATTCCTCAAGATAGTGGAGTCTATATATAGCAAACCTACAGCCAATGTCATAGTCAATGGACACAAGCTGAAAGCATTCCCCCTCGTATCAGGCCCTATGGTTTTCTTAATTTATCCTTTCTTAAATAAAAATTAATTAAAAAAATAAAAATAACTGAACCAAGAAGAACTACAAAACCTAAATGCACCAATCACGGACAAAGAAATCGAAACCATTATTAAGAATCTCCTTAACAACAAATGTCCTGGACCAGATGGCTTCACAAACGAATTCTACAAAATCTTCAGGAAACAGTTAGTACCCATACTTCTAAAGCTTTTCCATAAGATTGAAGAAACGGGAATACTCCCTTCCACCTTCTATGAAGCCAACATCACCCTGAAACCAAAAGCAGAAATGGACACAACATAAAAGGAAAACTACAGACCAATATCTCTGATGAACATAGATGCCAAATATTAAACAAGATCCTGGCCAACAGGATACAGCAGCATATCGACAAGACCAAGTGGGATTTATCCCATGAATGCAAGGTTGGTTCAACATACATAAGTCAATCAATGTTATTCACTACATCAATAAAAGCAAAGCCAAAAACCACATGATTATCTGAATAGATGCAGAGAAAGCCTTTGACAAAATCCAACACTCATTCATGCTCAAAACCCTATAAAAATGGGAATAGATGGGAAATTCCTCAAGATAGTGGAATCCATATATAGCAGTCCTACAGCCAACATCATACCCAATGGACCAAAGCTCAAGCCCTTATTATATCTCTTTTTCCTTTTTAAAAACATGGTTTATCCTTCTTGAGGATCTTAGAGTTAGGCTTTATTTCTTTTTTTAATTTTTAAATTTTTTTATTATATAATGGAGACATTTATTGTTCTTTATCACTCTGGGAGTATGGACTCAAGGTCATTGTGGGATGCCGAAGCTGGAAGATCTGGCTTCTGTAATTGCTTCCCCGCTGAACTTGGGCGTTGACTGGAACAATGAATTCAACTTCTCTGACCCATCTTGGTCAGAGCTAGAAGGTATTATGTTTAGTGAGCTAAGTCAGAAAGATAAAGATGTATATGGGATGACCCCATTCATCAACAGAAGTTGAGAAAGAAGATCAGAAAGGGAAACTCAAAGCAGGATCTGACTAAATTGAAAGTAGGGCACCAAAGTAATAACACTGTTGTAAGGGGGAGGGTGGACATGTGGCTTCCTGGGCCATCGGGGAGGTGGCGGTTGGGGTGGGTGGGTGGGATGAGACACAATCTTTTGGTGATGGAAATGGTGTTTATGTACACACCTGTTGAATTGTAGTAATATAAATCACTATTTAATTGATATGAGAGGGGGAAAATTTATTATCTGTCTAACAAAGGGGCTTTTCAAAGTTAACCCAATTACCAAATAATGTGATGATAAAAGTAACTATCCATTGTCTTCTTGTACCCTAAGACAGCAGAACCTCACATTTACTATAGAGCCTAAATTTCCCCCAGTCCTAGGACCCTAGGGTAGGGCCCACTTTCCCATATGCTTCTCCCAATTCTTTCAATTAATATTGCATTCGCTGATCGAAACTTAATCAATGTAATGAGTGCCACCCCAGCATGCTTCAAGTCAGACTGTGTCCAGAGACTTCAGGTGTGGAATGACAACCCTTCAGCTTCATCACTCTGTGAGACCTTTTCTTTCATAGTATTCTCTAATTCCATCCCAGGTGGTTCACTTTCTAACAAAGTCCCAAAACCTAGATATAGACCAGGTTCCAGGAGATAGAGCATATGTTCACACATATCCATAAACTAGGGCAAATATATACCTGAAAGCAGTAGTACACTAGAGTTTGCAGTGAGTACCCCCCAACAATTCATCTCCACTATTTCAACCTTTGGGTCCACGATTCTTCAATAATTTGTTTGGCTTTGTATGTTAATTCTCTTTTCAGCAACCAGATTCAGTTCCAGATGCCATCAGGATGCCGGCCAGGCTTCCCTGGACTGAAGACCCCACCAATGCGTCCTGGAGCTCCACTTCCCCAGAGACTCACCCTACTAGGGAAAGAGAGAGGCAGACTGGGAGTATGGATCAGCCAGTCAATGCCCATGTTCAGCGGGGAAGCAATTACAGAAGCCAGACCTCCCACCTTCTGCAACCCACAACAACCCTGGGTGCATGCTCCCAGAGGGATAGAGAATGGGAAAGCTGTCAGGGGAGGGGATGGGATATGGAGATTGGGTGGTGGGAATTGTGTGGAGTTGTACCCCCCCATCCTATGATTTTGTTAATGTCTCCTTAAATAAATAAATAATAAAAAAATTAAAATATCTCCTGAGAATAAATACAGTAATTATGAATTATGCAAAAGTTTCATGAGTGGTGAAATAAGTCTGTAGGTTCCTCTCTATCTCCCCTCCACTCTCAATTTCTCACTATCTCTATCCAATAGTAAAGTTTAAAAATATATGAGTAAAATAATATCAATACTTGTTATAATTTAGGAGAGAATCTTAGAGAAATAAGGTAAATTATTCCTTATATTACCAACTTACTGATGACAACTTATTAGTATTCTAATCAACATTATCACCTGTTTTATAAGTCAGTGTCAGAGTGTCTCAGTCCATAATATAAACTTCTGCAGTTTAGAACAATGCAGTAAAGGCATTTTTGTAAAAGATTTATCAACTATGAAGTGGTCCTAAAATGGCCTTCGTATAATATGTAATGCGTAGACCAAGTTGTGTTATGCAACAAAATAAAGCTGTATAAACTTGAAATTCCACCAGCTAGTCTTTCTTATGATAAAATATCTCTCATGTTTTACTTTTATGTGATGCTACAGAATAAACTCAGGACTTCCATCCATCAGTAATAGCATTGATTGGCTTCCCAGCCCCCAGCCCCTTTTTTCATTTATTCTTTTATGAGAGAGCAGAGATAACCCAGTACTGTTCCACCATCCATGCAGCTTCTCTGGTATTGGCCATGTTGCTCACTTGTGATGTCTGGATTCAAATCCACGGCTTCACACATGATAAGTTATAACTTCTTTTCAAAAATTTTTTTAAATTTCTTTACTATTATCTTTATTTATTGGATAGAAACAGTCAGAAATCAAGGGAGTAGGGGAGATAAAGAGGGAAAGAGAAAGAGAGACACTGACAGCCCTGTTGTAGTTTTCCTTCTGCAGGTGGGAATGGGGGGCTCAAACCTGGGTCCTTGTGCACTGTAACATGTGTGCTCAACCAGGTACGTCACCACCGGGTCCCGGTAAGTTGTAACTTCTATCAAGAAATCTATCTCTGGACTTCCCTGGGTAGATCATCCCACCAATGTGTCCTGGAGCCCTGCTTCCACTTCTTCTTCTAGCGTTTGCCCTTCTTCCGTAGCCAGTCAACAGCATCAGGTTGAGCCTTATGTAAAGTTTCGAGACCTCCTTTGAATCTGGAGAGGTGGCAGTCGTTGACTATGTGGGTCATAGTCTGTCTGTAGCCGCAGGGGCAGTTCGGGTCGTCTCTGCTTCCCCAAAGCCCTGCCTCACTAGGGAAAGAGAGAGACAGGCTGGGAGTATGAATCAACCTGTCAATGCTCATGTTCAGCAGGGAAGCAATTACAGAAGCCAGATATTCCAGTTTCTGCATCCCATAATGACCCTGGTCCATACTCCCAAAGGGATAAAGAATAGGAAAGCTATCGGGGGAGGGGATGGGATAGGGAGCTCTGGTAGTGGTAACTGTGTGGAATTGTACCCCTCTTATCCTATGGTCTTGTCAATATTTTCATTTTATAAATAAAAATTATTTTTTAAAAAAGCTATCTCATTGCTGCCTCATCACACCCTTTGAGTATCCCTATGTATCTGAAAGCGTCACCTATTTAACTTATTCATTTCAAACCACTAACTACTAAAGATATTTTAATCAAGTAAAATAAATAGCAATAGTAAATATGACCTTGGTGTAATATTTGAATACACTAAAGGACTGGAATTCTTAGCTGGTGATTTCTAGCCTATAAACATAAAGGAAAAATATAATAGTTGAATAAGCAAAAAGGGAATGATCTTGTGGACAGTTTGGTTAGACTCTTTCACATGTAATTTTAGGCTATTTGTGTCTATAATTCTTTATCTGAAAAAAAATAAGAGAAACTGTGACAAGAGGAAGATGAACGCTTTCATTGAATTAGTTCCCTGGGAAGCTATCTGTGAGAAGAGCATATATCAACTTCACAAGAAGACAATACTCAGATCAACTCAGTAGGAGAGCCCTGGAAAAGACAAGATCCAGGAGTGAGGCAATTTTCTAATCCCTAGTCAGAAAGCACAGGGGTGGTTTCATGGATTATTTGTAGAAGAAAAACAAAAGTCACCATAGAAAACCTTGTCCCTTCCTCAAAATAAAGTTATTACACAGAACCATATTTTTTTTCTGTCAAAACTGATATTCTAGAGGATATAAAATACCAGGAATTTAAGAGGCAAACAAACATATTTTAGCTCTTCCTTACCTAACAAGTAAGCATTTTCAAAGTTTTCAAGGACTTTTATGTTGAGTTGTGAAGCTTCCATTCTCACACTTCTGGTATTCGTTCCCTCTGGTATTCGTTCAATCTCCAATAAACCCACCTTTGGCAAAACTTTCTGTACTCTTTTTTAAATGATTAATTAATTTACTAGGAGAGAGAGAAATTGAAAGAAGTGCGATAGAGTAGGAGAAAGATATCTACAGCACTGTTTCATCACTTGTGAAATTTCTCCTCTACAGGTGGGGACCAGGGGCTGGAACTCAGGATCTTGATCACGGTAACATGTACACTCATTCGTGTGGCACCACCTGGCCCCTATGTTTTCATGTTCTGTCCTTATTTTTTAGTGAAAGAGAGAAATTGAGAGGGGAGATAGAGATGGAGATGGAGGTAGATAGACTAGATAGACACCTGCAGACCTGCTTCACTGTTCATGAAGCTTCCTATTTGCAGGCAGGGAGTGAGGGCTTGATACCAGGCCCTTGTACACCGTAGCATGCATATTCAACCAGGTTCATCACTGGCCAGCTCCCAATAATTTTGTTTCTTAATAGATAAATATTCATTATCATTATTTTGGAAGGGAGTTTACCAAATCCTAAAAACAAAACTTCACTTTAGGAGAGCGGATATTTGATCAGGTCATCCTAAATCAAAGTTGAATACACAAAAGTCAAAAAGAACTCTTTGCTTAAGTCTATCAAATTTACTAGCACTTTTCACAGCATACATGCAAGAGCAAGAATATGAACTGAGAACAAAATTCAATAGGGCACATAGAGTTTTTTTTTTTTCTCAAGATAGCATTTATAGAGAAAAATAACTAGTAATTCAGAACAGGGAGTATAAAAGCACTAAGGATCAAAAACCCAGATCCTAAAATGTGAAGTATTAGAACCTTTAAAAGTATTATAAGTATCTACTTAAAACCTTTTGGAAATTTAGGTTCAATCATTTGGAATTGATGCCTACAGTAACAATGAACCCAAGCATGGTAGAAACTTCCACTCTCCATTACAGAAAGTACACTTTTTATATAGAGATTTTAGCTACTGAAATGGTAAGACTTTAGTTTCTTTCTCTAAAAATTTATTTTATTTTACTTTATTTATTTTTAAATATTTTATTTACTTATTATTGGACAGAGATAGAGAGAAATTGAGAGGGGTGGGGGAGGTACAGAGGGAGAAAGACAGAGAGACACCTGTAGCCCTACTCCACCACTTGTGAAGCTTTCCCCCTGAAGGTGGGAGAATTTTGTTTCTTAATACTCTTCTTTAGTGGCTAAGACCATCATTTTTTTCTTGGTTTTATGCAGCTAACACTTATCTTCAGGGGGAATGGGTAGTGAGGCACTGGGTTAAGTGCACATGGCGCAAAGCACAAGGACTTGCATAAAGATGCTGTTTCGAGTCCCTGGCTCCCCACCTGCAGGGGGGGTCATTTCACAAGTGGTGAAGCAGGTCTTCAGGTGTCTATCTTTCTCTCCCCTTCTGTCTTCCCCTCCTCTCTCCATCTCTCTCTGTCCTATCCAACAATGATGACAGCAATAATAATAACAACGATAAACAACAAGGGCAACAAAAGAGCTGAGTCCCAGAGATAACCCTGGAGGCAAAAAAAAAAAAAACCTTAAATTCAATAGCCATTATTATACTTGCCTAATCTTTTTCTCCTCACTTTTTACCTGTATATGCAATGGAAATGCAAAGTCCTAGAAGAGGATGACAAAGGTCCTATCCTTATCTGGAAATTTGAATTTCAAAGGAAATTATCTGGCTGGATTCTATATCATCCACAAAAGTCCCACACCTTCCAAGTTTGCTCCAAACGAAAGACACTAAACTTGAACATCAAACTGATAAGGTACATTCCATATTATTTTCAAATCACATAAAAAGTATGTAGTTGTATGAAATAGACACTTAAGTCAGATATCAGAAAAGTTAAAATCCATTCCTGTTAATTCTCAGTTCTGAAGCCTCATATTGTCTTGTATATAAATCAACTAAATTATGATTAGAATTACTACCTAGAGATGAAGATAGATTAAATACATATGTAAACACCCACACACATATACATGTACACATGCACACCTTTCTCTAAAGATAAGATTTCAACGTATCTTATTTACTGTTGTTTTCCCTCATGATTTGTTGGTATGTTCCCTTCCCCCCGACCTCTGAGAAGAATTGGTTTGCCCCTTGCTAGTTTCCGCCCGCTTTCTCCCCACCCCTCCCCCCCCCCCCCCCATGCTAAGGACGGGCAGAGTCCCAGCAGCAGCAGAGAGGATGATGGAGAAAAAGCACATGGTGTGGTGATTTGCCCGTTAATGAATAAAGATTAAACAGCATTCTCAGCCCAGCCGTGTGTCTCTGTTACCCACCCGTGAAGCCAGTACGGATAAAACAACAATGATTTTCCTGAGAACTTTCCCAGACTTACTAATAACCTGTTAATGAACTGAAACTGGCTGTACTTAAGTAAATCATGGAGCTGTTGAATTTGGAGTTGGAGTCTGATACTTTGCTAGGACATGAATCAATCATCTTGATATTAATAACTGTCACCTCTCTGCCCTTGATAACCATGCCTTTTCATAGTTTTTCTACCTGGATGTGTGTCACAGATGAACCTTGAAGTGTGGACATTCTTAGACTTGTATCTTTCTGTATGTGCTTGTTTCTAAACTCAAGTTTTATCTAGAACAATTATTTTTGGCTGAAAGTGCCCAGATGTGCAGGTCATTTTGTTAGTTGAAATGCCTTTGGAGATTAGCAGGAAGAGGAGCTACACCTGAATAGACTATGGCTTCTGAAAATAAAAGTAGCAACAATACAGCCCACCACAAAGAAGGCATTAAAAGAGGAACTTTAAGGGTAGAACAGTAAAGTTCCAGACAGTGACTTAACCTAGTCAACAATTCAAGTAGTATTCCTTGAATAATCAGAGCTAATGAACTGGATGTTTGAGAAAAACTGTCTATAATGTGTTCAGTCCTATATCCATGAGAAAATCTAAAAGATATGCAGTTTATCAGAGTATCCATTTAACTCTAAGACAGTATTAAAATCTGGCCAAGAAAAAAAAATCTAGCCAGGGAGACAGTAAGAGACTTTCATGCCTGAAACTCTGAGGTCCCAGGTTCAATCCCAGGCACCACACCACCATAAGATAGAGCTGAGCAATGTTACTCTCTCTCTCTCTTTCTCCCTTATTAAAATAAAATCAAATAGCTTAAAAGATAATATTAAAATCAATGTAAAATGAAGTCAATGAATATGTGCCTCTCTGTTCTGCACTAAGAAAATGGAGACGTGGTTAAACTATTAAGACTTTAAATGGTCTGAATAAAAATCTTCATTAAACAAAATGTTTACATAGTGACATACTTGTTTTTGTCAAGGAGTGTCTGAAACAATTTATTATGGAGTCTCAGCTAGCTAGAATAAGTCCAAAATTCTGGTTATAGTTTAATGTTCTGTTTTTCAGTTAGTCTACCCCAACCATTTTCAACTATATTGCCTATAAAGGCAGCCAAGGACATTCAAAAATGTATTAAAACCTGCCTTAGCATTTAAAATTTCACACATTATAACTGTTGCTTCTCTCTCTCTTTCTCTTACTCTTCCATCCTCTTCTTGCCCTCTTATAATTCTACAAGAATGACATTTATAATTCACTTAATGAAAAACAAAAGGGTTAATGAATACATATTCGCAAAGATAAAACAAACCTGAGAAAATAGAAATAGTGAAAAGAGCTTTTAATTTTCTTAAATTATTTTCCTCTCTCACTGCTCAGTAGTCACCTGGCTGTCCTCTCTTTGCACCTAGCTTGCCATCACATGTCAGACCCTGTTATCTTCCCAGCGGCTTTCACCATTGCTCCTAGAGTTTCTATTCACTACACTCTTCACCATGCATATTTGCATTATCTTTCTAATGCCTTCAACAGAAGGAAAACACAGGGAATTTATATGAAGCATACTGAGTTTACTGTAGTTCATCTGCCCGTGGATGTAAACAAAATTGTTAATGCCCAGGGGAGTATACAACTTCCATCCCAGGGCCCAGCCCAAAGGCATGTGATATGATATATTACATTTCATCAAATGTGGGGGGTGATAGTCATGTTTCCCAGGTCATGTTCACTTTGCCATTTTCCAACACACATTGGTAAATCTGAATCCATAAATGGTGAAGGGAGATTCTGATCTTTTTAGGAGGTGTGGGTGGTGAATTATTTCACCTCTCCTGGGCTACTTTTATATTTATATATATAGAGGAGAGGAGTGGGTTGAAGGCAGAATAGGAATGCTATCAGGGGAGGGGATGGGATACAGAGTTCTGGTGGTGGGAATTGTGTGGAGTTGTACCCCTCTTATCCTATGGTTTTGTCATTGTTTCTTTTTTATAAATAAAATAAAACAAAACAAAATAAAATAAAATAAAGAAAGGGGTTACCCATAATACCTTGACAACTTCCATGTGGTGCTGGGACTCAAACCTGGAACCTGGACCTCTATGGCATGAAAGTATTAATGCTGTTCCAAATCCTTTTCCTATTTGCATAGCCTTAATCAATTCATGCCTTACTTTTCAAATCTGTAAACCTGGATTAAGAGTGCTAACCTTGGGAGTCGGGAGTCAGCTGTAGTCCAGTGGGTTAAACGCACGTGGTGCAAAGTGCAAGGACCAGCGTAAGGATCCAGGTTCAAGCCCCTGGCTCCTCACCTGTAGGGGGTCGCTTCATAGGTGGTGAAACAGATCTGCAGGTGTCTGTCTTTCTCTCCCCCCTCTGTCTTCCCCTCTTCTCTCCATTTCTCACTGTCCTATCCAACAACGATGGCATCAATAACAACAAAAATAATAGCTACAACAATAAAAACAAGGGAAACAAAAAGGGAAAATAAATCAATATTTTTTTAAAAGAAAGAGTGCTAACCTTATCCTTGTTTAGAGGAGATTAAACAATAAAGAATGCTTAGTGGGTAAATTGTATGATGAAAAGGAAAACTAGACTTGTACTGGTGATGATGAGATAGTGTAGACAGACGTTGAATTGTAAGGCTGTACACATAGAATGTGTTTAGTATTATAACTCAATGTGGTCTGTATAGTTTTATATCAGTGAAATTTAAAATGTGCTTAAAATTTGTAAGACTATTAGGCCTACATCAACACCATCAGTTATTATTTTAAAATATAAATTTATTAAACACAAAATATATACAGAGATTCTTAATGTATCAAGTTATTATAGCTCAGGAAGATAACTTATACGCTAAGTAATGCTAAACAAAGTTAATATGCATTGTTTAATATAATATAGAGGATCAGAGGTAAATAGTTCAAAATAGTTCTTTTTAAAATTTTACTATTTTATTTTATTTATTTTGAAAAGAGACAGACAAATTGAAGGAAGAAAAAGAGAGAGAAACACCTGCAGCAGTACTTCACTGCGGGAGCCAGGGGCTTGAATGGAGGTCCTTGTACATTGTAACATGTGTGCCAAACATAATTCTTAAAAGGAGAAACATAAGCAAGAAGCAGATTGCTCATTCACGGACTCTACTGACTTCCTTTAAAAAAACTAGCTTGTAGGGAGTCGGGCTGTAGTGCAGCGGGTTAAGCGCAGGTGGAGCAAAGCACAAGGACTGGCATAAGGATCCCAGTTCGAACCCTGGCTCCCCACCTGCAGAGGAATCGCTTCACAGGCGGTGAAGGAGGTCTGCAGGTGTCTATCTTTCGCTCCTCCTCTCTATCTTCCCCTCCTCTTTCCATTTCTCTCTGTCCTATCCAACAACCACAACAATAATAACTACAACAATAAAACAACAAGGGCAACAAAAGGGAATAAATAAAATAAATATTAAAAAAAATAAAAAATAAAAATAAATAAATAAATAAAAACTAGCTTGTAAAGCAGAGCTCACTGCCTAATTCTGCTAGAATAACCAGTGATACAGAGAAAGATATAAATGTGACATATTTGTGTAATTAGAATTACTGCACAAATAAAAATTTACCAAAAATGTGTTTATATTTTGACAGCATTTTAGTAATAATAAATACTGCTTATATGTAATGGCAAGAACAGATTATGGTTTGTATTCTTGAAATCACCATGAACTTATTTATGACCAGTTAAATATTTGGTATCAAGGATGAACTAGACTCTATGTGAGAAAGTGAGGTGCAATGAGTCCAAAAATAAACATGAATAGTGGTGATGGTTTAGCATATGGGTTATATGTCAATAGCCCCTAGAGGAAGCCTCATGATTTATATCCCAGGAAAATGTAGAGACTTTATAACCTGCAGCATGAGGAAGGTCTTCAGGCTGAGGAATTAAATACTCCCATAGGGTGGACTCTGAACTTACCCTGGAGAGATGCCATCCAAACAAAAGCATTGACAGAGGGTTTTTCTGTAAGTCCTGAGCTTCATTCAGGGGAGCTCATTGTCCGCCCAGTTTATTCTATAGCTCCATGTTTACAAAAATTGAAAAGTGTTCAGGAAGTTACAAATAAATAACCACCAAGACAAGTTTTAAAAGTCCTCTGATAGTATTCTGATTTGAAAGTCTGATGTAATTTGGCAAACTTAATACTTTCTTTCTTTTTTTTTTAATTTTCTTTTTATTTAAGAAAGGATTAACAAAACCATAGGGTAGGAGGGGCACAACTCCACACAATTCCCACCACCCAATCTCCATAACCCACCCCCTCCCATGATAGCTTTCCCATTCTCTATCTCTCTGGGAGCATGGACCCAGGGTCATTGAGGGTTGCAGAAGGTAGAAGGTCTGGCTTCTGTAATTACTTCCCCACTGAACATGACTGGTTGGTCCATATTCCCAGTCTGCCTCTCTCTTTCCCTAGTAGGGTGGGTCTCTGGGGAAGCTGAGCTCCAGGACACATTGGTGGGGTCTTCAATCCAGGGAAGCCTGGCCAGCATCCTGGTGGCATCTGGAACCTGGTGGTTGAAAAGAGAGTTAACATACGAAGCCAAACAAATTGTTGAGCAATCATGGATCCAAAGCTTGGAATAGTGGAGAGGAAGTGTTAGGGAGGTACTCACTGCAAACTCTAGTGTGCTTCTGCTTTCAGGTATATATTTTGCAGTAGTTTATGGATACGTGTGAACATAAGCTCTCTCTCACAGAAACTGGTGTATATCTAGGTTATGGGACTTTGTTAGAAAGTGAACCACCTCAGATGAAATTAGAGTGTACTATAAAAGGAAAGGTCTCACCCGAGTAATGAAGCTGAAGGGTTGTCATTCCACACGTGAAGTCTCTGGACACAGTCTGAGGTGAAGCATGTTGAGGTAGCAATCATTGCGTTGGTTAGGTTGTGATTGGCGGATGCAATATTATTTGGTATGGATTGGGAGAGGCATACGGGATAGTGGGCCCTATCCAAGGGTTCCAGGACTGGGGGAAGTAGGGGCTCTATAGTGGAGATGTGAGGTTCCTGCTGTCTTAGGGTTCAAAAAGACAATCGATAGTTAATGTTATCATCACATTATTTGGTAATTTAGTTAACTTTGAAAAGTCCTTTTGTTAGGGTTTGCTGTACACTATCCAGTGTCTTGTATATAGCTGTGCTATTGGATGCTTCTAATCTACTTGGTCTAGGATTTTGAGAGAGTCCGCATATCAAATACACAGCCTATATATTAAAAAGATTCAGTTTGAGTTTTGAAAAACTTTGAGACACACAATTGATTTCCCCCTCTCATATTAATTAACTAGTGATTTATATGTCTACATTTTGCTAGGAGTGTACATAAACACCATTCCCACCACCAAAAGACTGTGACCCATCCCTCCCACCCATTCCCACCCCCCACTGGCCCAGGAAGCTGCATGTCTACCCCTCACCACAGGGTTTTTACTTTGGTGCCCTACTTACAATTTGATCAGGTCCTGCTTTTAGTTTCCCTTTCAGATCTTCTTAGTCAGCTTCTGTTGATGAGTGGGATCATTCCATACTCATCTTTATCTTTCTGACTTAGCTCACTTAACATAATTCCTTCTAGCTCTTACCCATCTTGGACAGAGCTAGAAGGAACTTAATACTTTCTATTCTATGGGAACACACGTGTGAGTGTGTGTGTGTGTATGTGTGTGTATGTACATATTTGTGTATTTTTATATAGTACCCTTTTACTTAATAATTTTATTAGGGGAAAATGGACTACAGTACAGTTGATGGGTACAGTTTCTCATCTCCCCATAATAGTCATCTGCAAAACCTTCTATAAGTTCTTTTCCACCATCAGGCATCAGGTCCCCAAAGTTTTCCCAGTCTCCTCTGTCATGGAAGATAATTCATTATTGTCAACTATAAACAACATTCTGTTGAGACTATTTGGAATTAAGACACCCAAAGTAAATAATTGTTTCCTGTCTCTTCAACTTTTTTCCTTTTGAGAGCTTTTTCTTCTTCTTTCTCTTTAACTTGATTCTGTCAAAGTCAACTGCTTAAGTAAATAGATAGGAAGAGTGAACTGCATTATGTTACATATCAGATTTTGATTGTCACAAGTAACATGTGCTTGTCCCCACAGATACTGGAGAATTAGCTGGCATAATTATTTGGACTATTTTGATATTTTATATATTTTATCCACTTAAAAATGTTGAGAAAACAAAGCCTTTTAAAAATTATTCCTCATACCTGCCAACTCTTCAGCTGCACTAGTCCAGCCTTTAGGTTCATGATTGGTCAACAATTTGTTTGGCTTTGTATGTTAACTCTCTTTTCAGCCACTAGGTTCCAGATGTTACCATAATGCTAACCAGAATTCCCTGGACAGACAGCCCCACCAGTGTGTCCTGGATCTCTCCTTCCCCAGAACTTCACCCCACTAGGGAAAGAGAGAGACAGGCTGGGAGTCTGGATCGACCTGTCAAAGCCCATGTTCAGCGGGGAAGCAATTACGGAAGCCAGACCTTCCACCTTCTGCATCCCACAATGACCTTGGGTCTATACTCTCAGAAGGATAAAGAATAGGAAAGCTATCAAGGGAGGGGATGGGGTACAGAATTCTGGTGTTGGGAATTGTGTGGAGTTGTACCCCTTTTATCCTATGATTTTGTCAATGTTTCCTTTTGATAAATAATAATAAAAAATATTCCTCATATTAGACACTAAGGTTTCCTTATTTTCTACTATTAAAACACAGCTATAATCCTTCCAACATTTTTAAATAGGCATGTGATCTATGAGTAATACAAACTGTCTCTGAATTTTTTATAAAAAAATTCATTATTCTGAACACCACAGAATGATTGCTAGCAAATATTTTCCAGTATGTTGTCACTGAAATATCACACACGTTAGATGTTGTATAATGCATATGCCAGAATGAAACCTTATGTTCACAGGTTTTGAAAATATAATTTCTATCTTCAACAGAATAGAAATGAGATACCTATTTTCAGAGTGCAAATTCATCCTGGAATACTGACAGAGTGACAGATAGTAAAATGGGCCCTGTATTCCAAAGTGACAGTCTCGGATAACATGAAACTTTCAAAGTCAAAACAAATGAGTAGGAGATATTGCCAATTTTTCCTTCTTCACCCATTATTTCTTTCAATATTTTTTGCTTGCTATAGCTACTACTTTGCAGTTCTGACATTTCCTAATCCCAAATTTTAGTAAAAATGTTTTCCAATTTGTAATTGTGGTTATTTTATTTTATCTTATTCATGATTGTTTGCCAAGTCAGGGCTTAATCCATGTTCAGTTTCACCCTTCTAGCCAACTTTTTCATTCCATCCGAGAGAGAACTTGAGAGAGAAACAGGCACATCACAGTTCTGGATCTTTTCTGGTGCCAATGCTATGGCACACCTATGTTGTACCAGGACTTGAAGGCACACACTCTATTCAGTGCACTATCCCTCCAGTCACTGTGAAAAATATTTATATTCCTTTCAGCATCCAAGGAAACATTTCATTAGGTAAATAATTAACATTAATAGCTAAAAATGACTGACCTCCTCTAGCTTTTCAAAATGGCTCCACCATACTTGGAGGCATTGTCTCTAATTGCATAAGATCTAATAACATAGATTCTGAATAAATGCTTTAGATGAGAGGCCTCTACTCACATATTACAGGGTTGATTGTCTTGGCTACACAACTGAAAAGAGAAAGAACCAAGATTTGGAGTCAAATCCACCTGACATGAGAAGCACATGCTTTCACTGCTACCTTTTCTTTTAAAATTTTTTATTATCTTTACTTATTGGATATAGACAGTCATAAATGGAGAGGGGAGGAGGAGACAGGAAGAGAGACAGAGAGATACTTACAGCCCTGTTTCATCACTCATGAAGCTTTCCCCCTGTAGGTGGGGACCAATGTCTTGAACCCGAATCCTTGAGCATTGTAACATGTACTCCCAACCAGGTAGCCAGTACCTGGACCCTATCCTGCTACTTTTTCTTTAATGACCTTAATAAATATAATATGCACAACTGGACGTCATATTGGTTTCTTCATTACATAGATAGTTACAAAATCCCACCATCAAAGATACTAAAAAACAATTTTCATATATTTAGCAACTCAAAATTATATTTAAAAAATGTTACATAGGGAGTCGGGTGGTAGCACAGTGGGTTAAGTGCACATGGTGCGAAGCGCAAGGGCCGGCGTAAGGATCCTGGTTCGAGTCCTGGCTCCCCACCTGCAGGGGAGTGGCTTCACAAGCGGTGAAGCAGGTCTGTAGGTGTCTGTCTTTCTCTCCCCCGCTCTGTCTTCCCCTCCTCTCTCCATTTCTCTCTGTCCTATCCAACAACGGTGAAAACAACAACAGCAATAATAACTACAACAATAAAAAACAAGGGCAACAAAAGAGAACAACAAATAAGTATAAAAAATTTAAAAAAATAAAAATGTTACATATTTGAGTGTTTTTCTAAACATTAATAGATTTTTATCTGCTGTAATTCTTCAACCACATATTATCCTATAGTAGAAATTAATTTTGCTGTAATCATTTCAAGACATTTTAAATACATTTTTCAACTCAAAATATATTCAGAACCCACATCTTACATATAGTCTGTCTTATTCAACCCACCTGACAGAAAAAAAATATTCCTGACAGAAAAAAAAATTCCTGGAACTGATTTCCCAGGATAGTATTGCTAAGCCAATGTCTCCAGTTACTTTGCTCGATTTGCAAATAATTACTTGTGATCTATCTGAAATAACCCAGTATATATTTTTTTCTCCAGGGTTATCACTGGGGCTTGGTTCCTGCACTAGGGATCCACTGCTCCTGGAGGCCATTTTTCCATTTTGTTGCCCTTGTTGTCGTCCTTGTTGTTGATGTTATTGTTGCTATAGCTGTTGTTGTTGGCTAAAACAGAGATAAATTGACAGAGGAGGGAAAGACAGAAAGGGAAAAGAAAGACAGCTGCAGACCAGCTTCACTGCCCATGAAGCTACCCCCTTGCAAGTGAGGAGCCGGGGGGTTCGAACCGGGATTATTATGCCATTCCTTGTGCTTCACTCCACGTGAGCTTAACCCGCTGGCTATTGCCCAGTGACTAATACAATATCCTTAACTAAATTTTTATAATATATACCTGAAAGCAAAAGTACACAATAGTCTGCAGTGAGTCAATATAAAGTTCATAATGAAATAGTGTCTACTTAGACTTAGATACCCTCCTCAGTTACTTTCTATTATACTTCCCTCAGTCACTCCAAAGCTAACCTTGTCAACGCTGAATAAGGGCAAGAGACTGGCATACTTAATGATGGCTCTTTTAGTCACTATAAGGCCTCCCCATCAGCTCAGGCCCCAGATGGGGATTCCTGAGATTTCCAAACAGACATGAAGGGCCTAGACCTCGAATAAATACCTCTCTCCATTGTTACTGGTCATCTCCAGGAGGAAAAAAAAAATAGACCCCTCTGTGGGCACTCATAGGACCTTGCCCTCAACTTGAATCAATAATGGTAGAGAATGTTCCATCCTCTGAAGGAAGGCAAGACCACATAAGAGAGCATAGATGCTATACCTGAGGAAGATGAGTCCTGATATTGGGGCAGCTTGGAATGTTCTTACTCGTGACCACAGAATGTGAGCTCAGATCTACAGGGATGCAGAGGTCACACAGGCTCCGTAGCTGAATATGGGCCCCAGATCACATCAAATTGATGGGGTTTGCAATCAACAATATTTATACACCTTTCCCATATTTGGGAGCTACTCTCTTCCCTGATACAGCTTTCTGGTCCTTCTTCCAGCCATGACATCATCTGCCCAGACAATAACTTGGATACACCTGCATATCAGACTTAAGGCTTAGGGGAAAAAAAAGCCTAGTATAGACACAGATCCTTTGGAATATAACTAAAATATGCCTACTAGCTATCTACAAAATGGAGACACTCACCCACCCCCAACTCTTCATCTGCACTATTCCAGACTTTAGGTTCATGATTGGTCAACAACTTGTTTGGCTTTGTATGTTAACTCTTTTTTTCAGCCACCAGCTTCCAGATGCTAGCATGATGGCAACCAGTCTTCCCTCGACAGACAACCCCACCATGTGTCCTGGAGCTCTGCATCCCCAGAATCCACCCCACTAGGGAAAGAGAGAGGCAGGCTGGTAATATGGATTGACCTGTCAATGTCCATGTTAATTGGGGAAGCAATTACGGAAGCTAGACCTTCTAACTTCTGCATTCATAATGACCTTGGGTCCATACTCCCAGAGGGTTAAAGAATAGGAAAGCTATCAAGGGAGGGGATAGGATACAGTATTTATTGGGAATTGTGTGGAGTTGAACCTCTCTTATCCTATGGTTTTTGTCAGTATTTCTATTTTATTTTATTTATAAAAAGGAAACACTGAAAAAAAATCATAGGATAAGACGAGTACAGTTCCACACAATTCCCACCGCCAGAACTCCGGAGGATCCCATCACCTCCCCTGATAGCTTTCCTATTCTTTATCCCCCTGGGAGTATGAACTCAAGGTCATTCTGGGGTACTGAAGGAGGAAGGTCTGGCTTCTGTAATTGCTTCCCTGCTGAAATGCCCATTGTTTTTTTTTCCTCCAGAGTTATTGCTGGGCTCAGTGCCTGCACCACGAATCCACCGCTCCTGGAGGCCATTTTTCCCCCTTCTGTTGCCCTTGTTGTTGTAGCCTTGTTGTGGTTATGATTATTGCCATTGTTGATGTTGTTCGTTGTTAGATAGGACAGAGAGAAATGGAGAGAGGAGGGGAAGACAGAGAGGGGGAGAGAAAGATAGACACTTGCACACCCGCTTCACCACCTGTGAAGCGACTCCCCTGCAAGTGGGGAGCCAGTGGCTGGAACTGGGGGATCCCTTAGCAGGTCCCTGTGCTTTGCGGCACATGTGCTTAACCCACTGCGCCACCGCCTGACCCCCCTGCCCATTGTTTTCTATGGTCCTTTTTTCTCTTCCTTTTTAATTCACACTTAAACCTACTACTACTTCCAAATGTTTTGCTTTTCCTTTTCTCCTCTTCTCTCTCAATGATTATTGATTCTTATCATTTATCTGTGCATTATATATTCATAAAACAATATTTAAAGACAATTTTAGTGTTTTATTTATTATATGAGAGAAGATAGAAAAATTCACATGAAGCACACAGAAGAGATAAGGCGATCACCACTCTGGTACACGCAGTGTCAGTAATCAAAGGAGAACTTCTAGCATGAAAGTCTGATGTTTTTACCAGGTGAGCTATTTTCCCAGTTACACACAAAGTATTTTTGAATGGCAGAGAAATTTATGGGAGAGGCGAATTTGCAAGAATTCATGAATTGTTATAAGCATTATTAAAACTTCTAAAGTCTAGATATAAAGCTACAAAACCTTACTAAAAGATAAAAGGCTTGAATCATTTAGTGGTTAGATATTCCCTGGTCATAGTGATTGGATCAGCCTCATCAAGTTAGAGCAAAATATGACATTCTCTTTCAACACACACATAAAAAGATCTGACCCCTTTCAAATGGTGTGTGAACATATGTGAAGTCCTTTTACCAACATTAGTGAAGCGAAAAGATGTCAAAACTAAGAATGAGGTTGAGAAACAAAGGTTAGAATCCTTATAAAAATTTCCTTTACTTCTTCAATATATATTTATGATAACTGCTAATTAGGCACTTTTCCAGTCTAAGTCTAATAACCTAAAAACTGTGGCATATAAAGATTCCCTAATAAAATAGACTTAATTTGTATTTGTGGCATAACCTCAGACATAAAAATTTACTTGAGATAGAAACTGATCAAGAAAAGGAAGACTGAGAGGGAAAGTGAGAGAGATACCAGCAATATTGCTGGTGAAGCTTCCCCCACTGCAGGTGAGGACTGGGGGGTCTTAACCAGAGGTCTTGCATATGGTAATATGTACTCAACTAGGTGGACCATCACCTGGTCCCTGCATCCTATTAACTCTTATGAATAGAACACTGCATCTAAATATGTGTCTTCTTATAATTAATCTACTGAAACCATAACACTTCCCAAACATCATGACATCCATGGAGGGGTCTAAGAAGTGGAGCTCGGGGTAGACGGTTAGGAGTTGCTGAAGTTATTTGAGTGGTGATTCACAAATAGGATAAGTGTTCTTACTTATGCCTGTTTGTTTCTACTGTATTCTATGAGAATACAGGTTGGCAGTCTACAACTCTAAATAGAATTGTCACCAGAACCAGACCACATTGGCATCCCTTTTTTTGATTTTTTTCCTCCTCCAGAACTTGATAAAAATTTATATCCCTTTTAAGTCTCCCAGTTTATCTTCTTTTATTGTTGTTATTTCTTCTTTTTTAATTTATTCATTGGGGAATTAATGTTTTATATATGACAGTGAATACAATAGTTTGTACATGCATAACATTTCCCAGTTTTCCATAAAACAAAACAACTCCCATGAGATCCTCTGTCATCCTTCTTGGACTTGTACTCTCCCCCACCAACCCACCCCAGAGTCTTTTACTTTGGAGCAATATGCCAATTCCAGTTCAGATTCTACTTGTGTTTTCTCTTCTGATCTTGTTTTTCAACTTCTGCCTAAGAGTGAGATCATCCCATATTTATCCCTCTGTTTCTGACTTATTTCACTTAGTGTTTGCATAGAGGAATGCCACTGACTTTTTTGTAGCCTGACACCTTACTCTATTTCCTGATGATTTCCAAAAGCTTCTTGCTGGATTCCTTAGGGTTTTCTATGTATACTATCATGTCATCTGCAAATAGGGAGAGTTTGACTTCTTATCTTCCAAGCTATATGCCTTTAATTCCTTGATCCTGCCTGATTGCTATGGCAAGAACTTCCAACACTATGATGAATAATAATGGTGATAGTGGGCAGCCCTGTTTAGTACCTAATCTGAGGTGAAATGCTTCCAGTTTTTCATCGAGTATGATGTTGGCTGTAGGTTTGCTATATATAGACTCCACTATCTTCATGAATTTTCCATCTATTTCCATTTTTTGTAGTGTTTTGATCATAAAGGGTTGTTGTATTTTGTCAAAGGATTTCTCTGCATCTATTGATATGAACATGTGGCTTTTGGTCTTGCTTTTATTGATGTGGTGGATCATGTTGATTCACTTATGTATATTAAGCCAAATTTGCATCCCTTGGATAAACCCCACATGGTCATGATGAACAACATTTTTAATATACTACTATATCCAGTTGGCTAGAATTTTGTTCAATATTTTTGTATCTATGTTCATCAGAGTTATTAGTCTGTAGTTTTCTTTTTTTGGTTGTGTCCCTGTCTGCTTTTGGTGTCAGAGTGATGTTAGCTTCATAGAAGCTAGAAGGGAGAATTCCAGTGTCTTCAATCTTCTGGAAGACTTTTAAAAGTAATAGTTCTTTGAAGGTTTTGTAGAATTCATTTGTAAAACCATCTGGTCCAGGACTTTTATTATTGGGAAGGTTTTTGATAACTGTTTCAATTTCATTAGCTGTGATGGCTGTTCATGTTATCTAGGTCCTCTTTACTTAATTTTGGAAGTTTGTAGGCATCTAGGAAATCATCCATTTCTTCCAGATTTTCTAGCTTGGTGGCATATAGTTGTTCATAGAAGTCTCACATGATATGCTGAATTTCTGTGGTGTCTATTGTGATATCTCCTCTTCCATTTATGATCCGATTTATTTGGTTCTTCTCCCTTTTTTGTTTTGTGAGTCTGGCTAAAGGTTTGTGGATTTTGTTCACTCTTTCGAAGAACCAACATTTACTTTCATTGATCTTTTGTATGGCTTTCTTATTTTCAATGTTATTGATTTCTGTCCTAACTTTAGTGATTTCTGTCCTTCGGGTTGCTTTAGGGTTCCTTTGTTCTTCTTCTAGGTCTTTAAGATGTGCAATCACGTTGTTTATTTGTGCTTTTTCTTGTTTCCTAATATGTGCTTGTACGAATATGAACTTCCCTCTTAGTACTGCCTTAGCTGTGTCCCAAATATTTTGATAGCTTGTGTGTTCATTTTCAATGACCTCTCAAAACATTTTGATGTCCACCTTTATTTGCTCTTTGACCCAATAATTGTTAAGTAGTGTAATGTTGAGCTTCCACATTTTGGGACTATTACTAATCTTTTGTTGATTGTTAAGTGTTAGTTTAATTCCACTGTAGTCTGAGTAGATGCTTGGGATGATTTCAATGCTCTTGAATTTTCTGATGCTGTCTTTGTGGCCTAAAATGTGATCTATCCTTGAGAATGACTCATGTGGACTTGAATAAAATGTGTATTCCAGTTTCTTGGGATGAATGACTCTGAAAATATCCAATAGTTCTAGTTTTTCTATCTCCTCATTTAGCACCCTCATGTCTTTATTGATTTTATACCTGGATGATCTGTCAAGTTGAGAGAGTGGGGTGTTGAAGTCCCCTACTATCACTGTGCTGCTGTTAATATATTGCTGTAGCTCTTTCAGCAGATGTTTAATGTATTTAGATGGCTTCTCATTGGGTGCATAGATGTCAAAAATTTAAAGTCCTCTTGATTGACTCATCCTCTGAGATCATCCCTATCTTTTTAAATTTTATTTATCTTAAAGTCTATCTTGTCAGATATGAGAATAACTGTTCTTGCCTTTTTTTGTGGGCCATTGACTTGTATGATAGTTTTCCATCCTTTCTACTTGAGTCTGTGTTTGTCTTGTTGAGTTAGGTGGGTTTCGTTTAGACAGTATATTGTTGGGTTGTGTTTTCTAATCCTTCTTCCTACTCTGTGCCTCTTAATAGATGAATTCAGGCCATTCTCGTAGATTTTTAGAATGTTCTGACATAAGGCATATTTATGGTGGTTTGACTGTTTATAGAACTTTCAGAACTTCTTTCATGGCAGGCTGGGTGATAGTTGATTCCTTTAACTGTTGCTTGTCTGAAATGGTGTTGATGCCTCCATCTAGTCTGAATGACACTCTAGCAGCATACTGTAGTTTTGGTTGAAAGCCTTTCTCATTGAGCACTCGATAGATACCTTGCCATTCTCTTCTGGCCTGTAGTATTTTTGTGGAAAAGTCTGCTGCTCATCTTATGGGTTTTCCTCTGTAGGTGACTGTTTTTTGTCTTGCAGCCTTCAGGATCCTTTCTTTATCCTTATTCCTTTCCATTCTAAATATGATGTATCTTGGTGTCTTTAAGTCTGGGTTAATTCTGTTTGGGACCCTCTGGGATTATGAAGCTTTACATCTTTGATGTTGTCTAGACTAGAGAAGTTCTCAGCTATTATGTCCTGAAGAATGCTTTCTTCCCCTCCCTCTCTTTCTTCTTCTGGTAAGCCAATAATGCATATAATATTTCTTTTGAAGTCATCCAATAGGTCTCTGTTGTTGTTTTCAGAATATCTTAAGTCTCTTTTTGAGATTTATTACTTTTATTTTAGTTTTCTAAAATAGTTCTCAATCTTACTAATTCAGTCTTCAGCCTCATTTAGTCTATTCTCTCTCCCTCTATTATTTTCTGGACTTCATTTATTTTGTTACCCTGTTCTGATACTGTTTTAGCTTGTTCAGCTAGTTGTGTTCTTAACTCAGCTATTTTAACTTTCAGCTCTCTAATAACCTTGAGATAATTAATGTTTTCTTCCAGGGTCTCATTTGTTGTTTCTTCATTTATGATGGCAGTTCTTTCAAACTCTTTACTCACTCCTGTGATCATTTCCTTAAATAGTGTTTGGATGTTGACCTAATTATTTTGTGCTTCAACCTTTGAGGTGCTTTTAGCTGGACTCTTGTCCTGGTTCATTTCTCCAATATTTCTTCTTGTTGGTTTAACCATTCTATATAGTATGTTATGAGGTCACTTCTTGAGTACTTTTCAAATTCCTGATCATTCTTGCCTGGATTGACTTGTGTCTGAGTAAAGGAAATTAAAGGGTTCACAGTTGTGGAAACTGACAGTTGTTTCAATATTATTTTAATCCCTGAGTTATAGCACAGGGCTTAAAAGTCTCTTTTGTTCTTTTTCTTCCCTGTAGTCATGGGAACCTGCTGGCTTAATCACACACTCCTGACCAAGAGACAAAGCAGGGTGGGGCAGAGATAATTCAGTGGTTATGCAAAGAGGCCCCACCAGTAGGCTATGGAGGTATAGATCTTCTCCTGAGTTTCTTAGTTAGTTCTCAGCTCCCTTGTGATGGCACAGGGCCTTCCCCCTGCTGCTCTAGCTTCTGAGGGCAGTAGCAATGGAGACTCACAGTTGCATTTGGTGAATCTTTGAGGAGTCCTCTCCTCCCTTAAGCAATCTTTTTGTTGGTGAAATAGACTGGAGTTGGTGTTTCAACTGGTAAACTGCCAGACTGTTACCAGCCACTTAATCTCTCCTTAGGCTCCTCTCTGTCTACAAGCCTCACGTATTTGCACTTACTGGTGATTTGGTGGGTTCCTGAAGTCATCCTAGTCCTGTCTTGTTGTGGTCCCAGGTGCTTTCCTTTGGTATTCCTAGTTGACCAGGGAGAAGAGACAGTTGAAACACAGCTGCTGCTGCTCCATAGCCCCACCTCTGGAAGTCTCAGTTATTTTTTGTCAGAATCCAGTCATCATGTAGGATAAGACTGAAGGTAGCCATCCTCAGTGTTATCTCCACTCTCACCTCATTCATTAAGCAATGCTCTCAGGGGTACTTGACTTGTTCCCATCCCCCAGGAAACTTTACCTCATCACTGGAATATTACTCTTCAATTACACTTTATTTATCAATTTCAGGTTCCTCATCAATAATAAGTTACTTGATAAATAATCTTGACAACCAGGTACAGAAGTTAAGTACAAAAAAAAAATTCAGGATAACTGCCAAGTATCTTGGAGACAGAATACTCCTTTGCTTTCATTACTTGATCTCTGGAGGGAAGGTTATCTAAGGGTCAAATCTTTAAGCATCATTTCAAGTAAAGACTACCAATGTCTGAACCAAAATTTTATATATTTAGTGTCTTCATTTTGACATGCTATATTCTGAGTAATGTCTCCTAATAGAACAATTCTATATAGTTAAGAGATTATTTCTCCTTTCTAAAATATTTTATTTTATTTTAATGAGAGAGATACAGAGAAAAGTTAGAAGGTAACCAGAGCACTGCTCAGTTCTAGCTCATGGTGGTGCTGGGGATTAAAGCTGGGAACTTTGCTGCCTCAAACATGAAAGTCTTTTGCATAACTGTTATTCTATCTTCCCAGTCCTACATCTTTTTTTTTAATTAAATGATTTTATTGTTCATTCCCAGTACCCCTCATTAGTAATTTTACATCTTCCTGATTTTACTTTTCTACCTGTTGAAAATCTTCACTGATTTTTTTTTCCTCCAGGGTTATTAAGGGGACTCAGTGCCTGCACCACAAATCTACTGCTCCTGAAGGCCATTTTTCCCCATTTTTGTTGGCCTTGTTATTATTGTTATTGCTGTTGTTGTTGATAGATAAGACAGAGATAAATCAAGAGAGATGGGGAAGACAAAGAGAAGGAGAGGAAGATAGACACCTGCAGACCTGCTTCAACACTTTTGAAGTGACCCCCTTCCAGGTAGTGAACTTGGGGCTGGAACCTGGATCCTTAAGCCCATCTTTGTGCTCTGTGCCAAGTGTGCTAAACTGGCTGTGCTGCTGCCCGGCCCCAATTTCACTGATTTCTATGTGTATGTTTTCAATCAGTTCCTTGAAAATTCTCAACAAATTTAGTTTCAGTCTTATTACAGTAATTAATTTATTGCATAATAGATAGCTGTGTGGTTATTTTTTGTTGCTTCATTGTTATATTTTATTTCTTTTCTCTTGCATCCAGGGTTATTTCTGGGGCACTACAAAACCACCACTCCTGGCTGCCATTTTTTCCATTTTATTGGATAGGATAAAGAGGAATTGAGAGAGGAGGGGGAGTTAGGGTGAGAGAAAAACCACCTATAGACCTGTTTTTCCTCTTGTGAAGCTTCCACTCTACAGGTGGGGAGGGGAAGCTCGAACCAGATCCTTATGTGGGTCCTTGAGCTTAGTACTATGTATGCTTAACAGGACGTGCCACCACCTAGCCCCTTATATTTTCTTAATTTTATAGTTAATTTCTAAAATAATGATTATTTTCTTAATGATAGTTAATTTCCAAAATAATGATTAAATGAATTGATGCATGATATATGTAAGGAAAACTTAAGCAAAAAAGAAATTAACTTAAAAATACTTAAGCAATGAGTGTTTTTTTAAATCTTTATTTATTGGATAGAGATATCAAGGAATCAAGAAGGAATAGGAAGGTAAAGGAGAGAGGTAAAGAGACACCTGCAGCACTGCTTCACCACTTCATCTGCAGGTGGGAAATGGGGCCTTGAACCAGAGTCCTTGCGCATTACAACATGTGCTCAACCAGGTGTGCCACCACCCAGCCTCAATGAGTTACTTCTTAATCATGTTACAGCATACTAATAACAACTTTTAGTTAATGGCATATATTTTTAATCAACCATATTTTTTCTCACTCATTCTTTGTGAATTTACAAACAGAGCCTACTAAACCATAAAACTGATTTTATGGATCTTTATTTTTAGAACAAGATTACTAGACTCTTGGCTTATCACCTAGTTGTCCCTTGCCTGGAGTTTCCCATGTTTCATTGAGAGTAGCACTGAAAAAACAATATCATCTGTTTTCCATCTACATCATGCCTCGGCCTCGAGGGAGCTTAATGTGTAGCTTGACAATACGAGAATCCGGCATAAAGCCCAGCCAGTCTATCTTGGCGTTACTCTCGATCACACCCTGCCATTTCACGAACATCTCATAAAAACTGCAGCAAAGGTGGGCGCGAGGGATAACATCATTGCAAGACTGGCCAGCTCCTCATGGGGCGCGAGCGCTTCCACACTACGATCATCATCTCTGGCATTATGCTATTCCACTGCAGAATACTGTGCCCCAGTATGGTTCCGTAGCCCCCATGTCCACTTGGTCGATTACAAATTATATTCCTCCATGAGGATAATTTCTGGAACCATCCGTTCTACCCCGGTTCCATGGCTGCCAGTTCTTAGCAACATCGCCCCGCCAGATATTCGTCAGTATGCAGCATCATCTAAGTTCTTTTCCCACGTCTACGCTCAACTGGACCTGCCAATATATGCGGATATCTTCGCCCACCCTGTCCAATGCTTGACGCCTCGTCACCCAATCTGGTCCCCTACGCCTACACTGAACTTCTCTGTTCCAGACTCTTGGAAACAGAGTTGGCAGTCAGCTGAGGTAAAGAACAAACACCTCATCACAGACCCCTGCAAGCGTCAACCTGTCTTTGACCTAGCACGTTATGATTGGGCCCTCCTCAATCGTTATTGAATCAGGCCATGGCTGGTGCGCTGCTATGTTCCATCGCTGGGGAGCCAGAGACGACCCAATCTGCCCCTGCAGCTACAGACAGACTATGACCCACATAGTCAACCACTGCCACCTCTCCAGATTCAAAGGAGGTCTTGAAACTTTACATCAAGCTCAACCTGATGCTGTTGACTGGCTACGGAAGAAGGGCAAATGCTAGAAGAAGAAGAATTGAGACTGGGTGGGCATTACAAATATTTGGAGTGAGAATGGGGAAAGGATTTGATCTTTAGTTCACACCTGTAATAGTTCACCTACTGTAACTGCAGAAGGGTCTTACCCCAAATTTTACAACTGAGAGAGTTCCCAGAGTCTCTATGTAGAAAGTCTCAAAATATTCCATTGTCCTATAGAACCAGTCATAACAAATATTCTAAGTTACTGCCTAAGTGTTGAGATCATCTATTGAGATTTAACCAGGACCATGAATTTGAGTGGGGAGGGGTGGGTGGCAGTTCCCATGAACTATCATTTCTTTATCTTCCCAGGTTTGTGAAATTCAACTAGAGTTTTCAGTGGGCTAATACTATTTTATTTTATTTTTATTTTATTTTATTTTTTATGCCCATACACTAAAATTAGTTCTAAAAGTACTCATGCTCAAGTTCCAACCCCACTAGATGAATTAGGTATATGTACTTTTTTTAATGAGTTCATCAAGCTCCACATAACCTTAATGTGAAGCTTGAATAGTGTCAGATATTCTTAACAAAGCCCCCTTTGAGTGATTTCCAAATGTTAGCAGGTATCTGATTCTCTTCTTATGGGAATGCTACAGAGGTTACTGAGCCCCACCCCTGGAGTTCCTAACTCAGTAGGACTAGATTGGGGTTGAGAAAGTGTATGCCCAACAAATTTCTGAGTAATACGGATGTGGATGTGGTTGGTACTAGGGTCAAATTAGATATTGGTTTTCTTCAGCAAAGCCCGTCAAGTAGGATTCCAACACTAAAATGGCAAGAAAAAAGGAGAGATGAATCATATATATTATCTGTGATTAGTAGTGGGTTATAAGATAGTGCTCTGGTCTTTATCAAACTCTCATTAAAATATTAAAAAAGAATTCATAGGAAGTTCTAAAATAGATTGGTAACTGCAAAACTGTCTCCGTCTCTGTGCCTGTAGAGAATTTAAAGACCACATAGGGATATTAAAGGTCATATAATTTAACCAAATACTTTTACAGACAGATATACCAAAGTGTGCATAAATGTATTAATTTTAGAGACATTAAGTGGTTTCTCTAGTGTCCTTAACTTAAATAGAGAGAGATCTAGCTCTGATCTGGTGCTGAATGTAATACACCCTACTGAGCACTGAGAAACTTTTGTCATCTAAGCCAATAAAGCATTCTTGCCATTGGGATTGAAAGAGAATGAGAAACTAAAAAGGTAAGCCAGAACTTTTAATTTGTCTAATGACTTTAACTGTGTTCGTTTGCTTTCGGGGAGGCTTCGCTAGTGTGATGAAGGCATGCTGCAGTTGTTTCTCATTCTCTCTCCATTTCTATCTTCCTTTCCCTTCTCAAGTTCTCTCTGTCCTATCAAATAAATAAATAAATAAATAAATAAATAAATAAATAAATTTACTTAATATAAAAAAAGAAAGAATGTGGCTGAGAACAAACAAAATAGAACAAGCATGTTGAATCAGCATCCTGACCGTGTCTAGGGAGGGCATTGTTAAATAGTTCGCAGTTGATTTACAGAAAAGGGCATTTCTTTGTTTGAAGGGTTCTGGGTATTTTCACTTACACAGGTGACAGGGGAATAATGATGGTATTAGATCAGGGAGAAGTTATTTACAGATTTTTGTCTTAAGGTCTATGTCTTTATCAACAGCTCTTACAGAACCTGTGTGTTACCACCAGGTTGCATTACTCTGCTGTCACTACTGATTTTTAAACATCATGAATTTACTGTCCCTTAAATAAGTTTTACCTGTTCCCTTAAGCTCTAAGCTATCACACTGGTCACATCATCATGTTATATGCTTTCCTAAACCCTTTGTTTTTCTCTGGGGAAATATATATATATATATTACTTTTAAAGAAGACCATATATATATGGTCTTCTTTCTGTCTCCATTGGAATTTCTACCATCACAATGCCTGAAAAAATAGCACAATTTCATAAGAAAACTAAGAGACAATTATCAAAGAGAAATCAAAGGAGTTAACATTTCTTGCCTCTTTGAATAAAAGTTTAAATTTATTCAGTTAACAATTCTAATACTTCAAGCACCAATAGTCTTCAAGTAAAATAATTTGATATATGTGTTAAAAATTCTATAAGATTTATAATATTTACATTAAGAATAAGCCTTACCTTAGAGGGTTTTTTCCGGACTTTTAAATTTTCTATATCATATATATAATTATATTTATATAACACAAAGTCATTATCTTTGCTTTTTAAAAACAATTGTTACACATTCCATGGAACTTCTTAGATATATTTATTTATTTATTATTGTATAGAGACAGAAAGAAATTGAGATGGGAGTGGAAGATAGCAAGAGAGAGAGAGACTTGCAGCCCTGCTTCAACACTCATAAAGCATTCTCCTACAGGTGGGGACCAGGGTCTTGAACCTAGGTCCATGAGCACTTTTCATGTGCTTAATCAGGTGCTCCACTGCCTGACCCCCATTCCATGGAACTTTTTTTATAATTATGTCTCACTAAAAAATAAAATTCAGTGTTTCAGGAAATAATGTGACCTCATCAGTGAAGATATTTGAGTATACATTAATTGTTTATCAAAGAGATTTAATTCTCAGGTAAGATAGCAATTAAGACAATTTCTAAGTGTCTACACTTTTGTAACCCTGTGAATTAAACTAATTAAAAAAATGACCTTCACTATTTATTTATATTCACAGTACCCAGTCAATTGAATTTCCTTTGTTATAGCAGCTGATTATTTTGTGCCCTTAAAGTCCTGCTGCTTTACTTCCCTACTCTGACACCAGCATGTTCATCCCAATTGAAAAGGATGAAAAGAAAGAACTTTGAAAATTTATGCTGTACATTTAAATATCACTGCCAGGGAATTGTTGGCTTTAACCTTAACTCAACTATTTCATGGTCAAACAATACCCTGAAACTATTGTATCTTACCTGTCCATAGTGAGATTCTTTTTTTCAAAGGAGACACTTGCAATCAAGCTATTATTATATGAAACAAAGAAGTTGACTGTAGCTATTGAGCTCTTCTTTGAAATCTGAAAGGAGGCCAAGAATTATCGAGCCCAAGGAAAGGTTGTTTCAAATGAGAAGCATGATCTCAAGTGTTATTTATTTATTACTTATTTGGATGCTTAATTCATGTATATAGAATTGTTGAGGTCATTCATTTTCTAGGAAGGATCTGTTGCATACAGAGAGACTGCCGAAAACTCTTGCTAGTAAGACAAAGAATGATAGTGAAACTGGTATCCGCCCCCAAAAAAACATTTGGGAGCCTAGGAATAGAAGAGATACTCATTAGATAATCTTCTGGGTTCCAGTTAAGAGGCCAGGCATTAGAGCACCTGGTTGAGTGCACATGTTACAGTGGGCTAGGACCAGAGTTCAAACCTCCAGTTCCACTTCCAGAGGGGGAGAGTCTTAAGTTGTGAAACAGTGCTGCAAGTGTCTCTCTTTTTCCCTTTCTATCTTCCCCTACCATCTCAATTTCTCTGTCTAAATCCAATAAATAAATAAATAACAAGGGAGTCGGGTGGTAGCGCGGCGGGTTACGTGCAGGTGGCACAAAGCACAAGGACCTGCATAAGGATCCCGGTTTGAGCCCCCAGAGCCCCACCTACAGGGGAGTTGCTTCACAGGCATCGAAGCAGGTCTGCAGATGTCTCTCTTTCTCTCCCTCTCTCTGTTTTCCCCTCCTCTCTCCATTTCTCTCTGTCCTATCCAACAATGACATCAATAACAACAATTTTAACTACAACAATAAAGATCAACAAGGGCAAGAAAAGGGAATAAATAAATAAATATTAAAAAAAGAAAAGTAAAATAAAGTATCTCTTATACATAGAGAAGTCATAGCAAGTCACTTTTTGGAGGCAATGCATTTTGTTGACATAAATACAATGATTCTCTCAGATCTAAGAAGTAGCACAGTGGATAAAGCAGTGAACTTGCAAGCATGAGATCCTAAATTTGATCCCTGAATGAAATATATCAAATAAAATATATCAAAACCAAGGAACCTTTATACAAACTTAGGCCTAAATGTATGCTAACTTTTCCTCTTAGTTCCTGAAATATAAATTGTGAAATTATGCTGGAAACTGGGGCAGGGAGATAACATAATGGTTGTGCAAACAGACTCTCATGCCTGAGGCTCCAAAGTCACAGGTTCAATCCCCCAAACCACTATAAGCCAGAGCTGAGCAGTGCTCTGGTGTTTCTTTTAGTCTCTCTGCATCTCTCTCAAAAATAAAATAAATTAAAAAATGTTTGCTGGCAACTGGAAGATTAATAAGTTTATTGCAAGTCCCCCACCAACAAAACTGCCATATATCATAAGATCATCTAGATTTCATCCTAGTGGCTGATGCACCTTAGGCCAGGCATATGAACATTTCCAGTTATTCTCAGAAGAAAATGAATTGTTTCACCAGTGTGTGAAAATAAAGGAACAGCCTGCATCTGGTATAGAAAACAACTAGTAATAGCTGGAAAGATGTTTACCTGGGTAATGTGCCTGCTTCATCATGCATATATGACCTAGGTTCAAGCCTAGTCCCTACAGCACTGGGGAAAACTTTGGTGCTATGTTTTATCTGTCTATCTATCTGTCTGTCTGTCTGTCTGTCTGTCTATCATCTATCTAACTTTCCTTTGAAGTATATTTCTCAGTACACAAGATAGTTCATTCTAGTAAAGGGTATCTCTTTTTATTCACTGAGTCCCTGTGTTCAAGCCCCAGAACCACATGGGACTATCATAGAAAGTACCAGAGGAGAGAGAGATGGAGGGTAAAAGGGCCATGTTGTCTCCTCTTTCTCATTTTCTCTAAAAAATGGAAAACTTTGGCCTGAGATGCACCAGGCCCCTATGTTCAATTGCCTGGTGCCACATTAAAAATAAATTAATAATAATAACATGAAGAAAGGTCTGTGGCTAGATATTGACACAACCAGGTGAACACATATATTACCATGTGCAGGGAGCCAGGTTCAAACCTCTACAAGCAGGGTGAAAGCTTCACAAGTGATGAAGAAGTGCTGCAGGTTTCTCTCACTCCCTAGCACCCCTTTCCCTCTCAATTATCTGTGTCACTATCTAATAAAATAGTAACAAAATATTACATTTGGGAAATACTTATAATCAAAAATAAGAAAATAAAAACTGCTGAATCATATAAACTAGTCATAAGTGGTATTAAAAGTTTATATGAGGCAGGTTCTCAGAAAATGGTGGACTGAGAAGCTGCTAGTGGCTTGAGCTCTGACCACAACTTCTGGAAATGGTAGGATTTTCTGCCTTTAGTAGGCCAGTCAATAAGGGGTCTTAGCGGTGACACAAAGAGGTGACTATAACTTAATTTGGGTTAAAAAATAGAGTAGAATAAAAGGGAAAAAAATTTTTTTCTTTTAAATTATTAATCCCAAAGCACACCTCCTTCCCCTTCACCCCCCATAACCAGTCCCTCGGGAGCAGCTCCTAGCAGGCTCCCCTGCTGAGCTTCTTTCTTTACCAAGAGTAATGTCCCAACAGGGAGTATCATTCATTCTAAGTCTATTCTCTTCTGAAACCTCTGGTCTTTTTTCTTTCTAAGTAGCCAACCCCCCACCCCACCCAGCATAGCTCATTCATTAATTAAAAATAAATAAAAAAAAAATCCTTTCACTGCTCTTTTATTACTGTTCTTTTTATTATCTTTTTCTTTTTTCTCTCCTTTTTTTTTCTTTTTCACATTCTTGTCATCCTTTCTTCCTTAATCCTACAGCTTCCAAAGCCAAAAATCCATCCCCCATACCACCAAACACTTTCACTGAATCACTGATACACGTTTGGGAATTATTTTGGGGAAGAATTCTGACTCAGAGTGGACTCTCACTGCAAGTATCTCTGCTCAACTTCCCTTCCTCCTTTAGCTATCCCTACAATATACAGTGGATAGTAGATTTGCATAACTGTCTATTTCAGCTATCCTTGTCTAGTCCTGAGGGTTTTTTATTTTATTTTTTAAATTTTTTTTCTTTCTTAGCAATGAACTACCTCTGATCACGAGGTTTGAGGTAATATGGGACAGGGTTTTCTTTTACCCTTCTCTATTTTATTATTAATAGTGTATAAAGGCTTATATTTCCCACCCACCCCCCCTTTAGGCTGATCAGAATTAACTCTTAAGGTATCTTTCATTGCTAGGGTAGAGGGCATCTTATCTATTGTGGGAGGTACTTGTCTCCTTACTCCTACCTCCTCTACAGACTCTCCCCTTTCTCCTCCTCCTAGCTAATTAAAAAAATAAAATTAAAATTAAATTAAATTAAAAATAAAGTAATTTAAAAAACCTTTCCTTTCACTGCTCTTTAATTACAGCTCTTTTTCTTATCTTTTCTCTTTTCTCTCTCTTGTTTCTTTTTTTCTTTTTCTTTTTGTTATCTTGTCATACACTTCTTCCATCCTTCTTCTTTGCCTTTTTGAATTTGTGAATTATTTTGGAGAAGAAATCTGACTCAGAGTGGACTCTCTATGTGTGTGTCTCTGCTCTACTTCCCTTTGCCCTCTTGTTACCCCTAGAATATATAGTGGATTTGCATAATTGTCTATTCTTCATTCTTTTCTCTTTCTTCTTCACTGGTATTTAGTTACTATTTTTTCATGGACTGGAGACATTTTTTGGCTAACTGGTAGTGATTAAACTGCTTCAATACTTGCTTCAGTTGCTACTGTAATTCCTAGGGTTGGTGAGTGCAATTGTCATAAAGGGATTTAGTATAGTGTTGCTTGTAATCAAGACACAACAGCTGAGGAACAACAGAGCATAAAAAAAGAGACACATAAATCAAAAAAATGGGTAGATCAAAAACAAATAAAACTGCTACTCCAATGAATGAAGACAAGAGCCCAGAAGAAATTACATATCAGCCAGAAGTAACCATAGATAAGAAAAGTATGCAAGCAATAATAAACTTATTAATCACAGAAATGAAAACAACATTGGAGGAAAGGAATGGCAGTATTAAGGAAACAACAGATGAGACCCCCCCAAGGAAAATACTGATTATCTTGAGGCAATTAGAGAACTGAAAGCTGAAATAGCTGTAATGAAGAAAGAAGCTGAGGGAAGAGAAAGCAGACTAACAGAAGCAGAAAACAGAATTAGTCAGAGGATGAATTAGAGAAAACTAAGAAAGATGTGAAAGAGCTCAAAAAGAGATTGAGAGACACTGAAAACAACAACAGAGACATATGGGATGATCTCAAAAGAAGTAACATTCATCTAGTTGGCCTGCCAGAGGAAGAAGGAGAGTAAGGGGAAGCAAATATTCTAGAGGAAATAATAGAAGAAAACTTTTCAGACCTGAATAACAGAAAGGACATCAAGATTCAAAAAGCCCAGAGAGTACCAAACAGAATCAATCCAGACCTGAAGACACCAAGACACATCATAGTCACAATGAGAAGGAGTAAGGATAAAGATAGGATCCTAAAGGCTGCAAGAGAGAAACAAAAACATACAGGGGGAAACCCTTAAGATTACCTGCAGACTTCTCCACTCAAAAGCTAAAATCCAGAAGACAAAGGCAAAATATCTATCGAGCCCTGAATGAAAAAGGGTTTCAACCAAGGATAATATACCCTGCTAGACTTTCATTCAAACTAGATGGAGGGATCAAAACCTTCTTAGACAAACAACAGTTAAAGGAGGCAACCATCACCAAACCGGCCCTGAAAGAGGTTCTAAAAGACCTCTTATAAACAAGAATATCACTATAATACTTGCAATATATCAGAGCTAACAAAATTTTTTTTGAACAATGGCACTACAATACATTGAATCCATAATATCAATAAATGTCAATGGCTTAAACTCACCCATCAAAAGGCACAGAGTTGGGGGATGGATCAGAAAACATAAACCAATGATATGCTGCTTGCAAGAATAACATCTGTCACAAAAAGATAAACAGAGACTTAAAGTGAAAGGAAGGAAAACTATCTTACAGACTAACGGACCACAAAAAATGGCAGGAACAGCCATTCTCATCTCAGATACAATAGATTTTAAATTAAATAAAGTAATAAAATATAGGCAAGGACATTACATAATGAATAGAGGATCAATCAGCCAAGAAGACTTAACAATTATTAACATCTATGCACCGAATGAGGGACCATCTAAATACGTCAAGCACTTACTGAAAGAATTTCAAAAATACATCAATAGTAATACAATAATAGTGGGAGACTTTAATACCCCACTTTCACACATAGACAGATCAACAAAGCAGAGAACCAACAAAGATACAAGAGAATTGAATGAAGAGATTGATAGACTAGACCTCTTAGACATTTTCAGAGTCCTTCACACCAAAAAACTGGAATATACCTTCTTTTCAAATCCACATAACACATACCTAAGGATAGACCACATGTTAGGACACAAAAACAGCATCAATAAATTCAAGAGCATCAAAATCATCCCAAGTATCTTCTCAGAAAACAGTGGAGTAAAACTAACATTTAACAACACAGAAAATTATAAAAAGTCACAGAATTTGGAAACTATACAACATACTAGTTAAGAACCACTGGCTCAGAGATTCACTCAAGCAGGAAATTCAAATGTTCCTGGAAACAAATGAAAATGAAGCCACAACCTATCAAAATATTTGGGACACAGCTAAAGCAGTACTGAGAGGCAAACTTATAGCCATACAATCACATATTAAACACCAAGAAGAAGCTCAAATGAACGACCATACTGCACACCTAAAGGACTTAGAGGAAGAAGAACAAAGAATCCCTAAAGGAACCAGAAGGACAGAAATTACTAAAATTAGAGCAGAAATAAACAACATCGAAAATAAAAGAACCATACAAAAGATCAATGAAGCCAAATGTTGGTTCTCTGAAAGACTAAACAAAATTGACAACCCCTAACCAGACTCACCAAAGAAAAAAGAGAGAAGACTCAAATTAATAGAATTGTAAACGATGGAGGAGATAACACAACTGACACCACAAAAATCCAGAGAATCCTGAGAAACTTCTATAAACTATATGGCATCAAGCTAGAGAATCTGGAAGAAATGGAACAATTCCTAGAAACATATGCCCTTCCAAAACTGAACCAAGATGAACTACAAAATCTAAATGCACCAAACACAGACAACGAAATTGAAACCATTATTAAGAATCTCCCTAACACAAAAGTCCTGGACCAGATGGCTTCACAGACGAATTCTACAAAACTTTCAGGAAACAGTTAGTACCCATACTTCTTAAGATTTTCTATAAGATTGAAGAAACAGAAATACTCCCTTCCACCTTCTATGAATCCAACATCACCCTGATACCAAAAGCTGATAGGGACAGAACAAAAAAGGAAAACTACAGACCAATATCTCTGATGAATATAGATGCCAAAATATTAAACAAGATCTTGGCCAACCGCATACAGCAACATATCAAAAAGATTGTTCATCACGACCAAGTGGGATTCATCCCAGGAATGCAAGGCTGGTTCAACATATGTAGGTCAATCAATGTCATTCACCATTCAATAAAAGCAAAGCCAAAAACCAAATGATTATCTCAATAGATGCAGAGAAAGCCTTTGACAAAATCCAACACCCATTCATGCTCAAAACTCTACAAAAAATGGGAATAGATGGGAAATTCCTCAAGATAGTGGAGTCTATATATAGCAAACCTACAGCCAACATCATACTCAATGGACAGAAGCTGAAAGCATTCCCCCTCAGATGGGGGAACTAGACAGGGCTGTCCACTGTCACCGTTACTCTTCAACATAGTATTGGAAGTTCTTGCCATAGCAATCAGGCAAGAGAAAGAAATCAAAGGAATACAGATTGGAGGGGAAGAAGTTAAGCTCTCACTATTTGCAGATGATATGATAGTATACATAGAATAACCTAAAGAATCCAGCAGAAAACTACTGGAAGTTATTAGGCAATATAGCAAGGTATCAGGCTACAAAATCAATGTATAAAAATCAGTGGCATTTCATTATGCAAACACTAAAACTGAAGAAGACATAAAGAAATAACTCCCATTTACTGTTTCTGCACAATCAATCAAATACCTAGGAATAAAGTTGACCAAAGAAGTGAAAGACTTATATCCTTAAAACTATGAGTCACTACTCAAGGAAATAGAAACTGATACCAAGAAATGGAAAGATAAACCATGCTCATGGATTGGAAGAATAAATATCATCAAAATGAATATTCTCCCCAGAGCCATATACAAATTTAATTAATTACCCATCAACATTCCACCAAGCTTCTTTAAGAGAATAGAACAAACACTACAATCATTTATCTGGAACCTGAAAACACCTAGAATTGCCAAGACCATCTTAAGGAAAAGAAACAGAAATGGAGGCATCACACTCTCAGACCTTAAACTATATTATAAAGCCATCATCATCAAAACAGCATGGTACTGGAACAAAAATAGGCACACAGACCAGTGGAACGGAATGGAAAGCCCAAAAATAAATCCCCACACCTATGGAAATCTAATCTTTGATAAGGGGGGCCAAAGGATTAAATGAAAAAAGGAGGCTCTCTTCAATAAATGGTGCTGGGAAAACTGGGTTGAAACATGCAGAAGAATGAAATTGAACCACTTTATCTCACCAGAAACAAAAATAAACTTCAAATGGATCAAAGACCTGGATGTCAGACCAGAAACAATCAAATACTTAGAGGAAAACATTGTTAACACAATTTCCCACCTACACCTCAAGGACATCTTTGATGAATCTAACCCAATTACAAGGAAGACTAAAGCAGAAACAAACCAATGGGACTACATCAAATTGAAAAGCTTCTGCACAGTCAAAGAAACTATTAAACAAACAAAGAGACCCCTCAGAGAATGGGAGAAGATCTTCACATGCCATACATCAGACAAGAAACTAATCACCAAAATATATAAAGAGCTCAGCAAACTTAGTCCCTAAAAAGCAAATGACCCCATCCAAAAATGGGCAGAGGATATGAACAAAACATTCACTACAGAGGAGATCCAAAAGGCTAACAAAAATATGAAAAACTGCTCTAGGTCACTGATTGTCAGAGAAATGCAAATTAAGACAACATTGAAATACTACCTCACTCCTGTAAGCATGGCATACATCAAAAAGGACAGCAGCAACAAATGCTGGAGAGGTGGTGGGGACAGATGAACCCTTTAATATCGCTGGTGGGAATGTAAATTGGTACAGCCTCTGTGGAGAGCAGTCTGGAAAACTCTCACAAGGCTAGACATGGACCTTCCATATGATCCAGTAATTCCTCTCCTGGGCTTATACCCCAAGGACTCCATAACACCCAACCAAAAAGAGGTGTGTACTCCTATGTTCATAGCAGCACAATTCATAATAGCTAAAACCTGGAAGCAACCCAGGTGCCCAACACCAGATGAGTGGCTGAGAAAGCTGTGGTATATATACACAATGGAATACTATGCAGCTATCAAGAACAATGAACCCACCTTCTCTGACCCATCTTGGACAGAGCTAGAAGGAATTATGTTAAGTGAGCTAAGTCAGAAAGATAAAGATGAGTATGGGATGGTCCCACTCATCAACAGAAGTTGAGGGAGAAGATCTGAAAGGGAAACTAAAAGCAGGACCTGATCAAATTGTAAGTAGGGCACCAAAGTAAATACCCTGTGGTGTGGGGTAGACATGCAGCTTCCTGGGCCAGTGGGTTGTGGGAGTGGATGGGAGGGATGGGTCATAGTCTTTTGGTGGTGGGAATGGTGTTTATGTACACTCCTAGTAAAATGTATTCATATAAATCACTAGTTAATTAATATGAGAATGGGAAAATTAATTGTATGTCTCGAAGTCTTTTAAAACACAGACTGAATCTTTTTAATATATAGGCTGTGTAATTGATATGCAGACTCTCTCAAAAGCCTAGACCAAGTAGATCAGAAGCAACCAATAGTGCAGCTATATACAATATACTGGGTACTGTGCAGCAAACCCTAACAAAAGGACTTTTCAAAGTTAACCCAATTACCAAATAATGTAATGATAACATTAACTATCGATTGTCTTTTTGAACCCTAAGACAGCAGGAACCTCACATCTTCACTAAAGAGCCTCTACTTCCCCCAGTCCTGCAACCCTTGGATAGGGCCCACTTTCCTGTATGCCTCTCCCAATCCATATCAAATAATATTGCATCTGCCGATCACAACCTAACCAACGCAACAATTGCCACTTCAACATGCTTCACTTCAGACTGTGTCCAGAGACTTCACGTGTGGAATGACAACCCTTCAGCTTCATTACTCGGGTGAGACCTTTCCTTTCACAGTATACTCTAATTCCATTCCAGGTGATTCACTTTCTAACAAAGTCCCAAAACCTAGATATAGACCAGGTTCTGTGAGAGAGAGCATATGTTCACACGTATCCATAAACTACTGCAAAATATATACCTGAAAGCAGTACAATAGACTATGCAGTGAGTGTCCCCTAACACTTCCTCTCCACTATTCCTAGATTTGGGTCCATGATTGCTCAACAATTTGCTTGCCTTTGTATGTTAACTCCTTTTTCAGTCACCAGGTTCCAGATGTTATCAGGATGCTGGCCAGGCTTCCCTGGACTGAAGACCCCACCAATGTGTCCCGGAGCTCCACTTCCCCCGAGACCCACCCTACTAGGGAAAAAGAGAGGCAGACTGGGAGTATGGATCAACCAGTCAATGCCCATATTCAGCGGGGAAGCAATTATAGAAGACAGACCTTCCACCCTCTACAACCTGCAATGACCCTGGGTCCATGCTCCCAGAGGGATAGAAAGTGGGAAAGCTATCAGGGGAGGGGGTGGGATATGGGAATTGTGTGGAGTTGTATCCCTCCTACCCTATGGTTTTGTTAATTAATCCTTTCTTAAATAATAGGAAAAAAAGTTTATATGAGATATTTCTGTGTATATTTACATATTCAAATGAAGATCAAAGTTTTTTCTCTATAATAGTATACAGTTTGACAGTTAACATCTGGTGATATGTTTGTATACTTTATTTTAGTATATGAATAATATAGTCATATCTTGGTTAAATTAAACATTCAATTATTAAACATATCACATTACATTTAGATCATAGTTTTTAAACTATCAAACCATTACTATCACAATCAAAAACCCAAAGTTTAAAAAAACATAACTGGGAGTTCTTCAAGATCAATTCTGATAAATAGTATTAAGATTTAGGGATTCGAAGGCTGAATATTACAGTATTGATATTATATATATGATTTTTTTTTTACCAGACCACTGCTCAGCTATAGTTTATGGTGGTGCTGGGGATTGAAACTGGGACATTAAAGCATCAGGAAAGAAAGTTGTTTACATAACTATTATGCTATCTTCCCAATCCTTCTCATATATACCCTTAATCTCCGTCTAAGGATCCTAGTACACAATGTCAAAAGTCCTTAGAACTTTCTGGTTGGTAAGCACAAAGAAAACATATTTTTACATATCATAACTCCTGTTCTTACTTCATGAGTTTCATAATAGTGAAGTAAATTATCATGTGGCAACATGAATTTAGGATTTCTATTTTAAGAAAAGAAGATAGTAGTATTGTAACACTAATCCTTAGTACTATGTGATGTATCTTTGTGTAGAGTTGAAATTAAGTTTAATTCTTGAACACCCTGTGATTAAATTATTTACTGGTGATGTGGGGGAAATGTCCCTACTACACTTTGTAATTAGAGACCAGAATCCATTTTAGGTGTTCACAAACTCATAAAAATGCAACAGATGAGCAGATGGGGAGCCAGGTGGTAGTCTCCTGGGTTAAGCCCACATGGCACAAAGTGCAAAAATTGCTGCAAGGGTCACAGTTCAAGCCCCAGCTCCCCATCTGCAGAGGGTCACTTCATAAGTGGTGAAGCAAGTCTGTGGGTGTCAATCTTTATCTCCCCCCTCTGTCTTCCCTCCTCTCTCTATCTTCCCTCCTCTCTCTATTTCTCTCTGTCCTATCCAACAGTAATAAGAGCCACAAAAAATGGGGAAAATGGCCTCCAGGTGCAGTGAAGCAAGTCTTCAGGTGTCTTTCTCTCCCCCTCTCTGTCTTCCCCTCCTCTCTCAATTTCTCTCTGTCCTATCCAATAGTAACAACAAAGGCAACAAAAATGGGGGAAATGGCCCCCTGAGCAGTGCATTTGTAGGGCAGGCACCAAGTCCTGGAGATAACCCTGGAGGAAAAGAAAAAAAAATGCAACAGATGCTACTTATTACCTTCCTACCCAGTTTTATTATCCCTCATAAAGATGCAAAATGATTCGTAGCCGAATTTGTTCATTTGCTTGCAAAATATGAATTACTTGTGTCAGTAAACCCAATTCAAGTTGGACCTCTAAGGGCCAGCAAAATAGCTCACTTGAAGAGTGTGCTACTTGGCCATATGCATGACCCCAGTTCCAGTTCAACTTGCACTGCATTGAAGGAAGCTTCATTCTTTTCACTGTCTCCTGCCTCTCTCCCTTTTCTCTATCTAAAAAAATAAAATTTGGACCTCTGAAAAAAATCTTTGTTTTTAAACTGCCACTAGGGTTAGTGCTGGGGCTTATTACTAGCACTACAAAAACACTGCTCCTGGCTGATATTGTTTTCCATTTCTATTTGATAGGACAGGGAAAAATTGAGAGCAGAGTGGGAAGGAGAGCGAGAGAGACCTGTAGACCTACTTTACCACTCATGAAGCATGCCCTCTGAAGGTGGGTGTTGTTAAAATTCGGAGGCTCCAGCTGGCCGGGCTAGCTTCACGGGCGGGTAACAGAGACGACCAAAGACATACGGCTGGAAAGGGAAGCTGTATTTCTTTATTCAGGAACAACGATTCATAAACTAAACCAAACTAATCACCAAACAGAACTCTGCTCCCTCTTTCCCCGCGACGGCGCCAAGCACTCTCTCTAACTCTGCAACTCTCCAACTCTCGAACTCTGGAACTCCAGAACCCTCTCGGGGTTCCTTGGGGCGGGGCCAAGCGGGCTCGCGATATTAGCAGGACTGATCCAATTTTCTTGGCGGGGGAGAACTAGAACAACCCAGTGTAAAGCATACAACAATTCCCCCTTTTCTTTTTAACTAAATGACTACAGTATCAAGGGTGTGGGGTGAACAGAAACCTATATCGTACAGGCATTTTTTAAAAAAGAAACTGGCGCAAACATGGAGAAACACATAAGCAAGTAGCAAGAACCAGTGTGCTGCCAAGGGAAGGCCTGAGGGGGGCATATTTTTTTGCCTCTGTGGGCAAAACTTTATCAGCTTAAAAAAACATTTCTTGCCTCTGGGGGGCGTACTTGCCTCAACAGGCATTTGCATGGGGGTGGGGAACGGCCTAGAGTCCCAAAGGCAGCTGGCTGCAATTACTTACTATGAAACAAAACTTATTAGCATAACCACAGCACAATCTAACGTTTCTAATAGAGAAGGAATTTGAGACTTTTACATATCAACAACGTCTTTTAACCTTTTGTAACACCCATTCAAGATGGAGTCACACCCTAGGTGTGCACAGGAAAGGAAACCTCAGGCATGAGAATAATTAGCATAGCCATTGTGCGATCTACCATTTCTAATAGAGAAGGTAATTGAGAGTTTTACATATCAACAAGTATATTTAACCTTTTGTTATACCCATTCAAGATGGAGGCACACCCTAGGTGTGCGCAGGTCTTTAGACCAACTAGGTGTGCGCAGGTCTTTAGACCAACTTAGTTAAAATATATTGATTGTTAACTAATTTTTACCTCAGACTTTAATTGTAAGTTAATTTTATCTTTATGAGAATAACGTTGAAAACCTTTTTCATTTAACTTTGTCTAGTAAGAATTTAGCCTTAAAGTTACTGTTTACCAAACTTTAAACATACACATAAACATGGTCATTAATACAGAAGGAGAGAAACCTTTGTTACAAAGACATGTCATTTTAAACACGAATTTAAATCTGTACTGTCTTAGTTGTTGGGGGGGTGCATTGTCCAGTGGTGGTCTCTTGGGCAGCTTCACTTCTAGGAACTGCAGGTTGCGATCTCTGTACAAATCTCTGTGTACTCCAGCTTGTCTGCCTTCAGACCGGACCGGCAGCTGGAGATCTCGTGTGCCCTGTTTCGGCAGGGAGCCTGGGGGTCTGGGAGGTCCAGGATCGTTCCAAAATTCATAGCATGAGGGCGGGCGGGCCAGCCTTGTAGAAGGCGTGGGCCGAGGTGCCCAGGGGTGGCGGCCATGATAGGCCACCGCGGCCCTGCCCATGGCCCTGCCATGTCTGCTGCCCTGTTTGCAGTGGCCGAGCAGCGTGGAGGGATCACGCATCCAGTGCCCTGCGCCACGCGGTGGAGAGCCGGCTCCTGTGGGCTGGCCTGAATGCTGGCATTGGGCTCCTGTGTGGTGGCATCGGGCTCCTGCGTGTTGGCATCAGGCTCCAGCGTGTTGGCATCGGGCTCCTGTGTGGTGGCATCGGGCTCCTGTGTGGTGGCATCGGGCTCCTGCGTGGTGGCACCAGCCTCCTGCGGGCTGCGGGGCTGTGGGGCTGAGGGCGCGGTGCATGGGGTTGAATGGGTGCAGCCTGCTGGCTGGCTGTTTAAACAGGTGGAAACAGCAGCTCCGCGCCTAGCCTCCCGCCCTCTGGCTCCTCCCGCTGGCTGTTCTGAGTTCGCCCGAGAGAGTGGAAACCACAGAGTTGTCAAGAGATAAATGTTCCAGAAACAGCAAAACAGTCTTGTGAAGAAAGAGCAGAGGCCTTTGGAGATCTCTTCACAAGCAGAAGAGAAGGCCGTAGTACATAGGTAGCCAAATTGTCTTTACTTATCTGAGAGATGCGCAGGTCAGGTCCACGTGGGCACCATTTGTTGTTAAAATTCGGAGGCTCTAGCTGGCTGGGCTAGCTTCACAGGCAGGTAACAGAGACGACCAGAGACATATGGCTGGGCAGGGTAGCTGTATTTCTTTATTCAGGAACAACGATTCATAAACTAAGACAAACTAATCACCAAACAGAACTCTGCTGCCTCTTTTCTCCGCGGCGGTGCCAAGCACTCTCTCTAACTCTGCAACTCTCCAACTCTCCAACTCTGGAACTCTGGAACCCTCTCGGGGTTCCTTGGGGTGAGGCCAAGCGGGCCTGCGAAATTAGCAGGACTGATCCAATTTTCTTGGTGGGGGAGAGCTAGAACAACCAATGTAAAGCATACAACAGGTGGGGAGTGGGGACTCAACCTGGGTCCTTCACATGGTGATATGTGCACTTTACCAGGTGCACCATCCTCCAACCCCCCAAAAAAAAATTCCTTAAAGGGAAGTTGATCTTGTTGTCTTTGCCATTAACACTGGAATGCAACAACTAGATTATCATCACAAGCTAGCAATGGCTAGGTACATGTACATGCAAAGAAAGATAGATATATCTTTATGGAGTTGCTGTATTATCCCTGAACTTCTTAGCTTTGGTTTTCTCATTATATGAGGAAATAAAATATCTAAATTGTTAAGGTTGCTACCACTTCAGCATTTGCTATGGACAATTGAATTCCTAATTATATGTATCAGGCAAGTGTCTTCAAAAAAGGAACATGCCCATTAGTGACATAATCTATTGTTACAGCCATTTCCATTGTGCTATTACTATTCCTGAAGGGCTTAAGTTTCATCTATATTTATTTTCTAATTTCATTGCCTACAACAACTAGTTTACTAAAAATCAATCTTCTTAAATATAATGGTTGACAAAAATTTACTTTTGAAAATTCCAAGTCATTCACCCAATTTTGTACCAGGATATTTGTTTTAAATAATTCACAAAGATCTTCTCCCATTCTGCTATTCTGTGTTTTTATCAGTAAAATAGCAAAAGTGTGAATGTCTATCATGTATCAAAATTGCCATAAAAACATAAACATCCTGCCCTAAAGAATTCAGTTTATTTTGTAAATGAGTCATTGATTTATGTAAGATGAGACTGGGACAGGCAAAAGGAATCACCTGTGGGTATTCAGTCCTTTTTTAAAAATTTATTTCTATATGAGTCAAATACTAAAATGATATTTTACATGGCTCATTATATAGCCCATTCTAGAAACCATAGCCTGTCAGTCTGTCACAAACTGGCACATACTGTACTTGGCTGAACTGCACAACCAGTGCTGGCTAGTCCAACCTGCCTTCATGAGGATTTAATACTCCTGCTTCTGATTATCACCCAGCTCTGCTCACAGCTCGAGAAAGCAGACTTAATGCTGCCCTCTGAATCCTTCTATATAACTCACCCATATGTCACTAGTTTAGACCACTCACCCCATGGAAACACCTATAATATAGAAATTCGTATATTGGGTCACCAGCAGGAGCTACCTTTAAAGGAATGATGTTCCCTAGAGGAAAAATGTAACCATACCATCAAAAGGTTCTCAACAGGCTCATTTTCAAGCAAGATACAGAATCTGTCAAACTGTCAGAAACCCAGCATGAAAGAAGTCTTTATGAAGCCAAATCACAGTGCCATTGTCAGAGGGGAGCTCCACTGCCCTTATTCTTTTACTTGAAAATAAACAGAAATAAAAAGCTTTCAATTCCATTGCCTTATTTCCGAACTCCAATGGCAATAATAATCAAATACAGTTAAATTATACTTTAAAGGGTGTTTCTATTATTGCTTTCCTCTAACCTCTAAAACCAAGTGGCCCATCACATTGTGAGCACAAGCTTAAAGACAGACTATTCTTATGACACTTGTCCTTCAGGGGAAAAAAAAATGGCAGTGATTGTTTGATCAGCTACTGGAAGAAATTTCCAAGTTGACTCTCCAAGCAAAACCTAAAGCCCCAGACAACTTAATCTAAGAAAAACAAAACAAATAAAATATTGATAGAGTTGCATTTCTGAGGATGCCTTAAATCTTTAATAAATACAATTTCAGTGGATCCTTGAATATAGACCATACATTTCAGAGGAATACATACGCCTCATAATATATCACAATAAAATATACCTGTTGTCTGGCCATCATCAAGAACTATTGTGATGTACTTGGATGGAATATGTGAGACAAAAGCATTTGTTTCTGCCTCTCTGCATTCAAGTCTAACTATGTGCATAGTGCATGTGGCTTTGATCCCTTGGGCCTCAGGGTCTCAAGATTATCAATGGTAGAAGAAAGGGAAAAAATCAAGAGTGGTAGTGTTTGCTGGCAATTCTCATCTGCTTATATCACTCCCATTTAAAAGGGGAAATTGTCTAATACTATATCCAAGATTTCAGCTACCTCTTTCACTTAACTCCAGTTATGCATGCACACACAACACAAACACACACACACACACACACACACACACACTTTAGCATTTGATGGGAAATAGCAGGGAAGTGTCTGACACCCACTCACATGTTTAGTTATGTTGAGATAAAAAGATCCCAGAAAACAAAGAAGAAAAATATTTTTCTAGGATTTAGAGACTATTTTAAACTGAGTCTGTCTTATACTCCAATTTTGTTGAGCTAGTATATTCAAATGAAAAGGAAACCAAATTAGAATAAACATATCTAAGTGTATACTATACATATGTTTTGTACCTGAAACAAAGCGAGTAGAGGATAAAGAGAATGTCAACCTTCTTTGGCTGAATTTATTAAGTGGTTAACTGTTAGATGTGATAATAGTCACTTTTCTCAAAAATGTAAGGTGGGCTGTGGAGCGCAGTCTAGAGAACTCTCAGATGGCTAGAAATGGACCTACCCAATGATCCTGCAATTCCTTTCCTGGGAATATATTCTAAGGAACCCAGCACACCTATCCAAAAAGACTTGTGTATACCTATGTTCATAGCAGCACAATTTGTAATAGCCAAAACCTGGAAGCAATCCAAGTGTCCAATAACAAATGGTGCCTGAGCAAACTGTGGTATATACACACAATGGAATACTACTCAGCTATGAAAAACAGTGATTTCATGTTTTCAGCCAATCTTGGTTGGAGCTTGAAGAAATCATGTTAAGTGAAATAAGTCAGAAACAGAAGGATGAATATAGAATAATCCTACTCATAGGTAGAAGTTGTAAAACAAGATAAGAAGAGAAATAAAAAGAGAGAGAACGTTAAGCAGAACTTGAACTGGAGTTAGTGTATTGTAACAAAGTAAAAGATGCTGGGATGGGTGAGGGAGGAGGGTTCAGGTCCTGGCAGAGGAGGCCCTAGTGGGGGTTGTATTGTTATGTGGAAAACTGAGAAATGTTATGCATGTACAAACTACTGTATTTACTGGCAAATATAAAACATTACTCCCCAATAAATAATTTTTTTAAAATGTGAGGTGGGCAGAATTTGGCATTTTTTAACAGTGTCTACCACCATATTTTGGGGAAACTAATAAATATTGTAAAATCAGTTTATGTCATGGATATTGCACCTATCTCAAAGCTCTTGCATTGCAAAGAGATTACAGTGGCATCTCTATGATGAAATCATTTATCATTTTTCTTTGCTTTTTTAAAAAATTTAAACACTAACATTATCTGAGCAATTCATTATCATGAAACTCTTTGTATGGATGAAATATTTTTGTAAATGCAACAATATTTAGTCACTGAAATATAATTTAATATAACTTATTATGTAAATTTTCTACCAAAAAATAAAACTAGGAATAAGTCATTTCCTGAAAATTTCTCTGAAGTTCCATATTTGTTCATTGTCCTTTCTTAAAATTAGTCCCTGAATTTCTACTTCGACATTGATTATTTTGATAAATTTCTCCTTGGACAGATGTTCCAGTAATGACTTTTTAAAAAAATTCTTTATTAATATAAAAGGAAACATTGCCTAAACCATGGGATAAGAGGGGTACAATTTCACACAATTACCACCACCAGAACTCTGTATTCCATCTCCTCCCCTGATAGCTTTCCTATTCTTTAACCCTCTGGGAGTATGGACCCAAGATCATTGGGGGATGCAGAAGGTAGAAGGTCTGGCTTCTTTAATTGCTTCCCCTCTAAACATGGGCATTGACAGGTCGATCCATACTCCCAGCCTGCCTCTCTCTTTCCCTAGTGGGGCAAGGTTCTGGGGAAGCGGAGCTCCAGGATTTATTTATTTTTTTTTATATAACTACAGCTACCATTCCTAATCACCAGCTAGCATTACTGGTTACACCTTAACAAACAGGCAGAGTGGTAAGTACTTAATATTTACTACTTCACTAAGTCCTTAAAAATCAATAAAATGTCTGTTGGTATCCATATACCCCACACAAGAACTGATCCAGGGCTGGATGGTGGCACATCTGGTAGAGTACATATGCTAACATTCAGAAGCCCCACTTCTAGGAGAAAAGTTCCATGATTGGTAAAACAGTGCTGCAGATGTCTTTTTTTCTCTCTCCTTCTCTACCTCCCCTCTCCCTATTGATTTCTCTTCGTCTCTATCCAATAAAATGTTTTTAAAAATAAATAAAAGGAAAACCGTTCTAAATATTAACACATATGAGATTCCTAAATCTTTTTTTTAACAGAACGGTTTCATTTTCATTTTACAAAGATTTTTATTTTACAAAGAACTTGAGGTTGACTTCTCCCAAATATTCCAAGTGCTTTTATGTCATTTTTTGGTCTTTCTTTTCTTATCAACTTATGAAATAAAAAATATTACCTCAGAAGAATAAAATTAAGACTGTAGAGGAGGAAAGAGAATTTTTCTCTTACCTTACAAAGTTTGGTAGTGAATCTATGGATTTAGATGGCAGTAGACATATGGTCAGGATAATAATCCACAAATTATTCATGTTTTGTTATGTACACTGATGCATCACAAGAGAAAAAAACCATTAAAAAGTTTTGGATTGTAACTATGATGTGTCTTGGTGTCTTCAAGTCTGCATTGATTATGTTTGGGACTCTCTGGACCTCTTGAATCTTAATGTCCTTTCTGTTGTTTATGGCTGGGAAGTTTTTTTCTTCTATTATTTCCAAGGTGTTTACTTCCCTTTTCTCCCTTTTCTCTCTTTATTCCTCTGGTAGAACAATTACAAGAATGTTACTTCTTTTAAGATCATCCCATATGTCTCTGTTGTTGTTTTCAGTGTATCTAAATCTCTTTTTTAGCTCTTTTACCTCTTTCTTACTTTTCTCTAGCTCATTGTATATCTGGCTAATTCTGTTTTCTACGTCTGTTAATCTGCTTTCCCTTCCCTCAACTTTTTCTTCAGTTTAGTTATCATATTATCTTGTTCCGCTAATTGGAAGAATATCTTATTTAACCTCTCACCTTTTCTTACTAATAGCTCATCCATCACATTATCAGCTAAAGTCTCCAGCAAGTTCTCAGATTTCCAGGCAAGATCATATAAAGTGTTCTGATTACCTTTGATTTTTTTAAAAACAAATGCAAAATTCTCAGCTTTTATTAAGAAAAATTAATCTTTGAATTTGACTCCTAGAAATGTTTTAAACTTGATGGCATTGGAGTTACTATACCTTATTTGACGTCTTTTTTTTTTTTTTTTAAGGCCTGGTACTTGCACTACAAACAAACCCATTGCTCCAGTGTCCATTTTTCGATTTTTTGGATAGGACAGAGAGAAACTGAGAGGTGAAGGGAAGACAGAAAAGGAGAGAGAAAAAATAACACCTGCTTCACTGCTTGTGAGGCGATTCCCCTCAGGTGGGGAGGAGCTCGAACCAGGATCCTTGAGCATGCTCTTGTGCTTTGTATTATATTTGCTTAATCCAGTTCACTACCGCCCGGCACCCAACATCATCTATGTTTTGATTGTTACATTTCCTTATAGTATAAGTGTCAAATTAATTTAAATGAATCTTTTTTAAAAACCATTTAGTAATGTGGTTTATACTTTGGATAGAATATTGCTTTTCAATAATATTTTTAATAATTTACTTTGTGTATAAATCACAGCATAAAGTTCCACTCAGATTATTTATGCTTCCCCCAACAACTCTTATATAAACTTATCTTATTTTCACCAAATTCCCACAGATTGTATTCACATAAATCAGATTCTCTATGATTTTCTATGTTTAGTAATTCATATTTATAGCTGCAGCTGTGTTGAGGGAACATGGTGTTGATAAAATTAATAACCTATGCTTTTATCAAACTGTAAAGTTTGCTTTTCCATGTGCATGACTTTAATTTGAAGCCAACCATCACTATATTGAAGGAAGCTTTGGAGCCGTGGTCTCTTCCACTCTCCCTCTGTCTCCCTGCCTCTCTGTGTCTAAGAAAATAAACACATACACTTACAATTGAGTTAGTACTGTAAATCATTGTCAAATATGAAATCTGCATGTTTCCAAGAAATATAATGTAAATTCTAATTTACTTACAAATAGAAATGCAAATAACAAGAGCTGTGTTGTAAAATGTATTTAATGATTAAAAAGGCATTCCCCCTCAGATCAGGGACTAGACAGGGCTGTCCACTGTCACCACTGCTCTTCAGCATAGTATTGGAAGTTCTCATCATAGCAATCAGGCAAGAGAAAGGAATCAAAAATTATAAAGTCATGGGCTCCTAGGAAGTTACCTAAATTAGAGGTCGATGCTTCTAGCCACCTAAAATCCCTTTTCTCAGCTGCTCTATTCCTATTTCTCATTCCTGTTTATTAAACAGTTTGTCCTGCTTTACATCCTACTGCCTTTCAGCCACCAAGTTGCAGATGTTACTATGATTTCAACCTGACTTTCCTGGGCAGATGACCTCACTAGTAGTGTCTTCACTCACCAGAGCCCTACCCCACTAAGGAAAGATAAAAGCAAGCTAGGGATTTGAATCAACCTGCCAATACCCATCCAGCAGAGAAGCAGTTATAGAAGCCAGAATAACCATATTCTGCTCCTCAAAAGAATTTTGGTCCATACCTCCAGAAGGGGAGAAATGCTAGGGAAAGATAGCCTGATGGCTCTGAAGTCCTATTTCATCAGGACTGGACCAGCAGAGAGGAGAGGAGAAAGAGAAGGGCATCTGGAATTATTAACAGGTATACGTGTGACTTTGAAAGAAAGATAAGGCAGGACCATAGGAAAAAAATTATATAAATATAAAATAGTCAGCCTCTGTTTGTGGCCTTGAGAGAACTACTGCAATTCCCAGTGGAGAGACTAGGGACACAGAACTTTGATGGTGATAACGGTGTGGAATTATAGCTCTGTTATCTCATAATTTTGTAAATTAATATTAAGTCACTAATAAAATATTGAAAAATAATTAAAATAAGAAACCTGCTTTGGGCCAGGGAGATAGCATAATTCTATGCAAAAGACAATCATGCCTCTGAGCACCCAGGTGCAGTGTCTGGCATCACACAAATCACAGGTGAGCATTGCTCCCCATCACAGGATGGAGAAGAGGGAGAAAAGGGGAAAGCGGGAAAGGAAGAGGAGGAGAAACTTGATTTCCAGGGAGCTTGTTTCATTTATCTAAACAACTATATCCAAGATCTATAGTCATTGCACAAGTGGATTAATAGCAAACATGCCCTTACCTCATCCCAAATACTTGGCCCTCATCTTAAAAGCACCAATAAATACTCACATTTCCCCACATAGCGCATCATTAGTTTGTTGAGTCAGCATTCTAGAGCAGTCCAACTATATTTCCAGAAATAACACATTTCCAAAGCAATTTGACCAGATATGCTGAATCAGCACAACAGACAAGCAACACACTGAGCGGTCTTTAAATGTTTTGTCTGAGCTAAAGTATGTCAGTACAATGAGTACTCAACATGTCAACAAAGCATACTAGTGGCAAGGGTTTTTAATCTAATCTTTGTCACATGCATGTAGGAAGCAGCAGAGTTTTACTTGATTAGGCATTTATATTATGAAAAACAGACTATAAAATTAGGAGGTTGTTTTAATGAATTCCAAGATCTGAGGTAATGCTGTGATTATAACATTTGACAGTATGATTTATGATGTTTTGTCTTATTTAAATAAACTTGACTCTGTGATGTTATAATACTGTTAAAGCATATATTGTGATCTGCATGCTTACTTCAGAAATGGGAGGGCAACTGATTGATTAGACAGCTACCTACTGAACTCTGAGATACCTTGATCCAATCTATACTTGTCTAGATTCATGACTAAGTAGACAATAAGCTGTAGATGGGTCTCTAATCTAGGTATCAGCGCTGAACTTGTCTGTGATCTCTGTCTATTTCAGGTTGCTATAACTATGATAAAGGAAGTTGAAGAGGCATTAACATCAGATTTTCATTTTACACTGAAAGCAATCTTACCAACAATAAATACAGAGAAACAAACTCTTCACAATCCGTAATAGCTCAAATCTTACGTTGTTTCAGATAGAGGATCTGTTTATAATTTCCAATGGTTATGTTGATCACTTTCAAAAATTCACAAATCAAGTGCTATAGTACATAAATTTCTTCTTAACCTAGCCAATAAGTTCCTTAACAGCAAAATAAGAGAAGAAATAGCAATCTTATTTAGAGCTGGTGCTGGTTGATGAGCAAGTTAATTCATTCAAGAAGTAAATAAATGTTTTTGAGTTACTATTACAAATCCATCCTACTTAAACATGAAAAAAATATTCATCTAAAGGAAAATAATCATTCAAAAAAGATGGAATATATATCCTGCTATTTGTTTCATTACTCATTTTTCAGCTGAATTCTATTCCTCTACACAGGGATACAGGTTCTGTTGGACAGCCCCTACATGTGCCAAGTTGCTATCTTTGGTTTCTTCCTTTTAGCTTATAGGGAAGTTAATGGTTTGTAATACAGTTGTTGGCACAAGGGTAAAATTTGTCATCTTTTCATACTAGGTGTCTGAAAAACACTCTCACTGAAAACTTAGGTATTTTTTCCATCATCATGTAGCAGGACTGGAAAGCTCCCTCACAAGTGGATTAATAAAACACACACACACACACACACACACACACACACATACATACACACACCCTTATTTCTGTCCTCCTTCCCCAAATTCCTTTGGTGCAATATGCCAAACCAGTCCAAATTAATTTTGTTTGTAATAATAATTTTGTTTCTTAATGTTCTACCTGAATAACCTGCCTATTTGAGAGAATAGGGTATTCAAGTCTCTTACCATTACTGTGTGGCTATTGATGTTATCTCCCATCTCAGCACATGCTTGATGTATCTAGGTGGCCCTCACTGGGTGCATAGGTGGTAAAAATTATTGTTTTCTTGATTGGCTGATACTCTAAGCACTATGTAATGTCCATCTCTATCTCTCGCTCTCGTCACTTTATTTCATTTATTTATATGTGTGTGTGTGTGTGTGTGTGCGCGCGCACGCACTTTGAGTCTGTATTCGTCCAGTTGAATTAGGTGGATTTCTGCAGACAGCATATGGCTGTGTTTTCTGATCCCTCTCCCACTCTGTGTCTGTTAAAGGGTGAATTGAGATCATTGACATTTATTGATCTTATGATTTTATAAATCAGTGCCATCATTCTAAACTTGTCTTGAGTAATCTAACTTATGGCGTATTTTGGCCTTTGTTATTATTTTTTATAGAAGTCCTTTTAGAATTCCTTATAGAGCAGGTTTGGTGATAGTTTATTCCTTCAACTGTTGCTTTTTATCCTTCCATCTAGTCTGAATAACTGATTATAAGGGTAGGATTTTCTTGGCTGGAAACATTTCTCATTGACCGCTCAATATACATCTTGCCATTAAATTATTAACTGATCAAAACAGACATCCACAATAAACCATTTGTCCCCCTCTCTAATCTAGGAACAAGCTACATGTCATTGAAATAATTTGACCGAACCAAATATAAATTAAGTGAAGGCCCCCAGTCAGGCTGGTGTGTAGACAGTGAAAAAAGAGTCAAGGCAGAGACACCAGGAAATTCTTAAAATATAAGCAAAGGTCTCTTAACTCAAGTAGAAAACAACTTTAAACTCTCATTTTTTAGGGACACAATTTATTTGGAAATAAAAACAACAATTATTCAGAAGATTGTTTTAACACTGAAGTTCTGAAATATGATCAGAGCCTTGCAGGTGAACAATTTTTTGTCTTAAAATAAATAAATAAATAATTAGATAGATAGATAGATAGATGATAGATAGATAGATAGATAGATAGATAGATAGATAGATAGATAGAACCACTGTAATGACTGACCCAATCTTCATCTAAGATATAGTCATAGTGTGGATAGAAGAGAACCTACAGAGAATTTGTAAAACAACCAACTCAAATTAGAAATGTAAATAAAACAAGCATTAACATAGGAATAACATGAAACAGAACTCAAAGCTGTTCAGCTGAAACCTGCAATGGCACTAAGGGGAAGCAAATATTCCCTGGCAGTCATATTTGCACTGTGTTGAAGAATTTGTATCACTTCAGACTACCAATAAACATTATTTAAAAGCTAGCACTTTTTTCCCTTTGTTCTTTTCCATTTCCCTATGTAGGCAGCTGCCACCAGATCCAAAACTGCTTAACATTCCAAAGCTGGATAATCAACAGAGACAAACATGAAGGGATCTTGGATTTTCCCGAGAGATGGCATTCAATCCATTAAGGCTTATACGAGTGAACAGAAGGAGAACATTATTACAGGCTTTGCCTCAGGACACTCAAGTGAAAATCACATTTCACTATGTGATTGCATTTGTAACACACAAAACAAAGGAAAAGAATGTGACAGGCTGCACATGGAACAATCTTGCTAGTTATAACTTTCTTGTCCTCAAGGTAAATCTAACTAGCCCTGCAAAGTATTCACTCCCCACCTGGAGTATAAGTATAAAGTTTTTTTTTCTTTTTAATTTTATTAATGATTTAATGTTGATTTACAAAATTATGAGATAACAGAGGTATAATTCCACACCATTCCCACCACCAGAATTCTGTGTCCCCATTCTGTGTTTCCTCTACTGGAAACTGCAGTAGTTCTCTCAAGGTCACTGATATAAGTTGACTATTATTTCTATAGCCATATATATATATATATATATATATATATATATATATATATATATATATATACCATTTTTACCTATGGTCCTGCCTTCTCTTCCTTTGTAAGTCACACCTACACCTATTATTACTTCCAAATGGCCTTTTTTTTTCCCTCTTCTCTCTCCGGATCCTGATGGCACTGGAGTTCCGGATCCTGATGGCTGGAGCCCTCTGATCATCTCCCACTAACATTTCTTCCCCTCTAGGAGTATCTAGGAGTATGGACCAAAACTTTTTTGGAGAGTGCAGAAAGTGTGAGTTCTGGCTTCTGTAATTGCTTCTCTGCTAGACATGGGCATTGGAAGGTTGATCCATACACCTTGCCTGTTTCTATCCTTCCCTAGTGAGACAGGGCACTGGGCTGGTAAGGTTCTTAGACACACTGATGAAGCTGTTTACCCAGGGAAGTCAGGATGAAATAATAATAGCATTGCAATGATAGTAACAACAAATTCTGGAGAGGTTGTGAGGGCAAACAAATCCTCTTGAACTTCTGATGGGAATATAAATTGGTCTGACCTATGTAGAGAACAGTCTGAAGAACTCTCATAACCCTAGAAATGGACCTACCTCATGAGCCAGCAATTCCACTCCTGGGTACATATCCTAAGGAAACAAACACACCGTTGAAAAAAATATGTGTATATCTTATTCATAGTAGCACAATTTTTAATAGCCAAAACCTGGAAGCATCCAGGTGTTCAACAGCAGATCTAGTGGCTGGGGAAATTGTGGTATATATACACAGTGGAATACTACTCAGCTATTAAGAATAGCTTGAAGGAATCATGTTAAGTGAGATAAGCTAGAAAGAGAAGGATGAATATGGAATATTCCCACTCATAGACAGAAGTTGAGAAATAAGAACAGAAAGGGAAACACAAAGCATAACTTCAACTGGGTTTGGAATATTGCACCAAAATAAAAAACTGAAGGGAGGGTAGATTTTCAGGTCCATCATAGGGGGTAGGGTTAGGGATACAGACCATTGGTGGTGGAAAAACTACTATTAATTTACAATATTGTAAATCAATATTATATATATTCAATATATCAGGGGAATATAGATAAAATGTTTCAAGTTCTTTATCTGTCTAGATTTCTGTTCTGAGTATATATTCTTTTAGTCTAAGCATTTAATGTTTCAAATTTGTAAACTGATTAAATTATAACACTGGTCTTAAATTGTTACCATTTCAAAATAACTTTTTTTTCCAAATACCAAGTTACCCACAACCTTAGACTAGATAGTTTGGAATAAATTATCCTATTAATACCTAAGATATAGTTATTTGTAGGTAACATAAATGACATATATCATGGTAAGGTCAAGTATGGTACAATAAATCCTAAGCATGAGATTTTCAAAGTAAACCAAGCTCCTATGTAACATTGTTATAATAATAATTATTTATTGCCTTCTTAAACTGTAAGACCAAAAGGAACCTTCCTCGTTCTCTTCAAAATCCATATTGCTCCCTGTCCTGAAACCTCTAGGAATTTGCTTGTACTTCCTGATGCCTCTCATCTTTATCCTTATTCTGTTATATGCCTTCTGCTGTCCTCAACTAAATTAATGCCACCATGTTATGTTATGTTGCCATAGACTTTTCACTTCATATTGTATCCAGATATGTCAAGATGTCAACCTTCCAACTCCAATAATCTGGTGACACCTTTTCTAACACACGGGACTACCTAGTTCTATTTCAAATGGTGCACTCTCTAATAAAGTTACAGACCCTAGCTATATTCTTCAAAGTAGAAATGTTTAATGGTCTGCTATGATTAGATTTAGACCTAATAAGATTGGAAAGCAAGTAGAAAGACCTAAAGAAGGCACCATAAATTACATAGTCAAATATTTACTAGGCCTAGACACCCTTGTTGCATATTGCCTACTTCAACTCCCTCAGTCACTCTGTCTACTCAACTAACTACACAAAAGGCAGTAATTATTAGGTCCTAATCTTTTCTGACAGTGTCAGCATTATTGTCATGCTTGATAATCTTTAGAAGAAACAATGTATACAAATGGGCCAAGAGATATACTGACAAAAATATATGTATCAACTAAAGGACAATCATTATTTTTGTGACAACCTTTATTAGAATCATCAAACATCTAAAACTTAAGGTAACTTAGATCCCACTAAAATCCTGAGTCTATTTTTCCCCTAATTTAAGGCCATACCCTATAAACCTAATACTGTTTTGAATATAGCAAATGACACTCAGGTTTTTAAGAATCAGGAGAAAGTCTAAGCTCAACAGATAAAAAAAGGACTACAAAAGCTGGATAAGGGCAAGAGACCAGATCACAGAATGATGGCCTTTTGTTGGTCAATACTTGGCTAACCTTATCATCTGGGGTACTAGTCAGAGAATCCTTGGATTCCTCCATAGACAATATGGGCCTAGACCTCTAATAGATCCCTCTCTCCACCATCATTGGTCATTTCCATCAGGAGCATCATCATAAACCCTCTTATGGGCCTCTCTAGGACCTTTTCCTCACCATAAAGTAGAAAGAGTAGTAAATGCACAACTCTCTGAAGGAAGGCTTGGTGGTCCCACTCTGCCACTCAAAGAAGACTGTTCCTGAAATGAGTGCAGCCTAGAATTTTCCCAGCCATGACCTTGGACTTTAAGTTCAGACTGACAGGGACTCAAAGGTTGTACAGACTCCCATGCTAAGTTGGAATATATTTATATGGTCCCTTGGGTCAGACTGATGGGGTAAACAGTTAATTTTATTCATAGATTTTCTTCAAGTTTGGGAGCTACTCTATGCCCTAATCTAACTTTCTAGCTCTATTCTCAACTCTGACACCATATTTCCAGACAAAATTTTTGTCCATCTGCATGTTAGCGATGAAGCTCAAGTAAAAATTACAAAAAAAAAAAAAAAATCATGGGCCTCTAGGAATATACCTAAAGTAGACCTCCTCACTTCTTTTTTTAATTTTTTATTTCTTTATTGGGGAAGTAATGTTTTACATTCAACAGTAAATACAATAGTTTGTACATGCATAACATTCCCCAGTTTCCCATATAACAATACAACCCCCACTAGGTCCTCTGTCATCCTTCTTTAGACCTCCTTACTTCTTTCCATCTTAAGATCCCAATTTTTATCTCTTCTAGTCATACTTTTTGGTTCCTGTTCATTAGTCAGTTTGTCTGCTTTAGCCTTCCAGTCACCATATTGTAGATGCTATTATGATTTCATGTGACTTCCCTGGGCAGACAACCTCACCAATGTGTTCACCAGAGCCCTCCCCACTAGGGAAGGATAGAAACAGGCTGGGGTATGGATCAACCTAACAAAATCCAGCAGAGAAGCAATTACAGAAGCAAGAACTCCCACTTTCCACATCCCCCAAAAAAGTTTTGGCCCATACTCCTAGAGGGGAAGAAACGTTAGGCGGAGATGACCAGAAGGCTCTGAACTTCAGTTCCATCAGGACCTTGAAAGGGAAGAGGGAAAAAGGAAGGTCATCCTGAAGTAGTAAAAGGTATAGGTGTGTCGTCCGGGAGGTGGTGCAGTGGATAAAGCATCTTAAGGGTGAGGTCCTGAGTTCAATACCCGGCAGCACATGTACCAGAGTGATATCTGGTTCCTTCTCTCTCTCCTATCATTTCTCACGAATAAATAAATAAAATCTTAAAAAAAAAAAAGGTATAGGTGTGACTTTGAAAGAGAAAGCAGGACCAGAGAAAAAAATAATGGGCAAATATATAAAAATAGATAGCTATGGAAATAATAGCCCATATCTGCAACTTTGGCAGAATTACTATAGCTTGCAATGGAGGGAAATTATACCTCTGTTATGTTATAATTTTATAAATCAGTATTAAGTCACTAATAAAAAAAATGTTTGATACTTAAGAGAAGTCAGCAAGTCAGCAATGCCATTCCATGAAGAACAAAACTGTAATTTCAAGTCTTGGAAGATATATAGATCCCCATGGGTCTTTCACATTTTTGCTTATTTTGCAACAATGGGCCCTGACTAACCTTTTTCTGAATTATATAGTCAAGTATGTTCATATTATGAACAGCCTTGGTAGATAAGCACTCTTCTTTTAAGAGCAAAGGGCAGGCATGTTTACTCTAAGTATAAAGTATTCAGTTTTCTTAAACTCCAATTTCCTTTCCTAAAGCACAACCCTCATGTATAAAGGAATGATCTGCTCCTATCTCCTATTCCTGGATCTAAAAGAACAGAGGCAAGGAAAACTGCTCACGCTGCTTGCTTCTCTGTGAATAACAAAGTTATATCTGACCCAGGTGTCTCATGTAATGTGTCAGTTCACATGACAGCATAAATCTTAAACCCTTTTTAGTCTTAACAATGAGACTTTCATATATATAGATCAAACCCTAAATTAAGTAAGGTTGTTTGTTTTAAGAAATATATTTATATCATTCATTATTAAGACAAAAAGGAGAAAAGGGTCCAGATTCTTTAACCCCAAATTCTGCATTCTATTTATTATGCATAACAGGAAATCTTATGATAAATCATTAAGAGGGTGGAAATAAATTTTAATACCTTCATTCATTATCTCTTTCATGCTTTACAATTTTTAGTAAGGGAAAATTGTTTTAATTCAAATAAGAGTAGTAAAACAGGTAATAGAATTCATATAATAAGACAAATTACTGAAGGGAATTTTTTTAATTTCTTCAAACTCATGTGATATAGCTCAAGTTTTTGTTTGTTTGTCTGCTTTATTAACTTCAGCTGTATTATGGCATGCAAGTAGAGCAAAGCTTTCAAGTTTGAGAGACGCAAATCAAGCAAAAACTATCTTACTCCTAAATCATACAACTTTGAGAAAGTGACTTAGTTTCAATTTCTCACCCGAAAATGAAGTTAAATTATTGAAATATAAAAAAGTAACTTAGTTGTATCATTTTTTAGATTAGAAAAATTAGTTTGTGGGAGTTGGGCAGTAGCACAGTGGGTTAAGCAAGTGCAAGGACCGGCATAAGGATCCTGGTTTGAGCCCCAGCTCCCCACCTGCAGGGGATTCGCTTCACAAGTGGTGAAGCAGGTCTGCAGGTGTCTATCTTTCTATCTTTCTCTCCCTGTCTCTGCCTTCCCCTCCTAGGTCCATTTCTCTTTGTCCTATCTAACAAAGATGACATCGATAACAACAATAATAACTACAACAACAATGAAAAACAAGGGCAACAAAAGGGAAAAATTTTAAAAAAGGAAGAAAAATTAGTTTGTATGTCTGTGTATTCAAGTAGTTCAATAAATGGCAGCCTTCATTATCATTAAAAAATAGGCGCTGCTATAGTTTTTCTTTTATGAATTTATAGAAACCTTGACATCTAGTGTATTTTAGCTGTTATCACAGGAAGAACACTGAGCTGTTTGAGTATGGAGTTACAGTGTGACTTCATAATTAGGACAATTGCTCCATGAGGAAACAGATCATGGCATTTTCATTGTTCTATATCCAGGTCTTAAACAATGGCTACAACACAGAAGATGCTCACTCAATCTGCACTAAATAAATCACTATCTAAATGGACACAAACATTTTTATAATAAGTCTACAAATAAAACCTAGAGACAGTCTTCAAATTCACCTTTGATTAATGTCAACATCACTGATTCAGTACTATTTATTACTACAAAAGAGTAAGAATGCCTTTGGGCATAAACATTATATTTTTCTGTAAAGCAAAAATACCTGCAAAAAAGTGGAACAGATTGAAGTTCAAAGAGGCACACTATAACACGCAACACAGACACAGGAAGGACTTCTCAGTAATACACAATTTAAAAAACTGTGTTGCTCGTCTGTAGTAATGTGAAGCAAACTGCAGAATAAATGCTTTTTCTGCTTATGAACATGTGAAATACCATGGGGGAGTGATTAAAGCTTGGATTTTTTTCAAAAATAAACTTAATAGCAGTTTGTGGTTATGTTTTAATAGAAACCCAAGTTTATTTGTAAAAAAACAAATAAAGAAGAAAACAGCAGTTGTATTATTGTTGTTTACTTATGAAGACACAGAAGCCTAGAAAGACCATTACTTTTATGGAGTTACATTTCACCAGTCCATATATTGATAACAGAAAGAAGAACTGAAATGAATCAGCCTAGGTCCCTCCTGCCTGTCTGCTAATTAGCTAGCATTGATTCAAAACTATTTAAGGTAAAAACATTTTGCAGAGCTGAGAATCCCAATGATTTGGCCTTTTAAATATAAAAATTAAAAATAAGCTTTATAGAAACATCACACAAGAGCATACCACATTGGGCAGTGTTCAGGGACATAATCCTTTCTCTACAGAATCCTAGTCCTTGCTTTAGCAGGTCTGGCATACCAGGTCCAAACCATTATTAAAAGAAAGAAGACAAAATCACCTGGAAATGATTCATTCCTCATAAAATGAAGAAGAAAACAGAATTGAGAAGTCTTTGAACATATTTAACTTGGATCCAGTAGCCAAATTCAAAAGCACAGTGTTTGGAATCACACTACCTCATTCCTCAAATGATTCACAGGGTTTTGTTGACTAGGTGGCAAATAGCAGAGACCTTGCTACTGGCATGACTGTTTAACAGATGTTAAAAATGAAAGGCTGAGAGTTTTATAGTGTAATTAAATCTCTCCTTATTTCTCAAGTGCTATTTAATTTTAATCAAAAGTAATCACCATTGATAATTGTCATAATGGCGACATTCGTGTTGCCTGTTGTGCATCAACAGGAAATCTGACAACAAGGACATTTCTTGCTGAACTCATTTCTTCCGAATATTACTCTAAATAGTTCTAAATATTTAGAAGCAATGAAGATACTCAAGAAAGACAAAGTTTTTGACAGTCTCACAGAAATGTCACGTGATCAGTATTCTTACATGATGTTCTCCAGTTTTCTGCATTTGCAAATAAAATGAGAAAGAATGTTTCTTTAGAATGCCTATGTTATAAATATATCTACTAGAAAGTAATATGTGTTCACCACTGTTTTTTAATTTATTTACTTGGGGATTAATGTTTTACATTTGGTAGTAAATAAAATAGTTTATACATGCTGAACATTTCTCAGTTTTCCACATAACAATACAACCCCCACTCGGTCCTCTGTCACCACTGTTTATTAACTGAACAGATGATCCAAGCCATTGTTCACACTGCTATCACACAATACTATAGCCTGTCTGACTTAAATAAATTTATTTCTCGAAATTCTGGAGGTTGGAGATCAGAGTATCTGCATTTTTTCCTGCTTCATATAAGGGATAAGTTGCAGTGAGGTCACTCAGGCCTCTTTTATAATAAGGGCACTGCTCTTATAACTAGGGGTGCTGGACAAATTACCAGTCCAAGGCCCCACTGCCTAGCAGAATCACCTTGGGCATTGGGTTTCCAACATGTGAGTTCTGGTGAGTACAAATATTCAATGTATAACAGTCTCTGAGAAGTCACTCAATTTAACTGACTTATTTCACTGAATGGACTAGTAATATGATTTAGCGATGAATTAATATCTGAATAAATAAGAATAACACACTGTAGAACTAGCATGAGCACTGGGGCATGAGCTTCTCTGACAGATTTCACAAGCATAGTAGGGTGGTATCTAAGTAGTGAATGGGATTTATCCAAGTACTCATGACTGTGAGCTAAAGAACTCAAAGGCTAGAGAGTTAGCAAAGCAGTAGTAGTGTACCAGGCCTGCATGCTTGAGGTGCCAGATATCCCAGTTTCTTTTCTCAGCACCAACACATTAACACACTCCAGAGCTGAGGAGCTCTGCTCTCTCTCTCTCTCTGTCTCTCTCTCTCTCTCTGAAATAACTAGAACCCTGTTGCCATGACTTCAAATATTGTAATTTTCACATTTAGTAAATTAAGGTTTTAATGAAAAATATCAGTCTTTAAAAATCCCAAAAGAACTATATTCTACTTCAGTGTAAATTTTCTCCAGTTACTATTTCATTTTATGGAGGCATATCCCCCATGTCCCTCTAAACATATTATGTAGTCTGGCAAAATAACTTACCTGGACAGTGCACCTCCTTGTCATGCACAGAATCCAGGCTCAAGTCGTTCCTTCTGCACTGCAGGACATGTCCACTTCTGCATTGCAGCATCTTTCTCTCTGCCAATATCTCTCTAAGGACAAAACAGAAAACAAAAAAACAAACAGAAGAAATTATGTTAACTAACTAGTTTACAACTTACTGCTGTTAGCAATGCTACAAAAGGCTAAAGGTGTCTTCTCAAGTTATTTGGTAACCAACATGCATTCCTCACATCTTCAATTTATGGGGGGGGGGGGATGCTTACTCAAACAAACAAGGCAGGAGTCAGGGATGTGGCTGAGCAGCAAAGAACCTCATTCTGTGTATGTGGTGCACTGAGTCAAACCAGGAACACCAGACAAGACTTAGATTGTGCATGAGCTACTAGGAATTATGCTCATATTCAAATTTCCACAAATTAAGAAGGAAATACATTTTTTAAATTAAAGTGTCACCAGATGCTGTTATTAAAAACTTAGTATTAAAAATCTTTCTCTAAGCTTCCCAATTTTGTTTAACTGTATTATTTCAGTCTTGCATATCTGTAGCTGAGACCCCAGATCCCAAGTTCAAACCACCATAAACCAGAACTGAACAGTATTTCAGTAAATAACTTTCTCTCTCAACTAAATAAACTCATACATTTTAAAAAAGTTGTGCTGTTTTCTTTAAAATATGCAAATAAAATAAACAAAATATTAAATATCCACTCCTTTGTTAAAAAAAAAAAAAAGACAAACTTGATGCCCAGAGGAAGAATATTTGGGAACTACTGTCTCCCTGATCCAGCTTTCTGGTCCTTTTTCCAGCCATGCCAGCATCCCCCCAGACAATAACTTGGGTCTACCTGCATATCAGATGTCAGGCTCAGGAAAAAAAAACTAGTCACGGGCTCTTTGGAATATAACTAAAATAGGCCTACTAGCTATCTTCAAAACAGAGACCCCAAATTGTCATCTGCAATATTCCAGCCTGTAGGTTCATGATTAGTCAACAATTTGTTTGGCTTTATATGTTAACTCTCTTTTTAGCCACCAAGTTCCAGATGCTACCATGATGCCAACCAGACCTCCCTGGGTAGATGACCCCACCAACGTGTCCTGGAGCTATGCTTCCCCAAAGCCCTGCCCCACTAGGGAAAGAGAGAGACAGGCTGGGAGTATGGATCGAACTGTCAATGCCCATGTTCAGCAGGTAAGCAATTACAGAAGCCAGACCTTCCACCTTCTGCACCCTATAATGAGTCTGGGTCCATGCTTCCAGAGGGATAAAGAATACGAAATCTATCAGGGGAGGGGATGGGATATGGAGTTCTGGTGGTGTGAATTGAGTGGATCCTGTACCCTTCTTATCCTATGGTTTTGTCAGTGTTTCCTTTTTATAAATAAAAATTAAAAAAAGAAAATATAAAAGAAAAAAATTATGTTTAAAAAAAAGATATTTTGAAAGGAAGAGGGAAGCACCAAAATAAAGCATAAAGCTCAGGAATCAAATTAATAAAGTTCTTACCACTTTGACTTTCCTTTTCATATTAAAATTCTATAAGAAATGTTATTTTTGGTGCTTTTTAAACTGCTCTATAATTCTATTGTGTTTCTCATCTTTATGCCAAAGATATTGTTGTATTCATAAACCACAAAGGCTACTTCTTTATTGTTAAGCTTATATCATCTCTGTTCCTCTCCTGGGGTTCATCAAGCCAATATATATATTGTTGGCTTCTGAGAACAACTGAAATTAGTCTCAAGAATACCAGGTGTAGGTAAGGATATAGAATAACTAGACCTCTCGTGCATTTCTGGGGAATGTAAAATATTACAGCTCTTTGGAAAACACTTTGCTGTTGACATCATAAAAAACTTAACAAAGATCTATCACTTGACCAAATAATGGCATTAATAGGTGTGTGCTCAGCAGATATAAATAAACTCATATGTATTCATTAATAATAATACTCAGTACAAATTATCTTTTCTATCAACTATAAACTGTTAATCCCCCAGTAAAGAAAAAAAGAATAGTACCCAAACATACATAGCAAATTCTACTCATTAAGACCCCATTGTTTGGTCCCAAGCTGAAAACAGATAATCAAGTGGTGGTATTATACTCAACAATAAAATAGGGGGGAAAAGCCAGAAATGTTTGATACCTTGTGGAAAAAAATCTCAGAAAATATCGTGCTGAGAAAAAGAAACCAGATGCAAAAAAAAAATTGTCTTTTATAAATGCATTTGTATGGCATTCTGTAACAACAAAAGTAAACTATGTTGACAATTTCTATCAGTGGTTGTTCAGGTTAGAGGACTATAGTGGTTGGCTGCGGAGCAGTGATTACAGGACTACAGTGGCTGACAAATTTCAGCAAACTATTTAAAATGTGTTAATTTTAATATGTATAAATTATACTTGAAAATAATTAGCTTTATACAGAAAAATACATATTCAAAACCTAGATCAAGTTTCCTCCAAAATTAGCATGTCCATTTTCAATTATAAAATTAATAGTTAAAAATAGTTATTTCACTCTTTAAAGGATTATTCTGTAATGGAAAATGATTCAGAGTATGTGCTGATAAAGTCGATTTAATATAAGTTATCATTTCAAAATGACTTGCTCTGAGGCAGAGAAATGCACATATTTTATTTTAGTTGTGTTTTTTTAATGTATGTTAGCTAAAGATAAAATTTATAAGTGTATTTCTTTAGGCTACTTTTATTATTCTTAATCTGGTTGTTGTTATAAATGTATATGTAGTTCAATAGTGTGTAAATGAATGTTATTGAAACATTTGCTAACTCCCTTAGGGTACTAAATAAGTGTCATATTATGTATCTGACAATACCTGACAGATTGTCTTACATTCCTGAATACATTGAGTTATATTAGGTTGAATTGAAATAAGCTGAATCTGAAGTGGTAAGGTACAGTATAAATGCTACTGAGCTAACACTTAAGAAATTTATACTCTAGCCCAAGTTCTTTTGCCTCATGATAAACATGAACCAGTCAATGAGTCTACTTTATTTTCTCTTTCTCTCTCTCCTTTTCTTTTTTGCCCCCAGGATCATTGCTGGGGCTCAATGACAGCAATACAAAACCACTGCTCCTGTAGTCATTTTTTCCAATTTTCTGAATAAGACAGAGAGAAATTGAGAGGGGAGGGGAAGATAGATAGAGAGAGAGAGAGAGAGAGAGAGAGAGAGAGAGAGAGATCTTCAGTCCTGCTTCACCACTGCAGGTAGAGAGCCAGGAGCTAGAACCTGGATCCTTGCATGGGCCTTGTGCTCCGTACTATGTGTGCTTAATCCAGTGTGCCACCACCCACCTCCCTGCCTACTTCATTCTTCAGTTCTCATTTATAAGGTACACATAGTCACAGGGAAGACCTGGTTCTAGTGTTTTGGAGAACACAGCTAAACAGAGAAGATATAAATATATTAATTGTAACACAGCAATGCCTTTAAGTAACACAATGAAAGACAATTACCAAGATGGGAAAATTCACATGAAATGTTGGATCCAGGAGGTCGAGCGGTAGCACAGTGGGTTAAGTGCTCTGGCGCAAAGCACAAGGACCAGTGTAAGGACACTGGTTAGGGCCCCTGGCTCCCCACCTGCAGGGGGTCACTTCACAGGTGGTGAAGCAGATCTGCAGGTGTCTACCTTTCTCTCCCCCTCTCTTTCTTCCCCTCCTCTCTCCATATCTCTCTGTCCTACCCAACAATGATGACATCAATAACAATGATAATAATAACTACAACAGTGATAAAACAACCAGGATAACAAAAGGGAAAAATTGGTCTCCAGGAGCGGTAGATTCGTGGTGCAGGCCCCGAGCCCCAGCAATAACCCTTGAGGCAAAAAAAAAAAATGTTGGATCCTGCTCCTGACTTGTTTAAAAATATATATACAAACCAGAAAGTGACAAAGAGGTACCTAGATGTTCATTATTTAAAACTACTTTCATTGTAAAATCATCCTCACTGAGGTACCCTACACATTTTTTACAATTAAATACAGTATAAAACTCCAGAAGAGTCCAGATGATTATCAGAAATGGAGTGTGTAGAACCGTGATGCACTTGTGTTTCCATATGTCAAGGACATACCAAGTTCACAGCTGTGTTAAAATCTTAGAAATGTGAGTGATATGATAGACGTCATTAATCTGGAAAAATTATCCTGGTAATTAAACATAGTTACTCAGAAGTGATTGAAATAAAATGTCCTTGCTTGTGTCTATTATTTTGGATTGAACATTACCTTCCTCAGGGGTGGTGTGGAGTTGCTAATATTTCATTTAAAGTCAGTAGTATTGGATGCTTCTTGTAACATCTAAAGAGAATGAGTAGTGGTACATTAAGTGAAAGTCCCTTCTTCAATTTTTAACTAATTTTCAGTGAGTCTGAGTTCCCAGATTCAATCTCTAAAGGATGATTCATTAGTACCATGCATAGTTCCTAATCTGTGGAGCTATTATTTCTAGAAGCTCAAAAATCAGTTGTTGAGACTGCATATGACCCATGCAAAATATCAATCACTTTTTCTCCTATTCTTCTGTGGAAGAGCAACTGTACTCGGAGGATTTCCTGCATTTCTCCCTTATCAATTGTAATCATCTTTTTTTTTTTCCTACTAACAATTCTCAATAGGAAAAAAGAAAAGCCTCTCCTTCTCCCACAGGTTATGAGGAAGGAGTGGGAAAAGAATGATACAGGAATATAATCAACCACTGACTTTCCTAAGTATTTTAATTTTTTAAAAACCTATGACAGGAGAATACATCTTTGCTATTGAAAGACTTATAAATTGGAAAGATGGCTTTAAATCTACCTCCCCATTCAAATCTGCTTCCCGTCTCATCTAGCAGAGCAGATCAAATACAATGGACATAATTATGCAAAGTTCACTTGGAGTACTCCAAACAGCTAAGGTGGAAACGGCAACTTCAGATTTCTGGGTAATCCTGTATCTAAAAGCACCGCTCAGAACTCCCAGGGAGCTTAGTAAAAGCACACATTTCTGTAAGCAACAAGGCTTTTTTTGAGTTCAAGATAACTTCATGGAAATCTATTCACCTGGCATAAAAAGAATGCAAATAACTGAATGTTCTGAAGGACTCCCCTCAAGCTACCCTTTTCTTTGATTAAAATATTTCTAAAATGCATTATGTTTTTTTCTAACTTTCATAAGTGGAACATTAAAAAAATATTATCCTTGAGACAGAATTATCATTATAGGCGTTCTCTGCTTTGTGCAATCATAGAATAAATGCCCTGAGTGTCACAGCAGTGTGGAGCTTCTCCTTATATCTTGGTTTGTAATTTTATTTTTATGTCACGGCTGGGATTCAGCTTTCTGGGCTTTTCTTCAGAGAGCAAGAGACAGAGGCAGAAACAGAGACAGAGAGAACAGAAAAGATTACACAACAGTACCAAAACTCCACCAGTAAACTATGTGTATCACAGGACAGACAACATTTAATCTACAATTAAAAAATGACTTCATAAACGATTACATATTGACTATGTGTATATGGTGCTGAGCTAAGAGGCATTGTTAGGATGAAAACTTTCTAAGACACTTGCTCACATGAAATTATGTAATTTTTTTCGGGAAGGATTTGATTTCGAGTTGATTTACATTTTTATAGTTGCAATTAAAATTTTCATGTTTTTCTTTTTCTTTTAATTTTTACAATGAATAAAGCCTTTTATTCTATTTTATAATATTTGAATAATTTCCATTTATTTATTTATTTGTTCCCTTTTGTTGCCCTTGCTGTTTTATTGTTGTAGTTTTTATAGATGTTTTCATTGTTGGATAGGACAGAGAGAAATGGAGAGAGGAGGGGAAGACAGAGATGGGGAGAGAAAGATAGACACCTGCAGCCTTGCTTCACCACTTGTGAGGTGACTCCCCTGCAGATGGGGAGCTGGGGCCTCGAACTGGGATCATTACACAGGTCCTTGAGCTTAGTGCCACCTGTTCTTAACCCGACTCCTAATTTACATTTTTCAAAGGAACTTGAAAGGGACCGGGTGATAGTGTACCTGGTGGACCACACATGTCACCATGCTCAAAGACTTGGGTTCAAGTTCCTATTCCATTCCTGCAGAGGAGGAAGTTTCTGGAGTGGTCAGGCAATACTGCAGGTCAATCTCTCTCCCTTTCTATCTCAACTTTCCCTCTTGATTTCTCTGTCTATACCCAATAAATAAGTAAAAATTTAAAAAAGAACATGGGACAATTTTTAAAACTTACAAATCTTAAGTGTGATAGATAACCACACTATATATTCAGATGATACCAGATGTAGTCTTGTGCATTAAAATGTTTCTGTCTGGGGGCTAGGTGGTGGAGCACCTGGTAGTGTGCATGTTAACATGTGCAAAATTCTAGGCTCAATGCCCCAGTCCCAATCTGAACTGGAAGAGGCAGGATAAGGACATTCCCATACAGTGACACAGTGCTACAGGCATGACCTTTCTCTCTTCTTCTCTGTTTCCTTTCCCCCTTTCAATTTCTCTCTATCCTATAAAATAATATTAGTAAAATGTCCGCCTCCTACTTGCCATCAGTAGTATCTCCAAGATGAAACATCTTTTGTCTAGCTTTAATTATCAGTTGATTTTACCATGTAAATGTTATATAGGCTGGGTAGTATATATTCTTTGGCAGTTTTTGTTTGTTTGTTTTTTAGTAACATTGATAAGAGTATCTGTGAGATGCAAACATGTTGTTGTATGCATTAGTAAGATATGTATTGCTGGGGAGTTGGGCGGTAGCGCAGCGGGTTAAGTGCACTTAGCGCAAAGTGCAAGGACCAGCATAAAAATCCTGGTTCGAGTCCGGGCTCCCCACCTGCAGGGGATTCTCTTCACAAGCGGTGAAGCAGATCTGCAGGTGCCTATCTTTCTCTCCCCCTCTCTGTCTTCCTCTCCTCTCTCCACTTCTCTCTGTCCTATCAACAATGATGACATGAAGAACAACACTAATAACTACAATAAAACAACAAGGGCAACAAAAAGGAAAATAAATATTTTTTAAAAAGATATGTATTGCTATGTAGCAGTATTTTTACTAACTAACCCATTATTTATTTGTTCTTTTATTTGTGGAATATTGTACTGTTTCCAAATATTGGAAAAAAATGTAAATGTGACAGAGGGACATGTGATGGCATAAGAATAAGCAATCTGTAAAACAACATTGTTCACACTGGAGTTTCACAGGGAGAATGAACCATTTAAGTAAACCTGGAAGATTACATCATGCAGTTTCTAGTTTAGTTTAGAGGCTGAAATTTTTGGTGCTGTTAACAAACGTTTGCAATAAAGAAAATGGTTATATTAAAAGCTACCATGTATGAAGTACCTTCAAAGTTTCATTTACTGTGTTTGCAAAGCAAGAATGAGAAATCCTATCTGCCTAAAGAAGAAATCCAATTTTTAGTGTGTAGAGGCCTGAACTCAGGTCTGTTATTCTAAACCCTGTTTGTTGCATATCATCACTACAGAAAAAAAAGTCAGTTTATCTAAAGGAAGTAATTATATCTCTATACAATAAATAGAAAAACAATACAGTTAAAAATGCTTGAATAATTTCAGCTGCTTTCTCCCATTTCCCTTTTGAATTTTTTTTTTTACCTCTTTCAAGAAATGCAATAGACTTAGATTGTGTGCTGTTAATTTGTATGTTCTCCTTGTTAGTTTCCTAGAGGCATTTGGCTGTCTACAGATGTCAAGCCCCAGGCTGTGGAATTCACTAAGCAGATTGCTTTGAAATATTCTCCCTCCAAAGACCCTTGTTTAACGTCTGCAAATCGCCTCTGAGTTGCTTTTCTAACTTGACTTACATGGCTTATGTGTTTTTTACACACCAATTTTGTTTCATGAGTGAATAAAAATAGTTTCCTGCAGTCCCCAAACAATTCTTTTCCCCGTCTGCATATGCTTTATCTTTGGTGGTTTGCAGACATGAATAATCAACAGTGTTGACAACCTGTATATTCCCACGTGAGTGCCACCATATTGGCAAGGTAACATAGAAAAATTGTGACTTTCATGCTAAATGAAAGTAGAGTTGAGCCATAATATATAATTTACGCATGGAAGACATTTCAAAAGTTCTGCATATTACTCACTTGAGTGATTTTCCTCAGTGCCATTGTCTTTAACTCTTATTCTTTTGAATTTTACATTTTTGCATAGAGACTGTGGAAATGGAAATGTCCCTTTCTATATATTCCATTTTGCTTTAGAGTATCTCTGTGTAATGTGTGTCATGATATACAATTTCCCTTTCAAGTCTTTCCTAGTAATCCTACTCGAACTCATTCGTTGTAAATACCTGTTCTCTGTTAGAGCAAGGAGTGTGTTATCATAAAACAATTTAGAGTTTAACTCCTTTTTTAGAAATATAATTTTTTTACCTTTTCCTTTTTTTTTTTTATTTTGCTCCAGAACTCAATTTCCTATCCTCTCCCCTGATTGCTTTCCTCTTCTTTAACCTTCTGGGAGCATGGTCATTATGGGATGCAGAAGGTGGAAGGTCTGGCTTCTGTAATTGCTTCCCCGCTGAACATGGGTGTTGGCAGGTCAATCCATACTCCCAGTCTGGCTCTCTCTTTCCCTAGTGGGATGGGGCTCTGGGGAAGCAGGGCTCCAGGATACATTGGTGGGGTCATCTGCCCAGTTCTGGTGGTGGGAATTGTGTGGAGTTGTATTCCTCTTATCCTAAGGTCTTATTTCCATTTTATAAATAAAAATTAAAAAATAATAATAAAGGACGAGTTGGAGTGTTCCAGAAGATGTGTGGTGTTGGGGCCAGGATCTAGATGACACAAAAGAAGATGGAAATGTTCTTTATCCACTGTGACACCTCCCGGACCACTGGGCATGGTCTCTCTCTGGAAAGGTGGGGGCTTCAACATGTGAGCATTTGTAAACAGTCGGGCACACATCGGAAGTAGAATCCAAGTTGTTCCCACTGCATGCCTTGCACCTAACTAATGGCAGACACCAACTTGCAGATGCCACTGTGATTCCCTGGGCAGATGAATTCATCACTGTGTCCAGGAAACCCACCTCCCCAGAGACCTACACCACTAGGAAAAGACTGAGACAGGCTGGGGTGTGGATCGACCTGCCAACACCCACGTCCAGCAGAGAAGCAATTACAGAAGCCAGAACTCTCACCAAATGAATTTTGGCCCATACTCCCAGAAGGGGAAAAATGTTAGGAGAAAATGACCAGAGGGCTCTGAAACCTAATTCCATCAGGACCTTGAGAGAGAAGATGAAAAAGGGAAAGACACTCAGGAATAGCATTAGGTGTAGGTGTAACTTATAAAGAGAAGGCAGGACCATAACATATATATATATATGGAGAGAGAGTGAGAGAGTCATCCTATATCTGTGACCTTGGGAGAACCACTGCTATTTCCAGTGGAGGGAATGGGATCATGGGATCACAGAACTCTGGTAGTGGGAATAGTGTGGAATTGTACCCCTGTTACATAATTCTATAAATCAATATTAAATAACTAATTTAAAAAAAAAAAGAAAATGGAGATGACCTACCCACTGAGCTCTCTCTTTGGCCTGAAAGATATTTTTCTTAAAAATTATAATCAGGAACTTTTGACAAACGATGACAGTGGCTTATAAAATTTTAAGTTTTCAGGAGCATAATCTTATATTTATTCATGGCATGTATACATCACTGAGCCCTCCCCCAAATCCTGTATCTCACCATTCTAGTAACCACTATAGTTCTCACAAAGTCTAACAGACAGTTGGGTTACCATTTATTTATTTTTTTTTTGCAAGCTCACTCTATATCTTTTATTTTGTACATGAATGATGTAATTCAGTAGCTGTATCTCACTTCTTATTTCACCTAGCATAGTGACTCCCAGTTCCAACCATTTTGTCCAAAACAATGTAATCTTATTTATTTGTTTATTTTTATTGTATTATTGTCACCAGAGTTATCGCTTACATAATGATTTCACTACACCTGGTGGCCTTCTTTTTCTTTCTTTATTTTTTAGAGACTGAAAGAAATTGAGTGTGTGTGGTGGGAGGGAGGAGGTAGACAGAAAGGGAAAGAGAAAGAGACACGTGCAATATCACTCAGATATTGCAGATCACACAGAAGGTGGAGTTCAAATGTTCTCTAGTTTGAGTGATAACTAATGCTCAACTTATGGGATCTCACTTAAAGATTTAATAATCCCTAAAGTAATTGGTCACAAAAATTACAGTTTCTATTTGCAAGTTAGAATATTGGAATTTGGTACCAAAAGGCGAAACAAAGGAGACTGGAAAGATAACTGTGAAATACTGTTTGTACCATGGTCATGCCAAGTGTGATGTAGCTTCCTTCTCTTTCTCTACTTTAGGCCAGATTGAGAGAGTGAGTGAAGTTCACAGGTAAGAATCTGAAATAATTGGTTTTTTTTTTTATCTTTTCAGCTGAACGAGAAATCATTTTGTATAAGCGAATAACAAGACTTTGGTACGAGTCAGCATAAACCTTACCCTTGGTTATGCTCTTAAACCCCTGTCACATACCCTTAGTGGGACAGAGCCATAGGGGATCTGTTTGCACAGTCCTTTTAAATTCTAATAATTTTTTTTCTGAAGCATATTTCAAAATACCGGTAGGCCCTCCTCACCGCTCTGGTACTGGCTCAGAGGCAAGTTTCCTCTTTCATCTTCAAACAACTTCAAAGTTTATTTTTGAAATTAGAGTTTCTTTTCCCATGGAATTCAAAGAGCTTGGCAGCCTTCTGAGAGGGATGGATCTCTTGGTTTCCAGGAATGCATTTAAAAAGTTGCTGATATTTTACTGCCTCCCTGATAGGCCTTGCTGACACTGACATTCAGTTTTCTTTGCCTGCATGTTTTTGACGGGCTTCCTTGGAAGTTGAGGGAGGTGCCTGGGGCTGATTTGTTCAAAACGACAAAAATGTCTAAAATAATCTCCCTTTTGTTAGATAAATTAGATGAATGAGATAAATCCATAAATTATAGAGACTTTATAATTAATGTAAGAAATGAAAATGAGAAGAAAAGACAGAGGAAAATAAAGGACAGATTTAGAGGGAAGATGGGAAATGAAAAACAGGAGAAAAACATTTCCATTTGCACATACTGGATTTGTTTTCTCCAGGTAGGTAGTGATCAGGATATTTTTCATTGAGAAGCTGAGATTCATTTTTTTCCCTTTCCATTTGAATACTCGAGACAGACTTTCCTACAAGGAAGAAGCTGTCATAAATACAGCTCAAACCGTGTCCCTTTGTTATAATTAACACAAGCCATGACTGGGATCTCCCAGCAACCTGTAATCCTGGCACCCCTAACAGCATCTGCCTGAAGGTAAGTTTTTTACCCCTTCTGTACCTTGCTAGCAAGGACAACAGTTGAAGCTCTAGAGGGATGTGATTCATTATCACTATTGTCATTGAAGGTGAAGAAGGATAACAGTGAAGAAAGATTTCCTCCTGGAGTTTTCTTTTTTTTTTTTCAAAATGGAGGAGAATATTTTTATCCCTATTTTATACCCTGTATGAGAATTGCAGAAATCTAGAGTCAAATGTGTCCCAATCCCCATCTTCACATGTCTTTCTTCTGTGTGTTTGTTCTCGGAGCATTAGTTCCATTCACATGATGTACTGTTTGGTATTTTTCATGAACACGGATTTCCTTTCTTTCTTTCTTTCTTTCTTTCTCTCTTTCTTTCTTTCTTTCTTTCTTTTTTTCTTCTTCTTTTTTTAATATTCTTTTTTTTTCTTTTTTTATATTTATTTTATTGATTTATTCCCTTTTGTTGCCCTTGTTGTCTTTTTATTGTTGTAGTTATTATTGTTGTTGTCGTTGTTGGATAGGACAGAGAGAAATGGAGAGAGGAGGGGAAGACAGAGAGGAGGAGAGATAGACACCTGCAGACCTGCTTCACCGCCTGTGAAGCGACTCCCTGCAGGTGGGGAGCAGGGGTTCAAACCGGGATCCTTATGCCGGTGCTTGTGCTTTGCACCACCTGCGCTTAACCCGCTGTGCTACAGCCCGACTCCCCTTTCTTTCTTTCTTCTTTCTTCCTTTCTTTCTTTTTACCTTCCTTCCTCCCTCCCTCCCTCTCTCCCTTCCTTCCTTCCTTTCTTCCTTTTATTTTTCTTTCTGGATAGGACAGAGAGAAATTGAGAAGGAGAGAGAAAGACACCTGCATACCTGCTTCATCACTTGTGAAATGACTACCCCACCCCCCTCAGTTGGACAGCCGGGGCTTGAACCCAGAGAGTCATAGTGTTTCATACTATGTGTGCTAACTGGGTGCACCACTGCCCAGCCACCTCTCTATTTTTATTAAAATAACAAAACCCACAATATAAAATACAAACTTTTCTGAAATTAAATCTGGCTATTATGATATCATCATGAGTCTGGTATTTCATTAATTAATTTCCCTCTATTTAAGGAATTGCTAAAAAAGCGGACCAAATATTTTCTATAAGTACAGGATTTTAGAACTGAAAAGAACTTTAAAATTTCTACGAAAACAAATTCCAGAATTCCTACAAATGAAAAAGAAAGTGAGAGAAAGAGAAATTGAGTTCTTTCCATAATTATATACTCTGAAGGTTGGGATAAATCATATAGATTGGGAAGGAGAGAAGCAATTTACCTAAGCAGAACTGATCTCAGTTATAATTTTCAGGAAGCAGAATTCCACTGACTGTACTGTGCTGACTTAATCTTCATGATCACTGTGTTCGGCACACATTTTTTTGGTAAGTAATATCTACTCGGGCCAGTTCTGGTTCACTTTTTATTCTCTGATAATCAATAACCTGTATTTCAGAGAACCTCACCTGAGAATCTTACTTCTACTTCTGACCAATTTGTTAAACTACTGGATAGACTGAGTACACTGAAATTAAAGAAGACATCACCAGATAAAAACATGAGACACTCTGCCCATGCACTTTCCTTTTCTTCAACACCTCTAGATAGCATCACAGAATACTTCAGCGAGGAAATCTAAAACAAGAAGAGGCAGGCGTTTTTTACCTTTTTCTTTCTTTATTTTTGGTAGAAAGTTTAGGACCTCTCCAGGTTTTCCTATTCATGACATGGCCTCCCCTGATTACCACTCATAACCCTCGCTAGGTGGGTAGCCTTTGAGATTTCCAAGAAATTATTAGAGTTTAGCCACGTCCCCATAAGTTTTGTTTTGTTTTGTTTTGTTTTTTACCTCCAGGGTTATCACTGGGCTCAGTGCTTACACTACGAATCCACTGCTCCTGGAGGCCATTTTTCCCATTTTATTGCCCTTGTTGTAGTTGTTATTACTGTCATAGCTGTCACTGTTGTTGGATAGGACAGAGAGAAATTGAGAGAGGAGGGGAAGACAGAGAGGAAGAGACAAAGATAGACAGACACCTGCAGACCTGCTCCACAGCTTGCCAAGCAACCCCCTGCAGGTGGGGAGCCGGGGGCTCGAACCCAGATCCTTATGCTGGTCCTTGCACTTTGTGCCATGTGCACTTAACCTGCTGCACTACCGGCCAGCTCCCATCCCCATAAGTTTTATCTCATTCTCCAGCCTTTTGTTAAAAGAATTTCTTTGTTAACATGTTATTTGACTTAAATATATTTATCTACTGTCTAAAACTATTGTGAAGTTAAACAAGTGTTCCTTTTGAAAATCACCACCAGCAAAAAGACTTCACACCCTGGCGAACTTGGAGTCAAATCAAACAAAAGGAATTTCACAAGTAAACCCTTCAATGGAAGCACCAGACAGGTCTTATAATGGCAGTATTCCATCAGTGAAGTTAGAAATGGCACAGACTTTGCTCTTGCGACCCCCCTTGGTGAATACTAGACTATGGATTTTGGTTGTGAATGTAAGCTATTTTCCAAATTATCATGGGACTGAAAAATGGATACAGGAGATATAGGAAAAGTTGACATGTTACAAAGAACCCTATTGTTAATATGATACAGATAAATTTATTCACTAAAAGTTCCCAAGGTCACAGATGTGGGTTGACTATCATTTCTATTACTATCTGTTGGTATGCTTCTAATTCTGCTTCTAAAAACCTCTTCTGTTTCATTTGGTTTAATCCCCCTGCTTAACACTATTCTATTTACATAACTAAGCACCAGCATGCCTGCATGGCATTGGTTTAATCCCCACTGGTTCATGATGTCTTTTTGCTCCACCCCCTCTTGTAGTACACCCTGATTTGCACCAGTCACTTTTTGCTCCACTCTCTCTGCGTCACATCTTGTTTCCGCCCTACTTGGCGAGTATATATAGGATTGTGTTTTCAGTTTAGTTTAGTTTTAGCATAGCTTTGTTAGATTGTGCTGCATCCTGTAAACTATTTTGTGGAAATTAATCCACAACAGATCTGGCATCAATCTGGCACTGTAAATGTTAAAACCGTTGTCACTAAAATGCATTAACTCTCTAAGTAATCTGAGTCTGTTTATAGTCCAAAGTAAAAATAGTTTAAAAAATCAAAATACATATTTTAACTAAAATTGGTCTAAATATCCTGCTGTAGAGACTGCTACAAGAGGTCACATTAGATGACCTTTAAGCAAAATCATAAAGATATTTAAACCAATTATGATCATCAAGGTATCAACTATAGTAAACCTCTATTTGTTACAAGTTTATTTTTTTTTCACAAGTGAGTGATTACAACTATCAAGCCTTCATATGAAGAATCATCTGTTCATATGGTAAGGTATTAAACTATAAAAAGTTCTTCCATATACAACTTATGTAAATTAACAACATTCACATATTCTTCTGCACTTAACTGATGTAACTCGTCCCCCAATACTCAGTTGGCTAAGGCACCAAACCTCTTTTTCTATAAAAAAAAAAAATTCAAATCAGATGCCCTGATAACCACGAGAAGCAGATTGTTTGTGTTTCTTTCACAGGAATCCCAAGAAAAAACATCTGAACCCCTGCACACCCTGACGTCACCCACTAGACGGCACAACTACAGTGGCACACCCCCTGAAACCCTAGATGTCACCTGATGTGATCTGAAGAACCTGATTCACAGACTCCAAGGACAGAACTTTCTTAATGCCTATTTGCATTTCCTGCTTCTGCTTTGCCTGTCATGTTTTGGCAGTTCCAGCTCGCTCTCTACAGAAAAGCAGAATTCCAGCAGCTGACCTTTCTCATGCAACGTTTCATCCCCTGCCATTTCTCCCCCTAGTCACCTACTATGAACTGAGACTTCTATTAGAATTGCTGGTATACCTGTTGGACACTTTAGACAATTTTACAGCAGCTTCCTTCCCTTCACGCTGCTGTTTTTTCATAAAACTACTACTACTGTCCCTGAGTAGTTCATAGACTTTACAGACTGTTGCCTTGAGGACTATAAAATGCCAAATAGTCCCTCTGCTTGGCGGGTCATGCCCTACCGCCTACAGGTCCTGCCCTTTGAGGCAGGAAACGCCACCTCATTAGGAACCCTTGTCCCCCCCCAGATAGGGAACGTTTCTTTACTCACCAATCCTTCCCTTGACATCACACTGGCTTTTACTACTCCCCTACTTGTCCCTTCCTGTTTTGTTATATCATTTAGGTTTATGCCCAAAAGGTTTCTGCTCACCCCTACACTACTATTCCTCTGTCATAGATAGTCTTTTACAGACGTTGAACCATCATAATGCGATGGCTAGATAGAAAGATGGAGTAAGATGTAGATATATTGTGAGGAGATGGTTGAGCCTGGCAGAGCTTAACCTATGAGATGAGTCCTTCCAGGTAAGTCTCTCTCTCTACAGAGGGGTTGAGCATAGGGGGGACACATAAATCTCACAAGGTTGGTGGCCATTTAAGCCTTCCCTCCCCCAGAAAAACATCCTACATCTTCCCACCTGAGCACGGCATTCCTTAAAAACATTTAAGCCTGCTCCACTCTATATTTTCTTACTGTGTCCATTAGACATAAAGGAAAAGGAGGATATGTTGGAGAATTATACAGATGCAGTCTTTGCCCTCAGGTTTTGCCACTTCCTGCGATATTCTCGCAGTGCCCTTTTCAACCAATACTGTCCCGACACATCACTCCTGGTTGTTGCCCTATAAAGCTCTCCCACTTCCGCGTGGTCTCTCTCTTGCCCGGTGTTGAGGTAGCGGGGGACGGCCATTTTCGGCTGACTCCACGTGGCCTGAATCACCCGTCTGAACCAACAATAAAGATTTGTGTTCCCTCTTTGCTCCAGATCTCTTCTCTCTCTTCTCCGCGGTGCAGCCCGACACCATCTCACTGTATTTTTATATATTTCCTATTTTTTCTATGTTCCTGCATTCTCTTCCTTTCTAAGTCACACCTACTACTTCCAGTGTCATTCTCCACCCCTACCCCACCCTTTTTCTCCTTCTCTCCTCCTCTTCCTTTTTTTCTCTGTCTGGGTCCTATTCTTGGTGGAATTGGAATTCAGAGCCCTCTGGTCATCTTCCCCTAACATTTACCCCACTGGTAGTATAAATTAAAAATCTTTTTGGGGTGCAGAAGGTATGAGTTCTGGCTTCTGCAATTGCTTCTCTGCTGAACATGGGAGTAGGCAGGTGGATCCATACCCCCAGATTATTTCTATCTTTCCCTAGTGGGGCAGGAGAGGTGAGGTTCTGGGACACATTGGTGAGGCTGTCTGCCCAGGGAAGTCAGCATGGAATCATAGTAACATCTGCAACCTGGTGGCTATGGGTTAGTGAATTTCTGGAGAGATCCTGGTTATAGTTTGTTGAGTTTTCAGGTGATTTTTTTTTTCTGGTGTACTAGGAGTGCAATCTGAAATTACTGCTACTCTATGACCAGGCCTCCTGATACTTAATACTTCTGAACCATCATCACCCTTGGTCCAGAACTCTGTTTCACCACATGCCACTTCATTTAATGGGGGGAAAAAAATGATTCATCTAAAAAAACTTCCACCATAAGAATGTTGTTGCACTTGAACTGGAATGACTTTTTCCATACCCATATTTGTCATTTAATTATAAAAAAATGAGGAGTTTCTAATAGTCATCAAATTTTTACATGATGATAAAATATTTCTTTATGTAGCTAAATGTGAAATAAACATTGCAGCCATTTTTTTTTGCCTCAAGGGTCATTGCTGGGGCTCAATGCCTATGAATTCACTGCTTCTGGAAGCCATTTTTCCCATTTTGTTGCCTTTGTTGTTGCCCTTGTTGTTGTTGTTATTGTTGCCACTGCTGTTGCTGAATAGGATAGAGAGAAATCGAGAGAGGAGAGGATGACAGAGAGGGGGAGAGAAAGACAACTGCAGACCTGCCTCACCGATTCTGTAGTGACGCCCCCTGCACGTGTGGAGCCAGTGGCTGGAACCCAGATCCTAATGCTGGTCTTTGCACTTCGAACCATGTGCACTTAACCCTCTGTGCTACTGCCCGCCCCCCTATTGCAACCATTTTAATATATTTTCCTGGGAGTAAAGTTGACTGATAAGAGACACATAATTCACTCTTCATGCTCCATATCATAGATACCATCATCTAGGGGTACACACAGTTTATAACACACATGGCTATGTGTCAAGGGCCAGGGTTTAAGCCCCTGCTACCCTCACTACAGGAGAGAACCTTCAGGCGTAGTGAGGTAGATTTGCAAGTTTCTCTTTCCTTATCTCCCCCTCTCCTCTTAATTTCTCTCTGTCTTATCAAATAAAATGAAAAAAAAAAAAGTCTAGCAAGAGCCATCATGCAGGCAGCAAGTCTCAAGGATAAACCTGGTGGCATCAATCAATCTAATAGAAGAGCGAGAACATACTTATTTGGAATAGTCAAGACTATCTTAGCTCAGTTTACATCAGAAAACCGATTGTTTTGTAAATATGTCTTAAACATTCCTGATACAGGGGCCAGGCAGTTGCACACCAGGTTAAGCACATTTAATATTATGTTCAAGTACCCTGGTTCAAGCCCCCCTCTTGCCACCTGTGAGGCGATGCTTCCCAAGTGGTGAAGCAGGTCTGCAGGTGTCTTTTTCTTTTCCTTTCTATCCCCCCCAGCCTTGATTTCTTTCTGTCCTATCAAACAAAATACAAAAAATAAATAAATAAAGGGGAAAAATGACCACCATTGTGGTGGATTAATAGTGTTAGCACTAAGCCCCAGTAATAACCCTGAAGGCAAAAGAAAAAAAACAGTCATAGTACAAATATGAGCCTATTCCAATAATTCCTGTTCTCTCTGCACTCTTCCCTGTTGTAGGCCTAGCCGATCATTCTTTGTTTTATTTATTGTTTGTACTCCATGTATGTTACCTGCTTTGGGATGACTTTCCTGGCACTTTAACCTTTCAGTATGGTCCCTAATCAGTGCACTTAGAATCACCAACAGAATCCCTGACCGCTTATCAGAAAAGAAGTTTCATAGTCACTCTTTTCCGTCACCCATGGTCTTTATTTCAGAAAAGGAGTTGGGCATCTATCATTTATAGCTCAACCACAGGGCTTCGCACAGTATCTGATTAACAGTAGACATGCAGCAAATACTCATTGACTCTATTATATGGGGCCAACTTAATTCCAATTTAAAAATACATGAAGAACAAAAAGTTCATTATAAATAATGTAATGCCTTACACATAGTATTTATCATGACTTCCTTCAATGTGTGTAACTCATTTGTTTGCTTGAAGTACTTTTCTGGGCCAGTCTCTTGAAAGTTATAAATTGTGATTTGTAACTGTCTCTAATTTCATGATTTTACCTAATATGATTAAATTGGAAATGTTTCACTTCAGTGACACTAATTTGCCGGTCTTGCTTTGTCCATTGATAAAATCTGCTCAAGAAATACCTCACATTGCTATAGGAGGCAGTAATTTCCAACATCCATCATTTTCTGTTTCCTGTGGAGCAGAGTTGCCAGGGTTTCTAAAATTAATATGATGAAATTGAAGGCAACTGTAATTACAATATTTTTATCTCTTCTTTCATCATTCTTCATCTGTATTATTCAATTGAGCTCTATGAGAAAAGGAAGGCCTACTAATCTTCTTGCGTTATTATTTGCTATCAAATTGATTCATTATGTTTCTGTTTTGTTCCTATTAGAGTTATTCACATTTCCTATCTGAAAAAAAGTAGGAATTGGTACGCTTTTGGCTCTTTGACATCTTTTATTTTCATATAATATGAAATTGTTTATAACACTTAGATCATAAATCAACACATAATGAGTGAGGGCCTACCAAATTCAGGGGCATAGCAGATAGTTCAGTAGCTACAAAATTAGCCATCTAAAATCAGAGGATTAAAATTGAGTTGTAATGGTGAGGCATACTTTAAAAGTCAATAATAAGAAATAGATATAGACAACAATTTGATGATAGAATTTTAGAGTAAGATTTTAGAAGATCTGAGTACATTTCATGGGAGGTAAGTTATCAGACATAGGAACATGGTGAACAGCTAGGTACTGATAAATTTAGAGAATTATATTTAAGTGAATAAATGCCATAAAGTAAAGATCTAGGGGTGTTAGACGGTGGCGCACCTGGCTAAGTGTGCACACATTAGAGTGCACAAGGACCCAGGTTCAAGCCCCTGGTCCCCACCTGCAAGGGGAAAGCTTCATGAGTGGTGAAGCAAGATTGCAGGTGTCTCTCTGTCTCTTTCCCTCCTCACTATTGCCCCCTCCCTTCTCAATTTCTCTCTGTCTCTATCTAATATAAATAAATTAATTAAATTTTAAAAAAGAACAAAAGAAAAGGTCTAGGTCAGGAATAAGCAAAACCTATCTCAGGAAGCATACAAGAGTTTGCTGGGTTGGTAGTGCAGCAGATTAAGCACATGGACCAGCTCAATGATCTTGGTTTGAGCCCCTGGCTCCTCTCCTACCAGGGACTGGGGGGTTGTCACTTCACAAGCAATGAAGCAGGTCTGCAGGTGTTTTTCTCTCCCCCCCCTGTCTTCCCATCCTCTCTTGATTTCTTTCTGTCCTGTCCACCACCAACAACAACAGCTATAACAGAAGTAACAATAACAACCACAACAAGGACAACAACAAGGGCAACAAAATGAGGAAAATAGCCTCCAGGAGGAGTGGATTCGTAGTGCTGGCACTGAGCACCAGTGATAACCCTGGAGGTGATTAAAGATAAAAATAAAAAGAAGTTTGCTAGTGGTCCAGGAGGTGATGCAGTGGATAAAGCATTGGACTTCCAAGTGTGAGGTCCCAAGTTCAATCCCCAGCAACATATGTACCAAAGTGATATCTAGCTCCTTCTCTCTCTCCTCCTATCTTTCTTATTAATAAATAAATAATAAAATAAAATAATAAAAAATGAGTTTTCTCCTTTATAGTAGGTTTGTGTAGGGTAATAATAAGAGATGGAGTAGTGTAAGTTTGACTTGATCTCTGCGAAATGCATTGTGTGATACTGGTGACACTACCAACATTTTAATTGAAAAAGGACTTAACGACATGTATGTTTGAAGTTAATCTCTAGGTTATCCCTAGCCCAAACTTTCTTTTCTTTTTTTTTATTAGATACAGAGAGAAATTAAGTAGGGAGGAAAAGACACAGAGTGAGAGAGTCAAAGAGACTCCTGCAGCCCTCACCACTCTTGAAGCTTTTCCCCTGCAGGTAGGGAACATGGATTTGAACCCAGGTCTTTGTACCCTGTAATGTGTGTGTTCTACTAAGTGCACCATGGCCTATTCCCTCAAACTTTACTTTTCCTTTCCTTTTCTTATTTTCTTTCTTTCTTTCTTTCTTTCTTTTTTTTCCAGATTTCAAAAATGTTGTTCATTGTCAGGGAAGATCTATGCCACCCTTCATCCAGTTGAAAAAAATTGTCCTCCAACCCTGATTCAGTTAACTGTACATCTGATCACAAAACTAAGGTTTTTTTCTCAAATACTGTAAGTAAAACTGCAATGTAATTTACATTCATTGAACCACGCCCATTTTATTTGGACATTTATTGACTTTGAACAAATGCAAAATATGTTCTCACATAGCAATTTCCATTATCCTGAGCTTCTCCGTGCTTTATTTTGCTTTTTTAAAAATCAACCTCCCCACCTAACCACTATTTTTTTAAAAATCCAATGCTTTCATTGGAGCATTCAAATTAGAAAACATTTGTTTATTAATAAAAAGAAGAGAGAAGAAAAAAGGAAAGGGAAGGGAAGGGAAGGGAAGGGAAGGGAAGGAAAGGAAAGGAAAGGAAAGGAAAGGAAAGGAAAGGAAAGGAAAGGAAAGGAAAGGAAAGGAAAGGAAAGGAAAGGAAAGGAAAGGAAAGGAAAGGAAAGGAAAGGAAAGGAAAGGAAAAGAAGGGAGGGCATCTGGGTGGTGGCATACACAGGGTGGAATGCACATGTTACAATGCGCAAGGACCGGGTTTAAGCTCTTGGTCCCACCTGAAGAGCTGAAAGCTTCACAAGTGGGTGAAGCAGTGCTGCAGATGTCTCTCTGTCCTTCTCCCTTTCCTCTCTTCCTCTCAATTTCTGGCTGTCTATCCAATAAATAAATAAAGGTATTTAAAAAATTATTTTAAAACTGTTTAAAAGAAGGGAGGATAGAGGAGAGGAAGGGAGATGAAACAGCCACCAGGAGTGGTGGGTTCATAGTGCAGGCAATGAGCCTCACAGATAAACCTTGTGGCAAATAAATAAATTAACTAAGTTACCTTTTAAACAATTGCTGTTATAACAATTATACCTTTGCATATTTTTAAAAGAGAAATGAAAACGTACAGTGAAGAATGCCTCCCCGGTTAATTTAATTTAGACATAAGTTTACATATAAAAATTGCGCAATAATTTAAGGCTTATTTCTCTATATTAATACTTATTTCTATATAAATATACTTATATATTTATATATAAATATACTTATTTATATATAAATACTTATTTCTCTATATAAATGTTCGAGGCTATGAATCTGGCAAAACATGGAGAAACAATATTCAGATTGGCATTTTAGTTCTGAAAGCCTATAGGAGAGATTGAGAACTTCAATGGAATCCTCAGACAGTATGTTACAGTAACAAAGCATTTTTTTTCTGATTTCATGAAGGTTCATGTCTGTCTGTGAGAGTTCAATTCCTGAGAGTGTGTTGGGAGTTAAATGTATCATTCTCTAAGAAACTGATGAACATAGTAGAGTTATATCCAGGGTGCATATGAGATTACTTGCAAAGTTCTAATGAAATGATTCTATCAGAAAAGAGAAAAAAAAAAAAGGAAAGAAAAAAAAAAGAAAAAAGAAACCTTCAAGTAGACTCTAATGCACTGGTGTTTCCTCTCTCTCTTTCTCTCTCTCTCTCTCTCTCTCTCTCTCTCCCTCTCTCTCTCTCCCTCTCTCTCTCTCCCTCTCTCTCCCTCTCTGCCTCTCTCTCTTAAAAATTGAAGTAAAATAGTTGCTGAAACTCCAGATTTTTTTTTTGATAGAAAAAGAGAATCAGAGAGACAGAAATAGTGGAAGAGACTATAGCACTCAGTTTCCTTCAATGTGGTGGTGGCCAGATTCTAAGCTGGGCATCACACATGGCAAAGCAGTACAGTAAGTGAGCTATTTCATCAGCCCCAGGTTGTTGTTGTTGTTGTTTTGGGTTTTTGTTTGTTAGTTTGTTTTTTCCTTAAATGCTAGACTTGAATGGTATAATAATTTTGAGTAAGTAGACAGTCAAACAAAAATTCTAATCACTCCCAACCCTCATAAATGTAACTGTGTACACACTGGAATTTCCATTCTTTGAGTAAATCTATAAAGTTTCATCTGTATTAAAAATAAATGAGGTAATTTGCTCTGTTACCCTTCCTCATTGCTTTGAACATTTCATCTCTTAAAACAAATAGAAATATGCTGTGGTCATAATGCATGACAATATGATCAGAAAATAGAAACTGAATATTTTAATTGCCATTTAAAAGTCTTTGTTTTTTCATTTACAGGGATAATTTTTCTTATTGCTTTACACATGAATCTCTGCAGTACCTTGATAAATGACATCTTCTATCATTATTTCACTATTACCTCCAAGAAACCTAGATTTTAAGAACTAGAAATATAATATTCCTTTCTAGCCTGAAAAAAAACCCACCGAAGTTTATATGTTGTTTTCAGTAAAGTCTTATGCAAATTTAACTAATTTGCCAGCTTCTCTTTGATATCTATAATACAAGAATAAATAAAATAATTTTATTAACATAATAAATGTTTAAATTAAGCCAAACAACATATGTGATAAACAGTGGCATTTTACATGTGTCAGAGAAAAAAAATCTTGACTATGATTACAAATACCAAATGTTTGATTTATTTGTAGTAAGTGATGCTGCCTGGAACAGGTATGCTGGAACAACAGTGGTGGTGGACACTTGGTGGTGGGCTAGGGATGGAAACCTATATTTTGGGAAGGTATGAAATTGTATCCCTGAGACAACTGTAGTGTTGTAGAACAAGAGTTCCACAATAAAAATACACAAATCCTAGATATACACCAGTTTCTGTGAGAGAGAGAATATGTTCACATGTATCCATAACTACTGCAAAATATGTACCTGAAAGCAGAAGCACACTAGAGTTTGCTGTGAGTACCCACCTAACACTTCCTCTCCACTATTCCAACCTTTGGGTCCATGATTGCTCAACAATTCCTTTGGCTTCATATGTTAACTCTCTTTTCAGTCACCAGGTTCCAGATGTCATCAGGATGCTGGCCAGGCTTCCCTGGACTGAAGACCCCACCAATGTGTCCTAGAGCTCCGCTTCCCCAGAGACCCACCCTACTAAGGAAAGAGAGAGGCAGACTGGGAGTATGGACCGACCAGTCAACGCCCATGTTCAGTGGGGAAGCAATTACAGAAGCCAGACCTTCTACCTTCTGCAACCCACAATGACCCTGGGTCCATGCTCCCAGAGGGATAGAGAATGGGAAAGCTATCAGGGGAGGGGGTGGGATATGGAGATTGGGTGGTGGGAATTGTGTGGAGTTGTACTCCTCCTACCCTATGGTTTTTTTAATTAATCCTTTCTTTTTTTAATATTTATTTTATTTATTTATTCCCTTTTGTTGCCCTTGTTGTTTTATTGTTGTAGTTATTATTGTTGTTGTCGTTGTTGGATAGGACAGAGAGAAATGGAGAGAGGAGGGGAAGACAGAGAGGAGGAGAGAAAGCTAGACACCTGCAGACCTGCTTCACAGCTTGTGAAGCGACTCCCCTGCAAGTGGGGAGCCGGGTTAGAACTGGGATCCTTATGCCGGTCCTTGTGCCACCTGTGCTTAACCCGCTGCGCTACAGCCCGACTACCCAATTAATCCTTTCTTAAATAAAAAAAAATATATATATATAGGCTTGAGAACAAAAAAGTGTTCCTTCAATTAAAGGAATAGCATTTCAAAAAAAAATACACAAATAAAATCATAAAGCCATAATATGGATTCTGGATTCACAGGTGAACCTTGCTTTCTAAGTTGTCTCTGTACACATGGACAGACATAAAGTACCTCCTAAAGTTATCTGAGTCTGAACTATTTGGACAGAGTATAGAAACCTTGTCCAGTCACCACCATTTAAATGCAATTTACCAAGAAAATTCTCTATCCTGTGGGCTAGTGAAGACTGTTTATAAAGACAGGATAAAATGAATAGAGGGTAAGGGGAAATATTATACTATAGAGAAACTAAAGCTATTCTTAAGGGTTTTTTTCTTACTAAATCTACTCAAGTAATTTTTCATTAAAATTTTTTGGCCTACATTTACTGATAATCATACCTTTGGTAAAAGGAGACCATATATGCTGAGTCCATCTATAATTTTAAAAAGACTCTATTAGTGCATCTATGACTGTTGACTTTAAGAGTTTGCAGTATATCATTGAAAACATTCTAATGGTATGGTATTTAAGTGGAGAAACTCTAGCATATTATGAGGTCTATCCCAGGCTCAAATAACTGTAAAATACATGATTTTTTAAATACCTACTACTAGTATACGAAACTGTTTTCACAGTTATGCAATAATACATGTGGCAGAAAATACAGTTAAATATATTGTATCTAGCTTAGTTATATATTGCAGTTTCTTTTTCTGTATTGCTTTTGTAAATGTCCAAAACAATAGCATCTGCTTTTACTCATTTTACTGTAACATTTCTAGCATGCAACAAATATGGATTATCCAATTCCAGACTGATGTACTTTTGAAGAGAATATATTTACAGCTCATGGTTTAATGCCTTGGGCTATATATAGGAAAGAGATATTTTACAAAAAGAATATCATTGATATTCTTTACACAAATGTTAATAACATTTTACTCTAGCAAGACCTTAAATGATTCCCTGAGGCATACCTTATATTATTTATATGTTTCCTTAAAGATAGCAAGAAAAGAAATTGCTCAACAAAGCAATGAGTACTTTACAGTTTAAATATCCATTCCATCAATATATCCTCTTTCTTAGGTTTTAAAAAAGTGACCTGAGAAATAGTGCTTAAACTTGCTGACTAGGAAACTACAGACCTGTTCTGTGACCTTAACATTTATATCTTCCTAAACTTTGTATATTGAAATCTTAATCTAAATTGCTAATATCAGGAGTTGGGAGCTGGCAGGGAAAGTTGGAAGTTGAACAGATTGTGACAGCAGATTCTCTAATTGAAATTACTGGTCCCATAAGAAAGACTGCCAGTGGACTGAAGCAATAGCTCATCAAGTAGACCAGGTGCCTTGCCACATGAACTGCCCATTTTAGCCTTCACAAAACATGGAACTTCCACAAAATAAGGAAGGACTACAGTACCACTGTGGTGTTCGTTCTCTCTCTCTCCCTCTCCCTCTCCCTCTCCCTCTCCCTCTCCCTCTCCCTCTCCCTCTCCCTCTCCCTCTCCCTCTCCCTCTCCCTCTATTTCTCCCTCTCCCTCCCTCTCCCTCTCCCTCTCCCTCTCCCTCTATTTCTCCCTCTCCCTCTCCCTCTCCCTCTCCCTCTCCCTCTCCCTCTATTTCTCCCTCTCCCTCTCCCTCTCCCTCTCCCTCTCCCTCTCCCTCTATTTCTCCCTCTCCCTCTCCCTCTATTTCTCCCTCTCCCTCTCCCTCTATTTCTCCCTCTCCCTCTCCCTCTCCCTCTCCCTCTCCCTCTATTTCTCCCTCTCCCTCTCCCTCTCCCTCTATTTCTCCCTCTCCCTCTCCCTCTATTTCTCCCTGTCCCTCTCCCTCTCCCTCTCCCTCTCCCTCTCCCTCTATTTCTCCCTCTCCCTCTCCCTCTCCCTCTATTTCTCCCTCTCCCTCTATTTCTCCCTCTCCCTCTCCCTCTATTTCTCCCTCTCCCTCTCCCTCTCCCTCTCCCTCTATTTCTCCCTCTATTTCTCCCTCTCCCTCTCCCTCTCCCTCTCCCTCTCCCTCTCCCTCTCCCTCTCCCTCTCCCTCTCCCTCTATTTCTCCCTCTCCCTCTCCCTCTCCCTCTATTTCTCCCTCTATTTCTCCCTCTCCCTCTCCCTCTATTTCTCCCTCTCCCTCTCCCTCTATTTCTCCCTCTCCCTCTCCCTCTCCCTCTCCCTCTATTTCTCCCTCTCCCTCTCCCTCTATTTCTCCCTCTCCCTCTCCCTCTCCCTCTATTTCTCCCTCTCCCTCTCCCTCTCCCTCTATTTCTCCCTCTCCCTCTCCCTCTATTTCTCCCTCTCCCTCTCCCTCTCCCTCTATTTCTCCCTCTCCCTCTCCCTCTCCCTCTCCCTCTCCCTCTATTTCTCCCTCTCCCTCTCCCTCTTCCTCTATCTCTCCCTCTCTCCCTCTCCTTCTCCCTCTCTCTCTTTTTCTCCCTCTCCCTCTCTCCCTTGTTGGGGTCTGCAAATTGTCCATTTATTATATCTCATTGACAAAGCCACCCACTTTTCCTGTCACAGAGACATATTTTTTTCTTTTTCTTTTGAACACTGGATACCCATGTTTTGTTTTTCTTTTATTATGGTGGATGCCATTATTGCTGTTACAAAATCCAGAGTCCTTGTTGACAAGCCCTTAACATAAAGGACACCATGCCAGTATATACCCAGCACACCCAACCTACCTTCTCCCCCTGACCAACTGCACTCTATTTCCACCCGTAGAGGTCCAGGTAATCCAGGTGCCCCCTCCTTCTCCTTCTCCTCCTCCTTTTAACCGTGGGGCCTTGCTTGCCCAATAAAAGTGCACAGCTCATCCAGCAAAGGCTTGAGGAAATACAGCTTCACCAAGTTGAGGTCCACTATCACTGACTCAGGACTCTGGAGCTTGAAGGTTACGAACACTCCCCCGGCACTCCAGTAGACCAATGACGGGTAAGATCTCAGAGAGACTGAGACAACCTAAGACAGGTCATGGAGCCAATACCCAAAAGCCAGCAGAGGCATGGTATCCAATGATGGGTAAGATCACTGGTGTGGTGAAAACCTAAGACAGGAGCTATGCGACCTGGCATTACAAAAAAAGAAGGGGGATATGTTGGGGTCTGCTTGGCCCCGATCTAGGCCCAGCAGACATTCCGTAAGCCTAGCTCGAGTTTCGCTGATGGTCACTAACTTCCTCAGAGTGACACAGCATTTCCTGTAGGCCATGCCTGAATTCACCTCTGCCCTCCAGCTGATGATGCATAAAGAGCATAGGCCCCACTGACAGTGATGCCACCTCACAGCACCTCTAACATCATCTCACCCTACCTTTCCATCCCTGCCTCTACCCCCTGCCTATAAAAAATGGCCTTTTCCTCAATAAAGCAAGTCACTGCTTTGACAGAACTCCTGACTTGTTGTGGTGTCTTTTCTCAAATCGTCGACACTCTCTCTCCTGCTCAGCCCCAGAAGGGGGGTCTGGCTGGTCCAGATCTCCCGTCCTCCTCGTCCTCCTCGTGACTACCTGTTGGGGAGAACCCTGACACTCCCTCTCCCTCTCCATCTCCCCCTCCCCCTCCCTCTCCCCCACCCCCTCTCCCTCTCCCTTCTCACTCTCCCTCTCTCTTTTTCTCTCTCCCTCTCTCTCTTTCTCTCTGCCTCAAGGGTTATTGCTGAGATTCGGTGCCTGAATTTAGGAATCCACTGTTCCTGGCAGCCTTTTGCTTATTTATTTTTTACACTTTATTGGCTAGGACAGAGAGAAATTGAAAGGGAAGGGGAAGGTAGAGTGAGAGAGAGAAAGATAGACAACTGCAGAGTTGCATCACCACTTGTGAAGCTTTCCCTCTGCAGGTGTGTGTGGGGGGTGCTAGGGCTCAACACTGGATCCTTGTGATTTTTAGTATGTGCGATTAATTGAGTGCACCACCATCTGGTCCCCTTTTCCTTTCTCTCTCTATGAGAAAAAAAATACCCTGGAGTGATGAAATAACACATGCACATAACACATAACTTTGAAAAAAGAAAGAAAGAAAGAAAGAAAGAAAGAAAGAAAGAAAGAAAGAAAGAATAAGTAAAAGGGAAAAAGAAAAGAAAAGGAAAAAAGATTCCCGGTAGATTAGTTGAGCCCCTTTGGCCATGTCAGTTACAGTGGAAGCTATGCCTGAGGAAGCCAACCTCACCAGACACTGAATCTGATGGAGCCATGATCTTGGATTTGCCTGTTTCCAGAACTTTGAAAAAGAAGTATTTGCTCTCTAAAAACCACCTGTTGATGACATTTCTTCTAAAGAAATCTCACTAAAGTACAACAGCATGGGATTTCGTCAGCATTTGGATTTGATGGGCCAAGTATGCTTTTGAATCATTGACGATAAAAACAACATAAATAGTAAAAGCAACTCCTATTAATATGTATTAATATGTATTCTGCAAATAGAATAAGAATAGTTATAAATTAATAGTTATTTATTACATGATTAAATCATTGAAGACAAAGGGAAATTAAGAAAGCATTTGTTTACTTTTATTTTGCCTCCAGGGTTATCGTTGGAGCTTGGTACTTGCACAGCAAATCCACTTCCATTTTATTGGATAAGACAGAGAGAAATTTAAAGAGGAGGGGACATAGAGAGGGAGGGAGAAAGACAGACACCTGTAGAACTGCTTTGCCATTTGTGAAGCATCCTCCCTGCAGGTAGGGAGCTGGCACCTTGAACTTAGATACTTGATACGCTGTGCCTAGTCCTATGTGCACTCAACCAAGTGTGCCACAGACCACCCCCAGGGCCTTTATTTTATATAATTTTTTTTTCCAACTCAGCTTCACAATTGCAATAAAATTAAGCATATTTTAAAAGGTACCATATGAAGGATATTTTAAAGGTATTCCTAGTATAAACTGCCTAGCTCTAAGTTTAGCATGTATTCTAATTATCCATCTCCTTATTAAGATGAAAAGCAGATTATAATATTTTCCTTAATGTACATTTACAGCTTCCAAAAATATGTACACGAATTATAACATGCAAGAAATCTCTTCTCCCCCCCCCCATCTCTTAAAAGACTCAGGATTGGGAGTCAGGCGGTAGTGCAGCGGGCTAAGCACACATGAGGCAAAGCTCAAGGATCGGCTTAAGGGTCCTTGTTCAAGCCCCTGGCTCCCCACCTGCATGGGATTCTCTTCACAGGTGGTGAAGCAGGTCTGCAGGTGTCTCTCTTTGTCTCCCCCCTCTGTCTTCCCCTCCTCTCTCCATTTCTCTCTGTCCTATCCAACAACAATGACATCAATAATAATGACAACAATAAAACAAGGGCAAAAAAAGGAATAAATAAATAAAACCTAAAATAAATAAATAAATAAGACCCAGGATTGCTTACAATAAATTTTGAAGGGATTAGGAGATCAGTAAGGTCACCACCTACAAGAAGTGATTCTTAAGTTTAGCTTTTTTGTTCTGCTAGGAAAGCTTTTACAAGTCTGTCTCTTGTTTTTATCAGTATTGTAAAAAAAAAAAGTTAGAGGCAGACAGTAGGCAGTAGTCATAATTGTAAAAGTAGTTTTTTTTTTTATCTAGACTATGGTGAGAGATGGAAAAGGCTTCATTATATAGAATTATACTCAATTTCCAGCATAGTGAGGGTGTGCTAAGACTTTACAGTCTAGGAGAAGGGTGGAAATTGATGGATGAAAACTTGTTCAGAAGAAACCAGAGCCATGAGGGGAGAATCTAACTGAACAAAAATGATAAGGGGTTGGGCAGTGGTACACATAGTACAAAGCACAAGGAACCATGCAAAGATCCTGACTCACGCCCCTGGCACCCCACCTGCACGGGGGACACCTCACAAGTGGTGAAGCAGGTCTGCAGGTGTCTTTTTCTCTCCCTCTCTCTCTTCCCCTCCCCTCTAGGTTTTTCTCTGTCTTATCCAAAATAATAATAATAATAAATAATAATAATAGATTCAGGAGTAGTGGATTTGTAGTGCAGGCACGCCCAGCCATAACCCTGGAGGCAAAAGAAAGTTATACATTTACTCATGCTAGCTCAGACTGATCAGGCATCAGAGGTAGGGGACAGTAAAGAATGAGACACAGGATTAGATTTTGAAGGTGATCACATGTGAGGGTAGTGAGCTGTTACTAATGAAAGTGACATTCTTTCTAACGTTGGACACTGAATAAATTTACACAAAGGTCGAAAAGTTGGGGTTCACTAAAAATATTTCAAGGGAGCCTGATTTGTTGTGGTGCTGGGGATTAAACCTGGGATGTAAACATCTCAGACACCAAGGCCTTGTGGCATAACCATTTTACTATCACATTCTCCCTCAAGCCCTATTACATCATTTTAAAGAAAAAGTGCATAGAGCATTTATTCATCTTCTATGTGATAGACTTCTGGTCAGTACTCTTAAACTTAATTGAGTATGTGTTTATGAAACAAATGCTACATTAATTTCTTTTATTTATTTATTTATTTCCCTTTTGTTGCCCTTGTTTTTTTTATTGTTGTTGAAGTTATTGATGTCATCATTGTTGGATAGGACAGAGAGAAATGGAGAGAGGAGGGGAAGACAGAGAGGGGGAGAGAAAGAGAGACACCTGCAGACCTGCTTCACCACTTGTGAAGCGACTCCTCTGCAGGTGAGGAACTGGGGACTGGAACCATGATCCTTAGGCTAGTCCTTGCGCTTTGCGCCACCTACACTTAACCCGCTGCACTACCGCCTGACTCCCTGAATTCATTTCTTAATCACTAAATGATTTTATCAATTACTATATGCCAGGCATATTTCTAGATAATTTGTTTGTAGCAATGAGCAAATACAACAAAAGTTACATTCCCAATGTACCTGACATTCTAGTAAAGAGTGGAAAAAGTATAAACAATGTACATAGTTAGATGAAGACAGATTTCATGGAGAAAAATCAAACAATGAATAGAGATGGTAAATCAGACATCTGTAAGTTGCCCTAGTATTGAAGTGGTCAGAGAGAGATTGGGGGAGGAGGGTGGAGGGAAAGAGAGAGACACCTGCACATTTGTTTTACCACTCATGAAATTTCCCCCTGCAGGTGGAGATCAGGGGCTTGAACCTGGGCCCTTGTGCATGTTATCCTGTGTGCTCAACCGTGTGAGCCACCATACAATCCCCAACATTAAAATATTTTGCATATATGTTGTTTTTACAAATACAACAATGAATGTCATTGTGTGGTTAGTGGCTTGAAACAAAGCAAGGTTAGGATTCAGAAGATGGTGTAAGAAATTGTTGACAATAAACCATGTGAGAGATTAGTGATGGATTTGCAACACAGTGCTAAAAATAAAGATGAAAATAAGTGATTAGATTACTTTTTGTAAAAAGACTAGTCAATAATTAAACTAAAATTTTTTACCAAAACAAGTGAAAAAAATCAGTTGTCATTTAGCAAGATGAAGTAAACTATAGGAACAGCAAGTTTTCAGTATTCATATTTCAGATATCAGATTCATCATATTATCTTCAAATACCTACTTGATATTCACTAGCAGTATAAAATAATTAGTAGAGGGAAATCTGGACTTCATGATAAACACATAAATTTGGAAGACGTAGTATACAACAGACATAGACTGTAATAACATAAGAATAGGAGAGGGGTGTTGGGTGGTGGCACAGCTTATAGAGTATACATGCTACAGTGCTCAAGGACCCAGGTTCAAGCCTCTGGTCCCCACCTGCAGGAAGGAAGTTTCATAGGTGGTGAAGTAGTGCTGTAGGTGTCTCCCTGTCTTTCTCCCTTTCTATCTCCCCCTTCCCTCTCAATTTCTATCTCAACTTTGAATAAATAAAAAGGAATATTTTTAAAAGAATAGGAGAGATCTTTAAGGAAGTAGGATGGAAGAGACAGGGCTTAGAACACTCCAACGTGTTCAGGAAATGTACAGGAAATGAGCTGGAATATTCAAAGGAGAATAAGAATGAAAGGCTGAAGGATGTTGATTAAATATGGTATCTATGATTGAAAACTAAATGTAAGAAGGAGAGAGTGAATAACATATGCAGCTGATAACACAAGAGGAAGTTTTAGTATTGAACTCTGGATTTAGCACTGTGGAGCTAACTGATGATCTTGATTGTACTAATGCTGACGGAATGGCAGTGGCCAAATGACGTGAATATCTGGAAAACAGGAATGGGGAGGTTAAAAATTGTGAGTACTGAAAACTCTTTTCATAATGCAAAGAAAATGATCCAGTGAACAGGAAGAAGAAAAATCATGTCACAAAAAAAATATTACGGAAGGGCCAAGAGATTTTTATGTTCAGGAGATATAAAAAAAAAGATATATAAAGTTCAGGCTTATTCTGAATGGGCAGAACTTCAATTACATCAAAAAGAAAGTCACTAACTCTTTATGAATAAAATAATATAATGTACGAATCAACTAAATTTAAATATTCAATATATTGTGCCCAGAGTGAATGAAAAAGCTGTAATGGAAAACTGGAGAAGGGTGACCCAAGTCAGTGCCAAAGTTCATAGAAGATATAAATCAGGAGTAGATTATTAATGTCTCAGCTCCCATGCACAAATGGGCAGAAATAGATGTATTGGAATATTTGTTCTAAAATTATTACAAGACGTTGGAATTTGTGTGTTTAATTTTGAAAATTCCTGAAAGATAGTAATCATTCCTCTTGTTCTCAACAGTTTCTGTAAATTGCATGATGCAATTCACTGGAGGCTCAGCATATGTCACTCCACCAGGCAGACTGTCATCATGGCAGCTGCAGGCACTGAACGCTGGTGTGTCAAGCCAGCTTCTAGTGAGAAGATGCCAGCTCTCTCCAACAAGCCAGCTCTAGAATCACAAGCTGAACCCAGAGCTGAAGCTAATCTTAGAGTCATTATCTCCTCTACTTACCTCAACGTGAGTTAAAGGATTTCTGTTAAACAGACTTCGCAGACACTTTATTAAATCATTTGACCAGTTTAAAAAGATATCTTCTACATCACCCAATTTCTACTTTAACAGAAAAGCTGCTTCCTTGAAACTGACAGGGGAATTACCTTCTTGTCACAAGATATGCCACCAACTGGAAAACACGAGGCTCCTTGGATTTGCTGGTGATGGAGTTAGTGTGTAGTGCCATCAACTGAGCTTAAGATATAAATTGTCACATTATTTTTGAAAAATAAGTCACCAGCAAGTCTGTGAATGGTTGGCATAGGTGCCTGCCTGCATTGTTAGAATGCGGGGACACTGATTAGTTTCCTGTTCCACTCCTGATTGCCCCCACCCATTGATACTCTCCTAAAGGCTAAAATAACCACCATGCAAATTATTCTTCATCCCATCTTAATCTTGGCCAAATTTAATGTTCCTGACTTCATTTCTTAGTTGGACATGAACAGTTTGAGAAGGAGCTCTAAGCTCCTCTGCCTGGTGTTTTAAGTGAAGCAAGATTTCAGACCATTATTTGTTTTTTCCCAATTTTGGTATTACTTTATTGATAAAATGTTGATTTATAGGATTGTTTTTATCCTGATAGTACATTTCCATATTACCAGACAGAAAGAGAACCACAGTATCACTCTGGCACATACAATGCAGAAATCAAACTCAAGACCTCATGGTTAAGAACCCAGTGCATTATCTACCATACCACCCTACCAATACCCTGGCTGCCATCCTCACATTGTCTTTGTTTCTCCTTCATTCTTGGAAATGAAGTCTTTATTTTTTGCTTTTATACCCAAAAAGCATATAAACATTTACAAGCATCTCAGTTCATCTGGAAGCAATTACAGACTAAACTATAAATAGTGCTAAAGAAGAAAGATTTCTTAAGGCTACATAAGCCATCTGATTGTCCAACCAGATTCCCAGGATGTACATACAGAAAAAAAAATATCTAATTTTGAGCGAACTTTAGATAAGAGATTAAAGGGACAGTTGGTGCTTCATATAATGTTTCATGTCCAGCTTTTGCCATCTATCGTTGACATTACTTTCTTTTTTAATTTAATTTAATTTTATTTATTTAAGAAAGGAGACATTAACAAAACCATAGGATAAGAGGGGTATAACTCCACACAATTCCCACCACCGGATCTCCATATTCCATCCCCTCCCCTGATAGCTTTCCCATTCTCTATCCCTCTGGGAGTATGGACCCAGGGTCATTGTGGATTGCAGAAGGTGGAAGGTCTGGCTTCTGTAGTTGCTTTCCCGCTGAACACGGGTGTTGACATTACTTTCTTAGCCTACGTCTATCTGTACACTCAGAGAATCAAACAAGGCTCTTATGTTTACTTTCCTCATTAGTCTATCTTTTGGGGGAGCTATTCTTTATGTACAGTGAATGGCCAATGAAGATCAAGTCTCATGATATTTACAATGCCTACCATCTCTATTGGAACCCAAGATACCAACAGTAGACCTTTTGACACACATACTGAATATTTAACTATTTTGTGAAAATTATTTATGAATTGAAATATTCACAAGAATGTTAATATTTAATAATGTGAATGTGAATAATTAAATGTGAATGTGAATAATTAAAAATTTTTCTCACCTACCAAAATCCTTTATTACATTCATTATTTTAAATAAAGAAAAAATCAAAGAACAAAACTGAAAAGAGAATGCACACAAAACCAAAAATTTTGGGAACATGTTTCACCTGTAAAAAGAAGTCATGCCTCAAGCATGAGAGTCTCTTTGCATAACCATTATGCTATCTCCTCCACCCCAGGAAGTCAATATGCTATCATTACCCCCAAACACTCAATTGAAGTAGTTCTCTAAAAGAAACTTCTAGGGAATCAGGCGGTAGCGCAGCAGGTTAAGGGCATGTGGCACAAAGCACAAGGACCAGCATAAGGATCCCCGTTCGAGCCCCCGGCTCCCACCTGCAGGGGAGTCGCTTCACAGGTGGTGAAGTAGGTCTGCAGGTGTCTGTCTTTCTCCCACCTCTCTGTCTTCCCCTCCTCTCTCCATTTCTCTCTGTCCTATCTAACAATGACAACATCAATAACAACAACAATAATAACTACAACAACAACAACAAAAGGGACAACAAAAGGGAAAATAAATAAAATTAAATTTTAAAAAAAGGAAAATAAACTTCTAGACTTCTGGGAGTTGTTAAATCCTTGTTCTGTTCAGATTATTTTTATTCTTACAAGACTGAAATGAAATATACTTTTCAGAATGCTGGTGGCCACTCATGTAAGGGAACTTTCAGTTTTTCAGAGACATAATAAAATAGTCATCCCACAAAGAGGTGGAAAGAGCTAGACTGAGAATTATCAGGGAAGGTTGAGTTTCCTTTCTGTTGCTGATTGGAGAAACAACTAAAAATAATACTGCTACTTAAAATGTAGATGATCTCACAAATTACCATGCAGAAGGATACAGATTCAAGACCCCAGTTCCTACCTGCCTGGGCTAAGAGTCATGAGCAGTGAAACAGAGCAGTGAAACAGTGCTGTATCTATCTATCTATCTATCTATCTATCTATCTATCTATCTATCTATCTATCTATCTATCTATCATCTATCTATCTATCTATCTATCATCTATCTATCTATCTATCTATCTATCATCTATCTATCATCTATCTATCTGTCTAATCTTTCCTCCCTTCTCAATTTCTCTGAGGCTCTATCCAAGAAATATATATATATTTAGAAGAGCTAATGATTCTCCTTGGGAATTCTCCATATTCTCTATCTCTTTATCTCTCTGTCTGTCTGTCTTTCTCTCTCTCTCTCATATTTGGGAGGGGGTAGTGGTTTCTAGTGTAGCCATTGACACATGGATGCATTTTTATTAGGCATTATGACCCCCAAGTTCTCTTCCACTCCTCTCTCCTCCACCTTCCCCAGAGTTTTTTGCTTTAATGCAATACACCTCATCTAGTCCACATTTCACTTTGTGTTCTCCCACCCTGTCCTTATATATTAAGGCATGCTTGTAAGTGAGATCATTCAGTATTTATTCTTCTGCTTATCTCACTTAACATGATATCTCAGAGTTCTATCTAATATGATGCAAAAAAGAAGACTTCATCATTTTTAGCAGCTGAGTAATATATATATGTATATATATAATCATTATATTAGATAGATATAATATAATTCATATATATATATATATATATATATCACAGTTTGTTTAGCCACTCATCTGATATTGGACATCTGGGTTCCTTTGAAGTTCTCACAATTATAAATAGTTTTTAATTATTTTTTATTTATTTTAATTACTTTTTTTTTGTCTGCTGTGTGTAAATTGCTGGGACAGGAATTGGTGGGTCATAGGGTAGGTCCATTTCTAGTGTTCTGAGAATTCTCCAGACTGCTTTCCACAATAGCTGGACCATTTTACACTCTTTACACTCCCACCAACAGAGCAGAAGTGTCCCTTTTCCTCCCCACATCCTCTCCAGCATTGGTTATTTCTGTTCTTTCTGATAAATGACATTCTTACAGGTGTAAAGTGGTATCTCATTGTTGTCTTTATTTGCATTTCTCTGATGATGAGAGACTCTGAGCAACTTCTCTTGTATCTATTGGCCTCCTGTATCTCTTCCTCGGTGACAGGTCAGTTCATTCTTTTTTAATGTTTTATTAGAGAATTAATGGGTTGCATTGGATCTACCTTCCCGTGGTGCATCCCGTGAGTACCCATTCATTGGGGAAACTGAAGATCCTTCCTAGCAGAGGCAAACGCTAGAAGAAGAAGAGAATTAATACCTTACATGGCAGTTGTTACATGGGTATAATTTCTGATCCTTCATGGTAGGTATCTGCTCACCAATCCCACCACCAACATAGACCCTCTTCCACCATTGTGCATTGAGTCTCCAGTGTCCTCCCAGGTCCCTCTCTCTGCTCTGCCCCCATTTCCTTGGTCTTGCTACAACTGATTACATTAAAAACACTACAGTGGAAAGATTCAGAAATGATTTTTCTTTTGACTGGGGAAATAATTATCTCCAGATAAATATTGCTGTCTTGTTCTAGGCTCTGCCTTTAAAGAACAAGGATAAGGCAAGGGAGATAGCATAATGGTTATGCAAAGGGACTGTCATGCCTGAGGCAAAGTACCAGCTTCAATGGTCTGTACTTCCATAAGCCAGAGATGAACAGTGTTCTGGGGAAAAATAATAATAAAGCAACAACTATCATAGCCCATAGGATACCTTGAGTAGTTTTGTTCTCCTAGGTTTTTGTGTGGTTGCTAGTCCCAAAGTACAGATTTTATTTTATTTTTTTAATTCATTTATTTATTTGTTTATTTATTTTACCAGAGCACTGCTCAGCTCTGGCTTATGATGTATAAGGGACTAAATTTGGGACTCTGGAGCCTCAGGCAAGAGAGTCCCTTTGCATAATATTTATACTATCTACACCTGCCCCCAAACTACAGTTTTTAGATCCCTGAGCACTAACGTTCTTAAATAATATTTATTAGCTAATTCTTTTTTTCTTTTTAAGAAAGGATTAATTAACAAAACCATAGGGTAGGAGGAGTACAATTCCAAACAATTCCCACCACCCAATCTCCATATTCCACCCCCTCCCCTGATAGCTTTCCCATTCTCTATCCCTCTGGGAGCATGGACCCAGGGTCATTGTGGGTTACAGAAGGTAGAAGGTCTGCCTTCTGTAATTGCTTCCCCGCTGAACAGGGGCTTTGACTGGTTGGTCCATACTCCCAGTCTGCCTCTCTCTTTCCCTAGTAGGGTGGGTCTCTGGGGAAGCAGAGCTCCAGGAAACATTGGTGGGGTCTTCAGTCTAGGGAAGCCTGGCCGGCATCCTGATGATAATTGAACCTGGTGACTGAAGAGAGAGTTAACATACGAAGCCAAACAAATTGTTGAGCAATCATGTACCCAAAGCTTGGAATAGTGGAGAGGAAGTGTTAGGGGGATACTCACTGCTAACTCTAGTGTACTTCTGCTTTCAGGTATATATTTTGCAGTAGTTTACGGATACCTGTGAACATATGCTATCTCTCACAGAAACTGGTGTATATCTAGGTTTTGGGACTTTGTTAGAAAGTGAACCACCTGAGATGGAATTAGAGGATACTATGAAAGGAAAGGTCTCACCCAAGAAATGAAGCTGAAGGGTTGTCATTCTACAAGTGAAGTCTCTGGACACAATCTGAAGTGAAGCATGTTGAGGTGGCAATCGTTGTGTTGGTTAGGCTGTGATTGGCAGATGCATTATTTGATATGGATTGGGAGAGGCATACAGCAAAGTGGGCCCTATCCAATGGTTCCAGGACTGGGGGAAGTAGAGGCTCTATGGTGGAGATGTGAGGTTCCTGCTGTCTTAGGGTTCCAAAAGACAATCGATAGTTAATGTTATCATCACATTATTTGGTAATTGGGTTAACTTTGAAAAGTCCTTTTGTTAGGGTTTGCTGTACAGTATCCAATATCTTGTATATAGCTGTGCTATTGGTTGCTTCTGATCTACTTGGTCTAGGCTTTTGAGAGAGTCTGCATATAAATTACACAGCCTATATATTGAAAAGATTTAGTTTGTGTTTTGAAAAACCTTGAGACATACAATTAACCCCCTCTCATATTAACTAGTGATTTATATGACTACATTTTACTAGGAGTGTACATAAACACCATTCCCACCACCAAAAGACTGTGACCCATCCCTTCCACCCACTCCCACCCCTCACTGGCCCAAGAAGCTGCATGTCCACCCCTCACCACAGGGTTTTTACTTTGGTGCCCTACTTACAATTTGGTCAGGTCCTGCTTTTAGTTTCCCTTTCAGATCTTCTTACTCAACTTCTGTTGATGAGTGGGATCATCCAATACTCACATTTATCTTTCTGACTTAGCTCACTTAACATAATTCCTTCTAGCTCTGTCCAAGATGGGTCAGAGAAGGTGGGTTCATTGTTCTTGATAGCTGCATAGTATTCCATTGTGTATATATACCACAGCTTTCTCAGCCACTCATCTGTGTTGGTCACCTGGGTTGCTTCCAGGTTTTAGCTATTATGAGTTGTGCTGCTATGAACATAGGAGTACACACCTCTTTTTGGTTGGGTGTTATGGAGTCCTTGGAGTATAACCCCAGGAGATGAATTACTGGATCATATGGAAGGTCTATGTCTAGCCTTCTGAGAGTTTTCCAGACTGCTCTTCACAGAGGCTGTTCTAATTTACATTCCGACCAGCAATGTAAAAGGGTTCCTCTGTCGCCACAACCTCTCCAACATTTGTTGCTGCTGTCTTTTTGATGTATGCCATTCTTACAGGAGTGAGGTGGTATCTTAGTGTTGTCTTAATTTGCATTTCTCTGACAATCAGTGACCTAGAGCAGTTTTTCATATGTTTGTTAGCTTTTTGGATGTCCTCTGTAGTGAATGTTTTGTTCATATCCTCCGCCCATTTTTGGATGGGGTCATTTGTTTTTTGGGGACTAAGTTTGCTGAGCTCTTTATATATTTTGGTGATTAGTTTCTTGTCTGATGTATGGCATGTGAAGATCTTCTCCCATTCTGTGAGGAGTCTCTTTGTTTGTTTAATAGTTACTTTGGATGTGCAGAAGCTTTTCAATTTGATGTAGTCCCATTGGTTTGTTTCTGCTTTAGTCTTCCCTGCAATTGGGTTTGATTCATCAAAGATGTCCTTGAGGTGTAGGTGGGAAACTGTGTTACCAATGTTTTCCTCTAAGTATTTGATTGTTTCTGGTCTGACATCCAGGTCTTTGATCCATTTGGAGTTGATTTTTATTTCTGGTGAGATAAAGTGGTTTAATTTCATGCTTCTGCATGTTACAACCTAGTTTTCCCAGCACAATTTATTGAAGAGAGCCTCCTTTTTCCATTTAATGCTTTGGGTCCACTTATCAAAGATTAGATGTCCATAGGTGTGGAGACTTACTTCTGGGCTTTCAATTCTGTTCCACTGGTCTGTGTGCCTATTTTTGTTCTAATACCATGCTGTTTTGATGATGATGGCTTTATAATATAGTTTAAGGGCTGGGAGTGTGATGCCTCCATTTCTGTTTCCTTTCCTCAAGATGGTTTTGGCAATTCTAGATGTTTTCAGGTTCCAGATAAATGATTGTAGAGTTTGTTCTATTCTCTTAAAGAAGCTTGGTGGAACTTTGATGGGTATTGCATTAAATTTGTATATGGCTCTGGGGAGAATATTCATTTTGATGATATTTATTCTTCCAATCCATGAGCATGGGATATCTTTCCATTTCTTGGTATCAGTTTCTATTTCCTTGAGTAGCGACTCATAGTATTCAGTATATAAGTCTTTCACTTCTTTGGTCAACTTTATTCCTAGGTATTTGATTGATTTTGCTGAAACAGTAAATGGGAGTGATTTCTGAATGTCTTCTTCGTCAGATTTAGTGTTTGCATAAAGAAATGCCACTGATTTTTGTACATTGATTTTGTAGCCTGATACCTTGCTATATTGCCTAATAACTTCCAGTAGTTTTCTGCTGGATTCTTTAGGTTTTTCTATGTATACTATCATATCATCTGCAAATAGTGAGAGCTTGACTTCTTCCCTTCCAGTCTGTATTCCTTTGATTTCTTTCTCTTGCCTGATTGCTATGGCACGAACTTCCAATCCTATGTTGAAGAGTAACAGTAACAGTGGACAGCCCTGTCTAGTCCTGGATCTGATGGGGAATTCTTTCAGCTTCTGTCCATTGAGAATGATGTTGGCTGTAGGTTTGCTATATATAGACTCCACTATCTTGAGGAATTTCCCATCCATCCCATTTTTTGTAGAGTTTTGAGCATGATTGGGTGTTGGATTTTGTCAAAGGCTTTCTATGCATCTATTGAGATAATTATGTGGGTTTTGGCTTTGCTTTTAATGATGTGGTGAATGACATTGATTAACTTACGGATGTTGAACCAGCTTTGCATTCCTGGGATGAATCCCACTTGGTCGTGATGAACAATCTTTTTGATATGTTGCTGTATCTGGATGGCCAAGATCTTGTTTACTATTTTGGCATCTATGTTCATCAGAGATATTGGTCTGTAGTTTTCCTTTTTTTGTTCTGTCCCTGTCAGCTTTTGGTATCAGGGTGATGTTGGCTTCATCGAAGGTGGAATGGAGTATTCCTGTTTCTTCAATCTTATGGAAAAACTTAAGAAGTATGAGTCCTAACTGTTACCTGAAAGTTTTGTAGAATTCATTTGTGAAGCCATCTGGTCCACGACTTTTGTTGTTGGGGATGTTCTTAATCACAGTTTCAATTTCTTTGTCTGTGATTGGTGCATTTAGATTTTGTAGTTCTTCTTGGTTCAGTTTTGGAAGGGCATATGCTTCTAGGAATTGTTCCATTTCTTCCAGATTCTCTAGCTTGATGCTATATAGTTCTTTATAGAAGTTTCACAGGATTCTCTGGATTTTTGTGGTGTCAGTTGTGATATCTCCTCGATTGTTTACAATTCTATTAATTTGAGTCTTCTCTCTTTTTTGACTGGTGAGTCTATCTAGGGGTTTGTCAATTTTGTTTAGTCTTTCAAAGAACCAACATTTGGCTTCATTGATCTTTTGTATGGTTCTTTCATTTTCGATGTTGTTTATTTCTGCTCTAACTTTAGTGATTTCTGTCCTTCTGGATGCTTTAGGGTTCCTTTTTTCCTCTTCCTCTAAGTCCTTGAGGTGTGCAGTAATGTCGTTCATTTGAGCTTCTTCTTGGTGTTTGATATGTGATTGTATGGCTATAAGTTTCCCTCTCATTACTGCTTTAGCTGTGTCCCCAATATTTTGATAGGTTGTGTCTTCATTTTCATTTGTTTCCAGGAACATTTGAATTTCCTGCTTGAGTGAATCTCTGACCCAGTGTTCTTAAGGAGTATGTTGTTTAGTTTCCAAATTCTGTGACTTTTAATAATTGTCTGTCTGTTGTTAAATGCTAGTTTTACTCCACTGTGGTCTGAGAAGATACTTGATGATTTCAATGTTCTTGAATTTATTGGTGCTGTTTTTGTGGCCTAACGTGTGGTCTATCCTTGAGTATGTGTTATGTGGATTTGAAAAGAAGGTGTATTACAGTAGTTTGGGGTGAAGAACTCTGAAAATGTCCAAGAGGTCTAGTCTTTCAGTCTCTTCATTCAATTCTCTTGTATCTTTGTTGGTTCTCTGCTTTGTTGATCTAAGTGTGAGAGTGGGGTATTGAAGTCTCCCACTATTATTGTATTACTACTGATGTATTTTTGAAATTCTTTCAGTAAGTGCTTGACATATTTAAATGGTCCCTCATTGAGTGCATAGATGTTAATGATTGTTAAGTCTTCTTGGATGATTGATCCTCTAATCATTATGTAATGTCCTTGCCTATCTTTTATTACTTTATTTAATTTAAAATCTATCGTGTCTGAAGTGAGAATGGCTGTTCCTCCCCTTTTTTTGTGGTCCGTTAGCCTGTATGATAGTTTTCCATCCTTTCACTTTAAGTCTGTGTTTATCTTGTTGTGACTAATGGGATTCTTGCAAGCAGCATATGGTTGGATTATTTTTTCTGATCCATACCCCCACTCTGTGCCTTTTGATGGGTAAATTTAAGCCATTGACATTTATTGATATTGTGGATTTAATGTATTGTAGTGCCATTGTTCAAAAAAAAATTTTTTTGTTTGCTCTAATATATTGCCAGTATTATAATGATGTTCTTGTTTATAAGAGGTCTTTTAGAACTTCTTTCAGGGCCAGTTTGGTGATGGTTGCCTCCTTTAATGGTTGTTTGTCTAAGAAGATTTTGATCCTTACATCTAGTTTGAATGAAAGTCTAGCAGGATATATTATCCTTGGTTGAAACCCTTTTTTCATTCAGGGCTCGATAGATATCTTGCCATTCTCTTCTGGCTTTTAGAGTTTGAGTGGAGAAGTCTGCTGATAATCTTATGGGTTTTCCCCTGTATGTGACTTTTTGTTTCTCTCTTGCAGCCTTTAGGATCCTTTCTTTATCCTTACTCCTTCTCATTGTGACTATGATGTGTCTTGGTGTCTTCAGGTCTGGGTTGATTCTGTTTGGTACTCTCTGGGTCTCTTGAATCTTGATGTCCTTTCTGTTATTCAGGTCTGAAAAGTTTTCTTCTATTATTTCCTCTAGAATGTTTTCTTCTCCTTCCTCTCTTTCTTCCTCTGGCAGGCCAATTATAAGAATATTACTTCTTTTGAGATCATCCCATATGTCTCTTTTGTTGTTTTCAGTGTCTCTCAATCTCTTTTTGAACTCTTTCACCTCTTTCTTCGTTTTCTCTAACTCATCCTCTGTCTGACTAATACTGTTTTCTGCTTCTGTTAGTCTGCTTTCCCTTGCCTCAGCTTCTTTCTTCATTACAGCTATTTCAGCTTTCAGTTCTCTAATTGCCTCAAGATCATCAGTATTTTCTTTGGGAGTCTCAACTGTTGTTTCCCTAATACTGCCATTCCTTTCCTCCAATGTTGTTTTCATTTCTGTGATTAATAAGTTTATTATTGCTTGCATACTTTTCTTTTCTATGGTTACTTCTGGCTGATACATAGTTTCTTCTGGGTTCTTGTCTTCATTCATTGGAGTAGCAGTTTTATTTGTTTTTTATCTACCCATTTTTTTGATTTATGTGTTTCTTTTTTTATGCTCTGTTGTTCCTCAGCTGTTGTGTCTTGAGTACAAGCAACACTGTACTAAATACCTTTATGACAATTGCACTCACCAACCCTAGGAATTACAGTAGCAACTGAAGCAAGTATTGAAGCAGTTTAATCACTACCAGTTAGCTAAACAATTTCTCCAGTCCATGAAAAAATAGTAACCAAATCCCAGTGAAGAAGATTGGGAAAAGAAAGAAGGGATAGCCAGAATAGACAGTTATGCAAATCTACTATCTACTGTATATTCTAAGGGTAACAAGAGGGGAAAGGGAACTAGAGCAGAGATACACACATAGAGAGTCCACTCTGAGTCAGATTTCCTCCCCAAAATAATTCACAAATTCAGAAAGGCAAAGAAGAAGGAAGGCAGAAGTGTATGACAAGATAAAAAAAAAAGAGAGAGAGACGAGTGAAGAAAAGGGAAAAGATAAGAAAAAGAGCAGTTAAAGGGAAGGGTTTTTTATTACTTTATTTTTAATTTAATTTAATTTTTTTAATTAGCTAGGAGCTGGAGGGAGTGGAAAGTCTGTAGAGGAGGTGGGAGTAAGGAGACAAATTCCTCCCACAATAGATAAGATGCCCACTACCCTAGCAATGAAAGATACCCTAAGAGTTAATTCTGGTCAGCCTAAAGGGGGGGGGGAAGATATATGCCTTTATATAATATTAATAATAAAGTAGAGCAGGGTAAAAAAAAACCTGTCCCAGATTACCTCAAAGCTCGTGATCAGAGGCAGCTCATTGCTAAGAATGAGAGAGAAAAAAAAAAACCTCAGGACTAGACAAGTATAGCTGAAATAGACAGTTATGCAAATCTACTATCCACTGTATATTCTAGGGGTGGCTAAAGGAGGAAGGGAAGTTGAGCAGAGACACTCGCAGTGAGAGTCCACACTGAGTCAGAATTCTTCCCCAAAATAATTCCCAAATATGTATCAGTGAATTCAAAAAAGCACACTGTTTGATGGTGTGGGGGCTGGGGGCTGTGGCTTTGGAAGCTGTAGGATTAAGGAAGAAAGGATGACAATAATGAGAAAAAGAAAAGAAAAAAGAAAGAGAAAAAAATGAAAAAGATAAGAAAAAGAACAGTCATAAAAGAATGGTGAAAGGAAAGAGTTTTTTTTATCTATTTATTTATTTTTATTATTTAATTAGCTATGTGGGGTGAGGTGGGGGGGTTGGCTACTTAGAAAGAAAAAAGGCCAGAGGTTTCAGAAGGGTATAGACTTAGAATGAATGATACTCCCTGATGGGATAGGAATTTGGTAAAGACAGAAGCTCAGCAGGGGAGCCTGCTAGGAGCTGGTACCTAGGGACTGGTTATGGGGGGGGTAAGGAGAGGAGGTCTGCTTAATAATTAGAAGGAATAAAAATTTTTCCAGTTTTTTCTACTCTATTTCTTAAACCAAATTAAGTTATAGTCACCTCCTTGGTGTCACCATTAGGACCCCTTATTGACTGGCCTACTAAAGGCAGAAAATCCTACCATTTCCAGAAGATGTGGTCAGAGCTCAAGCCACTAGCAGCTTCTCAGTCCACCATCTTCCGGGAACCCCCCTATTAGCTAATTCTTAATTATGGTCATTTTTGTTATGGTTTGGAAACAAAAGAAAATATTTGAGGCATAAGGTGAAAATATCTGTGACTTTCCTATAAACAGGAAATTTTATTTTCTATTATTTTTTCCTGTCATATAAAAAACCTCATTCCCCTTTGACTGTTATATAATGGAGTGTTAATAGTTTACAACAGTCTTTGACACATAGATGCAACCTCTCAGCTGCTCTTGATAGGTGTCTGTGAGTCATTTGCTTCCCCAACCTAGCTGCCCTCTCCCATCATGCCCCAGAACCTCACTGTCCCTTCATCTCACCCCTTTCCCTCCTTGACTAAAGCCCTTCCTTTTGGTGTGGTACACTCACTCGGCCCAAGTCTCACCTTATGTTTTGATACCAATATCTTAAGAAAGTTTTTCCCACATTGTAATATTATGCAATAATGGCAAGGGTTTCATTGAGTTACGTTCAAATTTTTTAAGTAAATGTGATTTCTCAGCCCAAAGCCTATGTGATATCAGCCAGGTCACAGTGGTGTGGGCAAAGTTAAGAAAGGAGAGAAAAATTCTTGGGACAAAAGAATGAAAGAAAGGAAAAGAAAAGGGACATATTAGGTGAAATTAAATACAACCTAGCTTTAAACTGGAGGGTATTACAAAATACATGTGAATCTCAGAGAAAGCAGGTTAGAGAATATTGTAATTCATGTGAAGAGAAACACTATTCTGGATTCATATACCTTGGGACTTGTTTTTCACACACAAAAAAATGCTATTAAAATTAACAGTTTAATCCACTTTTCTATTTATGAGATAAATGCTTATGCAATAGAGTGCCATCATGACACTTGTTTGTCTTTGGATTTAATTTACATTGATAGCATACTTGCCTGTTTTTACGGGAATTGAGTTACGTTGTAGCACATAGTAAGTTTAATGAGGTTTAGACCTGTCTCCCAAAGCTACCACTGTGTTGTAGCACATAGTAAGTTTAATGAGGTTTAGACCTGTCTCCCAAAGCTACCACTGTGTAAAAAGTGTTTCACTAGGGAAATTAGAATCTCTGTTGCCATCTCCATTATTTGTGAGGAGAATTTTCTCTCCTTTGTATTACATATATACACCAAGAAGAACAAGATGATAAGTAGTGATCAGTTTGCAACATGATTTACACTAAATTACTGATAATTATTCTCTACTCTGGCTACTTCATATAAAAATGTAAAGCAAATTTCTTATGCACAATAGAGTCCTTAGAGCCTTTTCACAGATACTTTTCAGTAGCTACTTTATATACTTAGTTATGAAAAGATAAATCCTATAAAGTCAAATAAATACTCCTGGGCAGTTAATTACTGTATAAGTATAAAAAAATAGCATGACCTGAAAACCTAATAAAAGGCTTGACTATAATATTCCCTATTATATGATCAAGTATATTTTAAGTCACCCTCACATACTTCATTCTGTGGAATTCTTTCAAAGGCTCTGTAAGACGACTCAATTAAGACATATAGGAGAGGTTAAGAAATTTACCTACGGGTCCAGGTGGTGGTGCACCTGGTTGAGCGCACCTATTACAATGTATAAGGACCCAGATTCAAGCCCCTGGTCCCCACCTGCAAAAGGAAAGCTTTGCGAGTGGTAAAGTAGTACTGCAGCTATCTCTCTGTCTCTCTCTAACTCTCTATCACCCTCTTGATTTCTGGCTGTCTCTATCCAATAAATAAAGATAATTTTAAAAATTTGAAAAAAAAAGAAATTTACCTAAGCACAGTGCCTCCATTACAGACTCTTGGTTTTCACATGAAATTGTAGTAACTACAAAGTAAAAGAAATGTATCGTGACAATGCTCTCACATGCAACTAAAAACTAATCATGAAGACTCAGACTCTAGATATATGAAAGAGAATAAGCTCTTCTTTGGACTTCAGTATATGTCACAAACAAAAAGCCTTACCCATATAGTCCAGCTATAAGCAGAGACTTAATTGTGGTTGTGAAATCTTGTCTGAAAGAGACTGCAGGCAATGGGTAAAATCTGATTTGTTTACATTTCTCTGGCTAGCCCCATCTGTATCTGTCCCCCTAAGGTACAGAAGGGAAAGTTTCTTTATTGGTTAAAGTCTCTCCTTCTTTATCTTTTTCAAAGAAGAACTAAGCTAAAGGCTATTTCAGGCAAAATGTTTGTTCAGATAGGAGTGAATATACTTTCTATGCCTGGATTTCATGTATATCCTAGATACTTTGCATCATCTGAATTATAATTTGCTTTAAAATATGTCTTATGTACCTATTTTTAGGAAAGAATTTTATGTCTAAATTATTAAGGAATAAACTCCCAAAGCAAAAAAAAAAAAAAAAAAGAAAAGGAAGAAAGAAAGAAAGAAAGAAAGAAAAAAGCAGGGTTACACATTCAGCCACAGCCTCCACATGTAGTTATTTTTCCTGATGGGAAAAAAGGCTAATTTTAACACTCATATCACTGCTGATGATTAAAGTATACTTGTGTTAATTTGACTAAAGTGGCCAAAAAATAGATATGAGCAGTTCTTGTGATGATGTTGTACTGTTAGCCTGGTTTCAGAATATGACAATTTCACTAATATGTTTCACATTGAGAAAAAGGTGATTTCTTAACCAAGGAAACCACATATAAATTTTTTTCAAGATCACTTTATAAGGGAAATAATGATATCCAAGACAGTTTTATCACTTGGGTACAATTTCATATCTCCCCATGACAAGTGTCCACAGATCACTCCCACTACCAGCTTAAGTCCCTCTCCAGCATTGATTGTAGGCTTGAGTTTGTCTACTGGCTAGTTTGTGCCTGCCATTCACAAGTCCTAGGAACACTCAAAGCAGGTGCTCTGGGCGGGTGAAATAGCTCACTTGTATGGTGCACTACTTTGCCATGGGTATGAGGGTATGACCCATGTTCAAGCTTGGTATGCTTCACATCAATGGTGGGTGTGTGTGTGTGTGTGTGTGTGTGTGTGTGTGTGTGTGTGTGTTCACTATGCTTCTCTATTGCTACTAAACTAATTAATGAAAACTCTTCGTGTCAAAACTGAGAAGACTCCAGAATTAAGAAAGAAAAAAATAGTAACAAGCACCAGCGAGCCTTATGATTTGAATTATGTTACAGCCCCTCTCTGGAAGCAGACATTGTTACATTCTTTTAGCTTGAACTGGGTCAACACAGAGCCTCACAAATATCTCTGTGCTAATAAGGACTCCGACTCAGCAAACTGTCCAGGACAGTGAAGGTTGTGCAATGTAACCCCTGCAACCTAGAGGCTCCTTCTTCCTCATTACCACACTGGAAACATGCCCCTGATGAGATTTATTTTCCATTTTCTGTACATCAGCTGAACGGTCATCATCCTGGGTTGCTGGAAAAGTCACGAAGCATCTTTGTGTAGAAAAAGACTTCATGACTTTTCTGACAGCACAATATTTTCCTCAATTGTGCATGCTCACCTTTCCACCTTATAAATATGTAAGGTCCCCCCACACCCCAGAAAACATCAACACTGTGTATAAACTGTATGTCACCTTAATTCTGTTCATTCAAAAAGCAGATACTCTATATCCTTATTTTTGGAGTTAGTGCTATAACCTATGTTGCCTAGTTAAGTTTCTCAATTTAAAAATTGCCACTTTGGGAGTCCGGCGGTAGCGCATCGGGTTAAGCACAGGTGGTGCAAAGCGCAAGGACCGGCATAAGGATCCCGGTTCGAGCCCCCGGCTCCCCATCTGCAGGGGAGTCGCTTCACAGGCGGTGAAGCAGGTCTGCAGGTGTCTATCTTTCTCTCCTTCTCTCTCCATTTCTCTCTGTCCTTTCTAACAATGACGACATCAATAACAGCAATAATTGCAACAACAATAAAAAAACAATAAGGGCAACAAAAGGGAAAATAAATAAATATTTAATTTTTTAAGTTGCCGCTTCAACAATAGCTCCCTTTTTACTATTTTGCTGCTCCTATGATATTTGGTCATATGTGTGTGTACCTTCCATTTATAATAATAATAATAATAATACACGTTAGTATATGTTCTTTTAAGAAATTTACCAGTTCAATATTATACTATTACATTGTTTGTTTTAAGAATGTGTCATTATAGACAATATGTCTATATACTACACTAATTCCACCACTAGGAGTCAAATTCTCCCCATTTAATATCTTATTTATTTATTTATTTTATTTTAATGAGAGAGATAGAAAGAGGACGATACAGACCAAGAGAGACCAGAGCACTGCTCAGCTCTGGCTTATGAAGGTGCTGGGGATTGAACCTGGGACCTTGGAGCCTCAGGCATGAGAGTCTTTTGCATAACCACTGTGCTGTGTCCTGTCTCCCCAATCCTTCTCTCCTTTTTGTAGCTAGTTTTTTTTATCTATCTATCTATCTATCTATCTATCTATCTATCTATCATCTGTCTGTCTGTCTGTCTGTCTATCTATCTATCTATCTTTTCATATGTGATGACCAGTGGTCTGCAAGTAGGTCACATTCCTTCATATTTTTCCTTCAATGCACTGGAGATGTGTTGCTTGTGACATTAGCCTCCTTTAGCTTGCTGTGCAGTGCTGTTCAGGTGTCTTGATAAGTTTACTCTCCACACATATGCTCTGTAGAATACTCTACTATTATACTCTACTATTTTAGTCTCCACAGCAGCACTGATAGGATCTAAAGTTTAAATACACTTTTCAGGGGGGTCGGGCAATGGTGCAGCAGGTTAAGCGAAGCGCACGTGGTGCAAAGCACAAGGACTGGTGTAAGGATCCCGGTTCCATGCCCCTGGCTTCCCACCTGTAGGAGAGTAGCTTCACAGGCAGTGAAGCAGGTCTGCAGGTGTCTGTCTTTCTCTCCCCCTCTTTCTTTCCCTCCTCTCTCCATTTCTCTCTGTCCTATCCAACAATGGACAACATCAACAATAACAATAATAACCACAACAAGGCAACAACAACAAGGGCAATAAAAGAGGGAAAAAATAGCCTCCAGGAGCAGTGGATTCATGGTGCCCCAGCAATAATCCTGGAGGCAAAAGTAAATAAATAAATAAATAAATAAATACACTTTCCAGAATTCCCTTTCTCCTCTGCTGGTGTGACATGGTGGATACAGAAGATGATTCAGTTGTGGTTTCAGACAGAAAGACTCCCCTATGTCAGCACTTCAGCTTCAGTAAATATCAGCTTCAGGATTTATCACATTTTGGCTTAGGGTTTGGGAATTAATTTTTATTGCCACTAGCATGATGGCTGGAGCTTGCTGCCTGCACAACATATTCACTGTTCCTGGCAGACATTCCCTTCCTTCTTTTTCTTTTTGATACAGAGAGAAATTGAGAGGGAAGGGTAAGATCCAGTGGAAGAGAGGAGAGATACCTGTATCACTGCTTCACCATTGTGGCTTGAACCTGGGTCCTTGTTCATGTTAATGTACGCACTCTACTGGGTTCACCAAAACCTGGTCCCTGGTGTTTTTATCACTGACATCGTACGCTATCCTACCCTATAAATATCAAGATGATACTGTCAGTAACTTTATTGTTAAATTCCAAATATTCTCAGCCAAATTGCTTGTGAGAACAAGCCACAGAAACATATGTCTTTTTTTAATTTTTGCTCAGTTGAATTTTTTTTTTTTTTTTTGCTATGTTACTTACTGAGAGGTAGGAAGTCACAGGCTTTAAAAACACTCTGGATATAGAAGGTAACTAATCTTTGACATGCAAAACTGTTAAAAATCTCACTACTAACACCCTAGAGAGTGCTGCTAGACTGCAAGACATAAAATGATCGAGAATTCACAATTCAGTTCGTTGAAATGCCAAGAACAAGGCTGTTATGTGCTCAAAGCACAGAGTCAGTCCTGTGGGAGAAGGCGAGCTCAGGGAAATGGACCACAAGGTTACTTTATTTTTTTATAACCTTTATTAGTGATTTAATAATGATGTTCAAGATTCTAAGCTGACAGGGGTATACTTCCACACAGTTCCCTCCACCAGAGTCCTGTGACCCATCGCCTCCATGGTTACTTCAGTTGTTCACTCGAGCAGATAGACATTCCTCCCATCATGCCCTACCACAGTGTCCACCTGTCTATCCTTATGCTATATTGCTGAAGCAATTGCAGACTGATATTGGATATCTGTATATTTATTTATGTATGCATTCAGAGAGGCTTCCATAGGCTTTTTTTTTTATTTAGGTAGAGAAAAAATGAGAGAAGTCAGAGACAGAGAGAAAGAGAATCACCATAGCAGAACTCCGATACCCCAGCAGCTCTCATGTGGTGCTGGAGCTAGAACCAAAGTTCTAGCACCCTGCCTGGTAAACTATCTCTCTGTCCCTGATACTGGGTATTTAAATATTAATATTCATTGAATTTTTGTTTTCTAACTCCTAGGAAGGAAATGACAAATGTGAAGAGGCTGGGATATGGATCAACCTGCCAACACCTATGTCCAGTAGAGAAGCAATTATAGAAGCCAGACTTCCCACCTTCTGCACCCCATAATGACCCTGGATCTATACTTCCAGAGGGATAAAGAATAAGAAAGTTTCCAATGGAGGGGATACGGATGCGGAACTCTGGTGGTGGAAACTGTATGGAATTGTACACTTTTTATTCTACAATCTAGTCAATCATTAGTAAATCAATAAAAATCTTAAATGAAAAATGCACAGGCGAAAGAGAGAAAACCACAGCAAGTGGTGGACTCTCACTTCCGCATTCCAGTATTCCCAAGTGAAAATCTTGGTGGACTGACTGTAGCCAACCTGCTCTCACTTCTGATATTGTCAGTTCCTTGATGGACTATGTTACTAACAGTGTGTGTGATGCCCAGCTTGAAAACAGACAAAAGTCTGGGTGCTGAGGTTGAAAATTTCATTCAAGACTGGTAGGAATCGACCTGAAACTGGTTAAAAAGAAATAAACATAACTTCCTGCCCTGTATGTAGCCTTGGTCTCATTCTTTGGTTACTTCTTAGCTGTAACACTGGAGAGAAATATTAAAGAATTTTTCCACAGCAATACAACATCAAGTGTGCTGCAGTAGCTTTTTTTTTTAAAATATATTTTAAGGATCCATTTATATCGCTAACCAAGAACTGTAAACTTTCCTTTCTTGAGGAAGGTTCTATATAAGATAAAGGTCTCCACCCTGGTAATTTTGTAAAATGCAGCATGAATTAGAGGCTTATGATGTGGGGTGAGAATGCTTAAATTAAAATAATATTTTGGTAGTCACTCATTGTCTATAGCTATGAAAAAGCTGATTACAAAAGAGAAGACATAAAGGCAAGAAGGCAGGGCCATAGGTCCAAAGGACTACCCATTTTTCTGTGAAACTAGGAAAAACAACAAAACTCACCTGAAGGCCCAACAAAATACAACCAGGAATTCTTCAAAAACTACCTAACCCACAAGTGAGTACAGGCATGTGTGGATAGTGGGCAGAAAAAGTGGTGAGGTGAAGGTCCTTGGAACTCTGGAAACTTACTTGGTGACTGCTGGCTCCAGACCAGGAGTGGAGAAGCTGAGCTTGTTAACTGTTCTCCACAGAGGTTGGACCAACTGACATTCCAACCAGCAGTAAAGGAGGGTTCCTTTGAGCCCACACCCTCTCCAGCATTTGCTGTTGTTACCTTTTCTGATGTATGACATTCTCACAGGAGTGAAGTGATATCTCATTGTTGTCTTTATTTACATTTCTCTCACAATCAAAGACTTGGAGCATTTTTTCATGTGTTTCTCAGCCTTTTGGATCTCTTCTGTAGTGAATATTCTGTCCATGTCCTCTCCCCATTTTGGATGGGGTTATTTCTTTTCTTGTTTTTGAGTTTGGCAAGCTCTTTATATATTTTGGTTATTAGCCTCTTGTCTAATATATGGCATGTAAAGATCTTCTCCCATTCTGTGAGGGGTCTCTTTGTTTGGGTAGTGGTTTCTTTTGCTGTATAGAGCTTTTTAATTTGATGTAGTCCCATAGGTTTGTGCTTGCCTTAGTCTTCCTTATAATTGGATTTGTTTTATTGAATATGTCTTTGAAATTTATGTGGGAAAGAGTTCTGCCAATACTTTTCTCTAGTATCTGATAGTTTCTGGTCTAACATCTAAGTCCTTGATCCACTGGGAATTTACTTTACTTTTGTATTTGGTGAAATATAGTGGTTCAGTTTCATTCTTCTGCATGTTTCAACCCAGTTTTTCTAATACCATTTGTTGAAGAGACTGTGCTTTCCCCATTTAATAGTCTGGGCACCTTTGTCAAATATTAGATGTCCACAGGTGTGGGGGCTTACTTCTGGGCTCTCAATTTTATTCCACTGGTCAGCGTGTCTATTCATGTTCCAGTACCAAGCAGTTTTGATTACAATGGCCCTATAATACAAGTTGAGATCTGGGAGTGTGATGCCTCCAGTTCTGTTCTTTCTTCTCAAGATTGTTTTGGCAATTCTAGGTCTTTTCTTGGTTCCAGATAAACATTTTTAGCATTTGTTCTATTCTCCTAAAAAATGTAGTTAGGATCTTGATAGGGATAGCATTAAATTTGTATATGGCTCTTATTAGTATATTCATTTTAATGATGTTAATTCTTCCAACCCATGAACATGGAATATCTTTCCACTTTTTTGTGTCTTTTTCAATTTCCTTCAGTAGTGACTCATAATTTCCTGTGTACAAGTCTTTCACTTCTTTGGTTAGGTTTACTACTAGATATTTTAATGTTTTTGTTGGTATAGTAAAAGGAATTGATTTCTGGATTTCAACTTTTTCTAATTTACTGTTTCCATAGAGGAATGTCACTGTTATATATTTTTTAATTTCTTCATTGGGAAATTAAAGTTTTATATATGACAGTAAATACAATAGTTTGTACATGCATAACATTTCCCAGTTTTCCATAAAACAAAACAACTCCCATGAGGTCCTCTGTCATCCTTCTTGGACTTGTACTCTCCCCCACCAACCCACCCAGAGTCTTTTACTTTGGAGCAATACGCCAATTCCAGTTCAGATTCTACTTGTGTTTTCTCTTCTGATCTTGTTTTTCAACTTCTGCCTAAGAGTGAGATCATCCCATATTCATCCCTCTGTTTCTGACTTATTTCACTTAGTGTTTGCATAGAGAAATGCCACTGACTTTTGAATGTTAATTTTATAGCCTGACACCTTACTATATTGCCTGATGACTTCCAAAAGCTTCTTGCTGGATTCTTTAGGTTTTTCTATGTACACTATCATGTCATCTGCAAATAGGGAGAGTTTGACTTCTTCTCTTCCAATCTGTATCCCCCTAATTCCTTGATCCTGCCTGATTGCTATGGCAAGAACTTCCAACACTATGTTGAATAGTAATGGTGACAGTGGGTAGCCCTGTCTAGTACCTGATCTCAGGGGAAATGCTTCCAGTTTTTCACCATTGAGTATGATGTTGGCTGTAGGTTTGCTATATATAAAGACTTCACTATCTTCAGGGATTTTCTGTCTATTCCCATTTTTTATAGTGTTTTGATTATAAAGGGTTGTTGGATTTTTGTCAAAGGTTTCTCTGCATCTATTGATATGACCATGTGGTTTTTGGTCTTGCTTTTATTGATGTGGTGGATCATGTTGATTGATTTATATATATTAAACCAACTTTGCATCCATGGGATAAACCCCATTTGGTCATGATGAACAATCTTTTTAATAGACTTCTGTATCTGGATGGCTAGAATTTTGTTCAACATTTTAGCATCTATGTTCATCAGAGATATTAGTCTGTAGTTTTCCTTTTTGGTTGTGTCCCTGTCTTTTGGTATCAAAGTGATGTTGGCTTCATAGTGTTGTATGCTTTACATTGGGTAGTTCTCCCCCGCCAAGAGAATTGGATCAGTCCAGTTAGTTTCGCAGGCCTGCTTGGCCCCGCCCCGAAGGAACCCCACGAGAGTTCCAGAGTTCCGAGAGTTCCAGAGTTGCAGAGTAAGAGAGAGTGCTTGTGCCGCTGCAAAGAGACAGCAGAGTTCTGTTTGGTGATTAGTTTGGTTTAGTTTATGAATTGTTGTTTCTGAATAAAGAAATACAGCTTCCCTGCCCAGCCGTTGTCTCGGTGTCTCTGTTACCCGCCCGTGAAGCTAGCCCAGCCAGCTGGAGCCTCCGAATTTTAACAACAAAATGTTCATCAGAGATATTAGTCTGTAGTTTTCCTTTTTGGTTGTGTCCCTGTCTTTTGGTATCAAAGTGATGTTGGCTTCATAGAAGCTGGAAGGGAGTATTCCTGTGTCTTCAACCTTCTGGAAGACTTTTTAAAGGAGAGGTATTAGTTCTTCTTTGAAGGTTTTATAGAATTCATTTGTAAAACCACCTGGTCTAGGACTTTTATTATTGGGAAGGTTTTTGATAACTGTTTCAATATCATTAGCTGTGATGGGCCTGTTCATTTTATCTAGTTCTGCTTTACTTAACTTTGGAAGTTTGTAGACATCTAGGAAATCATCCATTTCTTCCAGGTTCTCTAGCTTGGTGGCATATACTTGTTCATAGAAGTCTCACATGATATGTTGAATATCTGTGGTGTCTGATGTGATATTTCCTCTTTGATTTATGATCTGATTTATTTGGGTCTTCTCCCTTTTTAATTTTTGGGTATGGCTAAAGGTTTGTAGATTTTGTTCACTCTTTCAAGGAACCAACATTTACTTTCGTTGATCTTTTGTATGGTTTTCTTATTTTCAATGTTATTGATTTCTGCCCTAACTTTAATTATTTCTGTCCTTCTGGTTGCTTTAGGGATCCTTTGTTCTTCTTCTAGGTCTTTAGGATGTGCAATCAGGCTGTTCATTTGTGCTTTTTCTTCTTTCCTAATGTGTGCTTGTATGGCTATGAACTTCCCTCTCAGTACTGCCTTAGCTGTGTCCCAAATATTTGGTAGCTATTGTCTTCATTTTCAATGAACTCTCAAAACATTTTGATTTCTTCCTTTATTTTCTCTTTGTCCCAGTAGTTGTTAAGTAGTGTATTGTTGAGCTTCCACATTTTTGGACTATTACTAATCTTTGTATATTGTTAAGTATTAGTTTAATTCCACTGTGGTCTGAGAAGAGACTTTGGGTGATGTCAATGCTCTTGAATTTTCTGATGCTGCAAGGATAGCATTCTTTTTTTTTTTTTTTAATTATTTTTTTACCCGAGCACTGCTCAGCTCTGGCTTATGGTGGTGCAGGTGACTGAACCTGGGACTTGGAGCCTAAGGCAGGACAGTCTCTTTGCATAACCATTATGCTATCTACCCCTGCCTCCAATGATAGCATTCTGGTTCCTCATCAGACCCCATCTCTTCAAGACCACTGGCTGCCAATCCAATGCTAGGCAGAGTCTAGATATAGCCGTTGGACAGTAGGGGATAGAGTTTGGGGTCTAGCCTCAATTAGTTAATGCCTGCTGTGTGACAAAACCATGTCCCTTTCTGTCTCTGGTTTTCCCCTTATCTTTTCTCTGTTATTTCTATTATCTGTTACCTCTTTTAATCACTAGTGAATGGTTAAGTCAAAATTCTAACTATTGTTAATGCCTTCCTATCACATTGCTTCTATCTTCATTTCTTATCTGTTTCCTCTCTTAACCACTAGTGAGTGATTAAGTGAACAATTCACATATCATTGAAGCCCCCCAGAGCTAGCTTGAAAAATAGCTCCCATCCAACTTCCCAGTAGCAAAACCAAGAACTGAAAACTACCTTGCCTCAGGGATTGAGTGAACACAAAACATAACTTAAAATTGTACAACTATTAATTAATTAAGTGAATCTAGGTGAGCATAACCAGGGAATTAGAAAGGTGTGAGGGAGAGACCATCCAAGGCATAAGAAGCCTTGCTCAAGCAGTTCTGGAGGCATGGCTAAGGACTAGGAGCCATTTCAGATCACACTCTGGATAAAATAGAAAAAAAAAAGATAATTACCCGAAAACAACCAACTATAACCAGAATCTTTCCAGAAATTCACTAAGCCATAGCCACCCAGTTGTAGATGCTACTAAAATTCCATGCTGAGCTTGCTGGGAAGATGACCTCACCAATGTGAACCTCACCTCTCCAGAGCCCTGCCCCACTAGGGAAAGACAGAAACAGGCTGGGGGTGTAGATCGACCTTCCAATGTCCATGTCCAGAGAAGAAACAGTTACAGAAGCCAGAGCTCCAACCTTCTGCACCTCATACTCCAGAGAGGTAAATGTTAGGGCAAGATGACCAGAGGGCTCTGAACTCCAATTCCATCAGGATCCAGAGAGAAAAGAGGAAAATAAGAAGGATATTTGATGTGCTAATAGGTGTAGGTGTGACTTATAAGGCAGACCATAAAAAATGGGAAAAAATATATATATAGTTATAGAAATAATAGTCCATATCTGTGATCTTGGGAGGTCTTATGCAGTCTCCAATGGAGGGAATAGGGACACAGAACCCTGGTGGTGGGAAAGGTGTGGAATTGTACCCCAATTTTTCTTATAACTTTGTAAATCAATATTAAATCATTAAAAAAAGAGAAAAGACAGAAATATAAATAATACAGTGATTCTATGATGTGTTATGTCTTCATAGTTATGTGGATTTTCAAATTAAGAAAATTTTATTATTAATTAAATAAAATAGCTGTTACCACCATGCAGATGGCATTTAATAGAGTGAATTTTTGGAGGATATTAATCCTTTGTATTATTTTCTAAAATGCTTTATTCAAATCACTGTTCTGCCAACATAGCAACCATCTGTCAAATAGGGAAATACTTATAAGAAGCTACATAGGCTGATTTATACAATTTCTTTTATTTCAAACCATGATGACATGGACAGGGTGATCCAGTAGAGTACACAAATTATCATTCACAAGGACCCAGGATGAAACATCTAGTCTCCACCTGCAGGGAAGAAGCTTCACCACATAGTGGAGCAGGAAGTATATCTCTCCTACTCTTTGTTTCTCTGTCTTTAACCCTCTATTACAAAAAAAAAAAAAGAAAGAAAGAAAGGAAAGAAACCTCAAAGAGAGGTAAATGCATAAGTTCAAGTTCAAGTTTAGAGGCTCCTTACTGACTAATTCAAATCCTTTTTTTATATATTTATGTGGATAAAGGTAACTCAGAAACAAACTATGGCAGGTACCAAATTCTAAACATTAAATGCTAGAAGATTCAATGAACATACACTTTTAACTGTTTACTGATATTAATAGCAGTGAGATTCCTAGAAGTCTTTTCAGATTGGCTTCTGTTCTTTTCAAGTCTGGGCTCCAAGTAAATATTATGGACATCAAAATATAATTGAAAGACCTATGAAAAGTATTAGCCTCTGAAATAGTTAAGTAAATGAAAGCAAAGAATGTTGGGAAGAAATGTCCCACGAGAGACAACACTGAAATTTAACTGTCAGTACACATAACAGAGACATGTCAAAGAAAGAAGCAAGTCAAAAATCTTTCTGAACTGATACAGTGAGGTAATTTCTTTATAAGTGAAGTCAAAATTGTTAGGTTTCTACTAACAATATAATGACAGTACTAAAGGTAGCAGAGCTGTTTTGTTGTCTTCTCCTTTAAATTAAATGCACTTCTATTTCAACTTTTGAACAGTTTAAAATTTGAAAATTTTATATTAAAAAAGACTAATTTTTATCTTATGTATCTCTATTCCTCTATGTTACAGTAATTTGTTAGAATTGTTAGCAACATTTACCTAGAATACTCACTCCCTTTTTATTCCTTTAAATATTTTTTTTCCTGTCACTTATTACTGTGGACAAGAAACAAAACAGTACAGAAGATTATTTATCCATGCCACAGATCAGGTTATAACAAATGGAGTCAGCCTACAAAGGATATTTCTGTGGAAGTCACAAGGGTCTGAAATAAAATATTCAAATGCTTTAGAAATTCAGTAAACTGCTTATATAGTTTCTGTCCTCCAAAGTACCCCTAGAGTCCTTGAAAATGTCAAATTCATTCTATGTCAGCATTTTCTAGACTACTCCACATACAGGATAACTTCCAGAGATTAAAGTATGGAAATATTTTGCATCCCTAGCTGCTTTTGAAATTTTCTGCATGTTTTTGCCCAAATTACTGAATATCTATATGTATTATTCTAATGTATTTTTGTAGAATGATTGAAAAGCCTTTTACAGCAAGAATCACTGGCCTGCATTTAAAAATAACCAACCACAGAAACTGTTCTGCATAATGTCTATAACAGGTTAATTAAAGGACTATTCACCATTATTGAAGTCTCCTGGGCTCTAAACGTTTCTTCTATGCTGTAAATCACTTTTATTCATTATTAAAGTCACAATGTGAAGAACCATAAGAAGGAATAATGCTAAGGGTTTTAAAGTGACGCATATCTGGATTGCAATTCATTCTCTGCTACACGCAAATTGAGGTAATTCGTTTATTTTCTCTTCTTTTTCTTTTTTTTTTTTCATCGTTTTTTTTTTTTATTAATTAACAAAACCATAGGGTAGGAGGGGTACAACTCCACACAATTCCCACCACCCAATCTCCATATCCCACCCCCTCCCCCGATAGCTTTCCCATTCTCTATCCCTCTGGGAGCATGGACCCAGGGTCATTGAGGGTTGCAGAAGGTAGAAGGTCTGGCTTCTGTAATTGCTTCCTCGCTGAACATGGGCGTTGACTGGTTGGTCCATACTCCCAGTCTGCCTCTCTCTTTCCCTAGTAGGATGGGTCTCTGGGGAAGCTGAGCTCCAGGACACATTGGCGGTGTCTTCAATCCAGGGAAGTCTGGCCGGCATCCTGATGACACCTGGAACCTGGTGACTAAAAAGAGAGTTAACATACAAAGCCAAACAAATTGTTGAGCAATCATGGACCCAAAGCTTGGAAAAGTGGAGAGGAAGTATTAGGGAGGTACTCACTGCAAACTCTAGTATACTTCTGCTTTCTTACTTTGGTGCCATACTCCAAACTCAGTCAATTTCTGCTTTGCGTTTCTACTTCTTTTTTTTTTTTTACATGCATAACATTCCCCAGATTCCCATTTAGCAATACAACCCCCACTATTTCATTCATCATTTTTCATGGACCTGTATTCTCCCCACCCACCCACCCACCCCAGAGTCTTTTACTTTGGTGTAATACTCCAATTCCATTTCAGGTTCGACTTGTGTTTTCTTTTCTAATCTTGTTTTTCAACTTCGGCCTGAGAGTGAGATCATCCCATATTCATCCTTCTGTTTCTGACTTATTTCACTCAACATGATTTTTTCAAGGTCCATCCAAGATCGGCTGAAAACGGTGAAGTCACCATTTTTTACAGCTGAGTAGTATTCCATTGTGTATATATACCAGAACTTGCTCAGCCACTCATCTGTTGTTGGACACCTGGGTTGCTTCCAGGTTTTGGCTATTACAAATTGTGCTGCCAAGAACATATGTGTACACAGATCTTTTTGGATGGATGTGTTGGGTTCCTTAGGATATATCCCCAGGAGGGGAATTGCAGGGTCATAGGGTAGGTCCATTTCTAGCCTTCTGAGAGTTCTCCAGACTGTTCTCCACAGAGGTTGGACCAATTGACATTCCCACCAGCAGTGCAGGAGGGTTCCTTTGACCCCACACCCTCTCCAGCATTTGCTGCTGTTACCTTTTCTGATGTGTGACATTCTCACAGGAGTGAAGTGATATCTCATTGTTGTCTTGATTTGCATTTCTCTGACAATCAGAGACTTGGAGCATTTTTTCATGTGTTTCTCGGCCTTTTGGATCTCTTCTGTGGTGAATATTCTGTCCAATTCCTCCCCCCATTTTTGGATGGGGTTATTTGTTGTCTTGTTGTTGAGTCTGGTAAGCTCTTTATATATGTTGGTTATTAAACTCTTATCTGATGTATGGCATGTAAAGGAATAGATGGAAAATTCCTGAAGATAGTGGAGTCTATATATAGCAAACCTACAGCCAACATCATACTCAATGGTGAAAAACTGGAAGCATTTCCCCTCAGATCAGGTACTAGACAGGGCTGCCCACTATCACCATTACTATTCAACATAGTGTTGAAAGTTCTTGCCATAGCAATCAGGCAGGAGCAAGGAATTAAAGGAATACAGATTGGGAGAGAAGAAGTCAAACTCTCCTTATTTGCAGATGACATGATAGTATACATGGAAAAACCTAAGGAATCTAGCAAGAAGCTTTTGGAAATCATCAGGCAATACAGTAATGTGTCAGGTTATAAAATTAACATTCAAAAGTCAGTGGCATTCCTCTATGCAAACACTAAGTTAGATGAAATTGAAATCCAGAAATCAGTTCCTTTTTCTATAGCAACAAAAACAATAAAATATCTAGGAATAAACCTAACCAAAGAAGTGAAAGACTTGTATACTGAAAATTATGAGTCACTACTCAAAGAAATTGAAAAAGACACAAAGAAGTGGAAAGATATTCCATGCTCATGGGTTGGAAGAATTAACATCATCAAAATGAATATATTACCCAGAGCCATCTACAAATTTAATGCTATCCCCATCAAGATCCCAAGCACATTTTTTAGGAGAATAGAACAAATGCTACAAATGTTTATCTGGAACCAGAAAAGACCTAGAATTGCCAAAACAATCTTGAGAAAAAAGAACAGAACCGGAGGCATCACACTGCCAGATCTCAAACTATATTATAGGGCCATTGTCATCAAAACTGCTTGGTACTGGAACATGAACAGACACACTGACCAGTGGAATAGAATTGAGAGCCCAGAAATGAGGCCCCACAGGTATGGACATCTAATCTTTGACAAAGGGGCCCAGACTATTACATGGGGAAAGCAGAGTCTCTTCAACAAATGGTGTTGGAAACAATGGGTTGAAACATGCAAAAGAATGAAGCTGAATCACTGTATTTCACCAAATACAAAAGTAAATTCCAAGTGGATCAAGGACTTGGATGTTAGACCAGAAACTATCAGATACTTAGAGGAAAATATTGGCAGAACTTTTTTCCGCATAAATTTTAAAGACATTTTCAATGAAACGAATCCAATTACAAGGAAGACTAAGGCAAGTATAAACCTATGGGACTACATCAAATTAAAAAGCTTCTTCACAGCAAAAGAAACCACTACCCAAATCAAGAGACCCCTCACAGAATGGGAGAAGATCTTTATTTTCTCTTCTTTTTCATCAGTAAAAATAAACAAAACTAATTTACCCTTCATTCTTGTGGCAAAGATAAAATTTTTTTAATATAGATGGCCATATAGTATGTGTTCACTGCAGAGTAATTTACTTATTACTTGAGTAAGGTTGTGTATAGGTATATTTATGGTAAGCATTTGAGAGAATAACATTAAATAAATATATGCTCTTATGAAAACAACTAACCAATTGGATTTCAGAGATGTAGTTCTGAACTTGAAAGATCAGAAGTCTAAGTATTTCAAGAACCCACAGATGGGACTTTTAGGTTTTACAGCACAGAGACAAACAACAGATCTACACATAATTACAGTGGAATAGGCCTTCTGTTTAGTAAAGTCTTTCCTTCTAGGAGCAATGTGACAGTTTATGCTTTACACTGAGGTTTGTTTTTATCATATTAATACAATGGGACAGGTATCTACTATTTCAATGTTGCAATATGATTGTCTAATAACTCTTGTGTAAATGTGGTACCTGAGGTGTATAGGGACAATAATTATAAGTTGCACAGGCCAGGGCACTCCTTCACCTGCAATGTAAATAGGGTATGTAAACTTGCTCTTTCTTTTTTCTTTTTTTGCCTCGAGGGTTATCGCTAGGACTCGGTGCCTACATTATGAATCCATTGCTCCTGGGGGCCATTTTTATCATATTTTTGTTCCTCTTGTTGTTATTGTTATTGTTGTTGTTGTCATTGCTGTTGTTGTTGGACAGGACAGAGAAAAATCTTATAGAAGGCGAAGACAGAGAAGGGGAGAGAAAGACAGATACCTGCAGACATGCTTCACAGCTGGTGAAGCGGCTCCCCTTGCAGGTGGGGAGCCCAGGGCTCCAGCCCTGATTCTTACACTGGTCTTTGCACTTTGCACCATTTGTGTCTCACCTCACCTGGTGCGCTACTGTCTGGCCCTTGACCTTGCTTTTTCTAGCCATATTTCAGATTTTTCTTGTTGAAGTTACAATACACTCAAGTATTATTATTCTAGGATGCTTTTATGCCTTTATGTGGAGATTTTGTCTAAATACTCATGATTTAACTCACCAATATATGCATAGAACTAAGAATTAACTCTTTTTTCAGCCACCAGGTTCCAGATGCTAGCATGATGCCAACCAGACTTCCCTGGACAGACAACCCCACCAATATGTCCTAGAGCTCTGATTCCCTAGAACCCTGCCCCACTAGGAAAAGAGAGAGGCTGGATGGGAGTATGGACCGACCTGTCAATGCCCATGTTCAGCCGGAAGCAATTAACAGAAGCCAGACCTTCCATTTTCTGCAACCCACAATGACCTTGGGTCCATATTCCCAGAGGATTAAAGAATAGGAAAGCTATCAAGGGAGCGGATGGGATATGGAGTTCTGGTGGTGGGAATTGTGTGGAGTTGTATGCCTCCTATCCCATGGCTTTATTAATGTTTCCTTTTTCTAAATAAATAAAAATAATAATAAAAAAGAATGAAAAAATATTTTTAAATATTTTAACAAGCTTTAACACATAGTCATATATAAAAAATGTGGTACAAAGCCAAGTAGGTAAAGAAATTAAAGGCAACATAATCATTAAATTTTATGTGAAATTAGAGATAGTTTTTAACAAATTGAATATATGTATTAAGTTCTAAAATGTCATGTAAGTAAAGACAGACCATAAAAATGTACATCTAGATTCTAGCATGCAGAGATAGGAGGAAAATCTTATTATTAAATTAGTATCAATACCAAACTACAAACTCTTCTTGTTCAGAAATCCAACTACCTGGTTAAGTGCACACATTATATGGTGTAAGGACCTGTGTTCAAGGCCCTGTTGCTCACCTGCAGGGGAGAAAGCTTCACAGGTGGTGAAGCAGGGCTGCAATTATTTCTCTGTTTCTTTCTTTCTCTACCTCCCCTTCCCCTTTCTCTGTATCCAATAATAAATAAAACATTTAAATAATTAAATAAATAAAAATAATCTTATTGGGAGTACGGCGGTAGCGCAGCGGGTTGGGCACACGTGGCGCAAAGAGCAAGGACAGGTTAGGATCCCGATTGGAGCCCCAGCTGCAGGGGAGTCTCTTCACAGGTGGTGAAGCAAGTCTGCAGGCGTCTCTCTGTCTCTGTTCCTCTCTATATCCCCCCTTCTCTCTCAATTTCTCTCTGTATCCAATAACAAATTTAAAAAATTTAAAAAACAAATAAAATAATAGTAAGAATAAGTTCTTTAAAAAACTTTGAAATAAAAATAAAAACAGAAATACAATTATTCCTAGGTCTGAGATTTAGAAGTGTTTATCCATCAGAGAAGAGCCTGAAAACAGCTGTGTGCCACAGGCAGATTTGTTTGGCTTGATTTTATCAACGTATTTTACCAACTTTAAAAATATTTACACATAAAGATACTCTCCAAATTTCAAGCTTGAAATATGCCTTCACTAGTCAGGATAATTGGACACAGTGTACCTGTCAGCCTGAATGACGCTGAGCGTCCTGTCCTTCAGGCGAGCATGTGCTCTCCATTTTACCATGGCTCCCTATTGCCCATTAGCTCCTAGTGTGAGCTGTCAATCGTCATGATGCTCTGACTGGTTAGATTTATAATTTATTTAGTGATTTTCCCATTTTATCTTGTCCATTTATCTAATTCACTTTACATTTGAGCCATTTGAGTTTACAAATTTAGGGTATTAATCAAATACATGTTCATAAGTTAAGCCTTAAGAAATGTCATTTCAAAAGAAAAAAATACTATACTATACTATAGTACTATACCATACTAGATTATCTTTTTGTTGTTTTCTTTTGTTTCTTCACCTCAAAGAGAAACACTGAAAATTTCAAGAAGTAAATAATGAAATGTGTGTTTGCATTTTGGGACATGTATTACTGAACTATGAAGATACTATGCCTTCAAATGATTGTTTATTAAACATAATATTCAAGTAGAAACATCAAAATAATAAAGATGCAAACAAGAATGCACTAATAACAAGGAGAAAACCAACTGAAAATTCAAGATTATTGGAAAATCACTTACGTGTTACAAAGATAACTTACTTTTGAATTAAGTGCTATAGGAAACATAATTTTAGGTTAACAGGATGCACATATTAATAGTTAAATTTCTTCATATGTTTCTTAAAGATTTTATTTAAAACAACATGCATTTTATTTTTAACTTTTTCTCTTGTTTTAAATCCATTGTGTCTATTTTTACCTTTAATATCATGTAATATTTTAAAATTCATTTTTATTACTAGCGATTTAATAGCAGTTTACAAAATTACAAATTCCCAGGGGTATATTTTCACTCTTATCTACGCGTACTTGTAAGTCAATGTACACACCACTAATTCTGTGTCTCCCCCCCCACACACCGATGATTACCACAGTTCTCAGAAATTCTGAGAGACAATGAGTTACTATGTTTTGCAAGTTTGTTTGCTTTAATTACCAAACCTGTTCTCCTTGTTATATAACATATAAGTGGCACCTAAGCAACTACCTCTTCATTTTTATGTGTACTTTTTTTTTAGCTTTATGAACAGCTTTTCTGAGTTTTAAATGACTTAAATAACATCATCATTGCGTTTGTCTTTCAGTTTTCAGAAAACTTTCATATAAATTATCATGTAATTCTAATAATAAACCCATAAAAATGGGCACTAACAGTTAACTTAGCTACTTTACCTAATAGAATAGGAGATGTGAATTTTGAATTAAAAATCCAATTAAGAATTTAGGAAGACAGCAGTCCTACCATACGTTGACTTTTATGCACTTCAGTTCCAGTCATTCTGATAGATTAACTCTTATCTAGTTGACATCTAGTTGCTTACTGAGCAGATACCCCAGGGGCTTGCTACTCAACAACAAATGGGCCAGCGACAAAGGCATTTCCCATGCAGTACTGTGACAAATGCAGAATCCACAGCAACAGATGAATCAGTGCTTGCATAATATCAAGTCCTCCAAAGTGTTGTTTTCAGACCAAATACTTAGGCTGATAGGAAATTGAGACCATTGGTAGTGGAGAGTCTGGGGATAGTATCAGAATGCACCATGAAAAGGAACAATAGATTGCTTCTCTTGAAATAATTCTGAAAATTCTTTTTTTTTTTCCCTAAGACATATCTTATTTATTAAATCTGAAGGTTTCACATGAGGCTGAGAGGACACAGAGAAGCAAGTCAGTGCACTGCAGTGTCTGGGTTCAGAGAACCTCAGGCATGCAAGTTCCATGTTCTACCAATTTACTACTTCTCCAACCACACCTAAAAAATTTTGAGATTGGGTAGCTTGACCACTAGAAAGCCTAGCAAAAGTTAAATATTGAACCAATTTATCTGGTCCTTAAATTTAAAGAGTTTGGAATAACCCGACAGTATAAGGTAAACCCCTAGTATTTTGACAGAATACTTATATACTGGTTGTTTTTCTTAATCAACTTTTGACCATTTGTAGACAATTACCTTAACTCATGGAACAAGAAAATGAATACAAAAAAAAGATTAATATGTAAAATAAATCTGTAAGTAGCACCAGATAGTCTCACTCCATTTTCTGAAATAAAATAACTTTAGCAAGAGGGTAGCCTAGACCAAGAAAATGTTTGTAAATAATTTTCTCAAATTTGAATGAGGATTAGAATTACCTAGGTGGATGGCTATATGTTGCCAGTCCTTTGACTAGAAATTCTGCATTAGTGTTTGCATTGGGGCACATAAGTTTTTAAATATGCATATTTTATGTATTGTTTTCTTAATGTACCGTTTTTTTGTAATTTCTTTATCGGGGGATTAACTGTTTACATTTGACAGCAAATACAATAGTTTGTACATGCATAACATTTCTCAGTTTTCCACATAGCAATACAATCTCCACTAGGTCATCTATCATCCTTTTTGGACCTGTATTCTCCCCCACATACACACGGATCCCAGAGTCTTCTACTTTGGTGCAACATGCCAATTCCAGTTCAGGTTCTACTTGTGTTTTCTCTTCTGATCTTGTTTTTCAACTTCTGCCTAAGAGTGATATAGTCCCATATTCATCCTTCTGTTTCTGACTTATTTCACTTAATATGAATTTTTCAAGGTTCATCCAAGATTGGCTGAAAATGGTGACGTCACCATTCTTTATAGCTGAGTAGTATTCCATTGTGTATATAGACCACACTTGCTCAGCCACTCATCCATTGTTGGATATCTCGGTTGCTTCCAGGTTTGGGATATTACAAATTGTGCTTCTGTGAACTTAGGTATACACAAATCTTTTTGCTGGGTGTGTTGTGTTCCTAGGATATATCCCCAGGAGAAGAATTACAGGATCATAGGATAGGTCTATTTCTAGCCTTCTGAGAGTTCTCCAGACTGCTCTCCACAGGGTTTGGACCAATTTACATCCCCACCAGCAATGCAGGACGGTTTCTTTGACTCCACAACCTCTCCAGGATTTGTTGCTGCTACCTTTTCTGATGTATGACATTCTCACAGGATTGAAATAGTATAAGAGTAAGGACTCATGTTGTTAAAATTCGGCGGCTCTAGCTGGCCAGGCTAGCTTCACGGGCGGGTAACAAAGACGACCAGAGACATACGGCTGGGCAGGGAAGCTGTATTTCTTTATTCAGGAACAACGATTTATAAACTAAGACAAACTAATCACCAAACAGAACTCTGCTGCCTCTTTGCCCCACGACGGCGCCAAGCACTCTCTAACTCTGCAACTCTCCAACTCTGGAACTCTGGAACCCTGGAACCCTCTCGGGGTTCCTAGGGGTGGGGCCAAGCGGGCCCGTGAAACTAGCAGGACTGATCCAATTCTCTTGGCAGGGGAGAGCTAGGACAACCCAATGTAAAGCATACAACAATTCCCATTTTAACAACAAATGGCGCCCACGTAGACCTGACCTGCGCATCTCTCAGATAAGTAAAGACAATTTGGCTACCTATGCACTATGGCCTTCTCTTCTGCTTGTGAAGAGATCTCCAAAGGCCTCTGCTCTTTCTTCACGAGACTGTTTTGCTGTTTCTGGAACATTTATCTCTGGACCACTCTGTGGTTTCCACTCGCTTGGGCAAACTCAGAACAGCCAGCGGGAATAGCCAGCGGGCAGGAGGCGCGGAGCTGCTGTTTCCACCTGGCTAAACAGCCAGCCAGCCGGCTGCACCCAGACAACCCTGCGCACTGTGCCCGCAGCCCCGCAGCCTGCAGGAGGCTGATGCCAACACGCAGGAGCCCGATGCCAACACGCTGGAGCCCGATGAAAACACACAGGAGCCCGACGCCAACACGCAGGAGCCCGATGCCACCACGCAGGAGCCCAATGCCAGCATGCATTCCAGCCCACAGGAGCCGGCTCTCCACCACATGGCGCAGGGCACTGGACTTGTGATCCCTCCATGCTGCTCGGCCACTGCGAGCAGAGCAGCAGACATGACAGGGCCATGGGGCAGGGCCGCGGCGGCCTATCATGGCCGCCACCCCTGGGCACCTAGGCCCACGCCTTCTACAAGGCTGGCCCACCCGCCCTTGTGCTATGAATTCTGGAATGATCCCGGACCTCTCGGACCCCCGGGCTTCCTGCCGAAACTGGGCACACGAGATCTCAGCTGCCGGTCCGGTCTGAAGGCAGACAAGCTGGAGTATGCAGAGATTTGTGCAGAGATCGCAACCTGCAATTCCTTGAAGTGGAGCTGCACGGGAAGCCACCTCCAGATGGTGAACCCCCCCAACAACTAAGACATACTACAGTCATTTAGTTAAGAAGAAAAGGGGGAATTGTTGTATGCTTTATATTGGGTTCTAGTTCTCCCCTGCCAAGAGAATTAGATCAGTCCAGTTAATTTCGTGGGCCCACTTGGCCCCGCCCCTAGGAAACCCGCCAGAGTTCCAGAGTGACAGGGTCCCTGGGTTGCTGAGTTCGAGAGTGCCTGAGTTGGAGGGTTGCAGAGTTCGAGAGTAAGAGAGAGTGCTTGTGCCGCCGCAAAGAGACAGCAGAGTTCTGTTTGGTGATTAGTTGGTCTTAGTTTATGAATCGTTGTTCCTGAATAAAGAAATACAGCTTCCCTGCCCAGCCGTTGTCTCCGCGTCTCTGTTACCCGCCCATGAAGCAAGACTGGCCAGCAAAAGCCTTACGAATTTTAACAACAACAGTACATATCTAAATACGTGTTTGAAATGACATGTCTTCATAACAAAGGTTTCTCTCCTTGTGTATTAATGACCATGTTTATGTGTATGTTTAAAGTTTGGTAAACAGTAACTTTAAGGCTAAATTCTTACTAGTCAAAGTTAAATGAAAAAGGTTTTCAGCGTAATTCTCATAAAGATAAAATTAACTTACATTTAAAGTCTGAGGTAAAAATTAGTTAACAATCAATATATTTTAACTAAGTTGGTCTAAACAAAAGGTTAAATAGACTTGTTGATATATAAACCTCTTCATTACCTTCTCTATTAGAAATGGTAGATCACACAATGGCTATGCTAATTATTCTCATGCCTGAGGTTTCCTTTCCTGAGCACAACTAGGGTGTGTCTCCATCTTGAATGGGTGTAACAAAAGGTTAAAAAGACGTTGTTTCTATGTAAAAGTCTCAAATTCCTTCTCTATTAGAAACGTTAGATTGTGCTTTGGTTATGCTAATAACAAGTTTTGTTTCATAGTATGTAAATTGCAGCCAGCTGCCTTTGGGACTCTAGGCCGTTCCCCACCCCCATGCAAATGCCTGTTGAGACAAATACGCCCCCCAGAGGCAAGAAATGTTTTTTTTAAGCTGATAAAGTTTTGCCCACAGAGGCAAAAATGGCCCCCTCAGGCCTTCCCTTGGCAGCACACTGGTTCTTGTTACTTGCTTGCATGTTTCTCCATGTTTGTGCCAGTTTCTTTTTTAAAAATGTCTGTATGATATGTGTTTCTGTTCACCCCACACCCTTGATACTGTAGTCATTTAGTTAAAAAGAAAAGGGGGAATTGTTGTATGCTTTACATTGGTTGTTCTAGTTCTCCCCCGCCAAGAAAATTGGATCAGTCCTGCTAGTTTCGCGGGCCCGCTTGGCCCCGCCCCTAGGAACCCCGGGAGAGGGTTCCAGAGTCCAGAGTGCGAGAGTGCTGGGTGCCGCCGTGGAGGAAAGAGGGAGCAGAGTTCTGTTTGGTGATTAGTTTGGTTTAGTTTATGAATCGTTGTTCCTGAATAAAGAAATACAGCTTCCCTGCCCAGCCGTATGTCTCTGGTCGTCTCTGTTACTCGCCCATGAAGCTAGCCCGGCCAGCTGGAGCCGCCGAATTTTAACAACAGACTCACTCAGAGAGTGTGTTGGGTTTAAGCAGCAATTCTTTACTTATTCAGATGCCAACTTATTCAGATGCCATAGAAGGGTCACACAATTCACACAATATACAGTCAACCTGATACCTGTCCTTAATTAGTAGCTGTTCTCAGGTAAAGCTCATGATGTGTTCACCAGTCACTGTGCCATCGAGCTGATGGTCCTTTGTCTGCTGGCATGACCAGATGAACGAGGGTCTCTGGAAGCTCAGGAAGCAGTTACTTAGCCTAGCCGCATGTGCTTAATTAGCAGCACTGGCAGCATCCTGGTCAGTAACAGTGAAGATGCTTCATCCAGCTGGTTTTGAGCCTCTACTTACACTTTCTTAGAACCTCTGGTTTTAAGGTTACATCTCCATTGATCAGTCAGGTTAGGGTTGAAATCATTGACATCATAGTCTTTCTTATCCTATTAATATATATGTTTTTGTTTTATCACACTATGCAGGTGCACTATGGTTACTACGGTTACTAGGGTTACATGTTCACGACACCACCCCAAATATTTGAAATTACTATTACAGGGAGAAAAGAAAAAGTTCCAACAATGAAAATAGAATGAGAATTAATACCTACCTGTTCATTCTGTTTTGTATAATATAGTATACACTTTTTTTTCTTTACTAAATTATATCCTGATTGTAGAGAAGCAATTGACACACTGAGAAATTAAAGTATTCCATGATGCCACAGCAAGGAATTAGTAGACCAGAAACTTATGCTTTCTCTCTCTCTCTCTACCATATTTTGTCTTCCAGATATGTTTTATATTGTCATCATTAGCTGCTTTCCTGAAATGAAAAAGGATTACTATTTGGAATAAATATATTTTATTTTAATTTGGCAGCTTTTAATATTTTAGATTCATAAACACACATATATTCTAAATTGAAAGCTGCTACAGGAACCTTGGAATGAAACTCAGAAATATTGAATACCAGCGGAAAGGTCTCATTGTGTATATTGAAAATCCCATCATCCACTTCCATGCTGAGCTGAAGCAGTGTGATTTTCTGTCTGGCAGGCCATTTATCACTCCCCACCAACCATCAATAATTGATTAGGGAGATTGGATTCAGTACAATGCAGATCAGCTCATTTTATCAATATAGACTATAATTTATGTCAAAAATACAGAAACCCTTGAATCTCTGCTTACTCATTTTCAGTGAACTGTCTGGGATTTTTCATGTATTTTTTTTTCTTGCGAGAAAAGAAGATGGAAAATGGGCAGAAGGGGAAATAGCTAACTGATTTTATGTCAGTGTCCCTAAAGCAATGTACTCTCAGACATTTGCATTTCTTGACAGTACCTAAAAACAAAGAACAAAAGGATACTTCAGGTCAAAGTGCAAATACTACAGCCTTTTAAAAGCAAAGCCCTGAAGCCATCTCTTCAGCTCTTGGGGAGGAGATGAGCTGTTATTTTTCCCTTCAGGAGAGGTGACATATTCTCTCTACACTGTCGCTGTTTCCAAAGAACTCCAGTAGCCTCCCTAGGTTTGGTGCTGATGGTAAGTACAAGTACACAGGGCATTTGGTTTAAGCAATCACCAGAGAAATAAATACATAAACATGAACAGGCTGCCATTATTATTAACTCTCAACACTCCTTTTCTTCATGCTTCACCATTTATACCTCCCCAACACCCTTTCCCCTAAATAATAATGATAATAATAACAACAACAACACATTCATTCCCTACAATAAGTTCTGCAGGCCAAAGCTACCCCTCCACCCCCTTTTTTTGGAGTGAGGGGGTTTGTGGTGGTGGGAATCTACATTGATAGAAAATTCTGCCCTATTATAGTGTTTCTTTGGAACAAATGCTTGAAACTGCAATTAACTGAACATTAAGGATATTTGCTCAAGGGGTCAATTTACCTTTCTGAGTTAACCTCTTCATAATAAACAGGACTAGGAAACGCTAACACTAAGGTTCTGAAATGTGTCAGACTGGTCTAAGTATTTTAGTAGAAGTAACTCATTAATTACGCAGGCTATCTCACAGAGGCGATATTGCCAATTTCTCTGATTCCTGTGATCCTTGCATCCAAGAATGGGTGGTGGTCACCAAATTCCATGAAGCCTAAGGCCTTGAGGTTTTACAGGGCAAGTTTATTAGGGACAGAGTAAAGGAAGGGAAAGAGCAACCTAGGGTGAATGTAGATAGCATAATTGTTATGCTAAGAGACTCTTCATGCCTGAGGCTCTAAAGACCCAGCTTCAGTCTCCTGCATCACCAGAAGCCAGGGCTGAGCAGTGCCCTGAAAAACAAGAAAGGCTCCTGCAATGAAATGGAGAGTGTCCTCCAGTGAGGTGTCCAAAACTAGCAGAAACTCAGGCCCTTAAAAAGAGCTCCCCTAGTGGCTTCATAGGCAGTGAAGCAGGTCTGCACTTGTCTTTCTCTCCCCCTCTGTCTTCCCCGCCTCTCTTCATGCCTCTTTGTCCTATCCAACAACAACAGCAACATCAGTAACAACAACAATAATAACTACAATAATGAAACAACAAGGGCAATAAATAAACAAACAAATAAATATTTAAAAAGAGCTCCCCTATCTCTTCAGTCTAGGCAGAGGCTTCCCAGTCTGCATCCATATTCAGCTCCTGACAGAGTGCACAGTGCCACCAATGATTGCACAGAAATCTTGTTCTCTGCACAACTAGGTCTGTGACAACTTTTGGTGAGTGTTATCTGCTAGATTCACTGGAACATCTCAAGCCTGGTGTGTCCATCCTCCGCCCCATCATCATTTTATTAGATAAGACAGAGAAAATTAAGAGGAGAGGGGAAATAGAGAGGGAGAGAGGAAGATAGATACTTGCAGAGCTGCTTCACCACTTGTGAGGCATCCCGCTGCCGGTGCAGACTGGGAAACTTGAACCCTTGTTCTTGCACATGGTACCATATGCACTTAACTGGGTGTGCCACATGGTGTGCCCAACCCCCAGCTTGATGTCTTCTGATGACACGAGGGCCAAAGAGTTCTTGGTTGGGGCTCCTCTCCCTGTCTATTGTCACTGTCCTTTTCTGTCTCAGCAAGTGCTTGCAGGAATCTTCTCCAAATGACAAATCATTTGACTAGAGGAAAAGAGGTTTTATAGCTTAGTTACATCTAGAAGAAGAACAGGTTGGTGTTGGTCTAGAGCCTGAACTTGTCACACTACTGGACATTCCTCTATTTCTTTTATCACAGCTTCACCTTCTAGTGGGCTTTAATTCCACACAGCAAGATCAGCTTGTGTCATTTCTCCTCATTTGATCAATTTTCCTATCATTGTATTAAAGAGAGAAGACTTTAGATTGATGATAAAGTATTTTCTCTCTCTCTCTCTCTCTCTCTCTCTCTCTCTCTCTCCCCCCCCCCCTCATTTATTTGTGTGTTTGAAGATGGATGTAGGCCAGTATGCGAGCTAGGAGTCATGGCTTCTGAAAAACAAGATAGTCCGTCACTGTGTGTGTGTGTGTCTGTCTCCTCACACATCCCTTATTTTCCCTCTTGTTTCCATATAAGAATGGCTGAGAGGGACTCAGGGAATCACTATCAGCACCAACTTCCAGCAGATGATATTATAGCCAACTGCCTTCAATAATAGTGTTTCCTACTTCTTCCACCAAAAAAAAAAAAAAAAAAGAAAAGAAAAGTAATTAATATTAAGGGCTTAGTTTCTTTTACAACATGCTGCTTTAGAGATTTGGAAGAAAAGGGGGGTGGAGTCCGAGTCCGGGCAGTGGTGCACTGGGTTAAGTACATATAGCATGAAGTGCAAGGATCCCGGTTTGAGCCCCCAGCTCCCCACAGCAGTGAAGCAGATCTGCAGGTGTCTATCTTCCTCTTTCCCTTTTATCTCCCCCTCCTCTCTCAATTTTTCTCTATTCTACTCAATAAAGTGGGTAATATAGTCACCAGGAGCAGTAGATTCACAGTGCTGACACCAAGCCCCATTGATAACCCTAGAGAAAAAAAAAGAGAGAGAGATGGAAAGAAAACCAACAACACCTTTTAGCTCAACAGTTGCCTGAGGCCCTTAAAATAATTTCTGTCACTGATCTAGAGAGGGAAAAACAAAATTTAGGTTGAGGAGAGAGAGAGAGATATATACTTGACTGGGTAGAATGAATAACTTGTTATATGGGACCCAGGTTGGAGGCTCAACATCACATGGGATATGTAACGGCACAAATGGAAATTCTGGTGCTATTGTGGCCCTTCCTCTCTGACTCTCCCTCTGAATGAAAATGTAGCCTGGAGCAGTGAAATTCTTCCATGTGTGAGACCCTGACTCCCATCCAGCCAAAATTAAAACAGAAAATTTAAGGCTGAGAAGTAGCTAGTGAAGTATTCAATCACAGGGCATGTTTGTCTTGGATGTCCAAAGTCCTCCAGGTTCCAGTACTACTATATACTAGTGTCAAGAAATTGTGAGGAGCCTCACATTCCTTAAAACATTAAGCCAGCTCCCCCTGCTCCACCTTGCATTCCTGATACTATGGGCTATCTACATAATCACTGTTTTGCCTAAAAGATCTCCACCCATTCCATTCCTTTGATCTATCTTCTTTCTACCCTCCCTGCCTCCAGGGTAGTATTAATCCCATCAGTTAAAACCCTTGCAACAGTTGCTAAGGAAGTTTCTACCTTCCCAGCCCCTTTTTTGCTTTTTCTCCGCTCCTTTCCTAGCCATTTCCGAATTGCCACTTCCAGCTCTGTCCTATAAAAAGCCATGGCTCTCTGATCAATATACAGATATTGCATTGTCTTGCCACCATGTGTTTGGTTCCTGAGTCATCTCCCTCACGTCACTGAGTGAGTAGCAGCCCAGGCTGGTTCTGGTCTAGTTCTCTCCAACCTAGAGAGTAAGCACCCTGGAAGAGACACCCCCACACTAGCCTAGCATACTAGTGCTGGCTTTTCTTTGGTTTCTTTCTTTCATAAAGTAAGTATACAAATATTTCAAAAATAAAATAGCTTTGGATATCTGAAAGCTTGGGTAGCAAAGAAAAATAGATTTATAACTATTTAAAAGGTTGAAAGGTATTTAGAAATTAATATAAAATTTATAGTGAAATAACTTACAATAATACTGATACTAATTTGTTTAGGACTAAGATATAAATAACACACAAATTATACCCTTGGGAAATGCAGATGATTATGGGAAAATTAAACAGGAGAGTGTATAAATCTTATTTCTGATTTTATTTAAAAATATGATTGAATGCTAAATTATCAGTTCCATACTATGTTTGAGGCTTAAACTAGAAGCTGAGGTGTTAGCATTGAGACATGGTACTCCCTCTCTGAAAATGTTCATTGACTTGTTAGGGAGTAAAACAAGATTATTTTTTATTAAATTTCTGTATAGTATATGAGATACAGAAGTATTTGCACATTATACAAAGCCATTTATAACTTAGTACAAAAAGGGGGGAAAGAATGACTTAGAAGGAACTTTTTTTCCTCCAGGGTTATTACTGGTGCTCACACATTGTGCCTGCACTACAAATCCACTGCTCCCAGTGGCCATTTTTTTTCCATTTTATTGGATAGGACAGAGAAGAACTGAGAGGGGCAGGGGAGAGAGGGAGCAAGAGGAATAGAGAGACCTACATATCTGCTTCACCACTTGTGAACCTCCCCCCCGAGCAGGTGGAGAGCTGGGGGCTCGAACTGGAGTCCTTGGGTGGGTTCTTACACTTCATACTATGTGCACTTAACCTGGTATGCCACCACCAAACCCCCTAGAAGGAAGTCCTTGAGGAGTGGTTTTAGCAAGAAGGGTGTATATGAGTTAATAATAATCATCAAAATAATAATGATAATAATAAGGTGGAAGGAATGATAACATGCACCTAAATTCAAGGCCAATGAAATGAGTGTATTTAGAGAAAACTTCAAATTATTAATTGCAGGTAAACATAATCCTACCATATGTCATCCATTTTTTGCACTCCTATTTATATTCCCAACCAATATGAAAATGTGTACAAATATTTACAGTGGTTTTATTCATAATCACCAGAAACTAGGGGTAACCAAAATGTCTTACAATTGGTCAGCAGGTAGACTATGTTCAATTATGAAACTTATTGCTATTTAATGATTTAAAAAAATGAGATGGGGCTGGGTGGTGGTGCACCTGGTGGAGCACACTTGTTACAGTGTAACAGGACCTGGGTTTGAGCCCCTGGTCCCCACCTGCAGAGGGAAAGCTTTGCGGGTAGTTAAGCAGGGCTGCAGGTATCTCTCTGTCTCTCTCCCTATCTTCCCTTCCCACTTCATTTCTGGCTGTCTCTATCAAATTAATAAATAAAGATAATTTAAATAATTAAATGAGACATCTGGGGGCAGGGTGGTGCACATATGGCTGAGTGCACACATGACAGAGTGCAAGGACCCCAGCTTAAGCCCTCTGACCCTCTCCTGCAGAGAGCTTCATAAACAGTGAAGCAGTGTTACAGGTGTCTCTCTGTCTCTCTTCCTCTCTGTATCCCCTTCCTTTGCAATTTTCTCTGTCTTTACCCAGTAAATAAGTAAAACAAATTAAAAAGTCTTAAAAATGAAACACTATATTAATTCACACAGAAATGTAAGTGAATGAAAAACTGATGATTCAATGGTTCAATTCAGATGACACTAGAAGGAACAAAGTTATTGAGGTGGAAACGTATCTGTAGCTGTCAGAGGTATAAGGAAGAAAATGTTTGACAAGTGATCTTTAAAATAATGGAGGAAATCTACATGATACAATAGTGATGACACTATATATTCATCAAAATCCATTAAACTTTAGATCCAAAAGAAAGAGGTGAGATGTGCAAATGTTTTTTAAAAAGTAAGCTAGAGGATCCTGTTGATAACTTTCCAGCAAAGCATGCTGGCACTCCCATGGAGGGGATCCAGCCAGGGGGCAAGCCACCGAACCTCCTTCACTGGGGTTCTCAGGGACCGCGTGATACAGAAAGGAGGACTTGGCGAGTATTCTGGTACAAATACTCGTTTTCTTTGGGGAGGGGCATAGGTTTATATAGAGACTTAAACAAAGAACATTTTTCAAATATGTCAGAAATTACAGGTTTCTTAAAGGTCAGCTTGCCTCTATGGTAGGGGGCTGGTATGACAAGAGTTGATGCGATACATAAAGGTCAAGACAATTAGTCTCCATGAAGTAGGCATTTTAATTCTCTAAAGGCATTTGAGAGAAGCATAGGGGTTAAACCAGTAAGGTGAGGTAGAGAAAAGAAAAACAAAACTTGATGTAAATCATAGATATCAAGGGACACAAAGAAATAAGATTTGGGGGCTTTTCACTATCTGGTATTACAGGTGTATGATAGTGTGTGTTCTCCTTTGTGATCAAAAGGTGAAGTGGACGTATGAACTTTGAGTGAACCCTAAAGCAGGCAGCAATTTGGCCTGCTGCTAGCAGGGAGAACTAAGTGTGAGAGGCCTGTAGGATTTCTGTGAGCTTGGGATAATAACAAGTAGAAACTGAGTCTGGGAGACTTTTCCCTCTTGGCTCATCCCTATAAGGAGAGAGGCTAACAAGTGGGGTGTCTTTCCAGACCTCCATCCAAGGATGGGAGAGCTTCCATAAGCTCAACCAAGCTTCCACATAGTCCCACAAGAGCATATGCCTCATCACTCACGTGGCCCTAGTACCAAGTCTCAGCACAACATCGAAGCACCATAGCACCAGAGGAAGCTCTATGGATGGTGAAGCAGTGATGCAATGTTCCTCCCACCCTCTCTCTCTTTTTTTATTTTTACCTCCAGGGTAATCGCTGGGACTCTGCCAGCACTACAAATCCATTGCTCCTGCTGGCCATCTTTATTGGTTAGGACAGAGAGACATTGAGAGGAGGTATGAAGAGAGAAAGGAAGAGAGAAACCTGGAGAGCTTCACCACTTATGAAGTGTCCATTTTGCAGGTGAGGATCCAGGGGCTGGAATTCAGATGTTGCAGGGTCCTTGGACCTTGTGCGCTTAACTGGATACCCTAGTGCTCATTCCCCTCTACCCCACACTCTCTAACTCAAATCAAAAAGAATGAGTCAGACTAGGAGTGATGAAATCATATATATCTGTGGTTCTGGCACCACTAAATAATTTTGAAAAATGGAAGTGTTAGGGAATTGGAATTATGACTTAACCTCATTGAAGATGGTGAGCTACAGTATCTGTAACATCACTAACTTTGATAAAACAAGACTAGAAAAGAAAACACAAGTCGAACCTGAAATGGAATTGGAGTATTACACCAAAGTAAAAGACTCTGGGGTGGGTGGGTGGCTGGGGAGAATACAGGTCCATGAAAGATGATGAATGACATAGTGGGGGTTGTATTGTTAAATGGGAATCTGGGGAATTTTATGCATGTACAAACTATTGTATTTACTGTTGAATGTAAAACATTAATTCCCCAATAAAGAAATAAATTATTTATAAAAAAACAAGATAAAGAGACAATGATGGATGTGTTTATAAACTCTGTATACTAGCTACATTTGATCCAGTTATGAGTTGTATACATTTAAACTGCCTTAAAAATGTATTGAATTTGAGAAAATATTTAAAAGATGCATAAACAAGTAGAAAAACCAGGAACCATGAGGAGCAGCAGTAGAGTCAGTGAAACCAGCACGATCTCATTTTTAGATACACAGTATATGTACAGAATGATGGATATAGAAATAATTATACAAAACATACAAATATATATAGTTGGAATACATGCATAACTCAATGGTCAAAGCTGGAAGATTTTGAAGACTAAATTAATCAGTAATGGATTAGCATTATAAAACAATAGTTATCGCCTAATTGACATATAAATGGATTCTTCAATAAAGTCAATAGGGGCAGAAGGCAGAACTCACATACAGAAAAATTCCAAATAAGTTTTGTTCATACTCTCATCTCCTTAAAAAATGTGATTTTGGGGAGTCGGGCAGTAGCACAGTGGGTTAAGCGGAGGTGGTGCAAAGCACAAGGACCAGCGTAGGGATCCCTGTTGGAGGGCTTCCCACCTGCAGGGGAGTTGCTTCTTAGGAAGTGAAGCAGGTCTGCAGGTGTTTATCTTTCTCTCCCCTTCTCTGTTTTCCCCTCCTCTCTCCATTTCTCTCTGTCCTATCTAACAACGACAGCATCAATAACAACAATATAACTACTACAACAATAAAAACAACAACAAGGCAACAAAAAGGAAAATAAATTTTTTAAATGTGATTTTTTAAAAAAAATCTGTTCTCCATCCATTGAATATGGAATGTACTTTCAAAGATTAAGGGTCTGTAAAAGCTTGTGACAGAACTGGAGATAGACACAGAAAGAAAAGATAGGTATGCACAAAGCTTTCCCCAGTGTGGTAGTGTGGGGTGACCCCTAGGAGACCCTGAGACCTTGAAGGGAGAAACCCCAGGTACTCTCTACGTGAGAATGGAAGGTGTACCCTACCTCTGCTGACGGGTAACCCAACGGGTCATGACCCTTGAGGGCTTTTCCCCTGATATAGACGCCTCAAGATCAGCAAAGGACAAAGAATGTCTTTCTCAGAGCACAGGCCTTGTGGCTGATACTAACTTCTGTTAATCCCCTGCCTAGTTTCAGAAATACCCTGACCTCTAAAAGCTGCTAGTTTCAGTTTCCTGACAAACATCTTTGTTTCTTGTTCCTTGTTTCTTGTTCCCCGCCTAAATTGCTATTCACCACTGTAACCCTTGCTCACTCACTATATATGGCATGAACGCATAGACTAGAAGTGATTGGTCCGCCCTGCCTCCCCCTCACCAACATGAACATATAAACGTACTTGTGTACTACAATAAAAATGAGCTTGCTCTCTGACGCACTCCAGGAGGTTCGAGTCTGTCTCCGCTTGCTCGCCCCAGTCTGCAGGTTCCCTTCTTGGAACCCTCCCCCCCAAGGGCTTCCTGGTCTCCACCACACCACCAGTAGAGAGCCAAGGACGAGGACCCCCACATGGTAGAGGCCAGATTCCGGTACTTTTTTTTTTTTTTTTTTTTTAGTTTTAAGGCAAGGCGGCAGGGTGCCCAGGTGAGCTATTTCACCAGTCATGACTTTTTTTTTTGAAAGACTGAAAAAGTCAGTTAGCTGTGAGAAACCATATATATATGCAAGTCTCCTGGTTCTGCAAAATAGTAAGATAAAATAAAATGAGTTGTACAGATTCTGAAAGAAATATTAGTTGAGTGAGTTCCCGTATCAAGTTATTATGATATCACTTTCTCTTTTGTACCAAGATAGCACAAAGCCATTCAAATGGAAGGACACTGCCTTCAGAAGCTGGTTTAGCCCTGGGACAGAGAGCGTAGCAAGCATTATCTGAGTAAATAAACATGAGCCTTGGGCAATAGTCTTCCCATATAGTCTACCTTTTTGGGACAATAAGAAAGCAATTACCAAATAGGGCATGTGTTTGTGTTTAGCAAAAGTAATAAAACTATTCCTTAACTTTAGCTAACTATGAACTAATTTACACATTTATTTAAAGGCTAACCTTTAATACCATTCAACTTGACTTTTACTGTTTAATTTTTTAATTTTTGTATATGGCATTCCACTCTTCTACCTGGTCAGGGAAGGCGAATACATCACTCTAGCCAGCAATAACAACCTCTGTAAAGTATGAGGGGGGAAAAAAAAGGCTTTTAGTCAAAACACAAATTGAGACCCTCTTGGGATGGCTATAACTCTGCTTCTTAGGTGGTAAAACTATCTAGAGAACAAAGCAATTTCTTCAAACCAGAGGGACATGTCAGATAATTGCTAAAAGCCTAAGAGCAGGCAAAGAGATAAATTGTTTAGAGGTTTGACAAGTGTTTCATAAGGTGAGTTGGCTCTGTGCATAAAGAAAATTTGATCACCTTGAGAAAGTGCTGCTACCAAGAATGTCTCTGTTCTCTGGTGATTAGCAGGGTTAGTGTGTGTGTGTGTGTGTGTGTGTGTGTGTGTTTACCCTTGAATATGTAACATAGGTCCATTGTCATCAAAAGAAATAGTTTTACATTCCGGTGAGAACATGAGAAGGGTTTAATTACTATTTGTGACATCTGCTTATTTGAGACATCTTATGAATAATCATGTAGACCAACATATCCAGATGGTCAGGCTACTTTCCTCTTTCCTGCCTTTCTCATGATTAAAGACATTTCACTTTATATCCAGAAAAGCCACTTATTGGAAGATAATTTGTGATGTGGTTCCAAATGTCCAAAAATATATGGAAAATGCCAGCTCCATGGACCTCATTTGAGAAAATGTGTCTTAAATATATGAGATTACTTTTAGACCCCTAATACATTTTTTTAAATTATGATTCCATTTAAGAATCTGTTTGCCAAACCAGTAACAGGGCAGAGGACATCTATACAAATGCGTGCAGCCAGAAACTCACTTTTAGATAGTTGCTTATTTTATGGCTTCCAAAGTAATAAAGCAGCCTACTCTCAATGCTGCACAAATAACAACACTTGCTTCCCACATAGGCTAAAGATTAACAACAGGACTTGAGTAGATTTATAAGACAGGTTATTGTGCCCTGAAAATAAGAAGTTGCTACTAATTCTCTTGCTTGATAGACTGACAGATTCCTGGGCTTGTGAGAGTTTTGTGAGAGAAATAACTCTTCAAACAACCCTTCAGGGAGAGGAGCTTGGAGAAGGTTACTCTACTCTCTCTGTGACCTGTTACTGCTAAGCTGCTACAAAGGTACAGTAGAAAAGAAAGAAAAAAAAAAACTGTTATTACACAGTTCTTTTAAGAGTATAAAATAAACTTCAAGTGTCAAAACCCCAGAGGAATTCCTAGAGTGGGCAAATAGAATTCTAAACTATCTCTACTCTCCCTTCCTCTCTCTCTCTCTCTCTCTCTCTCTCTCTCTCTCTCTCACACACACACACACACACACCATGACATTTTTATGGGACTATTCATAGTGGCTAGTAATCTATTTCTGCTTTATGACCATTCAACATTCATGTAATCAACTTGGAGCCCTTAATCTCTCCTTCCTCATGCTTAGAGAAAAGACCACAGGCCCTCTCAATAAATTCCTAGCATAAAAGAAGGAACCCTGAGTTCTACAGTTGGGATCTAGGAACCCGACTTTACCACTTCTCTTTCCATTGTGTGGGTCCCTGAGAACCCAATTTAGATTTTAGGCTTTCAACTTTTCACTTGTCCTGAAGGAAATTTAAAATTCCTATCAAATAGTAATTGCATAGTATATCTTGAGGAGTTTTGAAGGAACCTCTTTTTGCTCAAGAAATTATTGTATGCTCCTGAGCTACATGAAGTATCTAGGAGTGATAGTAATTCTAATAATTTTCATAATATCAAGATGACAATAGGAGAATTTTTAAAATATGACAATAGAATAGAGTAAATCATGGTCATGGGCTTCTGATTTGTAATCTTTGTTATAATCTTGCATTTACTTCTGGAGTTACAGAGGACAAAAGGACATTATATTGATCTAGTTCAAGTATCCAAACTGAATCTTGGAAATTCTAGCCCCTCCACTAGAAATAGCCACCATTGAGGAGGTTATTGCTGCAGGTTAAGAGTACATGGCGTAAAGCGCAAGGACCAGCATAAGGATCCCGGTTTGAGCCCCTGGCTCCCCACCTGCAGGGGAATCACAAGCGCTGAAGCAGGTCTGCGGGTGTCTCTCTTTCTCTCATCCTCTCTGTCTTCCTCTCCTCTCTCTATTTCTCTCTGTCCTATCCAACAATGATGACATCAACAACATCAATAATAACTACAACAATAAAACAAGGGCCACAAAACGGAAAATAAATTAAAAAATAAAGAAAGAAATAGCCACCATGCCCCCCACCTTATCCCACTGTTACCAGAGGATACAAGGTCCCCCAAATAGTGTTTATCTTTGAATATCATAGACATGATTGTGGGGAGGGTCAGTAAAACTGACTATTGCAATTATCACAAAAAAGCTATTTTAATATTGGGAACCAGAAATAGTGGAAAATAGCCAGAAGAGAAAGCCCAGCACAGCTGCTCCAGCCTGGATGTTTTCTTTTTTCTTTTTCTTTTTTTTCTTTTTTTTTTTTTTTTACCAGAGCACAGCTCAGCTCTGGCTTATGGTGATACAGGGGATTGAACCTGGGATTTGACGGAGCCTCAGGCTTGAGAGTCTGTTTGCATAACCATTATGCTATCTACCCCCACTCTCTTTTTTTAATATTTATTTTATTTATTTCCTTTTTGTTGCCCTTGTTGTTTTTATTGTTATTGTAGTTATTATTGTTGATGTTGTCATTGTTGGATATGACAGAGAGAAATGGAGAGAGGAGGGGAAGACAGAGAGGGCAAGAGAAAGACAAATACCTGAAGACCTGCTTCACTGCCTGTGAAGAAACTCCCCTGCAGGTGGGGAGCTGGGGGGCTTGAACTGGGATCCTTATGCTGGTCCTTGAGCTTTGCACCATGTGCGCTTAACCCGCTGCGCTACCGCCAATTCCCCAGCCTGGGCCAGCATACTGAGTGGTCTTCAGTTTTCTTCTCAGCACAGTAATCTGTTTGTCCATCTCTTTTTTTAATTGAAGATTTAATATTGATTTACAAAATTATGAGATAACAGAGGTATAATTCCGTACTATTCCCACCACCACAGTTGTGTGTCCCCATTTCCTCCAATGGAAATTGCAGTAGTTTTCTTAAGGTCACACATATGGGTAAACTATTATTTCTGTAACTCTCTGTCCATATTTATATATATTTTCTATGATCCTACTTTCCCTTCCTTTCTAAGTCACACCTACACCTACTTCTGAATGTCCTTCCTCTTAATATCGACAATCTCTACAAATAATTTAGATTGGTTTTTTTTTGTTTTGTTTTGTTTTTAATTTTTTATTTAAGAAAGGATTAATGAACAAAACCATAAGGTAGGAGGGGTACAACTCCACACAATTCCCACCATCCAATCTCCATAACCCACCCCCTCCCCTGATAGCTTTCCCATTCTCTATCTCTCTGGGAGTATGGTCATTGAGGGTTGCAGAAGGTAGAAGGTCTGGCTTCTGTAATTGCTTCCCCGCTGAACATGGGAGTTGACTGGTCAGTCCATACTCCCAGTATGCCTCTCTCTTTCCCTAGTAGGGTGTGTCTCTGGGGAAGCTGAGCTCCAGGACACATTGGTGGGGTCTTCAATCCAGGGAAGCCTGTCCAGCATCCTGGTGGCATCTGGAACCTGGTGATTGAAAAGAGAGTTAACATATGAAGCCAAACAAATTGTTGAGCAATCATGCACCCAAAGCTTGGAATAGTGGAGAGGAAGTGTTAGGGAGGTACTCACTGCAAACTCTAGTGTACTTCTGCTTTCAGGTATATATTTTGCAGTAGTTTATGGATACGTGTGAACATAAGCTCTCTCTCACAGAAACTGGTGTATATCTAGGTTATGGGACTTTGTTAGAAAGTGAACCACCTGAGATGAAATTAGAGTATACTATAAAAGGAAAGGTCTCACCTGAGTAATGAAGCTGAAGGGTTGTCATTCCACACGTGAAGTCTCTGGACACAGTCTGAGGTGAAGCATGTTGAGGTGGCAATTGTTGCGTTGGTTAGGTTGTGATCGGCGGATGCTATATTATTTGGTATGGATTGGGAGAGACATACGGGAAAGTGGGCCCTATCCAAGGGTTCCAGGACAGGGGGAAGTAGGGCCTCTATAGTGGAGATGTGAGGTTCCTGCTGTCTTAGGGTTCAAAAAGACAATCGATAGTTAATGTTATCATCACATTATTTGGTAATTGGGTTAACTTTGAAAAGTCCTTTTGTTATGGTTTGCTGTACAGTATCCAGTATCTTGTATATAGCTGTGCTATTGGATGCTTCTAATCTACTTGGTCTAGACTTTTGAGAGAGTCCGCATATCAAATACACAGCCTATATATTAAAAAGATTCAGTTTGTGTTTTGAGAAACTTTGAGACATACAATTGATTTTCCCCCTCTCATATTAATTAACTACTGATTTATATGTCTACATTTTGCTAGGAGTGTACATAAACACCATTCCCACCACCAAAAGACTGTGACCCATCCCTCCCACCCATTCCCACCCCCCACTGTCCCAGGAAGCTGCACGTCTACCCCTCACCACAGGGTTTTTACTTTGGTGCCCTACTTACAATTTGATCAGGTCTTGCTTTTAGTTTCCCTTTCAGATCTTCTTACTCAACTTCCTCTCCTGGGGTTATACCCCAAGGACTCCATAACACCCAACCAAAAAGAGGTGTGTACTCCTATGTTCATAGCAGCACAATTCATAATAGCTAAAACCTGGAAGCAACCCAGGTGCCCAACAACAGATGAGTGGCTGAGAAAGCTGTGGTATATATATACACAATGGAATACTATGCAGCTATCAAGAACAATGAACCCACCTTCTCTGACCCATCTTGGACAGAGCTAGAAGGAATTATGTTAACTAAGTCAGAAAGATAAAGATGAGTATGAGATGATCCCACTCATCAATTTAGATTGTTTTTAATGGAACATCTGAGGGGCCAAGTGGTGCCCCTCAATAGACTGCAAGCATATTACTAAGTTCAAACCCTGGTCCCCACCTGCAGGGGGGAAGTTTCACAAGTGGTGAAACAATGCCTCAGAGATTTCTCCTTTACTCTTCCTCCCCCCCTTTTAGCTCTCTCTCTCTCTCTTCCTCCTCCTCCCTCTACCAAAGATGAACAAGGAAAAAAATAGTTCAGAATAAAATGGTGCATCTGTCCTCTTATATATCACTGCATTAAGTATCCATTTTAAATCCCATACTTTCATATTTAGATTTAGGCATATTTTACTATACAAGTAGACATATGACCATGATAATTGTACCCTTTAACTGTGAATTTGTCTGTAGGTATGTAAGCATATACATGTACACACACATACATGTGTCTTAACACTTGGGAATATACTCACATGATCTCTGATGGTATGCTTAGAAAACTATAATCAGTTATATCTGAAAAAAATCTCTCTAAAGTACATTAGAGAATATTATCCTACAGAGTATGCTATACAAACAAAAAAAAGCACAAGACAGCAGGGTTGAAATTGTAGTTCTTCCATCTCTCTTATCTTTCGGTTCTATAAACATGAAATTATAAGCATGTAGAGACTCTGTATATGAATATTTTATGAATTCCATACAGAGTTTGGTTTACTTAGAGTCATCACACGTATTACCATCAAGGATTCTGTATTACAGTAAACTCTTCTGTTTCAACTAAACAAGGATTATAACATGTAGACAATTGAAAATGTCAATAGAGACAAAATATCAGTAGTGTTCAGTGGGGTCTGATCTACCTTTGAGCTTTATTTGATCCTGCCAATGCTACTAGAGATGTGAGGTAAGAATAGTTCAAATGCACTTAAAAAAGCACAGGAGGTTGCACTGAGGGTGGCATACCCACTAGAGTGTATGTATCACCATACACAATGTCATGGATTCAAGCCCCAAGTCCCCTCCTGCAGGAGGGAAGCTATAAAAGCAGTGAAGCAGGGCTACAGGTGCCTCTTTTAATCTCTTCCCTCTACCTCTCTCTTCCTTCTCAATTTCTCTCTGTCTCTATCAAATATAAAAAAAAAATAAAAGAAAGAAAAAAGAAAGGAAAAGGAAGGAAAAGAGAGAAAAGGAAAGAAAAAAGAAAAAATACATATATACATAAAAAGGGAATGAATCACTGCTGGGCGTGGTGGATTTATTGTACAGACACCAAGCCACAGCAATAAACCTGGTGGAAAAAATGAATAAATTAATAAAATACAAAGCACAGGAAGCCAGTAGCTCACCATAGGGAACATTATTGAGTCATGTCAAAACTTACTCTGGTTTCTGTTATTAGTATAGCCAGTAGTAAGTAGATGAGATCATCCAATAATTATGGAAAGAAAAACCAAAAGACATCTGCATTTTAGCTGCCTGTGTTTCCACGCACAATTACATGAATAGAATGTATCGGTACAACAGTAGTCCCCAGTAGTCAACGTGTACTATATGTATTTTAAATACTGCCAAATACCTTGAGATATTACCTGTCATTACATAATCATTTTGTTATAAAGGGCTGACCCTGAATCTGTCCTGCAAAGCCTATGTAGATCACAAGAATCTGCCTCTTACTTCTGACACCTCACAGGATTTCTGTTGATTTTAATAGCTTTTTTTTTTCTTTGCCTCCAGGGTTATCGCTGGGGCTCGGTGCCTGCACTACAAATCCACTGCTCCTCAAGGCCATTTTTGTTTCCCATTGTTGTCCTTGTTATTGTTATTGGATAGGACGGAGAAAAATCGAGAAAGGAGGGGAAGACAGAGAGGGAGAGAGAAAGATAGACATCTGCAGATCTGCTTCACTGCTTGTGAAGCGACTCCCCTGCAGGTAGGGAGCCCTGGGCTCGAACCGGGATACTCATGCTGGTCCTTGCACTTCGCGCCATGTACACTTATCCTACTGCTCTACAACCCAGCCCCCAATAATAAATTTTTATTTATTATCTATTTATTTGATTAGATTTCATTTAATATGACAGAGAGAAATTGAGAGAAGGTAGAGAGGGAGAGAGACCTGCAGTACTTGCTTCACTGTTCAGGAAGCTCTTCCTAGAGATGGGGAGCAGGGGTTTGAATCCGATTTTTCTGGATGTCATAATATGTGTGCTCAGCCAGGTGTGCTATGGCCTGGCCCCAATAATCTATTTTTAATACCATCTCCATTCTTAGTTCTCATCAATGACACTTCTTATTACTTAAACACAAACACATTCAATATTTTTTGTTAGCCCTAAGAGTGCACATTTGTCTTGAAGTCCAAGGGAGATTTATCAAACTTCCTCTGTGAATGAAGAGCCAAACTCACTATAACTAACTTGCTCTGCTCGGCATTGCCCACCCGCACAGTGAGGGCATGTGCGGACTCCCCAAGAAAATAACTGGCAGCGTTTTCCGAGTGAGCTCTCCTTCACCAGCTTACTTGAAAACGGGCCAGGTATCATGCTTTTCAATGACATATTCCTGAGACTGATGGGACACAATATTAAGGAAAGAGTTATATCCAAGCAGGCACAACTACTATCTGGAATAACACATACTAATGATCGTTATGGAAACAGAGTGTAAAAATGTATGTCCAGCATACAGGAGGCAATAAGTAAATTATGTCTTTTCTCCTCCCCTCCTTCACCTCATTTGGGAAGTACAGAGATATTAAGAGGTCTTCCTGAGAAACTCAGAAAATAAATCATGGAAGGTAAATTCAGGTTTGAGTTGAAGTGCTGGCAACTCAAGGAAATAAGCTCTGTGTACAACAAAGAAGGAAAGCTTGAAGTACCACTGGAATTCTATACATGGGGCCATCATGCATGGATTGGGGGAATTTGTAAGAATATTGTAGCTAAGAAATGAGAAGAAAGTAAGGCCTGGGCGGTAGTGCAGCGGGTTAAGTGCACATGGTGCAAAGTGCAAAGACCTGGGTAAGGAATCCCGGATCAAGCCCCCAGCTCCCCACCTGGGGAGAGAGGGTCGCTTCACAAGCAATGAAACAGGTCTGCAAGTGTCTGTCTCTCCTCCACTCTGTCTTCGCCTTCTCTCTCTATTTCTCTCTGTCAAGAAAGAAAGAAATGAGAAGAAAGTTATTATTATCTTTGTTATTTGAGCATCCTCTGTCTAGCCAGGCACTGCATACCTAACTTTAAACTGGATCATTACAAGATCTGACTGGTCTCTTTATTCACCCATCAGTGTTCCTCTTGGTGTTGACATAAACACCGCTCTGCAGAGTGGAGATTTCACTAAGAATCAAACAGAAAACAAATCTTGGTCTTATAGAGAAGATATTCAGGAAACAAGAAGGAAAGAAATAAATATGTAAATAAATTAATGGTATTATTGCAATAAGAAATAAATACTAAAAAATAATAATATACTAGAGCATTGTGATGGAATGGGGTTATAAGAAAATGTGTCTTTTACCAGTGTTTTTTACACTGGTCAGGACCAGTGTATTTGAGGAGAGACTACCTTGGCTTGTGTGTGAGTAGTGGGAAGACATCATTACTGAGTGATGATATGCAGATACAATGTTCCAGCAGAAAGACCAACAGAAAATGGTCTCTATGTTATTGAAAAAAGACAGCTGGAGAGTCCTGGGATAAAATAAAACCTCTCTGGGTACAAAGAGGGTAAATCTTTGGCATTGCAATCCAAATGTGGTGAGAATACACTGTGAATTAAAGAAAGAAAGAGAGAGGGGGTGGTGAGAGAGAGAGAGAGAGAAAGAAACATAATCTGAGTTACATATATTAAAATCCTCTGGTTGCTGTGTGGATACAATGAAATTTTATACTTACAGTGCAAGTGTCATTTCAAAAGTTATATAGATATTGAACAATGGAGGTATAATAACAGCAAAGCCCCATCTCCATTAGTTTTTTCTAAAGCACCATTTACCACAACCCGTAGCTACTAACATAGTGTGATGAACTGATTTTTTCTTTGTTGAAGACAGTGGTCAAAATGAATCACAAGCGGTGAAGCAGGTCTGCAGGTGTCTGTCTTTCACTCCCCCTGTCTTCCCCTCTTCTCTCCATTTCTCTCTGTCCTAACAATGATGACATCAATAGCAACAACAATAACTACAACAACAATAAAAAATGGCAACAAAAGGAAAAATAAATTTTTAAAAAATTATGAAAGATTTTTGTTTCTGACTTTTGATGGAGGGTACAAAGGATTTTGATGTTGCTGTCAGTACCTTTACTGTGAATCACGCTTTTTAAAAATAATTAATTTCTAATGCTTTTTTTTTACATTTTTAAAATTCAATATATTTGTAAAATGAAGAATAGAAAATATTGACAGAACCATAGAGCAAGAGGGGTGAAATTCCACACATTTCCCACCACCAGAGTTTCATATCCCATCTCCTCTATTGGAAGCTTTCCTATTCTTAATCTCTCTGGAAGCACTGACCCAGGGACATCATGGGGTACAGAAGGTGGGAGGTCTGGCTTCTGTAATTGCTTCTCCACTGAACATGAGCATTGACAGGTTGATCCACAATCCTAGCCTGCCCCCATCATGCTGGGGCAGCACTCTGGAGAGGTGGCATGCCAGGGTACATTGGTGAGGTCAAGTGTCTGGCCAAGTCAGATTGACATCATGGTGTTTGGAACATGTATTCTTTTGCAACTTGGTGTTTGGAATGTGTATTCTTTTGCTTCCTTCTTTCTTGTGCGACCCAGTTCAGTAGTTCTTGTAAGGTGGGTTAGTTGTGGCAAGTTCCTTTAGTTCTTGAATATTTGAGGAAACTTTTATTTCTCCCTCCTATTTGAAGGTTAATTTTGCTAGATACAATATTTGCAGCTTAAATTCCCTCTCCTTTAGAACTTTAAATGTCATTCCACTCTCTCCTTGCCTCTAGAGTTTGTGAAGAAAAATCTGTTGAAAGTCTTAATAGCTCTGCCTTTGTATGTAACTTCTTTCCTTTCCCTAGTAGCCAACAATTTTTTTTCCTTGTCATTGACTTTTGATAGTTTTACAATAATGTGCCTTGGCATTGGTCTTTATGTATTTGTAAATCTGGGTGATCGTTCTGCCTGTTGGATGAGAATGTTCTGAGGGTTTCCTAAGTGAGGGAAGTTCTCAGCTAAAATTGCTCTGAAGATAGACTCTGAACTTTTGGCCTTGTCTCCTCCTCAGATATACCTACCACCCTTATATTCAGTTTTTTGATAGAGTCTACAATTTCACAGAGTTGCTTCAGTATTTCTGAACCATTCCTCTCCCTAATCTTTTAATTGAAAGAGTGGGCTGGCCATATCTTCTAGATTGGAAATCATTTCTTCTGAATGTGTGGATCTACTTTCTAAGCCTTCAACCTGGGCATGGATTGCAATCAAGATGTCTTTTACTCCATGGGGTTCTGACTGAAGTTATTCTTTCAAGATTTAAAGATTCTTAGTGATGTCTGTTATAAGTTCCTCTCTCATGAGTTTTAATTCCATAGTAACATACTCTTTTAATTCTTGCTTAAATTCTTGGAGAGTCCTCATAATGAGCTCTTTGTCCTCATAATGAGTCTGTCTCTGAGAGTCTCTCTAAATCTGTAATTCCTTGGATCTCCTCTCTTTCATTTTTGTCTGGCTGATATGGTATAGTTGGCTGTTAGTTCTGTTTCTCTGCTTGCACATTTTTTTTTTGTGTGGTGGTTACTGATGGCCAGCACACAAAAAAAAATTGATGGTGGTGTTGTGATCTCTAGATTTCTTTTATTTGTATGATCTGTGGCGGGTGGGATGTGGTGGGGAACTGATTACTTTGGGCTGTCTTGTGGTCACAAATGCCTTGTTTTATGTTGTGTCCTTGCCTTAAATTCAGAAGGCTAAAGCCCACATGAGTGAAAGACTGATAGGTTTTAAGTCCATGTCTCTTTTCTTCCTGCACTAGGAACAATGTTACTTGTTTGCTGTGCTTAAAGTAAAATTGCCAAAATGGTGCAGCTCAGCGCCCATGCCGCCCAGAGCTCTGATTTGACTTTGCTGTTCTTCAACCTGTGCCTGTGCCCCTTTTCACTCCAAGCACATATGAACACCCACCTGAGGCTGCAGAACTTTCAGTTGCAGATTATGAATTCAGTTGGTTCTCTTGTATTTATTTGGTTTTTTTTTTGGGGGGGGGAAGAGGTGATTTGGTCCCAGTAATTGCATGGCCATGCCTCCCAGAAGTCTTCTAATGCTTTTTATATCACATTGCTGCCTAATTATTAAATTGCCACCACGATTATTGCTAAGGCTCAGTGCTGGAAGTATGAATCCATCACTCTGAGTGGCCATTTTTTCCTTTTGTTTTTAATTTGATACAACAGAGAGAAAAAGAGAGACAACTACAACTCTGTTTCACTGCTTGTGAAACATGCCCCTGAAAGGGGGAGCAGAGATTTGTAACTGGGTCCTTACACATGATAACATGCATGTTCTACTAGGTGTATCACTACCAAGCTATACGCTACCTGACTTTACACACAGACAATCTCTCTCAATTTTACAGCAATATCCTTACTGTGTGACTTATAATTGGGAATGTAACTCAAGCTATGTGTACAATAAAAGAAATTATGGATTTTTCTGAGTTTCTTCTAGGGGAAACATTTTCAGTCTTTTGGAGAAGTTATGTGTTGATGAAATGTTAATTTTTAAGTAAGTAGCACACTCAAGCTTCTTATTATAATAGTCTAACCTGCAACACACAAATATACCAAGAACAAGTCTAAATGTGGGCAAATGCCAAGTATTATTGTTTTCAGGTGTTACAGAGCTACCAAGACAGTCTAAACTGAAGAGAACAATATCCCAGAAGAAATGCAAAATAAAAAAAAGAAATGTGACCTCAATAATCAGAATCAATCTTTCTCTTGATGCCTCTGGAGATGTAGCATCAATCTTATGCTCACTTTTCTATAAAGAAAAAAAGAAAAAGTTTTCCACATTATTTTATAAGATGAAAATGCCTTAATACCTGAACCTCATGAGGTTTGAACAAAAGAAACATTTTCATATCAGTCTCACAAATACAAATGCAGAAGCACTAAAAAAAAAGTAGGAAAATCATACCCAATAATGCATAAAAAGTTCTCATGACATATGGACATGAAACATAGTAAAGTATACTATTAGGGTTTAAATTTTATAGAGAATACAAGAATGTTTTTAAGGTATTAAATCATATCTTTTGTTTTAAATAAATAAAGAAAAAGGATATGCTTTGACAAAATCAGTTTCTGGTAAGTATAGATCTAAGTGTGTCAAGAAAGTGTAAAAACAGAACAAGCTGTATCCTAGAGGAAGATAGACTACTAATATTTACGAAGCCCTTGACTACATGATAAAAAGAGTAATTCTGTAGATCAAAAGAAAGGCAAAAAAATACAAATAAGAAATGAACAAAAATTTTAGACAGCTTGTTAAATATAATACCCGCCCAAATAAAAACAATAGTCAAAATGTGAGCAACTTCATTGAATCTTTGAACATTCAAGTAACAGCCACAATAAGATATTACCACACAGTCATTCAAGCAGTAAAGCAACCAAAGTCAAACAAGTCATGACAAGAATATGAACAATAGCAACTTTCATGCTTTTTAGATTGAATTGTCCACTATTACAATTATTTTAGAAAGCTGATGGCAGTATCTAATAAGGATGAGCATTCTAATAACCTACTACTTTGCAATTCCAATTGTAAGAATATGCCCAAGATAAACATATATTCACATGTATCAAAAATATATGAAAGTATGGCTACCTGCTTTGATAACCCCAAATTATCAACACAACTCAAATATTTAGAAAAAAATAAAATAGGTAGCAAAGGTCCTATATGCACAGGAATAGTATACAGCAGTACCATGAACTAATAATTTCATGTTGTCATAACAACATGAATGAATATCAAAAAAATAAATGTTTTATGAAGCACATCAGACACAGGAGAACATATACTGGAAAAAGCTGATCTTTGTAAACAGAAATCAGAAAGGTTTTTATGTTTGGAAGAATGTAGTGACCAGAAAAAGAGGTAGGGTCTGGGGAACTGTTTACTGTTCTCTGTAGTTACTTTGTATATGTATTTATTTTGTAAAAAAAATATTAATAAATCCTGTAACTGTTCACAAATATTAAGGGTACCTGCATTCATGTCTCCTGTGTTTTGACTCATTTGGCTTCAATGTCCATTTTATTGTACAACTAAGGCAGAAGAAAGAGCCTATTTCTGAGTTGCCAGTTATCTTCAGTGGAGGAACAAAGTATTTTACCATTTGTGCCCCTGAGTCTAAAAGACCATGCTCAATTCCATATTGTGACCAAAGCAAGTCACAAGGTAAGGTCAATGCCAGTCTGGTTGCAAACATGGTTGTTCTACAGGACTAGACATTATACTGAAAAGGAAAATACGTTTTACAAACTCTACAATCTCCCCTGGTTATTTCTTCATTAGCAGAATATTTGCATACTTTTATTAACAACCTGCTTCATTCTGGATAAATGTAGAGCTCTCAATTGAAACAAGGTAAAATTTTTTTTAAGAATTCCCTGAGATTCCCAAAGAAACTGCATAAAATCAGTTCCAAGCAAAACTGCTCGCAAATCAGTTCAATAAGATTTTTCTTGTGGGGGTCAGGAGGTAGTGCAACAGGTTAAGCGCACACGGCATAAAGCACAAGGACCTGAGCAAGAATCCTGGTTCGAGCCCCGGCTCCCCACTTGCAGGGGAGTTGCTTCACAGGTGGTGAAGCAGGTCTGCAGGTGTATGTCTTTCTCTCCCCCTCTCTGTCTTCCCCTACTCTCTTCGATTTCTCTCTGTCCTAGCCAACAATAATGACATCAATAACCACAACAACAATAATAATAATAACCACAACAACTATAAAACAACAAGGGCAACAAAAGGAAAAAAATAGCCTCCAGGAGCAGTGGATTCATGGTGCAGGTACCAAGCCCCAGCAATAACGTTGGAGGCCAAAAAAAAATTTTTTTTCTTTTAACAAGTCTTATACAATCCCAAACAATGTCTCTTATCTTTTTTTTTTTTTTTTTTTTTTTACAAAAACTAAGTTACTAATCATACTGAATTGCAACTTTGGAACTATTTTAGAATTCACTTTCATTCTGACCTAAGGGTCTTCTTAGTAAAACTGCTACAGAAATTGTTATTTGAATAATTCCTTCTCCCCCAGTAGGTTCAACCAGTAGATATGCATATGTATGTGTGTAGATGTGGATTTCCAATGCAAATGGTTCCCACTAGATTATGAATACCCAAATGCCTTTAAATCATGTATAGTTAAAAGTAATACTTTGATATTTATCCTAAATGAGTAACATTAACCTTGCTATGAAGTGAATAGAACTGCCTTGTCAATATGTATGAAATTTAAATTGTGTGTACGTGAAGATGTTTGCCAGGATGTTGGGGCCCAGAAGTGCTATGTACATGCCATTGTGCACATGCTGGCACAATGCTAGGTAGTCTCTTAGGCATCTTCACACACTCGTTCATGATTCTCTACACTAGTGGAGTTCTAGCTTCCTTTTATATAGGTAACACAGTTGCTGCATCACCTTTAATAACCGCCCGCCCCAATTGTTCTAACGAATTGTCAGCATTACTGTGTTACTGTAAAATAGTGACCCAAGGCCATTGGACCAAATTATGACTGTCTTAAGTGTGTGAGACCTTGGGTTTGATTCCAAAAAAAAAAAAAGATTTAAAAAGACCAAATAACCAAAACACACCAAGGTAGCAAGATGAAAAGGGAAAGAATACTCCATGAAGGACCATAAGCTTAGGCCAGTAAAGTGAGTATTTGTCAATGCTATTGTTGTCTATGAGAAAAAGGTTATTCTTTTTTTTTCCCCTGAACCTGAAATCTGATGTGTAGCTGGATCCAGGTTGTTGTCTGGGGAGACGATGTCATGGCTGGCAGAAGGGCCAGGGAGCTGGATCAGGGAAGTGGGTGGCTTTCAAATATGGGGAAGGGGTATAAATATTGTTGACTGTGAAACCTATTGATTTGATCTGATCTTGGGCCCATGTTCAGCTTGGGAGCCTGTGTGACCTCTGCATCCCTGAAGATCAGAGGTCTCATTCAGTGATCATGAGTAGGAGTGTCCCAAGCTGCCCCATTATCAGGACCCATCTTCCTCAGGTGTAGCATAGAGTGTGTTGTCCATCCTTCCTTTGGAGGATGGAGCATTCTCTACAGTTATTGATCTGGGTTGAGGGTGGAGTCCTATGGAGGCCCACAAAGGGGTCTGTTGTGTTGTTCCTGATGGAGATGACTGGTAACATTGGGGAGAGGGATTAAAAAAAAACTAGTATAGTCATGGGCCCTTTGGAATATTTCTAAAATAGGCCTACTAGATATCTACAAAAAGGAGACACCCCCCCTCCCGCCCCAACACTTCATCTGTACTATTCCAGCCTTTAGGTTCATGATTAGTCAGAAACTTGTTTGGCTTTCTATATGTTAACTCTCTTTTCAGCCACCAGGTTCCAGATGCTACCATGATGCCAACCATACTTCCCTGGATAGACAATCCCAACAATTTGTCCTGGAGCCCTGCTTCCCCAGAGCCCCACCCCATTAAGAAAAGAGAGAGACAGGCTGGGAGTATGGATTGGCCTGTCAATGCCCATGTTCAGTGGGGAAGCAATTACAGAAGCCAGACCTTCCACCTTCTGCACCCCATAATGACCCTGGGTCCATACTCCCTCCCAGAGGGATAAAGAATAGGAAAGCTATCAGGGGAGAGGAAGGGATACAGAGTTGTGTGGAGTTGTACCCCTCTTATCCTATGGTTTTGTTAATGTTTCCTTTTTATAAATAAAAAAATAAACTAAAAAAAGAATTTAAAAAATGTTAAGTTAAAAAAAAGACAAAATAATCAGAACTTTATCAGTAGTGGAATACTGGATTTCTCTCATTCACTGTTTCATAAAAAACAAAAATTGGGCCCATCAGGTGGCTCAGTAATAGAATACATACATGAGGCACTGAGTTGAATCTCTGACTCTGTATTAATACATAATAGTACCATGAGATAAAGCAAATAAGTAATATATTTATCCAACTCCATGTAACATCCATTTAAAAGTCCATGCCATCTCTTCCTAATCTCCCTTATTCCATTTTCATCCACCCTTGGTAATATTTATAAATAACTAAGTATCTTATAAATGATAACAAATAATAATAATCCAAAGAGACAACTCCAAACAAAATAGCAGTTCAATTTAAATTTGAGCATATTCTGTTTAATATATATGTGTGTGTGTGTGTGTGTGTCTTTTTTAATGTTTAAAGAAAACTTGTATATAAGTTACTGCAAAAGCTGTTCATTATTTAGTACACTGTGAAATAAAAGCATAGCTCTTGGTAGTGTCATTGATTTGCAAGGACTTTTCTTTAGTGTCAAAGCTTAAAATGAAAATGGGGATTATTACAGTGGTGAAAATAATGCAAATGTTAGTGTTTTAGGTAAGAGTAAAAGCTCATAAAAACCCTGGAGTAGAAAAACAGAACTAGTCGATAACCAGATAGTATATTATTAAAGGATGACATCCAAAGTATAAGAGTTTGGTTTTGCTTCATGTAATATAAAGCATATGTAGAATGGAAATACAGACGGGGGTTAGTCTAACTCCGAGATTCCTTTAACTGCATCCATCTTTCAGGGTTTAAGCCAGAAAAGAGAAATCTCATGGGTTCTTGTTCTTGTGCACACATGTATCTTAAAACAAATAAACAAAATTTAGGGGGGAAAGAGAAAGAAGAAGGAATTGATGACCTTGATCAAAAGCCAAATCCCATGCTGTAGCTGGCTCATGGGTGATTTGAGTCAACATCATTTTACCTTTACCAATGTCTCTGCCATCAAACATCTATGTCTACATACTCATTTGACGTATTTATGTCCCTTTTATGATCTTAAGGTACTGCATCTATGACTATGCTTTAAATCACCTCCATTCAATCAAAGAATGATATAAAAGTTCACAGATAAAGGTTCAAAAGAGAAATTTGATGTATTTTCCTAGTGGAAGGACACACAACTTAAATACTCAAAAACATCCGATATTACAAAGAGTTGACCTTCAATTACATGTTAAAGCAATTACTTAACTAGAACGACGACATGGCTGTTTAAGCAAAAGAGTTCCATTTGCAATTAACCTTAACTTAGGCAAAAATGTTAGCCATTGTGAATGAAGCAATGTTATGTTCTCCTGTCACTTGGCCAGGGTTTCTGAAATATTTGCCCTCCAGGAAGGTACAGCTAATTCCAGCCAAATTAGCATCTCACTTTTAAATTTTACTGTTTTTGACATTTCTATGCCCTGAAATATACTTCTTTCAAAGCAATTTCTTTAGTGTCAGATATAAGAATAAATATACATGTACGTATATGCTTATATAATTCTACAAAAGATTTTTTAAATGGTAATGCGACAGCATGAAGAATAAAATACTGTTTCATTTTGAAATGTCACTGAAATATATGGCTTCTTTATTTCCATTTGTTGAGTGCCTGCCTTCCAGTCACAGTGACAAGTGTTTTTTATGCATGCTATCATTTCCTCCTGTCAGTACCCCTGGAGGTTGTTGCTTGTCATTACAGTAAAAACCAATCATTCCATAGTAAGAGGAAATTAAATAATACTAAAAAAAAAGATAAAAAAATTTTAAAATGCTAAGAAATGGCTCATCTGGTAGATTGTTCAGTTTGCATGCTTGAGCCTCTTGGTTCAATTCCCAGCAACACATATAACAGAGTGTGCTCTGGCTTCGTCCTCTTTCTGTCTCATGAGAAACTCGCTCTGACATGTAACCCATAAATGAATATTTTTTAATTACACAAAACATGGTGTCCTGTTAGTAACTGATAATAGAATCAATGTAAGCATAATTGTATGATTGATCTAAAAATCCAGACATGGTAGAGATGGAAAGAGATGACAGCCAAGCTGTATGGTGAAGATGAGTATGGCTTCACCCTGGAGTTCGGTGCTATCTGTATGTGGCTGTAGGTTTTAGTGGTCAATTATTCAGAACGGTTGATATAATCTAGTAATCTTACAGTGAGTATGAGTCAATTTTATTTGTTCCTTTAAAATAATGCTAGGACTCTCCCACTGTTCCTTTCTCAACCATTTTAGGGTTTGATAATTTTAGAGCATCTTTGTTGGAGAAAAGAATTTTGAGAGAACTTGATCCAGCCTACAGCTTATATTTGATATATATATAAATTTTAGAACATGTATCATGGTATTACAGATTCATTTTTTGTTTGTCTGTCTGTTCCATTGGTTGGTTGGCTGTTTGAACCAGGTCATTGTGATTGTATGACTCCACCACTCTCAACTACCTTTTCATTCAGACAGAGGGAGAGATACCACAGTACTGGAGCTTCCTCCAGGACCATAGCACCACATATCTAGTGCCAGAACTTGAGCCCAGGCATCTGCATGGCAAAGCACAGAACCTACCCAATGCATTGTCTCTCTAGGCCCATAGTTTTAATGTATTTGGAATTCTGAAGAATGAATAACTTACTTAAGTATATGAAGCTATCAGAAACTGGGGCCTCAGGGGCTGAACAGTAGCACTGGATTACGTGCACATAGTACCAAGCACAAAGATCCACGTGAGGATTCTGGTTTGAGGCCCTGGCTCCCCACCAGTGGGGGAGGGGGGATCACTTCACAAGTGGTGAAGTAGGTCTACAGATGTCTATCTTTGTCTCCCTCTCTCTATTTTCCCTTCCCCCCTCAATTTTTCTCTGTTCTGTCCAATAAAATGGTGTTGGAGCTCGCGTGGGTGGTTCTCAGATAGAAAGGTAAACTACTGAATTCCCATCACCAGTTCAAGAGACTGCGTGAAAAGAAACTCGGGGAGGATTCTGGTACGAACACACTCATTTATTGGGGGATGGGTTTGGGTTGATATAGAAGGCTAGACAAAGAACAGTTTTCACATACGTCAGAATTTACAGGTTTCTTAAAGGTCAGTATGCCCCCTATGGTAGGGGGTTGGTATAACAAGAGTTGATACATAAAGATCAATACAATTAGTTTCCTGATGCAGGCATTTAATTATCCAGAAGCATTTGAGAGAAGAATAGGGGTTGAACCAGTAAGGTGAGATAGAGAAGGAAGAACAAGGCTTTAAAGACATCAAAAGGGCTACAGGAAATAAGGTCTTGGGGGGCTTTTCACTTGTCCGGTGTTAGGAGTGTGTGACAGGATGTGCTCTTCCTTTATGATCAAAAGGTGAAGTGGAATATGTGAACTTTGAGTGAGTATAACCATTTGGCTGACAGTGGGGGATGTAGGCACTTTGTGGATTTTGGGAGTCTTACAGAGGCAAGCTGAGTCTGATAGACTTTTCTTTCTTGGCTCATCTCTATGGAGAGAGGCTAACAAGAGAGGTGTCTTTTCAGACTTCCATCCGTGAAGATGGGGGGAGTTTCCCTAAGCTCTACCAAACTTCCACATAGTCCCACAAAATGGAAATATGGCTGTCAGGAACAGTGACCCAAGCCCCAGCAATAACCCTGGAGTTGAAGAAGAAGAAGGAGGAGGAGGAGAAGGAAAAGAAGAAGAAGAAGGAGGAGGAGGAGGAGGAGGAGGAGGAGGAGGAGGAGGAGGAGGAGGAAGAGGAGGAGGAGGAGGAGGAGGAGGAGGAGGAGGAGGAGGAGGAGGAGAAGAAGAAGAAGTAGAAGAAGAAGAAGAAGAAGAAGAAGAAGAAGAAGAAGAAGAAGAAGAAGAAGAAGAAGAAGAAGAAGAAGAAGAAGAAGAAGGAGAAGAAGAAGTAGTAGAAGAAGAAGAAGAAGAAGAAGAAGAAGAAGAAGAAGAAGAAGAAGAAGAAGAAGAAGAAGAAGAAGAAGAAGAAACTAGAGCCTCCATGAGGATTCAGTGTGTATATCATGCTGATAAGATATGAAACTTGTCCAAGAACACAAGGTTATTAATACCAAAGTCAAGATGTGAGTCAAAGTCATCAGTAGTTTACCTACCAAGTCAGTACTTTATTATCCAGGAGGTAAAATGAGGAAGGAATCTGGAAATTAATGGACACTTAAAAGTTAATAATTCACATGCAATATTCCATTTAAAATTTTTATGCAGAAAATGAACTGTCATCTGTAGATGACTCACTGTGGTTTAGCACCTTTGGTGAAAATTTTCAGAATTACATGCAGAGAGAGCAAGCTAAACTGAACTCCCATTAGGCTCTCAACAGGTGTTTTGCCTTTCCTCTTGTTATCTCTAACATTTTAATTGCTTTTACTAACTAATAATTTTAAGGGCTAAATCTCAGACACATACACCTCCTCTTACAGCAGAATAATCTGGATTTTGGGCAATAAACTGATGTCTGCCAGGTAACTGTTAGTAAACTCCACAAGTGCTCAAATATAAGTCCATCCAGCTCTGAAACCTGTGGGCTTTCCCTAATATATCAGCTTCTTTCTCCTTATGGAGTCAAGTCAAAGCACTATAATATTTTTCAGTATTGGTCTTGTGTAAGTCTTGTCTCCTTTTTCAAACAGCAGATGGAAACATAATTACATCAACAACTGTTACTCAGTAAAGGCTGAAAAAACAAATAATTAGCAAATGCATGCATTTAGGTGTGAGCAGTTAGCAGTCCATTATACATTTTGAAAAAAATGATGTATTGCTGTAGCTGTCACACTTTCCTTTCTGCTGAAACTAGGAGAGAGAACTTCCCACCAGAGAATAAATGTCTATATAGTGAACTGATAATGAACTTGACTGATAATCAACCGGTAAGTCAAAGAATCTCCTTCCATGTTCAAGAATATTAATATTATTCTATGACATGAAGAATAAACTAGAAACACCATCATAATGAATGTATAAAGTGGGATATACAGTTCTTTCTTACTTAGTATTTAATGTTATCTGGGACTTGGATAATCATTCAAGTCAAAGATTTTAAATGGTATTAATCAAAATAAACAGAATATAATTAAAGTCAGTAGAACAACTTTGATAGATTGCTCTAGATATTCTGATGCCACAGAAGAATCTGACTCAAAGCCACGTGGCTAGCACCATCTTATAAAAGACTTCTAAAAATCTCTCACTGAGGAAAAAAATAAGTTTGAATTTGCCTAACGCAGTTTTTTAAATTTTAAAAAATATTTATTTATTTTCCCTTTTGTCCTTGTTTTTTTAGTATTGTTGTAGTTATTGTTGTTGTTGTAATTGATGCCATCATTGTTGGATAGGACAGAAAGAAATGGAAAGGGGAGGGGAAGACAGACAGGGGGAGAGAAAGATAGACACCTGCAGCAGACTTGCTTCATCGCCTGTGAAGGGACTCTTCTTCAGGTGTGGAGGCGGGGGCTTAAACCTGGATCCTTATGAGGTCCTTGAGTTTTGCTGCCATGTGCGCTTAACCCGCTGCCCTACCGGCCAACTCACAAGGCAGTTTTATAAAAATAAGAAATCAATGTGTTATAACTAAGGAAGACTGGGCTTTATATAATTAAATCTTCAACTTTTATTATATATATTTTAACATTTATTTATTTATTCCCTTTTGTTGTCCTTGTTTTATTGTTGTAGTAATTATTGTTGTTACTGATGTCGTCATTGTTGGATAGGGACAGAGAGAAATGGAGAGAGGAGGGGAAGACAGAGAGGGGGAGAGAAAAATAGACACCTGCAGACCTGCTTCACCACTTGTAAAGCAACTCCCTTGCAAGTGAGGAGCCAGATCACCTTATGGCAATCCTTGTGCTTTGCACCATGTGCACTTAACCTGCTGTGCTACCGCCTTACTCTCAAATTTTTAACTTCTAAATGGCCACCACATCAAATATTTTCACCTTTAGTTTTCCTGGATTCATTCATTCATTTGTGGCTAGAATCCTTCAAAATTTGAGAATTGATTTATTTCGTTCTTTTTTTTGTTTGTTTGTTTTTGCCACATTTCTGGTGTCTATTTATTTATTTATTGGAAGAAGGTGAGAGACAGAGACATAAAGAAAAATAGACAGAGAGCATGAGAGACACATATGGTGCTCCACTACTCATGAAGCTTCCCCTTGCAGGTGGGAAACAGGGACTAGAGCCCTGGTCCTTTCATACGATGATATATGTAGTCTATCAGGTGAGGCAACACTCAGCCTAATAAGGGTCTGTTTTGTTCTAAGCATCATCGCAGGCACAGGGAAATGCAACATTGAGACTATTATGACTTCTTTCTTTCTTTCTTTCTTTCTTTCTTTCTTTCTCTCTCTCTCTCTCTCTCTCTTTCTTTCCTTCCTTCCTTCCTTCCTTCTTTCTTTCTTTCCAAGCACAGGGCATCGCTGCTCCTGAGTCACTTTTTCTTTGAGAAAGAAAAGGATAGAGGGAAAAATAGAAGGAGAGAAGGTAGGAGGAAGGGAGAGAGAGAAAAGGGAGGAGAGGGTTAAAGGTATAATAGCACTGACGCTTCCATACTTGAACTTGGATCAAGTGCATGGCAAAGTAGATACACTAAGCACGTGAGATATTTTAGCAGCCCACAAAGATGTTTACATGAATGATAACTGATCACAGATTAGAAAGATGCACAGGATAACTAGCAGGTTTAAGATTGGTAGACACTTACAAAAGTATAAATATGATATTACAGAAACCCATAGGGTTTAGAGGCATCTAGATGAAACCAACGGTGTGTGTGTGTATGTGTGTGTGTGTGTGTGTATACACAAGAGGTTCTCAAGAAATGAAATATTGAAGATGAGGGAAAAAAAGTAATGTATATTGCTGTTGAAAGGCATTGCCAGCAGGAGAATAGGTAATGTAAAAACAGACAACAGTGCACTGTTTGGGAGCCCATAAATTACTTGATCTGACAAAAAGGATATTCAGATTCACTGTCCAGTTAAGCAACATCATACATTTTATTAATTCTACAGCCTTGCTTCTATCTTAGATTTTTCAATAACTTGGTTCAACTGGTTTTTCTTCTTTCTGTGAAAATAAAAAGCTGATTGACCTTTGAAATAGAGAAAGAGATATTTATATGCATTGACAATCGACCTGTTTCAAAGTCAAAGCTACACAGAGGTTATCTTACAGAGATTCACAAATTTAGTTAGTGCATTGTTGATGGGAGTAACATTTCTATTTTGCCTGAAGCATTTTTTTACATTGCCTGACCTTTATATAACACTTTAATATTCATATTGGCTAGGAACTATCACAACTCTGTAGTTTCAAAGCTGCTAACCTGATCATTTTTCTCTACTCTTTGCACCTCTCTCATTTTAGTCACTCTACTGACAGCAAAAGGAGAAACAGATTTAATTTAAATTTTGTATCATTCAGGACTGATGACCCAAGAAAATATTCAGGGCATGACTTTCTTTTAGCAAAAATATTGTGGGTGAATAAATTCAAATAAATGTAATAATTCATAACATGGATGATGTGGTCTCAATCAATATTTGTTTACTTTCAAACTTATGCCATGCAAAGTACCAAGTGCTGAGACAAATATATTACTGTGTTTCCATCGTAAACCATCCTCAACCTGATTAAAAGTACAAAGCAAATAAATTACTACATCATTTTATTTATTTACTCAAGAAACACATCCAAAGTATCATAAAGTAAGTATAAGAGTGAACAAGAATCAACAAATACATTCTAGGAGCTTCTGTGTGGGAGATACTGTTCAGTGAAAAAAGGCCAATTTTAGAAGCTCTGTGAAAGACTTCCAAGGAATGTAACTCTTCATTTATTTATAAAGCTTACTGAAGCAAATATTCCTAGTCTATCTGTCCTTCCTTCCTTGCTTGCTTCTCTTTCTTTCTTTCCCTCCAGGGTTATCTCTGGGGCTTAGTCCCACCATTATTTTTTCCTTTCTTTTTTTTTTGGCTTCAGGATTATTGCTGGGACTCAGTGCCTGCACTATGAATCCACTGCTCCTGGAGGTCACTTTTTCCCATTTTGTTGCGCTTGTTGTCATTATTGTTATCGTTACTGTTTCCATTGATGTTGTTGTTAGATAGGACAGAGAGAAATCAAGAGAAAAGGGGAGACAGAGAGGGGGAGAGAAAGGTAGACACCTGCAGACCTGCTTCACCACTTATGCAGCAACCCCCTGAAGTTGGCGAGCCGGGGCCTTGAACCGGGTTCCTTACACCGTCCTTGTGCTTTAGCCATGTGCACTTAACCAGCTGTGCTACCAACCGACTCCCTAGTTTTTTTTTTTTTTAATTAGGTAGGACATGGAGAAATTGAGAGAGTACAGGGAGATAGAAAGAGGGAAAGAACCGTAGATACCTGTAGACCTACTTCACCACACGTGAAACGCCCCCTCCTGCAAGTGGAGAGCAGGGGCTCAAAACCGGGTACTTGCTCTTAGTAATATGTGTGTTTAACCAGGTGTGCTACCACCTGGTTTCCCCAGATATTCCTAGTCTAAGAAGAAAAAAAAATGTCCCGGCCTGCTCTAGACTGCATTGTATCCCCCCCCCCCCCCCAATCAGAGCACTATACAACTGTGCTTTATGACAGTGCCAGGGATTGAAACTCAGACCTCAAGGGCATCAGGCATGAAAGTCTGTTGTACTTTCTCCCCAGTCCCATTTTTTTTTTCATGAATCCTTACCTTCAGAATGATAACCTATATGGAAACACAGACTTTAAAGAGATGACTCCATTACAAATGAAACACTTGAAGCTAGGCATATCCAGTTGAGAGCACATTATAACACACAAGGACCTGGGTTCAAGCCCTCAATCATCTGCACGAGGGATGCTTCACAAGTGACGAAGCAATGCTACAGTTATTTCTCTCTCCCCATCTCTCTCTTTCATATCAATTTCTGTCTCTAGCCAAAATATAAAATAAAATATTAAAAATATTAAATGAATCTCATAGTTGTGTCCCAACCAAGGTAATATGAATTTACATTTGTTGGAGTTTCTTTAATTTTCTTACCAGTAGGGAGCCTTAAAACATAGGTGTTCACAGAGTGCATATTAATGATAATCACCAAGTACTCTTGAACTTCATGAAATTATAACATTAGAGGAACAGTAAACTGAAACTACTGTTGTTCTTATTTTTAAAAAGCAACTTTAAAAATCATTACAAGAAAGGAGAAAAATAACATTTTAGCCTACACCCAACTTCCCCAATAATAACAGTATTTGTACAACAATGAAAACTGGGAAAATAACCTTGATAACTTGTGCCTCTAGAGCTTAAGTGGAGGGAATTCTATTTTATTTTTCAGTTAATTGATTTTCACTTAAGTTCACATTTGGAGAGTTGGTTGGTACACAAATGAAAAGACATTTTTGAAATTAAAAAAAAAAACACGGGATTTAAATCTTGATTTTCTTTTTAAGAAAATGAGACAAACACAGAGGGAATTCAACTGAAAAAAAAAAAAAGAAAGAAAAGGCTTCAGAAGAAAACAAACATGCCAGTATCTTGATCTAGAACTTCCAGCCTCTAGAATTACAAGAAAATAAATATCTACTGTGTAACTCAGTCGATGGCATTTGGTTTTAAAAGTCCTAGCAAACTAATGGACAGGCATTGGAAATAACATGTTTAAAACCCCAAAGAACAGACATAGGAACTGAAAGTTGACTTTATAGTATCATCTACTAGAACCCCCTAAGATATGTGTGGATGTCTGGAGTACAAGTGAATAAAATCATGCAGTGAAGTCAAGAAAGTACTCTAGTTAGAATATTGGAGGAGGAGTTAGTTTGAATAAAAAGAATGATGTTAAGCATGGGCATAGCATTGACAAAGATGGCAAACATGGACAAATCCTGACACTCAAAATGGAAATACAAATAATCAAGTGATGAAAAGTAGAGAACTGGAAAAGCATAAAGATCTAATGAAACAGAGATGAAATGTGTATTTTCCTGGCTCAAATATTGGATTCTCAGGTCAGTGGTGACAGCCCCACGCACCACTGTTAGAGCAAGGAGATAAAACAATAAAATAAAATCCAATTATTTGAAAGCCTGGAGCTATAGGAAAGTGTGAAGAAAATGATAGTGTTTCATACCTTCTCATGATACTTACTGCCCCAGATGTCCGTCTGTTCATGACATGAATTCCCTGGGGTTTAATTATTTGTTTTGCTTGTCATGATTTACCACATTTATTCCCTTGAGCTCTTCTTCAACTATCACCCATATACAGATGACTCCCAAATATTTAATTCAGCCTCAAACCTTTCTCTTTAACTCCAGACCCACCTATCCAATTGCACATATGAATATGATTTCTCCACTTAGGTATCTAATAAACATACCGTATTTGACAAATCCTAAGTACAATGTTCAAATTCTACTTCAAACCTTGCCATTCACACAACCACATATAGCATTTCTTTACTTTGACAATTTCAATTTTTTTAAATACTTATTCATTATTGGGTAGAGACAGAGAGAAATTGAGAGGGGTGGGGGAGATAGGAAGGGAGAGAGAAAGAGAAACACCTGTAGACCTGCTTCACCTCTGGTGAAGGGTCCCACTTGCAGGTGGGGAGCCAGGCACTTGAACCAGGGTGCTTAACCAGGTGCTCTTCTGCCCAGCACCGTCTTAGAGAATTTCTAAACAGAAAGCTTCCTTTAACCTTCATTTTTCCTTTCACACTTCAAATCTAGGTCATGAGCAAATTTGACTGATTCTACCTTCAACATACATCTGGAGTCCAACCACGTTGATCTGAACAAAAAACCACCCCTCACTGGAACAGCGTAATTTCCTGCTAACTGATGTCTTTCTCTCTGATTTCCTTTAGTATTCTTTACTATTCCTATTCTTATTACAGCAAACATAACTACCCTTTAAACAAGATAAATCATAATCTGGAAGATGGCTTATAGAGAACTTACTGTACCAAACACAAGTTCCTTGGTCAGCACATCTTAGCACCATTCAACAGGGAAATTTCAAAAACAGTGAAGCAGCGCTGTGATGTGTATGTCTCTCTCTCTCTCCTTTTCTGTTTCACAATCTATCCTGGAAAAGGAAAAAAAAACTCATATGAGAATGGCAATATTGTGCCTAGTGGATGATAATTATGATAACGTAGGTATTTGTATTTTATTTATTTTATGGTTATTTCACTAGATTTCACCACTTTGAACCAACTTTCTTGGCTAGAAAGAGACAGAGAGACAAGGATAACATAACATAGTAGCTTCCTCCAGAGTGGTGGGGGATGGACTTGAACCTAGATCAAACAGATGTTAAATCAGGTGGGTTATCTCACTGGTTCAAGACATACTATGTTTAAACTTTGCCTTCTGATACCAATCCATCTTTCAGTTCACTCATTAAAACACTTACCAAGTACAAAGCTCTGGAACAACTCCAAGTAGCTCAAAAGCCAGTCCCCCTCTCTTCCCCATAGTTTGCTAAAAAGACATAGACAGGCTCCTAAATGGCCTGCAACAATAGGCCCCTAGGAGGGTGAGGAGTGTTTGCAAAGGAAAGGGAAAATGGGGAGCAAAAACATTTTATTCTCTAACTTTCAAGATAAACCTACAAAACTGTAGGAGTTAAGAAAATGAGATAAAATTGTACTGGACTAGAGCTTCCCCGAATAGTTTTTGAAGAGATTCAGTGTTTCTGTATAAAAGCTTTTCAAGTTTAACTTCCTTTCAGCACGTGGGCCTGGTGAAGAAGGCAAGGCACAGTCAGCATGTACTGGGAGAAACTGATCTAACGTACACATGGTACATTAGAGCAAAGTGAGTGAGTTCACTGGTTGAATGTGTTGTTGTCTTCAAGCAATGCTTGTACGTGTGTTGCCTCCATTCCAAAATTTCTCAGTAAAAACTATCTCAGGCAGGAACAATAGTTACATGATTTTTATTTTTTTATTTTATTTATTTTATTTTTTTTAAATATTTTATTTTATTTATTTATTCCCTTTTGTTGCCCTTGTTGTTTTATTGTTGTAGTTATTATTGTTGTTGTCATCGTTGTTGGATAGGACAGAGAGAAATGGAGAGAGGAGGGGGAGACAGAGGGGGAGAGAAAGACACCTGCAGACCTGCTTCACCACCTGTGAAGCGACTCCCCTGCAGGTGGGGAGCCGGGGTTCGAACCGGGATCCTTATGCCGGTCTTTGTGCTTTGCGCCACCTGCGCTTAACCCACTGAGCTATAGCCTGACTCCCAAGTTACATGATTTTTAATAACTACTCACATATTGTGAATTTCTCCAAAATCTATTTTAATGTTGTGTAGAAGAGTTTGCATATAAGACAACTAGTGCGTGAAAAACCTATGTGATGATAAGCTATATATTTTTGTATCATAATCCAAAATAAAATTCTCTGGACTCTTCCAAATGTGAAAAGATTTCAAGTACTAGTAGTGATGGCATTAACTCCACATGAAATAATCTTTACTAAAACATATGTATTTATATGGGCTCATACTCAGTAGTAATTTGTGACTAAACTTACCTATCTATAGTCGCAGAAAATAATGGGACAGTCTGTATTTTGAAGAGGCAGAGGAGCTCAGGGACCCAACAGTGGACTCTCAGCTGCAGGGTGGGGTGTTTCTCTGTGTGCATGGGGAGGGGGCAACAGTAGTCTGAAGAGGAAGCACCCCAGGGCCCAAGAGATGCTGTACTGGGAGCCAACTGCATCCTGACAAACTGTCCCTACCCTTGGCACCAGGGCAGGGCAGGGACAAATCCTGCCAAGAAGGGAAGGTCCCCTGAAGTATGAATTTAGTCCCTCACTGGTGCCTTTCCTTGTGTATCATCAAATGCATAGTTCTTTCTTTCTTTTTCAGTTAATGACTCATAAAAGATATATTCATATATGTGGCTGATGTGTGTGTGTGTGGGGGGTGCCTGGAGCAAGGACATGGCCAATGGCTTGGGTCTTGTGAAAGAAGTCACAAGAAACTAGAAGATTCAAAGTCTGAGGTGGATGGAGACATGATTGTAAAGAGGCAAGAGAAAAGTATTAGCGAGGATGTGGAGAAAGAGGATCTCTGTTACACTCCTGGTGGCAATGCAAATTGGTGCAGTCATTATGGAACAGTATGGGGAATTCTGAACTAAATAAAAGTGGAAATGCCTTATGATCCAGCAACCCCACTCTTGGACATTTATCCAGTTAACATGAAAGCATTAGTTTGAAGGGATATATACGCCTCCATGTTCACAGCAGTATTGTCATAGTAGCTAAAGTATCTAAGCAACCTAAATGCTCATTGACAGATGATTGGATAACAGGTATGAGAAATATACTCACTAGAATACTACTCAGCAATTAAGAAGAAAAATACTGCATCTTTTTGGACAAATAGCTGGAACTGGAGGTGGCTATGCTTAAAGTTAATCAAGTAAGACAGTGAATGGCAACTACCACTCATATGTGGAATATAGAGAACTGAAACACGAAGTTGAGATTAAAAAAAAAGTAGTCAAATCATCCTAAAACCTTTAGAGAACTGTGGTCACCCATCCATGGTGGGGGGTGGTGATGAGGTGGCGTAGAACTTTGGTGGTGGGCGTAATGAGAAACTATACCCTTATTATCTTATAATCTTATAAATCACTAATAAAATTAACCATTTAAAAAACAGAAAATTCAGTGTTTATACAGGAAATCTTACAGCTGGTTTGCAATATTTTTCATGATTTCAATTCAGTTTATTTATTTCTGATTTACTTTGCAAGTCATCTATTCCATAATTAGGGGTTTACTCTTTGGAGAGGATTGTATTTGTCCTTGGTGTTCTGCTTGTTGAATATACATTTCAAACAAAGGACAGAAGAATAAAATACATACATTGTCAAAACAGGACAGGAAAACAAAACATACTGGGAAATATATAGTATTCTAAAAGCAAGGCATGATTAAAAATAGAATGTATTTGCAAGTGCGTAGTCCACCTTAATATGTTACATCAGAGTGCCTTCTTTCTTTGAAATTGCCAACTAAAGTTAACCCTTGATGAGGGTTCACCCATCGTGTAATAAATTCAGTAAAAATAAAAGGCTAGGCAATCTCAGGAACATTCGAGAATGTATCTAATGCTTCTGGGGAGACTTTCACTCTTCATTTTTCTTGTGAGTTTGTTAGTTGAGTGTTAGATCAATCACTGCTTTGTGACATCTCAAAAACAGAGGGACTAAAGGCTCTCATCCTCAAAGAATGTCTTTGAAAAAAGAGTTAATTTCTTAGAAAAAACTGATGCTGACCTTTGAGATAAAGGTTTATCTTTGGAAGAATCAGGTCTATGAGAGATGGGCCTAAGTCTCTATGGATGTGCCTTTTCTATGTCCTATTTGATAACATTCCTACCACTCCTTTCTTCTCAAAATCCTCTGCAAAGAAATTGGTGAATGTGAAGGCCTGAATAAAAGGATTTCCAGGGGGTTGGGCAGCATCCCTCATCTCTTAAGTAACAGCTGCCCATCTGCCACACATAGCCAGGATATATGTGTCCAGATGGCCAGTGGGAAACAAAACAGGTGGTCTGATACAATTTGCAAGTTTGTGTCGTGTCTTTTCTTAAGTACAATATCTTGACATTTCATGTCACTGCTACATTGTCCACCACGATTGATTAACCTGAAGTTTGCCTCACACAAGTCACACAGACCTTTAATGCGTTTGTCACTCTCTTGACTAAACAGTATTATTGAAATTACTTGTAAAGCTAAGTCATACTGTGAGACAGATTATTTATTCCTAGCTGTGACAGTACAACTGAGATGCATTCTAATCTTTTGGGAGTAGAATTAGCTGTTATTATTTCCTAGGCTGTATACCAACAGTATGCCCCAGACTCCATATCTTAAATTACAAAATATTATTGCAACAGCTTTATTATTTTTAAAGGATCATTGCTAAAGATACTATATAATGAGAATTTGAAATTTATTGACAAAAGCTTGTGCCCTGGCAAAATTATTGGAACATATTTGCCCACAGTTTCCAAATAATATTATGCAAATACATAAAAAGGAAGATCAGCTGAAAAGAAGAAAGGACCTATATCCAGGAAGTCAGGCAGTAGCGCAGTGGGTTAAGTGCAGGTGGCACAAAACACAAGGACAGGCGTAAGGATCCTGGTTCAAGCCCCCGGCTCCCCACCTGCAGGAGAATCGATTCACAAGTGGTGAAGCAGGTCCGTAGGTGTCTATTTCTCTCTCCCCCTCTCTGTCTTCCCCTCCTCTCTCTATTTCTCTCTGTCCTATCCAACAATGACAACATCAATAACAACAACAATAATAACTACAACAATAAAACAACAGGGCAACAAAAGGGAATTAATAAATAAATACTAAAAAAAGGACCAATATCCAGGTAGTGGTGTACTTGGTAGTGTGCATATTGCAGTCTCTCTCTCTCTCCCTCTCCCTCTAACTCTCCCTATCCTTCTCTCTCTCCCTTTCCCTCTTCATCTCTGTTAGTATCTGTTACTATGAGAAAAGAAAATGGATACTGGGAATTTCCAGTGTCATGCAAGCACCAAGACACAGCAGTAATCCTAGTGGAAATAATAACTAACTAAATAAATGAACCTATGTATTGGTAGACCCTCAGTGTATCATTTGTGTTTCATCATTTCTGGAATATGAAGAAATTATTCTATTCCCCTTTGTGTTCTTCACAGTCTGAGCTAATGCACAAGAAGCAGATTGATAAGAGAGAAATGTAAAAAGAAAATTACTTATAGCATGTATACTACATATTATATATGGGAGAAAATAAAAAATTCATTGTACTTCATTATGTGATCTTACATAACATCTTAAATATCTTTGAAGAGGAATTTAGGATAAAGAAAGAGAAAGCTTTCTAGGGAGTTACCAAAAAATTTCCAGTAAGACAAAGACATGTGGATTTAAGTTCTTAATGAAAAAGGGATAAATATATAATGTTTCTAACTTATGGTATGATAGAAAGACCTATTAAGAAACATCACTTTATTTATAAGTAAATGTATTTATTTTTTATTATTATTACTTTTATTTTTTTAGTTATCTTTATTTATTGGAGAGAAGCAGCCAGAAATTGAGAGGAAGGGGGAGAGAGAGAGGGAGAAAGAGACAGAGAGACACCTGCAACACTGCTTTACCACTCACTAAGCTTTCCCCCTGCAAGTGGGGACCAGGGACATGATTGAACCTTTTAATTGTGTGCTCAACCAGGTGCTCCAATACAAGGCCCCATAATGTGCTTCTTGTTTCAAAGCTAACCTCTACCCAGAGGTCAGAATTCCTCAACTGAAAACAAGCTATTGTCAAAGACAACATCGGTGTAGCAGGTTCATATCCTTCTACAATATAATCATAATACCCACTATTAATCATAATGATAGCCAGAGTTGCAAATGATAACAAAAATAAGATGCTACTCCCATTCCAAAGCAGCAAAAGTTTTAAAAAGCCATTTCCTAGTGTTCTATGAGTTTAAGAAACATGCATTCAGGTGCCCAACAACAGATGAGTGGTTGAGAAAGCTGTGGTATATATACACAATGGAATACTATGCAGCTATCAAGAACAATGAACCCACCTTCTCTGACCCATCTTGGACAGAGCTAGAAGGAATTATGTTAAGTGAGCTAAGTCAGAAAGATAAAGATGAGTATGGGATGATCCCACTCATCAACAGAAGTTGAGAAAGAAGATCAGAAAGGGAAACTCAAAGCAGGATCTGACTAAATTGAGAGTAGGACAACAAAGTGAAAACCCTGTGGTGAGGGGGAGGGTAGACATGCGGCTTCCTAGGCCGGCAGCGGCGGGGGTGGGGGTGGGGGTGGGGGGTGGGTGGGTGAAATGGGACACAGTCTTTTGGTGGTGGGAATGGTGTTTATGTATACTCCTATTAAAGTTTAGTCATATAAATCACTAGTTAATTAATATGAGGGGGAAAAATTGTATGTCTCGAACTTTTTAAAACACAGACTGAGTCTTTTTAATATATAGGCTGTGTCTTTGATATGAGGACTCTCTCAAAAGCCTAGACCAAGTAGATCAGAAGCAACCAATGACATAGCTATATACAGGATACTGGGTATTATGCAGCAAACCCTAACAAAGGGACTTTTCAAAGATAACCCAATTACCAAATAATGTGATGATAACATTAACTATAGATTGTTTTTTTGAACCCTAAGACAGCAGGAACCTCACATCTCCACTATAGAGCCTAAACTTCCCCCAGTCCTGGAACCTTAGGGTAGGGCCCACTTTCCCGCATGCCTCTCCCAATTCATATCAAATAATATTGCATCTGCTCATCGCAACCTAATCAACACAATGACTGCCGCCTCAACATGCGTCAGCTCAGACTGTGTCCAGAGACTTCAGGTGTGGAATGATAACCCTTCAGCTTCGTTACTTGGGTGAGACCTTTCCTTTCATAGTATTCTCTAATTCCATCCCAGGTAGATCACTTCCTAACAAAGTCCCAAAACCTAGATATACACCAGGTTCTGTGAGATAGAGCATATGTTCACACGTATCCATAAACTAGTGCAAAACATGTACCTGAAAGAAGAAGTACACTAGAGTTTGCAGTAAGTACCCCCCCCCCCAACACTTCCTCTCCAATTCCAACCTTTGGGTCCATGATTGCGCAACAATTTGTTTGGCTTTGTATGTTAACTCTCTTTTCAGCCACCAGGTTCCAAATGTTATCAAGATGCTGGCCAGACTTCCCTGGACTGAAGACCCCATCAATGCGTCCTGGAGCTCCGCTTCCCCAGAGACCCACCCTACTAGGGAAAGAGAGAGGCAGACTGGGAGTATGGACCAACCAGTCAACGTCCATGTTCAGCGGGGAAGCAATTACAGAAGCCATACCTTCCACCTTCTGCAACCCACAGTGACCCTGGATCCATGCTCCCAGAGGGATAGAGAATGGGAAAGTTATTGGGGAGGGGATAGGATATGGAGGTTGGGTGGCGGGAATTGTGTGGAGCTGTACCCCTCCTATCCTATGGTTTTTTCAATGTCTTCTTTCTTAAATAAAAAAAGAAGAAAAAAAAGAGACATGCATTCTCCCCCCAATAAGGAGAACATAAAATTGGCGGCTGGAGGGTGGCACACCTGGTTGAACACTCTTCTTACCAATTTCTAAAGACCCAGGTTCAAGCCCCTGGTCCCTACTTACAAGGGAGAAGCTTCACAAATAGTGAAGCAGAAGTGCATGAGTCTCTCTTTCTCTCATGTCCTCTTTATCTTCTTCCCTTTACCCTAATTTTTCTCTGTCCTGTCAAATATAAGAAAAAGGGAACAAAAGGAAGAGATAAAATTGAAAAGCTGTAGTAAAGTAGTTAAGGAGTGTATATAGAGAAATACAAGTGATAACATGCTAAACTATTTAGAGGTAGTGATTTTATTTCTATGAAATCTTTAAAATAGAGACTATAACAAAGATTTGTTGTACATACACAACAGTCTTTCTGCTATTTCTGATTTTATGCCTACTATAAGTGAAAATGGTGTCACTGAAGTGTTTCACTATTAGAGAATTTGTTAAAATACATCATAGTAAAATTATAAGCTGTATATTTATTAATAATCCCAAATTTTCACAATAGTGGTACATTTTAAAGATAATAATGGGTGAAAACTAAACTATGGTGGTATGTGCAAATATTAAATTGTAAAACCATGGGAGTCGGGTGGTAGCGCAGTGGGTTAAGCACATGTGGTGCAAAGTGCAAGGACCAGTGGAAGGATCCCAGTTCCAGCCCCCGGCTCCCCACCTGCAGGGGAGTCGTTTCACAGGCGGTGAAGCAGGTGCACAGGTGTCTGTCTTTCTCTCCCCCTCTTTGTCTTCCCCTCCTCTCTCATGTCTCTCTGTCCTATCCAACAACAGTGACAACAAGAATAACTACAACAACAAAACAACAAGAGCAACAAAAGGGAATAAATAAATAAATAATTTTTAAAAATTGTAAAACCATAAACAAAGGGCTTCACTCAAACTTATAAAATAGAACAATGTACATTTAAAAGCTCTCTCTGTGTGTACAGAATATTGAAAAATAATATTGTACTACATTAGAAGTGAGTCATATGTTGATAAGTAGAATACTGGTGAATTTGCTCACACAAAATTCTCTACTATGTCTTATGAGAATCACTACTTAACAGTTATAAAAGCATCTCATATATGCTTTCCAATGTAAAAAGGCAAATATTTTTACTGAAGTATTCTAGAATATTCTAGAATCTAGCCTTTTACAAATGTTTAGAGTTTATCGCTCTTTGGACACTGAAAATACTGACACTTAGGTTTCATCTGGAAGAATTAAAGAGTTTCAAGTGGTGGGTAGAAAACATACTTTTTAAGACTCCTTTGATTTCCTAGTCTACCAACCGTAGTTATTCCTTTTAATAAAACAGGGCTGCCTAGAGTGCTATGTTGACCCTATCTAGTGCACAGGAAAATCAGTAAATAAATTAGGAGTGTGAAGTGAGTTCTAAAATTGGAAGTATGTGTGTTAGTTTGAAATCGCCGTAACATTCAAGCAAGTGATCAGTGAACACTGATGGTGACAGGATAGTGAACATTCAGGGAGACTTCGGGGTTACTTAATGAATCATTTGAGTTTCTATTTGTCAAGTGTAAATACCACCTGTCTGTCTATAATAAAATAGGTAAAATAAATAAACAAGCTTGTGCTTCAATCTGATTTAACAAGCTCGTTTCACCTGTATCCTCACCCCCTCCCAGATACATAAGAGCATATCAGATAGATGCCTAACCCTCCAGTTCATAGTAAACTGTTGAGCACCTCCTCAACACCCCCCACACACAGAATTTAGAATAAATAACACCTACAGCAGGTACTCAACATGCTTTTTTGAATTGTAGTTAATGACAGGCTCCTGGTTCTTCGATTTAAGAAACTGAATTTTCAGGGTGGGGGAGACAGCATAACAGTTATACAAAGAGACTCTTAAGCCAGAGGTTCCAAACTCCCAAGTTCAATCACTGGTGCCACCATAAACCAGAGCTGAGAAGTGCTCTAGTATAATTATTAATTAATTAATTTTAACTGGGGCCATTAGTGTCATGATACCCTTATAATAAAATAAGTTAGGATAGTAGAAGTTTCTGACACTGTGTCAGACTGGTTTGAGAAGAAGGGGGAAAATATATATATATCAGCAGAACAAGAACACATTTCTTAATGTATATTAATGATCCTTTGTCTCTTTTACCCAGCCCAACTACTGACTCCAGCTGTATGGTATCATTGTCAGTGAGAAGCTTTGTCAATTACATCAGTGGCATCTTCGTAATCAGGTCCCCAAAGGGATTCATCTGTCTGATATGCTCTTATGTATCTGGAAGGGGATGGGGGTACAGGTGAAATGAGCTTGTTCAATCAGATTGAGCCATCAGTACTATCAGTACTCAGTATATTCAATCTAAATATAGAAAGGAAAGGGACAACATTAGTGACTCAAGCTCATCTCCTGACCTTGCCCTTCATAATTAATAGTGATGACTATTTTATTCTAGGAGGTTTTATTCTAGGAGGAAGTTCAAGGAGCTATGGCTCAATAAGTGCAGAAACCTTCAGGCATTGGACTCCTTGCTGTTTGCCCTCTAGCTCAGGTCCAGGTTTTCTAGGACCCCCTCCCCACTAACACTTAAATAAACACTCTTTTTAGAGGGCAGGAAGGTTGATTTGTGTAAATAACTTCTTATTTAAAAATGCAAACAGCATTTTTTTTTTTTTTGCTAAAGCTAGTGTAACAGTTTGACTTTTTGTGACATGGACAATGGGCCCAAGTTTGACTCCCCCCTTGCTCTGTGACTCATAAAGGCTATATATAAGCCACTTTGGTCTCTCTCAATATCTCGGGGGTCTGTCTACATGCCTATGTTGCTTATACTTACTTCTCCTTTCTGTCTTTACTTTCTCCCAACAAATGCTTATCTTCTCCTTGAAAAAACAAAAACCAAAAAAGACTACATATGCCTGTGCTTGGTTCTGCCTAACTACCATTCTCTAGCTTCACATTCTTTTTGGATTATATATTTACTGTGGGAACAAAAAATATCTTGTCTCTCCATGGGTTCTTCAAATAGCAAGCATGAGGCAGACTGGTATGGGAAGAAGAAAATATCTCAGAAACCTCAGTAATGTGTACAGAGGAGCTACTATGATATACAGGTCTTACTTGTTTTGGGAAGAGAGGAACTTAGATCATCAAAACTAATGGGGGCTGGGGGGTAGAAACAGAAAGGAGTTTGAGAATAATAATTGCTTCTGCTCTGAAAAATACAATGATTCCCTAAGTGAAACTTACTTTAATAAGATGGGAGATAATGGTTCTGCTGGACTCCAACAGACTCATCCTTCTCAGTTTACAATAATCTGTCTCCCAAAGAAAGGTGTTTTTAGAGGGTTAGCTCTTAAGAGTCTCAAGATGATCTGATTTTATCACCTTTATTATCGTGTACTGACTTGTTAAAACTGTACATTTTGCTCAGCAAAGTTAGAAACCTGTTTTGATCTGAGCTAACATTCTCATAGAAAGGCAAAATTAAAACTTCATGAATTGATGTTGTAATTTGTCAAGGCTAAAGTTGTTCTCAATGGTCAGCATAAGTCAGACACAATAATTAGCCTCTATAATTGTGACTTGATGGGTATGTGCTATGGGTAGTCATCTTTGTGAACTAGTTAGGGTAAGCCAAAAGAAAGGGCATCATGCTCTATTCATATATATATATATATATATATATATATATATATATATAATTATATATATATATAATTATATATATATATTTAACTACAAGTGATAGATGAAGATACCTACAAAATCCCACACAGCTGAATGCTATGAGGAGAGCAGGAGTAGGGAAGGTAGATGGTTAAAGTATTTTTTTTTCTCTCTCTCTCTCTCTTTAAAAGTGCATTTTTATAAGCATCTTGAGAAATGTCCTATCAAACAAATAAAAATAGGGTCCACTTAGAGAATTGAGGAGAAAATCATTCTGATACTTGCTAAAATAGTAAATGAAACTTTATACCATGGTGATAAAGAAGAGAAAGGTGGGGATTTGTAGGGAAAGAATGAAGGAGTTAGTAGGTAGAAAATGCTAAGAGTTACCAAGGATGGGGAGATTTTTGCTAAACCAGCTTCAGATTCTTACTGAAGATGGGGAGAAATAATCAGATACTAAGGGTGGCGATAAGTTCTTTGCTTATGAATCTAAACTGACCCATACCTAGAATGCAGGATGGAGACTGACTAAGCTCATTTGGCAGGAATTTTACAAAGATTAAACTAGGCAAGACAAGGCCCACAAGAAATGTCAGAGGAGCCTATCTGAAGTGTAGTCAATGAGATTGTCTTCAAGAATTCTACAAAATGTACATGTGTTTTTATATGTATATGTTTACATAATTAAAGCAACAAAATAAGCATGCTTATAGAAAAATATAAGCAACATAGCATATCTAGGAATGAAATGTCATTAATCTCTCAGTCCAAATTGTTTTTTATAAATACTTTCTATTTATTTATTTAATTTAACCAGAACACTGCTCAACTCTGGCTTTCTGTAGGGTAGGGGATTGAACCTAGGATTTCAGAGCCTCAGGCATAAGAGTCTTTTTACATAACTATTATGCTAGTTCCCCAGCTTCCAAAGACTTTTTTTTCATTCTACTTTTTTCATTGTTTAAACACAAGTACAGTTTTTTTTTTTATCTCTATTGATTTATTGGATAGAGACAGTCAGAAATCAAGAGGGAAAGGGTTGATAGAGAGAAAGAGAGACAGAGAGACACCTGCAACCTTGCTTCACCACTTGTGAAGCTTTCCCCCTGCAGGTGGGGACCACGGACTGGAACCTGGGTCCTTGCACATTGTAACATGGGTGCTCAACCAGGTGTACCACCACCAGGCCCCAAGAGTATAGTTTTTAAAATAAAATGAAAGTAAAACTAAGCAATGCAAAGACAACTCCCCCCAATGTTAAAAAAAAAAAAAAAAGCAAACACTACGCATGAGTGAGTTAAAAATCCTCAACTTTGTATAAAGCCAAAAGAACAAAATGTTTACAAGCCCCCAACCCCACCCACTACATCTTGCAGAGGGAATCGCTGATTTGAGAGCAATTGTGTCCTATGAATTTTACCAATGTGTGACAATTACCCAAGTTCCGGGACTGAGAAGCAGCCCTGCTGTGAAAATTTATAGTGTTCAATAGTCCTCAAAATTTCTCATTTGTTACCCAGGGAGAGATGGAAAGGTAGCCTTGGGGGGGTGGGCAGGAAGGGGATTGAGGATAAAAAGGAGAGCAGGAGGATTCTGCACACCAATTTGGAGCTTGCAAAATGCCAAGGAGGTAAAGGGGGGTCTGTTCAAGATCTTGGCTGGATGAATTATCATTCTAATGTTTGTTCTTGTTTGCCATGGAAGCTACCCCTTTCATTTTTTTCATTTATTATCTGTTAGAACCACTTCCTCAGCACAATTCAGAGATTCTACAATAAAATCATAGTATCACAGATTTTCCAAAAGAAGAGAAGAGTTGAAAGTATAAAACATGTGATCTATAATTCATGTAACTTATTGAGGGACCAGCAAATGTTTCTCAGATCAGAGCGTAAATACTTTAGGCTTTGCCAGTTCGACTGTTTATTAAGAACTCCACTCTGCCTTTGGTGGTGTGAAAGCAGTCAGATACAAATACACAAATGAGCCTGATTGATTCCTTTACCACTTTCTTTATGGCTCTGAAATTTGAGTTTTATCTCCACTTATTCTGCATGTCCTTAATTTGCTTACCATATCTTATTTTCTTAACCAGGTTTAAATTATCAGAGATCAGAGCCCAGCTCTTAACCTTTTGTGCTAGCAGATGCTGGATAAATGAATATTGGATAAATATTGAACAACACACCAAAATCACTTAGTCACTTAAATAAAAACTAAATAATCATAAAAAAGAAAAGTATCTGGCAGAAGTCTTGCTCCTTTTTTAACATAAAAATATTTACACTCTGTCACTAAATACAGGACTTGGAAAGTCAAGTCACTTCATATTTTTAAACACAGAAACAATCCCTCCTTAACTTCACAGTGATAACTAGTATCTTTGCAGAAACCAGAATGACCACAAGAAATGACTTAGGTCTCCAGGAGAGCAAGTAATCAATTTCAGGAAAAACAGTTTTATTACAGAGACTGAGCTGCTGAGGAATTTCAATTCCCGATGCGCCATGAGGCCAGCCAGTGAAGCTCAGAGCTCGCTCAAGTTCACGTAGGTCTGCACAATGAACCGCCAGTTCTGATGAAACATAGCAAGACTCCTCAGGGAGTGCAGGAAGAAAACAAATCCCCATTTCAGGGGAATCTTGAAATAATCTCCTCTCTGATGAGTTGAAAAATGTGTGATTTACTTAACTGGAAAATGTGAGTAAACATGATCAATATGTGAGAGAGAAGTATGTTTGCTGCCTGGATTTTTCATCAGTAAATTGAGCAGATGGCTTACCTACTGAGTTGATAAACTGCACCTCCCTTCACCAGGCAGCTTTGCCTCATCAAAATCAAAATAGGCCAAACTTCAGGCTGGGGTGGGAGGTCCAGTGGTGGAGCCCCTGATTAAGCCACACTCACATCACAGTGTTCAGGGACCCAGGTTCAAGCCCCTGGTGCCCACTTGGGAAGTCTTCCCAAGGAATGCAGGAGTTTCTCATTCTCTCCCCCTTTCAACCTTCCCCTCCCATGTCAGTTTCTCTGTGTGTCTATCCAATAATAGAAAAAAAATTAAAAATTTTCAAAAGAAGAACTTTAGGCTGGTAGAAACAGCTGGATTTTTAGCCATCTCAGATAATTTTTCTGGAGGAGACAGTTCCCTACAATCAGAGTTAGGGGAAGAAACTTATTCTTGGCTCACACTGTGAACTCTAACTCTTCTTCCAATCTAACAAGCATTCTTTCTTTGGCAGAGCTCTGGAGAAATGGGGTTCCAGAACACATTGGTAAGGCTGTCTGCCCCGGGAAGTCAGGTCGGTGCCATGGTAGCATCAGCAACTTGGTGGGGCAGTTCCATATCTTCTTTATCCTTTTATCCGACAGCCTACATATGAGTTGTAATTCTCTTCCTTGGTTCCACTTTGACCCCTCCTTTATACCTCCTCCACCACTGGCCTGGATTCCTGCCCTTACCCAGAATTCCCAGGTTTTAAGTAGCCAGGAGTTGTCTTTAAGCTACCATTTGACTCCATCCCCCCATACTTTTTTTTTTTTTAAGAAATCTCTCCTTAGCCAAACTTGACTCAGGTTCCTCTGAAATTCTTCCAAACTAGATTCCGTCTTCTATAGTGCAATGTCTGTCTGCACTGTCTAATATTTTTTAGGAACCTTACAAAGTTGTTGTGGTCAGATAGCATCACACTCCATAGCTGATGGTCTCTGGTGTCTGGCTTTTCATCCTCCCTCCACCCTGATCAGTCTGGTCTGACTTCAACTAAAATCCCATTATATTAGTTTACCCTGACCCCCTAATTATATTCAATGTTTATTTCTTAGTAGCTTTCCATAAATCAATGCTTGCTACAAACTGCCATGTCACCCTATATTCACAGCTGAATTAGGTCTCTGTCCACAGTAGTGCTTGCTTTTTTTTTTTTTTTAACATTGAGGGGGGTTGTCTTTGCATTGCTTAGTTTTACTTTCATTTTATTTTAAAAACTATACTCTTGGGGCCTGGTGGTGGTACACCTGGTTGAGCACCCATGTTACAATGCACAAGGACCCAGGTTCCAGTCCGTGGTCCCCACCTGCAGGGGGAAAGCTTCACAAGTGGTGAAGCAAGGTTGCAGGTGTCTCTCTGTCTCTCTTTCTCTCTATCAACCCTTTCCCTCTTGATTTCTGACTGTCTCTATCCAATAAATCAATAGAGATTTAAAAAAATGTACTCGTGTTTAAACAATGAAAAAAGTAGAATGAAAAAAAAGTCTTTGGAAGCTGGGGAACTAGCATGATAGTTAAGCAAAAAGACTGCCTGAGGCTCTGAAAAGGAGGCAGAGACCTGTATCTAGAGAAAAAAAATCTACTTAATGAATGAGGACTGTGACAAACAAAAAGAGGGAGCATAGCCAATGGTTAAAAGAGCTAAAGTCCCTGAGGAGGGGTAATGTTAGGCTTTTATGAAGGCACACAGGGATACACAAAAACCCATGCACAGATAATGTAGGCTAGATGTTCAAGTAGCAGATGGTCTCTGGGATTGGGTGATGCCAAGATCACCATTCTTCGTTCTGGTTGTCTGAATGCAGGTGGTCATGTTGCTTGTGTCAGCTACTTACTGATGTTTGCAGGGTCATCTATAATTCAAGAAGGCTCATTAAGTAAGGAGATGACTGCCAGTGCCTTGACTCAAGAGTCTCCACATTGAGTGTCTATAACACTCTGTCCTATAGCAAATCCCCATGGCAGCTGTTCCTGTATACTGAGTAAAGTAGACCATGACATTTTAGAAAATGTCAAACAATTTTAAAAATTAACTAATCCCCCTCTTAGGGAACTACATGAACTAAGCATGGTTTAGGGAGTGTGCCTCAGGAAAAATTCCCTTTCATTGTACTTCTGTGTATATGTGAATGTGAATGAATGTGAAGTGTTAAGACTACTCTTGTTCTCACAGACAGCAGTCTATCCTTTAATGTATGCCCATGATACTCTAGCACTAAGTAATACAAATCTTTATTGTAGGACCATGGAGACAGATAAAAAGTTTAGACAAATGTAGGGGGGGTGAGCAGTGGTACTCTTGATTATGCATACATAGTACTAAGCACAAGGATTCATGCAAGGATCCAAGTCCAAATTCCCACTCCCCACCTTCAGGGGAGTCACTTAACAAGTGGTGAAGCAGGTCTGCAGGTGTCTGTCTATCTTTCTCTCCCCCTCTCTGTCTCTCCCCTTCCATTTCTTTCTGTCCTATCCAACAATGATGACATCAATAACAACAACAATAATAACTACAACAATAAAACAACAAGGCAACAAAAGTGAATAAAAAATATTAATAAATACATAAATAAATAAAATGTACTACCTTTTGACCCTTTACTAATTAATATTAAAGTGAATTCTGGTAACAGACTAAATGAAACATAATTCACCTCCTATCTCCATTCCCTTCCCCATTCCTCAACCAGGGGAAAAAAAAAATTAAACAAGTAAATCTTCCTGCTTTCCAAGTGATTTTCTTTCACATAAAAGCCTTTAATTTACATAAAAATTTAATTTACATAAAAGCCTTTAATTTTTAGCAACATCAGAATGTTGCTCTCAGGGGCCAAGTGTGCACCAGCTTAAGTGCACCTGTCACCATGCACAAGGACCCAGCTTCAGGTCCCCACTCCCTACCTGCAGGGGGGGCTTCATGGTAGTGAAGCCGATCTTCAGAGGTTTATCTCCCTATTTCCCCCTCCTTTCTCAGTTTCTCTCTGTTCTACCCAAAATACAAAAAAAAAAAAGGAAAAGAAAATAAAAGAAAGAAAAGAGGAAATAAGGAAGAAAGGAAAGGAGGGAGGGAGAAGAGGCTGCTGGAAGCAGTAGATTTGTAATGGTGACACCAATCCCTAGGGATAAACCTGGTAGCAATTAAAATAAATAAATAAAGATTATTTCTTTTTTTTTTCCTCTAGGGTTATTGCCGGACTCGGTGCTTGCATCATGAATCCACTACTCCTTGAGACTATTTTTACCTCCTTCTTGTTTTTATCATTGTTGTGGTTATTATTATTGTTGTTGTTGCTGTCGTTGGATAAGACAGAGAGAAATCGAGAGGAGGGGAGACACATAGACACCTGCAGACCTGCTTCACTGCCTGTGAAGCAACTCCCCTGTAGGTGGGGAGCCAGGGGCTCAAACCAGGATCCCTATGCAGATCCTTGCGCTTAGCTTCATACCACGTGCGCTTAACCTGCTGTGCTACCGCCTGGCTCCCTTAAAGGATGTTTCTATCAACAGTCTTAGCTACACAAATAGGAGTGTCATCAGAAGGAAAGAATGACCCAAAAGAGTGGGGTCGTGTAAAAACTTCTGTATTGGACATTAGTATGCAGTGTCCTACCCTGAATCACTGTTAGTTACCACCATAGTATTTTGTATTTTAGTCCTATGCACAACTGCTGACAGTGAATGAGGAGAGACTCAGATGGGAAATTAACTCCTACTGAAAAAAAAAAAAAATCCCCAATGTAAATCATTCTCAGACAGAATTTAAAGAAGAAATACAGAATTTGGAAAAGAGAGTGATTTTTGTTTCTTAGGTAGCTTCTTTTTCAGATCTGAGACTACAGAATCAGTTGCTTAAAATTTAATGAACAATTTGACTGTGTTCACTATAAGGAGATATAACCACATGATATTTTGCTGAAAAAGAATTCTTTAGACTTGGAAGCTCTTGTATATGGAAAAAAAAAAAAAAACTTTAAGTATCAAGGAATTTTCTTCCAAGGAGATTTTTAAACACATATCCCTCCCTACTAGAAGATTTTCCTTGTCTTATTGATCCCAGCAAGACAAAGGTTATTGAGGGTGAGATGAGTTTCATACCACATTATCTTTTCCCCACAACTCTCCAGAGGTCCATAAAAGTCCCAGCCATAACATTTCTCCTCACTCTCTGGAATTAGTTCTTAGGAGTGGAGTGGCTGATCTCCTTATGAAGTTTTAATAAAATATCTGTTGTTATAAAACACTATAAGATTAATCTAAAAATCTTACCAAAGTATTTAGAAAAGAGTTAACATCATTTGTTTAAAACAATGAAATAAAACTCCTTTAACCAAGTGTTGGGGACCCCTGATTTCTGACTGCTTGTTATTTGATGCTACCTGAATTATAATGCTTTGTTATTGATATAGTTTCTGCTATTTTATTTCCTCAATTATTCAGAAGCCACATATACAGAACAAAGGAATACTGACCACCTGCAGTCACTCATGCTCCTCTCTGGCTACATATACTTTCTGTCCTCTGATGGCATCTGGTTTATATATGAGCAGTTGGGTCAATACTGCGCACCCTCCACCCAACCCCCAAAGGCTAAAAAAAAAAAAAAAAGGCCTAAAGCTGCAGACTATGACAGCACTGCTGCCCCTCACAGACTATGGCTTCCACCATGTCATCATATAATCATGTAAACGTTATGTAATTAACAATAAAAATTAAAAAAAATAACAATAGGAAAAAAAGAAAGACTAAAAGAAGACTTATCATAAGTTATGGAATGATCTTAGAGCACTTGAATTATTTCAGTTCCCTGGTGTGTAAACTAAGCATGGGGAAACTTCAACTACAAAACTTACTGTAACTTCTGACAAAAATGGATAACTTTTATAGGAGTGATCAGAAGAGAATATACTAATTTTGCTATTCATTACTTTCTTCCATGACAAATAGCCCTAGTAGTATTTGGGAGAAGTTAAAGTCAAGCATCTCTCTCTCTCTCATAACTAACTTAATTAATTAATTAATTAGTTAGTTAGTTAATGGTTTTTAAAAAAGGAAACAAAGCTTTAGTAAATTTTATTTTGCATTTGATTTCCAAAGTTAAATCCATTTTTATGTTGATTCCTATTTTCACTAAAAAAGTTCAACAGATATTGAAAGAATGGCTACATGCTTGGAAACAGATAAATCAATGCATTTAAAAAATGATATTCTGATCCAATTCCTGGGGTAGAGCCAAGATGGTGGCATGACTACAGCTCTTGACTTTCTCTCTGCAAAGCAGTGGCTTGGATGCTAGGATTATAAAGTGAGGACAGGACTTACAGGCCAGTGACTGAAAGAGCATACAGCAGAGTTAAAGACAAGGCCAGGGAGGAGAGCAATGGATCACATGTAAACTTGAAACAGAGAGGACAAGCACACCCTTAGCTAAGGAACACTCTGAGTTACCACTCTAGCTTTCTTTTTTCTGCTCCCTCTAGTTTGAATTTACTGGTGACTGGTTGTCCTCTCCATTGTGGTAGTAGTGTAGTTTCCTTTGTTTGTTTATGTTGTTCTGTTTTTTTTTTTCTCCTTTTCTCTTTTTCTTTCCTTCTCTCTGATTTGAAAAATCTTAGGGTTTGCTCCTGTATTTGCTGTATTCACTTGTTCTTATTTATTAGTTATATTGTGGAAAAATTCTGACTTAGAAAGGTTTTTCTTTCTTTAACTCTCTCTCTTCCTTTATTTTCTCCCCTTTCCACAATCCCTCAATTTATGCTTGATAGAGGATTTTATAACTGTCTGTTCTTGCTTTAATTTTTTTTTCTGCTACTGCTACTGTTTTGTTTTTACTTTTGGCTTACTTTGTTCTTGGTGGGGAGAGTTTCTCTAGCTAACAGGGTTTGGTTGAACTGAATCAATCATTGCTTTTGTTGTTATTGTTGTATTTGCTGAGGTTGACAACCTCAGCTGTAAGAGGCCTTTGGTTTACTGGGCTTTTCCTCACTCAACACAACAAATGAACAAAAATAGCCAAGGCACAAAAATGCAAAACACACCAATAAAAAAATATGGTCAAATCAAAAGCAACTAAATCAACTATGGCAATGAATCAGGACAGGAACCCAGAAGAAATTCCAAATAAGTTGAAGTAATTATAGATAAGAAAAGTATCCAAACACTCATTGACCTACTAATCACAGAAATGAGGACAACTATTGAGGAAAGGGCTATCAGAAATAAGGAAACAACAGATGAGACCCTCAAGGAAAATACTAGCTACCTTGAGGTAAAGAACTGAAAGCTGAAATAGATGAGCTAAAAGGCCAACTAGCAGAACAAGATTAAAAAAATAGCTGAGCTGAAGATGGAAGCTGAGGGAAGGGAAAGCAGATTAACAGAAGCAGAAAACAGAATTAGCCAGACAGAGGATGAGTTAGAGGAAACTAAGAAGGAGATAAAAGAGCTAAAAAAAGAGATTGAAAGACACAGAAAACAACAGAGATATATGGGATGATAACAAAAGACTAACAATTGGTGGTCCAGGAGGTGGCGCAGTGATTAAAGTTCTGGACTCTCAAGCATGAGGTCCTGAGTTCTATCCCCAGCAGCACATGTGCCAGAGTGATGTCTGGTTCTTTCTCCTCCTATCTCTCTCATAAATAACTAAATTAAAAAAAAAAGAATTAACATCTGCATAGTTGGTCTACCAACGGATAAAAGAGAGAAAGGGAAAGCAAACATCCTAGAGGAAATAATAGAGGAAAACTTTCCAAATCTAAACAACAAAAAGGACATTAAGATTCAAGAGGCCCAGAGAGTCATAAACAGAATCAACCCAGACCTGAAGACACAAAGACACATCATAGTTACAATGAAAAGAAGTAAGGATAAAGAAAGGATCCTAAAGGTTGCAAGAAAAAAACAAAAAGTCACACACAGGGAAAACCCATAAGACTATCAGCAGACTTCTCCACTCAAACTCAAAAAGCCAGAAGAGAATGGCAAAATATCTATCAAGTTCTCAATGAAAAGGGGTTTCAAGCAAGGATGGTATATCCTACCAGACTTTCATTCAGGCTACATGGAGGGATAAATACATACTCAGACAAGCAACAGTTAAAGGAGGCAACTATCACCAAACTTTCTCTGAAAGAGGTTCTAAAAGACCTCTTGTAAACAATAACATCCCATCATATGTGTCATATATCAAAGCAAATAAAAATTATTGGATAATGGAACAGCAATATATTAAATCCACAATATCAATAAATGTTAATGGCTTAGGTTCACCCATTAAAAGGCACAGAGTGGGAGGATGGATCAGAAAACCCAACCCAACCATATGCTGCATGCAAGAATCCCACCTGACACAAACAAAACAAACACAGACTTAAAGTGAAAGGATGGAAAACTATCATACAGCTTAATGGACCACAAAAGAGGCAGGAACAGACATTTTCATCTTTGACATAATAGAGTTTAAATTAAATAAAGTAATAAAAGATAGGCAAGGTCAATACATAATGATAAGAGGATCAATCAACTGAAAGATTTAACAATTATTAACATCTATGCACCCAATGAGGGCTCATCTAAACATATCAAACACTTACTGAAAGAGCTACAAAAATACATCAATAGTATACAGTAATAGTAGGAGACTTTAACACCCTACTCTCACACTTAGATCAGCTAAGCAGAGAATCAATAAAGAAACAAGAGAATTAATCAAAAATATGGATACACTAGACCTCCTGGACATATTCAGAGTTCTTAATCTCAAAAAAACTGGAATACACATTCTTTCCAAAAGCATACAGCACACTCTCAAGGACAGACCACATGTTAGGTCATAAAAGCAGTATCAACAAATTTAAGAGCATTGAAATAATCCCAAGCATATTCTCAGACCACAGTGGAGTAAAGCTAACACTCAATAAACAACGAACAGGAAATTTCTAGAAGTCACAAAATTTGGAAACTCAACAACATACTGATTAAAAACTTCTGGGTCAAAGAGGCACTCAAGCAAGAAATTCAAATTTTCCTAGAAACAAATGAAAATGAAGATGAGCTCCCAAAATATTTGGGACACAGCTAAGGCAGTAATTAGAGCGATACTCAGAGCCATAGAATCACACATCGGAGTAAAAGAAAAAGCTCATGGAAACGACTTTACTGCATGCCTTAAAAACTTAAGAAGAAGAGGAAGAAAGGAACCCTAAAGCAACCAGAAGTACTGAAATCACTAAAATTAGAGCAGGAATAAACATCATAAAAAATAAGAGAACAATACAAAAGATCAATGAAGCCAAATGTCAGTTCTTTCAATAAGCACAAGAGACTGGCATACTTTAACGATGACTCTTTAGTTATTATCAGGCCACCCCATCAGCTGGGATCCTAATCAGGGAGCCTTGAGATTCCCAAACAAACAAGATGGGCCTAGATCTTGAATAGATCCCTCTCTCTATAGTTACTGGTCATCTCTATCAGGAACAACACAATAGACCCCTCATTGGGTTCGCATAGGACCTTGCCCTCAACATGGATCAACAATGGTAGAGAATGTTCCATCCTCCAAAGTGAGGCTGGAAAACATACTCTAACTTCCACCAGAAGAAGATGGAAATTGGGGCAGTTTGGAACATTCTTACTCATGACCACAGAATTCTGTGTAAGCTCAGATCTACAGGGATGCAGAAGCCACATAGGGCTCCTAAGCTGTATATGGCCCCAGATCACATCAAATCAAGGGGGTTTACAGTCAGCTATATTTATATACATTTGCCATAGTTGGGAGCTACTGTCTTCCCTGATCCAGTTTTCTGGTCCTTTCTCCAGCCATGACATCATCTCCCCAGATAATATCTTGGATCCACCTGCATATCAGATATCAGGCTCAGGGAAAAAAAAAAAAAAACACTAGTATATTTATGGTCCCTTTGGAATATAACTAAAACAGGCCTACTGATGATCTACAATATGGAGACCCCCAAACTCTTCATATGAACTTTTCCAGGCTTTAGGTTCATGATCAGTCAATAATTTGTTTGGCTTTATATATTAACTCTTCTTTCTTTTTTCTTTTTTATTTAAAAAAAGGAAACACTGACAAAACCATAGGATAAGAGGGGTACAACTCCACACAATTCCCACCATCAGAACTCCGTGTCCCATCTCCTCCCTTGATAGCTTTCCTATTCTTTAACTCTCTGGGAGTATGGACCTAAGGTCATTGTGGGATATAGAAGGTGGAAGGTCTGGCTTCTGTAATTGCTTCCCTGCTGAACATGGGTGTTGACTGGTTGATCCATTATCCCAGCCTGTCTATCTCTTTACCTAGTGAGGCTGGGTTCTGGGGAATCAGAGCTCCAGAACACATTGGTAGGGTTGTCTTTCCAGGAAAGTCTGGCTGGTATCATCTTAACATCTGGAACCTGGTGGCTGAAAAGAGAGTTAAAATAGAAAGCCCAACAAATTGTTGACTAATGATGAACCTAACTGCTGGAATAGTGCAGGTGAAGAATTGGGGGTCCCTCAGTTTTGTAGATACCTAGTAGGCATATTTTAGTTATATTCCAAAGTATAGCAAATAGCTATACTATTTTTTTTTCCTGAGCCTGAAATCTGATATGCAGTTTAATCCAAGTTATTGTCTGGGATGTCATGGCTGGAGAAAGGACCAGAAAGCTGGATAAGGGAAGACAGTAGCTCCAAAGTATGGGAAAGGTATATAAATATAGTTGACTATAAACCCCATCAATTTGATGTGATCTGGGTCCCATATTCAGGTTAGGTGCCCTATGTGGCTTCTGCATCCCTATAGATCTGAGCTCACATTCTGTGGTCATGAGTAGGAACTCTTCTTTCAGCCACAAGGTTCCAGATGCTACTGTGATGCCAACCAGACTTCCCTGGGCAGATAACCCCAACAATGTGTCCTAGAGCCCTGCTTCTGCAGGGTCCTGCCCCACTAGGGAAAGAGAGAGATAGGCTGGGAGTATGGATTGACCTGTCAATATCCATGTTCAGAGGGGAAGCAATTACAGAAGCCAGAACTTCCACCTTCTTCACCCCATAATGATCCTTGGTTCGTGCTCCTAGAGGGATAAAGAATAAGAAGATTATCAGGGGAGGGGATGGGATACAGAGTTCTGGTGGTGGGAATTATGTGAAGTTGTACCCCACTTATCCTATGGTTTTTGCCAGTGTTTCATTTTTATAAATAAAAATTATTTGAAAAAATAAAAATTAAACAAAATTGATAAACCCTTAGACTCACTAAAAAGTGGGGGAGGGAGAAGGCTCAAATAAATTGAATTGTAAATGATAGAGATATCAGGACAGATACCACTGAAACCCAAAAAAAATCATGTGAAACTTCTACCAACAACTACATTCCACCAAGACAGAGAATCTGGATGAAATGGAAGAATTCCTAGAAACATATACCCTTCCAAAACTGAACCAGGGAGGTTCCCAGAAGATGGTGGACTGAGAATCTGCTAGTGGCTTGAGCTCTGACCACATCTTCTGGAAACGGTAGGATTTTCTGCCTTTAGTAGGCCAGTCAATAAGGGGTCCTAGTAGTGACACCAAGAGATGACTATAACTTAATTTGGGTTAAGAAATAGAGTAGAAAAAAAGGGGGAATTTTTTTTTTTCTGTTTAATTATAAAGCACACCTCCCCCCCTTTCCCACCCCCCCATAATCAGTCCTTGGGGACCAGCTCCTAGCAGGCTCCCCTGCTGAGCTTCTGTCTTTACCAAATTCCTGTCCCACCAGGGAGTATCATTCACTCTAAGTCTATACCCTTCTGAAACCTCTGGCGTTTTTTTTCTTTCTAATTAGCCAACCCCCCCACCTCACCGCACATAGCTAATTAAATAATTAAAAATAAATAAATAAATAAATAATCTTTCCTTTCACTGCTCTTTTATGACGGTTCTTCTTATTATCTTTTTCTTTTTTTCCTCTCTTTTTTTTCCTTCTTTTTCTCATTCTTGTCATCCTTTCTTCCTTAATCCTACAGCTTCCAAAGCCATAGACCCCAGCCCCCACACCACCAAACAGTGTGCTTTTTTTGAATTTACTGATACACATTTGGGAATTATTTTGGGGAAGAATTCTGACTCAGTGTGGACTCTCACTGAGGGTGTCTCTGCTCAACTTCCCTTCCACCTTTAGCCACCCCTAGAATATACAGTGGATAGTAGATTTGCATAACTGTCTATTTCAGCCATCCTTGTCTAGTCCTGAGGGTTTTTTTCTTTTCACCACTCTTTAATTACAGCTCTTTTTCTTCTCTTTTCCCTTTTCTCTCACTTGTCTCTTTTTTTTTTTTCTTTTTCTTTTGTTTTTATCTTGTCATACACTTCTGCCTTCCTTTTTCTTTGCCTTTCTGAATTTGTGAATTATTTTGGGGAAGAAATCTGACTCAGAGTGGACTCTCTATGTGTGTATCTCTTCTTTAGTTCGCTTTCCTCTCTTGTTACCCCTAGAATATACAGGGGATAGTAGATTTGCATAACTGTCTATTCTTGCTATCCCTTCTTTCTTTTCTCTTTCTTATTCACTGGGATTTGGTTACTATTTTTTCATGGACTGGAGAAATTGTTTAGCTAACTGGTAGTGATTAAACTGCTTCAATACTTACTTCAGTTGCTACTGTAATTCCTGAGGTTGGTGAGTGCAATTGTCATAAAGGTATTTAGTACAGTGTTGCTTGTGCTCAAGACACAACAGCTGAGGAACAACAGAGCATAAAAAAAGAAACACATAAATCAAAAAAATGGGTAGATAAAAAACAAATAAAACTGCTACTCCAATGAATGAAGACAAGAGCCCAGAAGAAACTACAAATCAGCCAGAACTAACCATAGATAAGAAAAGTATGCAAGCAATAATAAACTTATTAATCACAGAAATGAAAACAACATTGGAGGAAAGGAATGGCAGTATTAGGGAAACAACAGTTGAGACCCCCAAGGAAAATACTGATTATCTTGAGGCAATTAGAGAACTGAAAGCTGAAATAGCTGTAATGAAGAAAGAAGCTGAGGCAAGGGAAATCAGACTAAAAGAAGCAGAAAACAGAATTATTCAGACAGAGGATGAGTTAGAGAAAACTAAGAAAGAGGTGAAAGAGCTTAAAAAGAGATTGAGAGACACTGAAAACAACAACAGAGACATATGGGATGATCTCAAAAGAAGTAACATTCATATAATTGGCCTGCCAGAGGAAGAAAGAGAGGAAGGGGAAGCAAACATTCTAGAGGAAATAAAAGAAGAAAACTTCCCAGACCTGAAAATCAGAAAGGACATCAAGATTCAAGAGGCCCAGTGAGTACCAAACAGAATCAACCCAGACCTGAAGACACCAAGACACATCAAAGTCACAATGAGAAGAAGTAAGGATAAAGAAAGGATCCTAAAGGCTGCAAGAGAGAAACAAAAAGTCACATACAAGGGAAAACCCATAAGATTGTCTGCAGACTTCTCCACTCAAACTCTAAAAGCCAGAAGGGAGTGGCAAGATATCTATAGAGCCCTGAATGAAAAAAGGGTTTCAACCAAGGATAATATATCCTGCTAGACTTTCATTCAAACTAGATGGAGGGATCAAAACCTTCTTAGACAAACAACCGTTAAAGGAGGCAACCATCACCAAAACAGCCCTGAAAGAGGTTCTAAAAGACCTCTTATAAACAAGAACATCACTATAATACTGGCAATATATCAGAGCAAACAAAAAAAATTTTTATTTTGAACAATGGCACTACAATACATTAAATCCATAATATCAATAAATGTCAATGCCCTAAACTCACCCATCAAAAGGCACAGAGTGGGGGAATGGATCAGAAAACATAATCCAACCATATGCTGCTTGCAATAATCCCATCTGTCACAACAAGATAAACACAGACTTAAAGTGAAAGGATGGAAAACTATCATACAGGCTAACGGACTACAAAAAAGGGCAGGAACAGCCATTCTCATCTCAGACACGATAGATTTTAAATTATATACAGTAACAAAAGATAGGCAAGGACATTAAATAATGATTAGAGGATCAATCATCCAAGAAGACTTAATAATCATTAACATCTATGCACCCAATGAGGGACCATCTAAATATGTCAAGCACTTACTGAAAGAATTTCAAAAATACATCAATAGTAATACAATAATAGTGGGAGACTTCAATACCCCACTCTCACACTTAGACAGATCAACAAAGCAGAGAACCTATAAAGATACAAGATAATTGAATGAAGAGATTGACAGACTAGACCTCTTGGACATTTTCAGAGTCCTTCACCCCAAACAACTGGAATACACCTTTTTTTCAAATCCACATAACACATACTCAAAAATAGACCACATGTTAGGCTACAGAGACAACATCAATAATTTCAAGAACACTGAAATCATCCCAAGTATCCTCTTAGACCACAGTGGAGTAAAACTAACATTTAACAACAAACAGACAATTATTTAAAGTCACAGAATTTGGAAACTAAACAACATTCTCCTTAAGAATCACTGAGTCAGAGAGTCTCTCAAGCAGGAAATTCAAATGTTCCTGGAAACAAATGAAAATGAAGACACAACCTATCAAAATATTTGGGACATGGCAAAAGCAGTACTGAGAGGGAAACTTATAGCCATACAATCACATATTAAACACCAAGAAGCTCAAATGAACGACCATACTGCACACCTAAAGGACTTAGAGGAAGAGGAACAAAGGAACTGTAAAGCATCCAGAAGGACAGAAATCACTAAAGTTAGAGCAGAAATAAACAACATCAAAAATAAAAGAACCATACAAAAGATCAATGAAGCCAAATGTTGGTTCTTTGAAAGACTAAACAAAATTGACAAACCCCTAGATAGACTCACCAGACAAAAAGAGAGAAGACTCAAATTAATAGAATTGTAAACGATGGAGGAGATATCACAACTGACACCACAGAAATTCAGAGAATCCTGCAAAACTTCTATAAAGAACTATATGCCACCAAGCTATAGAATCTGGAAGAAATGGAACAATTCCTAGAAGCATATGCCCTTCCAAAACTGAACCAAGAAGAACTACAAAATCTAAATGCACCAATCACAGACAAAGAAATTGAAACTGTTATTAAGAACCTCCCCAACAACAAAAGTCCTGGACCAGATGGCTTCACAAATGAATTCTACAAAACTTTCAGGAAACAATTAGTACCCATACTTCTTAAGCTTTTCCATAAGATTGAAGAAACAGGAATAGTACCTTCCACTTTCTATGAAGCCAACATCACCCTGATACCAAAAGCTGATAGGGACAGAACAAAAAAGGAAAACTACAGACCAATACCTCTGATGAACATAGATGCCAAAATATTAAACAAGATCTTGGCCAACCGGATACAGCAACATATCAAAAAGATTGTTCATCACGACCAAGTGGGATTCATCTCAGGAATGCAAGGCTGGTTCAACATCCATAAGTCAATCAATGTCATTCACCACATCAATAAAAGCAAAGCCAAAAACCAAATGATTATCTCAATAGATGCATAGAAAGCCTTTGACAAAATCCAACACCCATTCATGCTCAAAACTCTACAAAAAATGGGAATAGATAGGATATTCCTCAAGATAGTGGAGTCTATATATAACAAACCTACAGCCTACATCATACTCAATGGACAGAAGCTGAAAGAATTCCCCCTCAGATCGGGGACTATAAAGGGATGTCCACTGTCACCGTTACTCTTCAACATAGTATTGGAAGTTCTTGCCATAGCAATGAGGCAAGGGAAAGAATACAAAGGAATACAGATTGGAACTGAAGAAGTCAAGCTCTCACTATTTGCAGATGATATGATAGTATACATAGAAAAACCTAAAGAATCCAGCAGAAAACTACTGGAAGTTATTAGGCAATATAGCAAGGTATCAGGCTACAAAATCAATCTACAAAAATCAGTGGCATTTCTTTATGCAAACACTAGATCTGAAGAAGAAGACATCCAGAAATCACTTCCATTTACTGTTTCAGCAAAATCAATCAAATACCTAGGAATAAAGTTGACCAAAGAAATGAAAGACTTGTATACTGAAAACTATGAGTTGCTACTCAGGGAAATAGAAACTGATACCAAGAAATGGAAAGATATCCCATGCTCATGCTCGTTCAAGAGATGACGTGAAATAGAGACAAGAGACACTGGGGAGAATTGAGGAACTCTCATTTAATGGCAGAAGAACATGGGTTTAAATAGGAATTCAGACATGAACATATTTCAAACATATCAGAAATTACAGGTTTCCTAAAGGTCAGCTTGCCCCTATGGTAGGGGGCTGGTATGACAGGAATTGATGTGATACAAGACAGTTATTCTCCATGACGCAAGCAACTTAGTTATCCAAAGGTATTTGAGAGAAACATAGGGGTTAAATCAGCAGGGTGAGATAGGGTAAAGATAAACAGAGCATGGTAGGTATCAAAGCTATAAGGAAATAAAGTTTAGTTCTTCCCTGACTGATGTCAGAGATATGTGTGATGGAGTATGCTTTCTCTAGTGATCAAAAGTGAGGTGGTTGTGTGAACTCTGGGTGACTATGTGAACTTTAAATAAACCTTAAGGCTGTCAGCCATGTGGCCTGCAGTTAATGGAGAGAGGCATTGAGGTTTCTGTGGGCTTGAGAGACTGAAAGGGAATAACTAAGTCTGAGAGACAGTTTTTTCCCTTTGCTCATCTCGGTTGAGAGGGACTTACAAGGGGGTATCTTCTCAGACTTCCATCCAATTATGGGAGGAGTTTTCCCTAATCTCTATCAAGCTTACACATATCCCCAGATCCAAAACTCCCCAAGCGTAGCAACAAATAAGCAAATCATCCCATCTAAAAATGGGCAGAGGATTTGAACAGAATATAAACTCCAGAGAAGACTCAAAATGTGAACAAACACATGTAAAATTGCTCCAGATTGTCAGAGAAATGCAAATAAAGACAACATTGAGATACCACCTCATCTTCATGGAAATGTCATGTATCAAAACTGACAGCAGCAATAAAATGCTGCAGAGGTTGTGGAGACTAAGGAACTACACTGTTGGTAGGAATGTAAACTGGTCCAACCTCTATGGAGAGCAGTCTGGGGAACTCTCATAAGGTTAGACATAGACCTCCCATATGACCTAGTGATTTCACTTCTAGGGATGTATTCTAAGCACTCCATAACACCCAACCAAAAAGATACATATACACCTATGTTCATAGCAACACAATTCGTAATAGCTAAAACCTGGAAGCACACCAGGTGCCCAGCAACAGATGAATGTCTGAGAAAGCTGTGGCATATTTACATAATGGAATACTATGCAGCTATTAAGAACAATGAACCCACCCTATCTGACCCATCTTGGATGGAGCTAAAAGGATTTTTGTTAAGTAAGATAAGTCAGAAAGACAAATATGAGTATGGCATGATTCTACTCATAAACAGAAGTTGAGAAAGAGGAATAGAAAAAGAAGCTCAAAGCAAAATTTGACGGAGTTTGGAGCAGGGCACCAAAGTAAGAATCACTGGGTGGAGGGTGAGGGTAGATGCTCAGCTTCATGGGGGGGGGGTCAGGGAGTGGGGCACAGACATTTGTTGGTGGGAATGGTGTTACTATACACTCCTATTTACGTATAGTCTCATAAATCACTATTTAATTAATATGAGAGGGGAAAAATGGATCCAATGTCTCAAACTTTTTGATGCAGAGACCATAGCTCTGAGTATATGTTCCTTCAATCTAAATCCTTAAGACTTCAAGTTGGCAATCAGATTGAATTTTAACAGTGAGTTCAAATTGTTAATACATTTTAAGTTATTACTGGTTCTTTGAAATATTAAATATCCTAAAATCTTAGACCAGGGAGAACAGAAGCAATTGGTGGGGTTCTTTATAAGATACAAATATATGTAAATAGCATAAAAGGGCATAAATTATGGTGAGGTTTTGAATGCCACAGAAAATACTGAAAATGGGATTTTCAGTGTTAACCCAATTGTTAAATAATTTGGGTATAGCTATGACTAACCATTGCCTTCTTAAACCCCAAGATAGAAGGAACCTTCACCTTTCTATATAAAGCCCAAATTTCTCCCAGTCCTGAGAACTTTAGGGTGGGGTTAACTTTCCTGCATGCTTATCCCAATACATACCAACTGATAACTGCATCTTCTGATCCTACCCCAGTCAATGCAACCAGTATCACCTTGGCATGTTTGACTTCGGACTGCATCCAGAGATGCCAGGCAGGGAAGTCAACTCTTAAGCTTCATTACTCTAGTGAGACCTTTCCTGGCTCACAGGAATCCTTAATTCCAGTTCAGGTAGTACACTTCTTAACAAAACTCAAAACCTAGATATAGACTAGGGCCCCTGAGAGATGGCATATGTACATGTAACCATAAGTTAGGGGAAAACATATACCTCTTGATGGAGGTACACATAGTTTGCAGTGAGTCAATAAATGTAGCAAGCAAGCACAAAAACCTGAAAAGATACCATAGAGTACCTAATGCAATAGTTTCTACTTAGGCCTATAGATATCTTCCTCACCTACCTCCTACTGCACATCCCTCAATCACTCCAAAGCTAACTTTGTCACACAAAATAAGAACTACAAAAGCTCAATAAGATCAAGAGACTGGTATACTTTAATGATGACACTTTAGTCACTTTCAGGCCATCCCATCACCTGGGGCCCTGGTCAGGGAATCCTGGGGTTCCAACACAAACATGGTGGGCCTAGACCTCTAGTGGATCCATCTCATCACTGTCACTGGTCATCTCCATCAGGAACAAAATAATAGACACCTTTGTGGGCCCCAATAGGACCTTGCCCTCAATGTAGATCAACAATAGTAGGGAATGTTCCATTCTTCAAAGGGGGGGGATAGATAGCATACTCTACCTATCACCCGAGGATGATTGGTCCTGAAATTAGTGCAGCCTGGAATGTTCCTGCCATGACCATAGAATACCAGCTCTGACCTAAAGGGATGCAGAAGTTACATAGGCTCCTGTGCTGACTATGGGCCTCAGATAAAATCTGTAGGGTTTACAGCTAACAGTATTTATATACTTTCCCCATATTTGGAAGCTGCTTTCTTCCCTGATCCAGCTTTCTAGCCCTTTTTTCCAACTATGATACCATCTCCCCAGACAATAACTTAGGTCACCTGCATGTTAGATGTTAAGCTCAGACAAAAAATAGTGAGGTCATGGGACCCTTGGAATATACCAAAAATAAGCCTACTTGTTTTTCCCAAAACAGAGACCCCAAATCTTCATCTGTAATATTCTTGTCTTTAGATTCAGGATTAGTCAGCAATTTCTTCTACCTTATATCTTAATTCTTTTTCAGCCACCAGGTTCCAGATGCTATTATGATGCCAACCTGGCTTTCTTGGGCAGAGGACCCCACCAAGGCGTCCTGGAGCCCCACCTCCCCTGATCCCTGCCCCACTGGCAAAAGAGAAAGGCAGGCTGGGAGTATGGATTGACCTGTCAACGCCAGTGTTCAGCAAGGAAGAAATTACAAAAGCCAGACCTCCCACATTCTGCACCCCATAATGATCTTGAGTTCATATTCCCAGAGGGACAAAGAATAGGAAAGTTTTCAAGAGGGAATTGAATACAGAGTTCCAGTGGTGGGAATTATAATGAATTGCACTCCTCTTATCCTATTGTCTTGTCAATACTTCCATTTTATAAATAAAATAATTAAAAAATAAAAATCATATCCTAATTTCTACATACCTTCTTTTACCCTCTGTCTCTTCGTTCTTTGTATAGTTTCTCTGATGATTGGGCTCTTTCTACCCTTATATTTCTCATTCATATTTCCATTGTACTATACAGATTAGATACCAATTCATTGCAACCAAAGTTAATTTGTTCACATTTAATCATTCCACTATGTCATCTTTTATGGTTTCATATGTATTTTTCTTCATTTTCTACAAGAAGTTTGTAGTTTTAAGTATGACTATCAACATACCACTGCAAATAAACACTCAGTTATTTTTCTCAAAGCTAACTCTTAGAGTCAAAGCAATCAGTGGAGTCATCTATACTTTGATTTTCATAATAGTATGGGAATACAAGAATCCAAACAATAAAATTTAATAGCAAAGATACAGCTTCCATTATTCATAAAATAAAGTATATATTCCAAGTTTTTCCTTCAGGAAGTTTTACAACTTCTTAAAATCAAATTAAGGACAAAGTGGGAAGAAACCTCTATTTCTTTAGTGATTCAATCTCAAACCTTTTTACTCTCAGAACATGATGAAGTTTTCCCTTTTCAAAATGGAATAATCACACTATTTCCATTCATTAAAAGGTTGGTTTCCAAAAGGCATAGCCAGAGTGTGTTGCCTGCTTAGCCTAGGTCATAGCACACAGTTGGTTTCTTCAACTAGTAGCTATCATTTCAAAAACAATTTATTGTTTGAAATAATGAGGTAACCCTTGGTGAAAATCACAAAAGCAATTCTTGCCAGTTGGCATTTGTCAGTGAGTAATATATCACCAAGTAGACTGGGTGCTTTTGATGGTTGAGACTAATATATCATCTAGATGAAATGCTTCCATGATATATTGAAGAAGATCAGAATGTCCAGAAAGGGATTGGTTCTTTTCCTTTTTTTAGGTGGAAAAGGAGGGGGAAACAGCTCTTTAATTTATAAGAGTAACAAAGAACCCTGAGGATCTTCAAATTACAACTGTGCCATTTGTGACATATAATAAAGATAGTCAAAGGAAAGAGGCAATTTTTCTTTTTAAAGTATTAAAAAACAAAAGCACCTTTCCAAGTGCAAAGCAGTATCTAGTGCATTTCCTTAACAAGTCAGTTTCGTGCCACCTCTGACTTTCTCCAAAGTTCCTAGACAATGCCAAGACTTGCCTTCATCTGATTAAATGAATTGGATCTTGTGGATGTGCCGTTTCACAAGCAAGGTGCTCTTTCACAAAGGACTGAGTCCTTTCACGTCTGGGTGTGGGGCTAGGTGGGTGGTGCTGAATGCTAGTGTTTGCTCCTACAGGTCAGGTGTGATACTGCCACCTCTCCAGATTCAAAAGAGGTCTCGAAACTTTACATCAGGCTCAACCTGATGCTGTTGACTGGCTACGGAAGAAGGGCAAACGCTAGAAGAAGAAGGTGTGATTCTAACCTGAAAACCGAAGATGTCTCTAGTTGCTATAGGGACAGTAAGAATACATTTTCCCTAGATAGACTTTAATAAAATAACTTTCTCCCATCCAAGTACTAACCAGGCCCGACACTGCTTAGCTTCCGAGATCAGACGAGATCGGGCGTGTTCAGGGTGGTATGGCCATAGACATAAAATAACTTTCATGTGGAAAGGCAACATTTCAGTATAACACAAAAATCAGTTATTAAAAATATATGTTTGCATATGAAATTTAACATTTTTCTCAAATGTATAAATGTGTTTGCATACTTGTGTGGGTGTTAACAAATTTAACCACTTCAATTTGAAAGGCACTGGGGTTTTTGAGAGGGTCAGTAGGGCCTTCTGCACCTACGTGTATTTAGAGGTTATTTATTTATTTATTTATTTATTTATTTATTTATTTATTTTTATTAGTTGCTGCAGGGTTTTGCATGTCTACAGCTCCACTGTTGCTAGAGGACTCTTTTCAGATCAAAACAGTAAAGAGAATGATACAGAGTGGGAGAGAGAGTAAGAGAGAAAGTAGAGACAGTAGCACTCATGAGGCTTCCCCTATGCAATGAGCTCCCATGTGGTTCCAGGGGCTCAGACCTAGGTCCTTTTCATATGTGAACTGTGTGCTCTGTCAGGTGAGCTATCTCTCAGTCACTGTAACTTATATATTAAGTGTCTCCTGAAACCATGCTGCTCCTGGATACATGCCCTCAAGATATAATGAAAAGATAATAATTTCAAGTAACGTAAATTACCATTCCAAAAAGGTGGTTTTAAATTGCCAGTGATATTATGTTGTAAAGATGTATTAAGTCTGATTATTTAAAAGAAATAATACATCCTTGGTAGGATGACAGAAATAAACTTGCCAGAGTAAGTTGGGCATGATCTTGAGGCACCTGCAAATCAGGAATGTAAGGAACAAAGTGTAAGAAACTCAACATTCTTAGCAAATGCCACAGTAATATAATTAGTAGTACAGCTCAGAAGTAGCCCCATTCTTATATGGATGAGTATAATATTTGGATATTAGAAAATATCAGAAATAAAATGTTATCTGAAAAAAAATTTATAAAATAATGAAATGATTAGCTTCCATTTAGTCTGTCATATTTATTTATTTTATTTTATTTGTTTAAAATTATTTCATTTTATTTATTTATTGGATAGAGGCAGTAAGAAACCAAGAGGGAATGGGGAGAGAGAGAAAGAGAGATATAGAGACAGACAGACAGACAGACAGACAGACAGCAAGCACTGCTTCACCACTTGCCAAACTTTCCCCCTGCAAGTGGGTACCAGGGGCTCAAACCTGGGGCCTTGTGCATTATAGAACACGTGTACTCAATCAGGTAAGCCACCACCCAGCCGCCTCATATTCATGAATTTTATAGAGAGATTAGTATCAGCACAAGTGAAAATGTTTTCAAGAAGTCTTGCTTATCCAGTGTTTCACTGCACTGGGCTTTGTGAATACAGCATAGACTTTCTATTGAAAAGTTCACCGTTAAACAAAGTGAGTATTGGGAGCAGATGCAAGAAATGTATAGAAGTACAAGGTGGAAGGGGTCAAGAGATGGCTCACCTGGTAGAGCACACATTTTACTATACACAAGGACCCAAGTTCACACCCCTAGTTACCTTATGGGAACAACAGGCAAATGTGAAACTTTAAAAGTGGGAAGGAGTGCTGTGGTGTCTCTCATTCTTCTTTTCTCCTCTCCCTCTCAGTCTTTTACCCTATATAAGAGATAGATAGATAGATAGATAGATAGATAGATAGATAGATAGATAGACTGTTCATCCACTGGGAGTGGTAAAATGTAGACAAAGATACAAAGCTTCTATGTAACCTTAGAAGCAAAGAAAATACAAAGCACAAAGAGGAATGAGGAAAGGCAAAGAAAATGGTATTTCATAGGTGCAGTGGGACATGATTAGGGTTTTGAAGTGTAAAAACCTGTTAATTTCTTGTAGAGATTGTATTACAAGGCACAGAGAAGTATTAGGTTTTTAATGCCACTAAATGTTTCAACTAAGCAGCCAATGAATATATAAATGAACAAGTCAGAAGTAACTTCTTTGTGAATGTGAAATTGTGTTCAATAGAACAATTTTGAGAAATGTGTAAGATTCTCTCCTGAAATCATAAATGTATTTTAGCAGAATGTATGCTTTGCATGTCTATATTTATATCTCTACCTGCACCTATATATCTATATCTACATATCTGTTGACATATACATCTATCTCTATCTCTATATCAGGTAGGGGAGCAGGATGCCAGAAAACACTTGTAATTCAAGATCAAGGTATATTTATGCCTTTTGTCGTGAGGCAGTGTTTCTAATATTTATAAATTTAGATTTTTAAACTATAATTTGGGAAATATGGAACAGCCAGACTTAAATCACACCATTTGTATTAGATTATTTATAAAACATCAAAAATGAAGGAGAATGAAAATGCATATGCTCTTTAGATTTCATAATGTTATGAGAAAGTTTAGCATGATTTTTTTTAGTAGAATTCTGTTGGTATGCTTCTAAATTCTGCTTCTAAGACCCCTTCTGTTACATTGCTTGAAGCTATGGTCTGTTTACATAATCATTGTTTTTATTGGTTTAATCCCCATTGGTTCTTGCGCTATTTTCCTTCTCCCCACCCCCTATCCTAGGTACTTCCTCTTCCTGACACTTCCGCCTCAGGAGACATAAAAGACAGGGCTTTCTAATGAAGAGAGATTAGAGGAGATTAGATTTTTGAACTGCATCCCCTCGTCAATAAAGATTGAACTGCGTTCCCAGCTCAGCCATGAGTCCCTGGTCTCCTGTCTCCCACCCGTGAAGCTAGCTAGACCAGCAGAATTCTCTTACAGAGTGAGGCCACTTCTTACTGAACCACAGGAAAAGAAAATTCTGTCATTTACCATCTTCAATGTCAATTATCTTGACTTTAGGAAGGGAGCCATGTAAACACTATATGAGACACCACGATGTGGTGGCACAGATGGATCATGAGGCTGGCAAGTTTATTGAGGGAAAGTATCAGATGATGAAAACACTTAGCAGCTATGTCATTGAGCATTGTCCATTTCCATTCAGTAGTGACACACAAGAATACATCTCACAGTGTCATGCATCAGACTCCAGATGAATTTCAGCTCTTGTACTGTTAGATGTTAAGCTATGTAACTAGAAATACAATACCGTTATTCTGAGATCAAAGACTGGATCCAATCTATCAAAGGGTTTTGGCCTTGTTATTTGCTAGAAGGTGAGTACTAGTTAGTTGATGTAATCAGGAGGCTGGAGTTTATGCTTTAAGATTATATTGGGTGTGTGTGTGGGGGGATAGTTTAATTATTATGCAAACAAACTCTCATGCCTGGGACTCCATAGTCCCAGGTTCAATCACAGCACCACCATAAGCCAGAGCTGAACAGTGCTCTAGTAAAAAAAAAAAAAAAAAAAAAAAAGAATATTATATTAACATAAAATTGCATCAGGGACTAGGCAGTGGAATATCTGGTTGAGATATGCTACAACATACAAGGACATGAGTTCAAGCTTCCAGTCCCTACCCAAAAGGGAAAAGCTTTCCAAGTAGTGAAGCAGTGCTACAAGTGTCTGTACCCTGTCTGTCTGTCCGTTATCTGTCTATCTTTCCCTTCCCTCTCTGTTTTTGGCTATCCAATAAATGATAAAATTAATAAAATATTTTAATTATAAATTTTTAAAAAATTAAAAATTTGCATCCATGGTTGGAGTAGCAATAAATTTCCATGACCAGGACATTTAAAATGTTGGAACTGGGAGTCGGGTGGTAGCACAACGGGTTAAGCGCAGGTGACGCAAAGCGAAGGACTGGGTGTAAGGATCCGGGTTCCAGGCCCCAGCTCCCCACCTGCAGGGGAGTCACTTCACAGGCGGTGAAGCAGGTCTGCAGGTGTCTGTCTTTCTCTGCTCCTCTCTGTCTTCCCCTCCTCTCTCCATTTCTCTCTGTCCTATCCAAGAAGGACGGCAACAATAACTACAAGAAAACAACAAGGGCAACAAAAGGGAATAAATAAATTAAATTAATAATTAAAATAAATAAATTAATTAAATGTTGGAACTGAAACTAAGTTTTGGGCAGGGGAGTTTGCATAATGGTTATGCAAAGAGATTCTCATGCCTGAGGTTCCGAATTCCAGGGTTTAATCCTTCACATCAGCATAAACCAGAGCTGAGCAGTGCTCTGATAAATAAATAAATAAATAAACCCCTTCATCTCGAAAAAGAAAAGAAGAAAAAATTGAGAAATTAGAGAAATGAAGGAGAGGAAGAAAAGTAAGAAAGAGAGGAAGGAAGGAAGGAAGGAAGGAAGGAAGGAAGGAAGGAAGGAAGGAAGGAAGGGAGGGAGGGAGGGAGGGAGGGAGGGAGGAAGGAAGGAAGGAAGGAAGGGAGGAAGGAAGGGAGGAAAGGCATGGAGGGAGAGACTGAGAAATGAAGAAAGAATGACAGGAATCTAAGTCTTATAAAAACTCTGACTTCGGCGGATGCAATATTATTTGGTTTGGATTGGGAGATGCATACGGGAAAGTGGGCCCTATCCAAGGGTTCCAGGACTGGGGGATGTAGGGGCTCTATAGTGAAGATGTGAGGTTCCTGCTGTCTTAGGGTTCAAAAAGACAATCGATAGTTAATATTATCATCACATTATTTGTTAATTGGGTTAACTTTGAAAAGTCCCTTTGTTATGGTTTGCTGTACAGTACCCAGTATCTTGTATATAGCTGTGCTATAGGATGCTTCTAATCTACTTGGTCTAGGCTTTTGAGAGAGTCCGCATATCAAATACACAGCCTATATATTAAAAAGATTCAGTTTGTCTTTTGAGAAACTTTGAGACATACAATTGATTTTCCCCCTCTCATATTAATTAACTACTGATTTATATGTCTACATTTTGCTAGGAGTGTACATAAACACCATTCCCACCACCAAAGGACTGTGACCCATCCCTCCCGCCCACTCCCACCCCCCACTGGCCCAGGAAGCTACATGTCTACCTCTCACCACTGGGTTTTTACTTTGGTGCCCTACTTACAATTTGATCATGTCCTGCTTTTAGTTTCCCTTTCAGATCTTCTAAGTCAGCTTCTGTTGATGAGTGGGATCATCCCATACTCATCTTTATCTTTCTGACTTAGTTCACTTAACATAATTCCTTCTAGCTCTGTCCAAGATGGGTCAGAGAAGGTGGGTTCATTGTTCTTGATAGCTGCATAGTATTCCATTGTGTATATATACCATAGCTTTCTCAGCCACTCATCTGTTGTTGGGCACCTGGGTTGCTTCCAGGTTTCCCGTATGCATCTCCCAATCCAAACCAAATAATATTGCATCCGCCGATCACAACCTAACCAAAGCAACGATTGCCACCTCAACATGCTTCACCTCAGACTGTATCCAGAGACTTCACGTGTGGAATGACAACCCTTCAGCTTCATTACTCGGGTGAGACCTTTCCTTTTATAGTACACTCTAATTTCATCTCAGGTAGTTCACTTTCTAACAAAGTCCCATAACCTAGATATACACCAGTTTCTGTGAGAGAGAGCTTATGTGCACACGTATCCATAAACTACTGCAAAATATATACCTGAAAGCAGAAGTACACTAGAGTTTGCAGTGAGTACCTCCCTAACACTTCCTCTCCACTATTCCAAGCTTGGGATCCATGATTGCTCAACAATTTGTTTGGCTTCATATGTTAACTCTCTTTTCAATCACCAGGTTCCAGATGCCACCAGGATGCTGGCTAGGCTTCCCTGGATTGAAGACCCCACCAATGTGTCCTGGAGCTCAGCTTCCCCAGAGACACACCTTACTAGAGAAAGAGAGAGGCAGACTGGGGGTATGGACCGACCAGTCAACGCCCATGTTCAGCGGGGAAGCAATTACAGAAGCCAGACCTTCTACCTTCTGCAACCCTCAATGACCCTGGGTCCATGCTCCCAGAGGGCTAGAGAATGGGAAAGCTACCATGGGAGGGGGTGGGTTATGGGGATTGGGTGGTGGGAATTGTGTGGAGTTGTACCCCTCCTACCTTATGCTTTTGTTCACTAATCCTTTCTTAAATAAAAAATTTAAAAAAAAATTTAAAAAAAAAATAAAAGCAACACCAAAAAAAAAAAAAAAACCTCTGACTTCTAGGGGCCAGGTGATGGCGCACCTGGTTAAGCACACGTTACAGTGTGTAAGGTCCCAGTTTCGAGCCCCTGGTCCCCACCTGCAGGGGGAAAGCTTCATGAGTGGTGAAGCAGGGCTGCAGGTGTCTCTCTGCCTCTCTCCCTCCTCCTTCCCACTTGAATTCTAACTGTCTCTACCCAATAAATAAATAAGGATAATAAAATAATTTTTAAAAAACTCAGTGACTTCTAGTCTGATCCATTGAAGAATCAATTATGTTAATCATGCAGTTATACCTTAGTTTATGTGAAATTATGCAGAAAACCCAAAAAATCATCCTGCAGGAAGTCAATCAAGTTAATCTTTACTACCAACCATCTGCTATGTATTTCAATCTCAACATGCTCAAAACAGATATTTTAAAATCTCTCCACTGAAGTCCAGCTAATCTATACTCGCACACCTTATATCCATCTTTAATTTTTCTTTTCCCTTCATATTCTACGACCAATCCAGTTTCAACAACTATTGACACTTGGAAATATACCCAAAATCCAACTGCTGCTCATTGTCTGAAGAACAATTATTGCTCACACACTCAACCAATTTTCTGGGATTGCTATAGCAAAGTAGTATAAGCTGAGTGGTTTAAATGACAGAAACCCACTGACTCACAATTCTAGAGTAAAGTGTTGGTGTAGATGGTTCCATCAGAAAGTTGAAAACCTTGCTTCACATCTGTCTACGTTATCTCTGTATTCTCCTTGTTTACATGGCTAATGTCCTTACTACCTCTTTTTATGAGGACACTTCTCACTTTGGCCCACCCTAATAACTTCACATGTACTTCTGTAAATCTATGTTTTCAAATATAGTTACATGCTAAAATAAACTGGTGATTATGATTTCAGCATAAATATCGCAACTAATGGAGAGAACTTTAATATGTTGAGCTTCTAAATAAACATAACAATCACTTTGTCATTATTTAATATGGATAAGCTGTGTTTAAACCATAGCCTGCAGACCAATTTCAACCCATTACATATTTTTCTAAATAGTTTTATTGGCACTTAGCCATGCTCACTTATTTACATATCGCCTATGACTGTTTTAACTATAATAGAAAATGTAAATAGTAACAAAAAATATATTACCCAAGCCCCCCGAAAATACCATCAAGTATTTGGTGACTAATCAAAGAAAAGTTTTACTGACTAGTGGCATGTAAGTTCAGTGTTTCACTGCTCTGAATAGGATTCTGCCTTTTAAAAATATGAATTAATTTTACAGATGAAAATACTGATGACCTCTATCCAACTCCTATGCTGAAAATACTCATTTGAAGTGTGTCACCTTGTGATTTGCCTTTGTACTGATGAATATGAACCTAAGGTCTCATTTTCCCCACAAAATTACCACATAGCCCTTGCCCATTGCTTGTCCCAGTGACCTTACTGCAAATACTGAAGAATTCTTGTGTGCATTTATGGAAAACAAGGACAGTATTCTGAAGTGCTGAAATGTGGTGGTTGCTTGGTGAACATTTTTTTCCTTCCTTTTTTTGCAGTGACATAATAGTGTACTCCTGAAATTGGCACAGTACCATACTGCAAAACTTTTAATTGAAACTAAAAAAATAAAATCAATGTAGTTATCTGTTTTAAGATTTATTTTATCAGTGGTCTGGGAGTTTATGGAGTACATAAAATGTTGAGCTCAAGTGTGAGGTCTTGAGTTGGATCACCAGTGTCCCATGTGCTAAAGTGGTACTCTAGTTTTCTCTCTCTCTCCTCCTCTCTCTAATTTATTAATATTTAAAATAGGTTTTAATTTATTTTTACATTGTTTGTATACATATATACTATATATATATATATACATATATATATACATATATACATATATACACACACACATTTCTAGATCTAGCACTCACAAGTCAATTTCATTTCCCTACAGAACATATCTCTGTATGATATGGTATGCAACTGGCTTGGTCATTTATTATTTAATGTCTAAATTTCTGGAGTATGAGTTTCACAGTGAACTGCACACTGTCTGGGTGTTACAGTCTTGCCAGGAACATAATAGGTACTCGGTAAATATTGTTCAGTTTATGAATGACACCAATAGACGTGTAACCATTTCCCTATGTTTTGGAATTGTATGTGGAAATTGGTTTCATTCCGATTTCTACCCACCAAAACCCATTCTTTTTAGCTTGATTTTTTTGCACTTATTTCTTGACTTTATATAACAGATACTTGTTTGCTTATTTGTTATCTGCCTCCTCTTCAAGTAGCATCCTATTACTGTGAAACTTTATTTCAACTTTTTGTTGCCAGTTCTTAGGAAAATATCTGGTACACAGTAGCATGAGCTCAAACCCTATCTGAGTTTGTGTAGTTTGCTTTTTTATTTCCTTCCAGGTTTGCACTTTTATCCTCACAAAAACTGTCAACACTGATCCCTCCTTTTGCTCTTTTCTTTCAAGTCAAAGGCTTTTTTGGTTGTTTAATATTTTGAAGAGGTGGGAGAATCTTCTTTCACCCTTTGATAATTGCAATGGTATCATATAACCACAAATCCCATGTGAAGATAAATCACAAAATTGAGAATTCTTTTCAAACCAGGTAATAGCAATTCATTCATGTGGAAGAAATGAGGGTAATGCGGCAGCATAGTTTTTCTAACATGAATTACAACTGTCTCTATAGAAGGCAGGGAGCGAGTCATAATTGAGTGTGAGTATGACAGTCCCCTCATATTATTGAATTGTTAACTTGCATAATTATCCTTTAAGCTAAATTCTGCAAAAAAAAATATATACTTCAGAAACCAAGGTTTGGCTGGGAAGATAGCCCATGGTGTATGGTATCTGCATTATTATACATGGGGCTGAGTTTCAAGCCCTAGCACCACAAGGGAGATGCTGTGACGTCAGATACTGTGGTCTTTCTCTTAATCTAATAATAGTGGAGATGGTGCAAATCCTTGTCTGATTCCTGATTTCAGGGTGGGAGCAAGCTTTCAGCTTTTCTTCATTGAGAATGATGTTAGCTGGATTTGTTACAAATCTACTTTATTATGTTATGGATTGTCCTTTTGTTCCTAATTTCTGAAGTGTCTTATCACAGATGGATGCTGGATCTTGCCAAGTGCCTTTTCTGTATCAACTGATAAGACAGTGTGGTTTTTACTTTTTGTTGATATAATGGATTATATTGATTGACTTGTGGATACTGGTCCATTTCTGTTTCCTAAGGATGAATCCCACTTGGCCTTGGTGAGTTGTTCTCTTGATATCTTGCTGGATTAGACTTACCAAGATTTTGTTCAGGATCTTTGTATCAGTGTGCATGAGGATATAGATCTGTAGTTTTAATTTTGGTAGAGTCCTTTCTTGCATTGGGAGTAACAGTACATTTAGCCTCATACCAAAACGGTTCCAGCTGCCATTAAGCAAGGCTTCTTAGATCCTGAGTGTCTCTCCCTCACTACTTTCCCATCCACTAACTACATTTGCCTGTACCCACTTGTGGCTGTGCTGTTACTTTAAAAAGTCACCATTGTAAATTGGTGAATTTTTAGGTGATTTTGCTGTTTCGGTTGTTACTTTAGCTAACTGATTTAGGGAGTGAATTACTGCAGCTGCTAACCCCTTGCCATGCCTCTGGATTTGGGCAGAGATTTATTTTTTAGGCAGCTGTGGAACCTTGAGCCAACCACTGGTCTTTAGTTCTCAGACAAGTTTTTTTTTTTTTTTCTTAAATACTGCTGAGTCTTTGTGGGCAGTTTACTATCCTGTTGTCTCTGAATTCACAGGGTAAGCATATAGAAACCCCTTGCCTCTGAATAAGTTCTCCACCATGTAGCTACCAAGAGGGCAGAGACTATCCCTAAAAGACAGCTTCTTACGTCCTTAGGATCCCCACCCCCTTTTTTCCATCCACTAACCACATGTGCACACACTCACCTGTGACTTAGTGAGATTCTGAAGAGATCACAATTGTATTTTGTTGAGTTTTCAGGTGCTTTTTTTTATTGTTTTAACAATTGATCAGGGAAACAACGTGCAGCAGCTTTTAATTAATGCCTGTAGGTAAATTTTTCTTTCTTTTTATATTATCTAACTTTGTTTAAATTTTCATCTTATATAACTGAAAAATTTTAAAAATATTGAAGATGACAAAATTAAAAAAGAAAATTCCATATAAATATTTAAGGTGGTTTGATGCTGCTTATTTTTAGTATTCGTATTAATTAAATAGTGATTTATATGACTACAGGTTAATAGGAGTGTACATAAATACCATTCCCACCACCAAAAGACAGTGTCCCATCCCACCCCTCCCCCAGTGATGCCAAGCATCTACCCTCACCCTCCACCCAGAGATTTTTATTTTTGTGCCCTACTCCAAACTCAGTCAGATCCTGATTTGAGTTTCCCTTTCTTTTCTTCTTTCTCAACTTCTGTTTGAGATGAGGATCATCCCATACTCATATTTGTCTTTCTGACTTAGCTCACTTAACATAATTCCTTTTAGATGCTATTTTTACTGCAGTAAACGCTACTCAATAGCAATATGAGTGCAGCTGTGATGTACAGTACATAGGATTTTAGTTTTTTCCTGAATACAGAACCCATTTCTGTCTAGTAATACATTTATACATTTTATATATTACATAATATTATGTAAATATAACATTATATATATATATATATATATATATATATTTAGGTTTTGGGGGGGTTTGTTTTGTTTTGTTTTGCCTCCAGGGTTATTGCTGGGGCTTGGTGCCTGCACTATGAATCTACTGCTCCTGGAGGCCATCTTTTCCCATTTTGTTGCTCTTGTTGCTATTGTTGTTGCTCTTGTTGCTATTATTGGATAGGAAAGAGAGGAATTGAGAGAGGAGGGGAAGACAGAGAGAGGGAGAGAAAGACAGACACTTGCAGACCTGCTTCACTGCTTGTAAAGCGACCCCCCTGCAGGTGGGGAGCCAGGGGCTCCAACCAGGATTCTTATGCCAGTCCTTGTGCTTTGCGCCATGTGTGCTTAACCCCCTGCACTACTGCCTGGCCTCATGGGTTGTTGAATTTCATTAGAAAGATATGTACACTGTTTACCAACAGATACTCCTCTCTTTTTATTGATGTTTTGTTGATTTGAAGTGTGAAAAATTAGTAACAAGCATCCACTTCACCATAACTGTGTTTGAAAAAAAAATCCTTGAATATACCAGCACTGGCTTATAAGTGATCTTAATTATGCATAAATATATTAAAATTATTTTAATATATATGTAATTTAACAAGCTTAAATTATTACAGAAAGCTAAACTATCCTGAGAAACATGAAAACAAAATTGACCTCAGTTCCCCTTACCTGAATACTTTACAGAATATAGTAATGAGCCATTTCAGTGTGGTTTCTTGTGCACTCGTTATTTGTGCCATTCAAGAACCTCTGGTTCATTTGACAGGACAGTGAGTTAATTTGAACACAGCTAGAAGAGATTCTATTTTACTTCCAGTGTCATTTGCATAGGAAAGCTCCTTAGAATGTGAGCACTGACATTCACACATATGCCTCCTGTCCGTATTTATGTCTTTGAGTTGTCTGGAAGACTATTACCCAGTAATATTAATGAACATCAGTCACAGAATAAAATGGGATCTTTACTAGGATGTATTGATTCCTCGGCCATAAATGAGGCTGAGACTCTGATTATGCTCACTAGGGTGACAGAGATAGTGGGGTCTCACTGAGTCTGCTTATCACCTCTTGGGCCTGTGTTCTATGTGAAGTGGCTGTAAAAATCAGATAGTCAAAATGCCTTTAGACAAACGTTGTTGTGTTCAGTCAGAAACTCTGGAAAAATGGGTGATAGAAGATGGGTTTTCCCACTGAGAACAGACAGAAGACAATGGGAATAAAGGATCAGAAAGCAAGAGAAATGTAGTGGAAAAGAAGACCTCAAGAAAAAAGGTAGTGTTGCTCATGAGCCGTCAAGGAACTAACTTTTAAAAAATATATATTATTTGCAAAATCAAGAGAGTTCTTTATGTGGGCAAGAGCACAAGTCACAGGGTAGGTAACACATCTCACCTGGGAGGGTAACTGCTTTATGCACTGTGAAGGTTCCACTCAGACCCTCATGGCACTAGGAAAAGCTTCTGTGTTGTAATGTCCTTCCCTCTCTATCTATTTCCATGTCTCTGTTTCTTTCTGTATGAAAAACTCAGCCCAGAGTGGTCGTGTCCTACTAACAGTAATGATTAAACAAATAAATAAATAAATAAATAAATAACAAAAGAACAAGATTGAAAGAACTTTAAAATCTGTAGATTTTTTCAAGTACTAGTGGCATGATTAAAGAATGTGCTTAATAAATAATAAGTGTAATATTCTCATGGTGTTTTATAAAGTAACTTGAGAAAACTGGGTCTACTCTCAAGTTACTTCTCTTTGAAAAAAATATTTGTATGTCTGGGTAACACATGCCAAAGGGGATAAAGAGAATAATTAATAATAATAATGCAAATAAGACCAGCAATAAAGATTTTAGTCAAGAAGTCAAGATATCAAGAACAGTAGAGGTGTTTCTAAAATGGTCCCATTCCCCCCACCCCCCATTCCCTAAAGCATGAGAACACAAACCTGAAACACTTTGTAAGGAAGTTTTCAGAGAGTAAAGTTCTGCTTGGGCTGGGCTGAGAGCTAGCTACATGTGGGAGCAGGCCAACTGAAATCTTATGCAGAACACAGGGCTGAGAAACCGAAAGTGGACTAAGAATAGTGATTCCCCTCCTTGATGTCACCAGTTACCCTCCTACTTCTAGTCTTCAAACACTAAGCCACCATTTGCATTTTTATAATCTTTGGTAAAAATAATTATAGAAATTCAAGGGTGTTGTGCACAGTAAAGCATACATGCTACTATGCACAAAGTCCTAGGTTCAAGCCCCCCCAACTTGCTTTAATGAGGAAGCTTCATGAACAACAGATCTCTCCTTTTCTCTGTCTCTCTTTCTCCCTTCCCATCTCTCTTTGTCTTACCCTCTAACAAAAAAGAAGATACATGAGTTAGAAGACATTTCAATATGCAATTTATGCTGTCCTCAAAAAGCTAAAGAAGTATTGCAAATACCTCTCTATTGTTCAGCTCTTGATGATGATATCTCAGAAGGAAACTAGAAAATTAAAAAAAAATATTTCCTCAGGCTTCCAAAAAAAAAAAATAATCATAGAACTAATTTCCATCATCTGATGCAATACTGCCTTCCTAAGATAATCAGATTGTTTGCACTTTCTGCTCTCTGGCTTTGATTAACAAGATATCATCATTATAGGGATATTCAGTTGCATGGTCAAAGGACAAATACATTCAGACATAATACTGTGACAGATCCTTGAGTGTGTCCTCCATTTTCTTCTGGGAATTCAAAACAATGCATTCATCAGATTAACTGCAACATACTAAGTGCTAGAGACCAACTGATTTATTCTAGTAAAGAATAAATTACATCTGACTCAACAGCTACAGTGGCATCTCTTAAGTGTGTAGTAGGCTACTACCATCCATCAGGATCCATCTGGTAAATGAAATGACTGTACTCTGGAGAGCAAGGTTTTAAGCTTTTTTTCAACCTTTGAAAGTGTCACAAATATCTGTTAATTCCCCTAACAATATGGATTGCTCCCAATTTATTACTTTGACAATGGAGGAGGGAACAGTTTCAAGGGCTTCAACTTGAACTTTCCTGGTAAAAAACATATATATGGAATTATAGAGCAATGTTTCTTTAATTGTCAAGTTCATTCATCATAGCTGTGCTCTGAGGAATCAACAAGTACTAGATTTTGCTGAGTCTAAGTAGCAACTCTCTTTCATAGGTTTCCATTCTGAGGGGCATCTTGGTAATACATTACTTATACCCATGTCAGCTCAGATATTATATATAACAAGTCTCAAGGATCTGGCTACTTGTTTTTCTTTAATGATTAATTACTTAGGCAAATCTCCAAAACTGGAATTGTGTATAAAACGAGAATGTCATAATCTCATATATTTGCCATAATATTGCAAACCCTTCTTCAAGAAGTCCTTCAAATTTTGGGACCCAGATTTGATTTGTGTGGGAATTTTAAAAGAAAATGGGTTATAATTTTCTAGTAAGTCTTTTGCTCACTTTTACTGATAATATTTTTTTAAAAATTTTTATATTTATTTATTTTCCCTTTTGTTGCTCTTGCTGTTTTTTATTGTTGTTGTAGTTATTGTTGTTATTGATGTCATCACTGCAGGACAGGACAGAGAGAAATGGAGAGAGGAGGGGAATACAGAGAGGGGAAGAGAAAGACAGCTGCAGACCTGCTTCACCGCCTGTGAAGCGACCCCCCTGCAGATGGGGAGCCAGGGATAATCTTTTATTCTAAATGTCAAGCAATGCTTTTATTAATTGCCTCTACATTTTTTCATTAGGATTATAAAGCAAGACACAATCAGTGTGTACATTTAGAGAGAATTTATTAATATGAATAGGCTCATAGACTCACTTAGGTTGGTGAATACAAAGTCTGTAAAAGACTGACAGGCTGGACCTAGGAGAACTGATGGTGCAGAAAAAGCTGGAAGGCAATATGCTTAAGGATCCTAACTGCTTGGGAAGATGGCTCTTTATTTTGACACTCAGCTGATTGAAGGAGGCATACCCACACAACTGCAGACAATACACTTACAGTTTATCAATTTAAATGTTAATCTCTTCCTTCACCACTCCAGTTGACATTTCAGAATCACCATCACATTCTCTAGGTTATCCCAATTGAACACAATTTTATTGACCTTCAACAAAAATTCTTATCAAACAGTTCCCAGTAGATTGCACTTTGGTTTTCTCACCCATGTTACCTAATAACTATATCACTGTGCCTCTGATGAGTGTATAATTGCAATGGATTTTTTCCTATTTTTATTTATTCTTATTTTAATTTTTTATTATCTTTATTTATTAATTGGGTAGAGATATCTAGAAAACGAAAGGGAAGGGAGTGGTAGAGGGAGAGAGACAGAGACACACCAGCAGCACTGCTTCACCACTTGCAAAGCTTTCTCCCTCAGGTGAGGACAAGGGCCTCGAACCTGGGTCCTTGTACATTGTAAAATGTACATTCAACCAGTTGCACCCTGACCACCCCCCTCTATTTTTTTTTTCGATATCAGAATTACATCATGTTTTTGATGTAATTTGGAATTGATTTCATCACATGTTCTTTAGCTGTTAACCAATTTTGAACTGGGAAAGAAAGCCATCACTGAACTTGTCAATGACATGTTGTATCCTTTCAATATATTTCTTATTGTTTTAGTTAAGCAAGGGTTCTCTGGACCCTTCCCAGGAAAACAGTTATTTGTGGGGGTGTGGTCTTATAAACTAAGCCCTATCCAGAATATTAATCTTTTTGTCTTTTACCTTTCACTCCTTATAATCTTTCAGTGACATTCTGATAACTCCATCACATATATTATAATCTTTGCAATTTTCTAGCTTTTCCCAAAGTCATTCAAGTAACATATAACATCTAGTTTAACACTTCCTTCTTAAGCTACTACATACTACATAAATAAAGACTGACCTCATATCATTAAACTGCCCTTATTCAGTTGTGTATTTTAATACCTTGGTCAAATAATTGGTTTTGTTTCTTGTTTGTTCACATTGGTAGGTACTTAGGATTACTCAAAACATTAAGAAAAGCATACTTTAGTTTTAAAAATTCTGCACAAATGAAAATTACATTAATGATCTCACAGTTTTTCAGTGATTATATGTACATGTTTCCACTAGGTTTTGGTAAGTTGATATATTCTGTCCTTTCAAAATAGATTGTGTTCCTTGATCACTTTCTCTTCAAAGTTTATGAGCACTTAACTAAAATCTACTAACTGCAGATAAATTCAAAAATAGGTTTCAAATACACGTTGTTTCATCTTCACAGAAACTGGTATTTGAATTTGCATATATGAGGAATTTAGAAGAAAAGTTAGTGAGCATTATAGACTTCATTACTCTTTCCATGTCTCTAACAGAATTGCTGGTCCTGTCCTTCTTCTTCTAGTGTTTGCCCTTCTTCGGTAGCCAGTCAACAGCGTCAGGTTGAGCCTGATATCTGCTTGTTGCTGGCTTTGAAAGTGACTGGGATCCATGTGGATTCAGTCGGCTAGGAAGGATCGTCAGTTTCCCCAATGTATGGGTACTCACGGGATGCACCACAGGAAGGTCGATCCAATGCATCCCGGTGCTGTTCTGAAGAAAGCTGACACATTTTCCCTGAGGCAGGCTGAGTTTGAGTTTATGTGGAAAAAAGCATGGCCAGAATTCCTATAAGAAAAACTCCAACTGCTTGTAAAAACTTTATCTGAAGAAGTAGTAAAGGTTTCCTCTTTATTTTTTAAATATTTTCCTTGCCCTGTAGGCTTTTTAATTTTTATCTTTATTTATTTATTGGATAGAGACAGCCAGAAATCAAGAGGGAAGGAGGTGGTAGAAAGGGACAGAGACAGAGAGACACCTGCAGCAATTCACCACTTGTGAAGCTTTCTCCCTCCATGTGAGGACCAGGGGCTTGAACTTAGGTCCTTGTGCATTGTGACACATGCACTCAACCAGGTGCATCACCACCCAGTCCCTAAGGTTGCCTCTTCAGAGAAAACCAGAGTCCACACCTGCGACTCCTTTCCTGTCTCTGCTTTCTCAGTGCTTACCTTGAGAAACCCCAGTCACTGCCTAACTATGGCACTGCTGGCCATCTTCTCAGGTTTTGCTAGCAATGTGATTAAAGACAATTTTTCTTAACCCAACCCTTGCTTCTTTATTAATTGACCCACCTAGCAGCAAACACTGAACCCTCATTCAGTGGCAGATTTATTATTCTAAAATCTCAAGAGAAAAAATATTAAAGTTAGAGCAGTTACAAAACTATTATAAGAAATATTGTGTAATATATTAGAGTTTCATCTCTTGGTATATAGCTTGACACAAGAAACAAAAAAACCAATAGGTAACAGAGTAGTATGCACAACTGAAATAGAGATTGGCGAATTATTTGAATCACAGCTCATTACTTTTCACCTTTCTATACACTTAATAGTTTTGTTAAATTCAAACATCCCTATTGTTAAACTTCTAGTCTTTCTAGATGAACAAAGCCCATACTCTTGATGAGATCTTTATTGACTCTTAAATGCAGAAAAAGCTTGTACCTGACCAGGGTTCCCACTGTGTCTGTAACTGTGCTACACTGTCCTGTCTTCTGGAAGAAAAACAATGTCTTTTATTATGATTTCCCAGTTGTGTCCACACCCTTTATAAGTATATTTCTGCTACTCCTCTTTTTAACATCCTCAGTTGAACCAGCAGTTTAATTTATTTAGTATGATAATTGTTGAGAGAAAAGTTTATTTATTTATTTTAGTAAGACTATAATGTAAACCATTTAATAGGGGTCCTTGCTAATAAATAGTACCCTGTCATTCTGTGCTTTCTAGTAGTCAATAATTTATAAACTGGTGCTACAGTCTGATATTAGATACATATAGATGCAAGTACGTATACATGCCTGCATTAGTATGATATTATTTTGTCTTTTATGAATTTATTAAAAAGGGACAGTGAAATAGGCACTAATCTCTCTTGGTGACACACTGAGAATTAGTTATCTCCTTGTTTATTTAATCTATGACATCATGATTATATATGTATATCATTAAAAAAGAAAACACACATATATATATACATATACCACTAAGAAATATATATATATTTCTTACATAGCAAAGTACTATCCAAATCAGCATTCTTCTACTATAAGAATCACCACAATTTGTGACAGTTTGTTTTTATCTGTGAAGCAATACTGGAGGAGTCCCTCTTTCTCTTCAGGAATGGTGTATTTATCATGCAGGCACCAGTCCTAGAGATAATGCTAATGGTAAAAGAAAGAAAGAAAGAAAGAAAGAAAGAAAGAAAGAAAGAAAGAAAGAAAGAAAGAAAGAAAGGAAGGAAGGAAGGAAGGAAGGAAGGAAGGAAGGAAGGAAGGAAGGAAGGAAGGGAAAGAGAGAGAGAGAAAGAAGAAAGGAAGGAAGGAAAGAAGGAAGGAAGAAATCCGTATTTAACAGTAAATCTTCCATAAAATTCTCTACAATATATTCCTGGTAAATGTCAAAGAGAATATATTCCTAATGCAAATGCAGTAAAGCCTTTCCAAATGTGCGTGATAAAAACTAGGAGTGCGACTAGGGTGATTTATTAGCACTAAAATACAGGACTTGCTTGCTTGAGGCCACAGGTTTACTCATGGCACTGCCATATGCCAGAGCAGAATGCTGCTCTGATCTCTTTCATAAAAAAAAAAAAAATCTTTAAAAAGTTATTAAGTAGGAGGCCAGGCAGTGGTGCATAGGGTTAAGTACACATAGTACGAAGTACAAGGACTCATGCAAGGATCCTGGTTCCAGTCCCCAGCTCCTCACTTGTAGGAGGGTCGATTCACAAGCAGTAAAGTAGGCCTGTAGATGTCTTATCTGTTTCTCTCCCTTTCCACATCTCCCTCCCCTCTCAGTTTCTCCCCATCTTATCAAAAAAAAAAAAACAATGCCCACAGGAGCAGTGGATTCATAGGGCAGGAACCAAACCACAATAATAACCTTGAAGGCAAAAAAAAAAAAAATATATATATATATATATATATATATACATATATATATATAACATAATTAAATAAGACTCAAAATGAGAAACACTTTTTTCTTTAAAAAAATTTTTTTAAGTGAAACTCTATATCTAAACTCTGGCTGACCTGCACTTGTAGGAGAAATTTCCTGAGGTATCTGAAAATAGTGTATCTGAAACTTTTTAAAAAGTATCCTAAAATGCTTCAGTCTCATATTTACCCAAGGCAATTGATGTCTGTCGGAAACAGTACTACCAGCCCTGTTCAACCTCAATGTATCTTGGTGAATAATAGCAAGAAACAATAATCAGCAGGGTAGCCACTTTGGTCTTGAATTCTATAACCTACCATGGCAATCTCTGGACCACGATAAATCTGTGTTCTAACAGGATTTAATAAAGGATGGCAACAGAACAATGTGTACATAGTTACACAAAGAGAATCTTGATTGAATTTCACACAGCAAAGAGAAGTACTACCTTATTCTATGTAATTCAAAATAAATATTTGACAAGCATTTCCTCACTCATTAGTTACTGAACATCTAGTTATTTTCCATATAAACTTGTTTCCAAGCCTTCGGGACGTGTTAGTCAAAGAACGAACAAATGAGAAAGAGGCATTCTAACCATGTATAAGCTACTCCAAAAATTAATTAAGGAAAAGTACTGGATATTGTACTGTATAATTACACACAATTAAAATCAGTAAACTATAATTTTTCTGTTGCTTGAATTTTGAATGTGAACACTTAATTGAAACAAGACAACTATTTTGTTGTTAAATATCCTACTATATAATTTATCTGTGTATATATCTGAGTATTCTATTGAAACTGCAGACTCTCTGATAAGAAGTTAATTCTCTCCTATATAGTCATTTAGATATTAAAATTTATATCCACATCCAATGTTCCAACCCTGACACCACGTGGGAAGTGCTGTGGTAACTGAGAAAGCTTCTTTGCTACAATGCCTCCATCTCTCTGAGTGTGTGTGTCCCTGTTTTAATGAAAAAAAGTGGCCCAGAGCAGTGTACGAGTCCCTGATTACACACACACACACACACACACAGAGAGAGAGAGAGAGAGAGAGAGAATGTGATGCATTTATGTAAGTAGCATTGTGTACTGGGAACCTGATGCCCTTCCCACCACCACCATCCATCTCTCCTTAGTCCAGAGCCAGGAAAGATATTCTGGAAAGAAACAATTTCTGGTGGAACAGTCTTCATTATGGGCACTTGTATTAGGACACTTGTGGATGGCTGGCACTGTTCACTATTGCCATGCTTAGTTTGCACTGATTTATATGGAACTTGGATCCTTGGGTCTATGACACACAAGCTAGTAACCAAAAATAAAATGCAAATGTTTTATGATCATAATGCGTCTCTTCTGATTTTAGTTAGGTCCCTAGAAGTAATGTAGCAACTGGAAAGGCAAAAGGATGAGAAAAGTATAATATTCACCAAATATAGGTATATGCTTTGGCCCTCTCAAATTTATACCTGAAACATACACTTTTTTTCCCTTTACTTTCTGACTATTCCACTTCTCTCTATATATATTGTATCTCAATCCATAACCTTAAAACTTTCTTCCTCTCATAGCTCAGATCCATTAGAGACATCAAAGTAAATGAGAACTAAACAGAAGTTTAAGTGTCAAAGTCAAGTTTTATTCACGGTTATTGCAATAGGGAAAAAGAGATGTCAGAACAGAAATGGATCTGTTCCAAAACTGGGTGGTGGTGCACTTGGCTGAGAGCACCCGTGCAAGGATCCAGGTTCAAGCCCCTGGTTCACACCTGTAGGGGGGAAGCTTCAGGAATGGTGGAGCAGGGATGCAGCTCTCTCTTCCTCCTCTTTCTCCCCCCCTCCACCTCTTTTTCCTCTTCCTCCCCCCACTCTCAATTTCTCTTTGCTCTATCAAAAGTAAGAAAAATAAATCAGGAATATGTATTGGAAATAAATAGATTTGTTCCAAATATAACTGCGGATTCATATCCAAGGAACAGAAAAGATAGTGGACTGAGAATTACTAAGAAGAGACATTAAGTCAACAGGTTAAATGAACATAATATCATTTGTATTAAAGACAGGTAAGAGTGACCAGATTTGAGATACTGACCAAATAGCAACAAAAACAATAAAATATCTAGGAGTAATGCTAACCAAGGAAGTCAAATATATATATTTTTAAAGTCACTACTATATACTCCAGATCATTAGATTATATTTATCTGGCATAACCGAAACTTTGATGATCACAAACCTATTTGACAAAACCCTTTCAATCTCCTCTCCTTCTATCCATCTCCTACCTCCTGAAGCCCAGCACTCTACTTCTCTGAGTTCAACTATTTTGTATTCCACATATAATTAAACTCATGAAGTACTAGCTTTCTATGTCAGACTTGTTCCACTTAATTTAATGACCTCCATGTTCACCTGTACTATAAAAAACACTTTTCATTGAGAACTAATAATATTCCATTGCACATATAAGCATATATATATATATATGTATATGTATATGTATATGTACTTCAACAAGACATTAAGTTTGCTATCATAATTTGGCTGCTGTAAATTAGCCTTACTATATATAGCAAGCCAGGTTTTTGTTTTTGAGATTACTAATCTAATTCTCATTGCATATGCATTCAGCAGTGGGATATCTGGATCATACCACTGTCCTATTTTTAAATTGTTATAGAAACTTCATATGTTAACTGTGGAGGATATTTCAATTTATATTTTTACCAGCAGCATACAGAGACTCCTTTGTCTCCTCACACTTGTCTTGTCTTCCTAGTATTACTCATTTTAATAACTACTAGAGTGCATGTCAGTTTGCTTTTGGTTTGAATTTTCCAGATGGTTTGTGATGTTGAATAACTTTTCTTATTATCTCTTAGCCTTTTGTACATCTTCTTTAGAGAAATGTCTATTGAAGACTTTTGCCAATTTCTGATAGGTTTCCTTGAAATTTTTATGTTGAGTCATTTGAATTTCCTACATATTTCTGATATAACCCATTTTCAGATATGTTTGTTAATACTTTACCCCATTTTATAGGTTTCTTTTAAAATTATTTTGATTTTTCTGTGCAGAAAAATTTTAACTGATGCATTTATTTCACTTGTCTAATTTTGCTTTTGATGCTTCTTCTTTTGGTGCAATATGCAAAATATCAGTGTCCACATAAACCAATGTCACAAATATCTCTGCTTGTTTATAATATGTTTACTCCTTCAGACTTTGTATCTAAATTTTTAGATGTAACATGTTGTATATGGTCTTTTTCTTTTGCACATGGATACTCATTTTTCCAACACTAATCTCTATATCATTTATTTACTTTGGAATTTCAAAGACTACCACAGTTGCTAAAGTAAAATGCAGCCCTGTAGAAGGGACACATAGGTCTGTACAGAAAGTTTAGGGGACAGGTTGCATACCTAGTTGAACACACATGTTACAATGAGCAAGGACCCAGGTTCAAGCAAAAGGTCCCTACCTGCAGGGGGAAAGCTTTAGCAGAGAAACAGGGCTGCAAGTGTCTCTCTGTCTTTCACACTCTCTATTTACCCCTCCCCTCCTGTTTTCTCTTTGTCTGTATCCAATAAATAAGTGAGTAAATAAAATATTTTTTTAATTTAAAAAAATAATTTGTAGCTTCATAGGGACATGTATAATAACTGGAGAAACATGTATGGCCAACTTCCTGCAAAAGGAATAAAAACTAAATATTAAAATGATTCTAGAGAAAAGAGAAAAAGGCACTCTGGGAAAGAAGAAAAGTTGAACAAAGAAATAACAAGTAAGTCGTTCACTTTCTAACAAAGTCCCATAACCTAGATATACACCAGTTTCTGTGAGAGAGAGCTTCTGTTCACACATATCCATAAATTACTGCAAAATATATACCTGAAAGCAGAAGTACATTAGAGTTTGCAGTGAGTACCCCCCTAACACTTCCTCTCCACTATTCCAAGCTTGGGATTCATGATTGCTCAACAATTTGTTTGGCTTCGTATGTTAACTCTCTTTTCAATCACCAGGTTCCAGATGCCACCAGGATGCTGGCCAGGCTTCCCTGGATTGAAGACCCCACCAATGTGTCCTGGAGCTCAGCTTCCCCAGAGACACACCTTACTAGGGAAAGAGAGAGGCATACTGGGAGTATGGACTGACCAGTCAACGCCCATGTTCAGCGGGGAAGCAATTACAGAAGCCAGACCTTCTACCTTCTGCAACCCTCAACAACCCTAGGTCCATGCTCCCAGAAGGCTAGAAAATGGGAAAGCTATCATGGGAGGGGGTGGGTTATGGAGATTGGGTGGTGGGAATTGTGTGGAGTTGTACCCCTCCTACCTTATGTTTTTGTTCATTAATCCTTTCTTAAATAAAAAATTTACAAAAAGAAATAACGAGTAAGAAGACACACAGGGTGTGAAGGGGTCATAAAAGGGTTTGTTGTTTCTAGAACTCAAAATTGAACAAAAAGCGCAATATAAAATATTTAAAAAGTATGCTTTCCTGTATTCGTTCTCTGCTTTCTCCTCTGTATATTTTATCTACATTATTTCATTCATACTTACTGATTTAATGTCTATATTTCTTTATATTTCTAGTACAGTCTATCATGTATTTTGTTCTTTAGGCTCAGTGAAGCAAGCATCTTATTTTTAAAATTTATTTATTCGGGGGTTTTGTTCCTGTATGATTCCAACACACCTAGCAAACAGATTACTTTATTTTATTTTTTAAATATTTTATTTATTTATTAATGAGAAAGATAGGAGGAGAGAGAAAAAGAACCAGACATCACTTTGGTACATGTGCTACCAGGGATCGAACTTGGGACCTCCTGCTTGAGAGTCCACTGCTTTATCCACTATGCCACCTCCTGGACCACATCTTTATTTTATTTTATTCTGTACTTTTAGGTAGACACTAAGAGGCAGAGAGGTAGAAGGGGAGAAAATAGAGAGAAGAGAAACACCACAGCACCGCTCCACTGCTTGTGACACCTCTCTGTGCAGGTGTTCCCATGTAGTGGCCAAGATTGCAAATCCTCTTGCTTTGTAAATGGTGTATTTTACAGTCAGTGACTCATAAGGGAGATGGTAATATTACTAAGGGGAATCTGATCCCTTAGGTGAAATAATCTAATTGATGATTTGGTTGAAGTTAAAGTGTTCTGATAGCTGGTTGGTGAAAAGATAGAAATTCAGCCTTGTCAAAAAATGTGTGTGTTCTTTATACCAGGTGAACTCTCCTCCTTTCCCCAGTGCAGGGACTTTCCAAGCAGTTAGATATTCTAATTCCTAAATATAACTAGAGGCATTTCCATTTATAATTTAGTTCCCTATTTCCAGTGAAAGTGTACACTAAATTCTTAATTCATTGATATTTTCTTGTCACTCTCCCCTGAAATCTTCCTAAAGTTTCAAGAAGTTTTAGTATGCATTTTTCTTCTGACTGGTACCATGCTTAACTGGCTTTTGCTCAGATCTATTACAGAACTTGGTACCACTGGTGCCTCAGACATGGTAGCCTATTGTTTTGCTACTGTTGCTATCTTCCTGGCCCTTGACATTTTTTTTTGACTTGTCTTTTGTTGTTTGTTTTTTGTGACTGTTCTCACTTCTCACTATTCCTATTCTGCTGACACCCTTTAATTGCCTCTTTTCCTGGGCTTCCAGATTTCTTTAAACATTGATTCTATGAATTCTTTCAGAATATCCTTGAGTTAGTATGTGGAAACTCACTACTTCCACCAGAACTTATCTAGTGTTTGCTAAAATCATGTCTCCATTTCTTTTTAGTCAAATTTGCCACTTAAAAATAAGTAATATCCTTACTTATTTAGTAGAGACAGCCAGAAACTGAGAAGGAAGGGGATGATAGAGAGGAAGAAAGACAGAGTGACACCTGCAACACTGCTTCACCACATGAGAAACTTTCCCTCTGCAGGGGCTCAAATCCAGATCCTTGCACACTATATCCTGGCGTGCCAACACCCAGCCCCAAATTTTCCACTTTTTGTCCTATATTTTCAAATGCCTAATGGGTATTGCTGCTTGAGTATGCAGACACTGTATCAGAATCAATTATTTTCTAAGCTAGTTTTATCATCTTTCTTCTATCATATATTTCTTTTAGTAACTCAGTTATCTCTCTCTCTCTCTGGTATTCGGAGATGTGGGATCAAATATGGCATCTATGGTGATTTATTTCCTCCTTACCTACCCTATTTGCATCTAATCAGTTTCAATCTCCATCCCACTCAGACTCTAAATTATCTCTGAAAAGTATCACTTCCACTCCACTCTGACCAATACTCCTATTCTTTATTACTGTATCACAGAACTGTATCCAGTCTCTGAATTGTTCCAATTAAGGAATATTATTTTAAGAGAAATCAAGAAGATAGAGTACATTATAAATTCTTCTCACAGAATTTCTCTCTATGTCCTTGCCTGCACAATTAAGCAAGTATTTTGATCTACATTTATAGCAGAGTAGCTCCACCCTGCCATTCAAGCTTGATTTATAGTACCTTCAATATATGGTCTGAGATCTAGCCAACTTAAACCTTGCATTCTTCTCTAGTGACTTGAATATTTCTACCCTCAGTCACACCAGGGTTGTGCCTTCATTTACAATATGTGTGTCTAGAAGTTTCTTGTTTTTAAATGGGATAATTTTAAAAGTTTATATGAGGAATCTACCTTATGACCCAACAATCCTCTCCTATGGATATATCCAAAGGAAGAAAATACATCTTTCGGGGGCTGGGAAGTGGCACACTGGGTTAAGCACTCAGTGCGAAGCACAAGGACCCACTCAAGGATCCCGGTTCCAGCCCCTGGCTCCCCACTTGCAGGGAGAAACTTCACAAATGATGAAGCAGGTCTGCGGGTATCTTTCTCTCTCCCTTTTTATCTTCCCTTCCCAACTCTATGTCTCTCTGTCCAATCATAAAAAAAAAAAGACAAATGGCCATAGGAGCAGTAGATTCATAATGCAGACACCACGCCCAAAGCATAAACCCTGAAGGAAAGAAAAATCCATCTGAATATATCTACAAACACCTATATTCACAGGAGCACAATTTATAATAGCCCAAACTTAAAAGCAACCCAGATGTTCAATGCCAAATAAGTGACTAAGAGAGCTGTGGCATACATATACAATGAAATACTACTGAGCTGTTAAAAACTATGAAGCCATCTTTTTCTTCTTATCCTGGATGAAGCTTGAAGGAATAGTGTTAAATGAGATAAGTCAAAATGAGAAGGGATAAATACCAGATGATCTCACTCATAGGTGGAACTTTAGAATCAAGGTCAGAAAGGAAAAACAAGATGAAACTTGGGAGTGGTTTTGGCATATTGTACTAAAAAGCAAAGGACTCTGAGGAAGTAGGAGTAAAAAAGAGGACTGGGGTTGTGGGGTTGAGTTTTGGGGCCCTAGTGCGTGATGGTGAAAAAAGGATGTAAATTGGGAGTGAGAGTGTTTTATAAGCACTTTATCACATGGATATGGGAGACTGAACCAACCCATGTGTCAACAACTGTACTGTGATCTATTAACCTCTCCATAAAGAAAGAAAAAAATATAAATAATAAACTTTGTGTCTATATCTTGTTTCAGAATGTTAGATTATTGCCATTAAAAATATTGTTCATTATGTTGTCTGGGAGGTGGTATAATGAGTAAAGCATTTACTCTCAAGCATTTGGCTCTCTGTTCAATCCCTGGCATTGCATATGCCCAGGTGATGCTTTGGTTCTCTCTCTCTTAATAAATAAAATATTCAAAATAAAGTGTGGCATTCATTTCTTCTACCCAATTAACTGACCAAACTATCCACATGGTACAAATATACACAAGTTTAATAATTGCAAACTTTTTGTGAATTCAAAGGGGAAAAATGGTTGACAAATCCATTGTCTCAGTAGCATTGTCATACCCCAATTCTTAGTTTCTCCTGAAAACAGAAAATGGTAAGAGCTGAAATGTTACAGATAAGTCATTATTAGGACTTTATCAGTCATTATTAGGACATTATCAGCCACAAGGAAGAAAATTCAAGCAACACATCTGTGTGCTGACTCTACAGCAGGACTTGTGCTGTGCAGTGAAGAGGCAGATGTGCATGGTAAGCTCATGACCAGACAGGATTCTTCTAGTCAGATTTCAGAGACAGAAGAGGATCAAATAGGGCTTTGAACTTACTTTACAGGTAGGGCATAAATCAGGAAGAGGTTGTCAGACCACGTCAACTGATTAAGAGTGCTTGAACTGATTGAGTTCACCAACTAAGGATGGTTGGTTGCTCACAGCCTAGGTTAGCAGGTAACTTTCAGTTGGCAAGCACTCAGGATTGTTTTTTCACACAACCCACTGGTGGTAGTGGGATTTCATTATTACTTCCTATGAGAGTTACATATGAGTCATTGATGGTGTTATGCAGTTATCCAAAGAGGAGTTAGTTTTCAATGGTTTTATTTATTCCAACCTATGCATAGTGTTTTGGCAGAGAGGAGGGAGAATGTCAACTCCTTCTCCATTTTGTCTCAGTATTACATATGAATCATTGAAATTTAATGATAGCTTTTTAGGCAGGAATTACAACACAATAATATGTATTTATGAATGCATTTAAAAAAATTAAGTGGAATTTTTACTCCTGTTCAAGGTAGATGAACATAATCTAGACTAATCATACATTACTTTCACTACCTTCTTCTCACACACATGAAATAACAAAAGACAAAGTATATGAAAAATCATTTGTACCTATGATGAAACTGTGAGAAAGAAAATTATTCTTTTATTTTTTTCTTCTTTGCCAGCAGGATGATAGCTGGGGCTCAGCGCCTTCACTACAAATCCACCACTCTGGGCAGGCATTTTTTTCTTCCTATATTGTTTTTTCTTGACATGATAGAGACAGATTTAGAGAGGAGGAGATATAGAGAGCAAGAGAGAGAAAGGCAGACACCTGCAGCTCATAAAGTGTGTCCCCTACAGGTGGGGAGCAGGGGCTTGAACCAGGTCCTTATACATGGTGATATGTGTGCTTAAGGGGGTGCACCACCACCCGGCCCCACAAATTATTCTTTAGTAGGAAAATTGCTTAATAGACTCCAACATATCTCAGCAATAAAGAGGAATCAACTCGAATATGGCAAATGCAGCAACACAGTAGCTTCATTAAATAATAATATTGAGATAAAGTCATCAGACAAAATAAATACTATCTGATCACATTCATATAAAATTCTAGCAAAGTGTAAATTAATTGATAATAAGAAAAAAACTCCATCATTGATTGGCTAGGGGAGATGAAGGTAGGGAGGTGGGAGATGAGATTCTAGAGAGGGGTACGAGGAGATGTTTGAGTGTGAAGAAAGTTGACTCATAAGTATATTCATAGGTCAACACTTGCAAAGTTACATACTTAGATATGTAAAGTTTATTTTATCACTACTGTAATTTTAATCAGACTTAATTTTAATGAGCTCTGTCCAGAACATTTTTAGCTTATTTCAAAGACAAAATAATTATAGGGACAAAGTCTGAAACAACTAGGCTTGATCCTCCTACTCTTGGTGCATCCCCCCTTTTGATGTCAGAAACTGGAGGTCAATATTATCAAGAAAGGGTAGTACTGGAGGTCAATATTATCAAGAAAGGGTATCAGAGCATAAATAATTAAGTTTGAGGTGAGAAAGGAAGAACCCAGTTCATCTGAATTCAGGTTTCTTGCTCAAAACGCATGTGCTAACTAGAATTCTATGAAGACAAAACTGTGCTTGAGTCCCAAGTAAAATAAATCACTTGCTGTATATGGGATATCAATGCTATGTTAACCTGAGTGCTTAGAAATTAATCAGTGATGGGAGTCGGGTGGTGGTGGAGCCGGTTAAGCGCACATGGCGCAAAGAGCAAGGTCTGGCAGGAGCATCCAGGTTCAAACCCCCGACTCCCCACCTGCAGGGGAGTCGCTTCACAGGCAGTGAAGCAGGTCGCAGGTGTGTTTATCTTTCTCTCCCCCTCTCTGTCTTCCCCTCCTCTCTCCATTTGTCTCTGTCTTATCCAACAACATCAGTAACAACAATAATAAGAGCTACAACAATAAAACAAGGGCAGCAAAAGGGAATAAATAAATAAATATTAAGAAAAAAAAGAAAGAAATTAATCAGTGGTCTGACCTTAAGACAATGGCTCCAAGTTGCTTCTCCCCTAGAGCAACACTCATTACTTTGCACAAGGTTAACTGTTCCCAGAAATCCCAGGACTTCTATTTAAACCTCACTTCTACCGTCACAGCAACTAAAGGATACTTTCATCAAAAGCAGATTCGCTACCAAACTGAAAACATATTCCAGGGAAAAAAATAGTTAATTTCCAAACATCTGTAGCATTGGTTTCTGAAGGACAAGATCATTGATCTATCTGTGGTGGCAGTCAAGAAAATTTTATTAGAGAAAGAGAGGGGGAGAGAGAGAGAGAAAAATATATATAGCTCAGGTATGAAAATCAATGCAGCTGAGAGGAGAAAATGGACTAATGGAGATTTTGCAGATATTCTATAAAGAAGGAGAGTGAAATGGCAATTGGATTCCATTGAAATATAGATATGATGAAAAAAATGAAATCAATTTGTTCATGCAGTTTAATTTATAAGAAGGATGTCTTAGGGGAAAATATACTATGATTTTAATTCCAATCTCAAAGAAGAAAAATATTCTAAGATTTAAGAAATATGACTCCAGTTTTAAATAAATAGTATTTAAAATGTATTTTTTAGCTTATGTGAAATAAAAGTTTTATCTTCCAGACGCAGACCTGCTTTCACACAGATTGATTCACTAGATTCAAATGATTTTTATTTGTCCCCAATTGGCAAACAGATAAGTAATGCCCTCCTACGGAATGGTAATACAATTGCCTTTCCTTCCATTTTGAATTCCCTAGCATTTAGCATAGAACTTAATATACTTGCCTATAAGTGTTAGCAGCAGAAATATGATTCAACTCTATTATATCTATAGTAGAAAATGGATTGTGTTATCACATTTCTATAACTCTAGCCAACACAGCCACAAGTGGATGAAGAAAAAAAAAATCTGCATCATATGAGAGTCTTGAGCTCAGAGTGTGATTTATACAAAAATAGTCTTTGGATTAAGATGAACTAAAGTTTAAGAGCTAGCTATCTCACTATCTCACTTCTAATAGAATGTGTATAGTAGAATGTTAGAATGAAAACTCCTGGGTCCAGGAGATAACATATTTGAAGACCCAGACTCAAGTCCTAGGCACCGCATGGGAGCATATTGCAAAGGGGAAACTTGGTGCATGGTATCGCTTCTCTTTCTCTCTCTCCCTCAATATCCCTCACCTTCTATCTTGAAAAAGAAAAGTTCGCCAAAGTGGTTGAATGGAAAGTAACTCAGTAATAACCTGTAAAGAAATAATTATTGACAAACCAAAGAATATGGTAGAGTTACATAATAACAAAGCTTCAGAGGAGCTTTGGTGATAAGTAAATAATTAAACATATACAATAAAATCAAAATTCATGTGGCTGAAATATTACATTCCCATTGGGAATTTTAAAAGAGCATGAATATAGAATGCTGATGAGTTCAGAAACAATAGATCTCTCTGATGAAGTCTCTGATGTGAACTCCATAGCTCCATATGGCTGGTTCGGAAAGCACAGGTTCCTTTTCTTAGCCAGAATAAAATCACTTTAGTATTCAGACAGTAAGACTATACAGATAATCTCAGAGAAGAGTTCTAGAGTAGGGTTCAGCCCTGAAGTTTTAGTCACTGAATAAGTCTTTACAAGATGGTTACAGACCTATACAGTGCCCTGTTATTTAAACAAAGCAACAAGAGACAGCACCAGAAATTGGATGAAAGAAGATACCAGACAACACTCAACCTATTTTAAAAAATCACACCAAAAATAGGCTCAGTCATAAATGGAATAGAATCAAGAGTCCAGAAATAAACTTCCATACCTATAGCCAAAGGGGCTAAAAATTTTAAATGGAGAAAGGAGAATTTCAGGGGGGGGTGGCAGTGTACTGGGTTAAGCGCACATAGTACGAAGCTCAAGGACCCATACATGGATCCTGGTTTGAGTTCCCACTCCCAACCTGCAGGGGTGTAGCTTCACAAGTGGTAAAACAGGTGTTGTTCTTTCTTTACCCCTCTCTATCTTCCCCATTCCTCTCATTTTTTCTCTGTCCTATCCTATTTTTTAAAAAATGGAAAAAAGTAATGGCCTCCGGGAGTACTGGAGTCATAGTGCCGGCACTGAGTCCCTCACAGTGACAACCCTGGAGGCGAGAGAGAGAGAGAGAGAGAGAAAGGTGTCTCTTCAACAAATGGTTAAATGGTGCTGGGAAAATTGGGTAGAAACATGCAGAAGAATGAACCCCTTCACCTCATAATACACGAAAGTAAACTCCAAATGAATCAGGGTGGGAATGTAAATTGACCTAACCCTTATAGAAAGCAGTCTGTAGAACTCTAAGAAGTCTAGAAATTGACTTACCCTATGACCCAGACACTGACCTCCTGGGGATACATCCTTGTTGGGCATTAAGCCAGCTCTCCCTGCTCCACCCTGCATTCTTGATACTATGGCCTATTTACATAATCATTGTTTTTCCTGAAAGATCCCCACCCATTCCATTCCTTTGATCTGTCTTCTTTCTACCTTGAGACCCTCCCGCCTGCAGGGTAACATTAGTCCCACCAGTTAAAACCCTTGAAACAGTTGCTAAGGAAGTTTCTATCTTCCCAGCCTGCTTTTGCCTTCCACCCCCTTTCCTAGCCCGAGAAGAGGCACCCCCATGCTAGCCTGGCATATCCTAAGAAAATAAACACACCTGTTTTGTTAATTAATCCTTTCTTAAATAAAAAAATAAAATAAAATAAACACACCTATCCAAAAAGACCTATGTATATGTATGTTCATAGCAGCACAATTTATATTTGGAGAAACTTATAAGTAACCTAGGTGTCCAACAACAGACAAGTGGCTAAGAAAGCTGCAATATATATACACAATGGGATACCCCTTCGCTATTGAAAATGACCAATCAATCAATCAGTTAATCAATAAAAAAAGATGAAGTTACCTTCTTCACCACATTTTGGATAGAGCTAGAAGGAATCATGTGAAGAAGCTTGAGTATGGGATGATGTTACTCATGGGCAGAACTTAAGAAACAAGAACAGAAAGGGGAAACACAAAGTAAAACTTGGGCTGGTGTACTGCATTCCACCAAGGCAAAGGACTCTGGGGAGGACAGGGTGAAGTGTATAGCAAGGGAAGCTTTCAGGTACTGTTCCATAACAATGGAAAAGGACCAAATTGGGGGGGGGGTGAATGTCTTTTTCAGACACATATCATGTATCCATGTGCCAACAACTGCACTGTAATCAATAACAAAGTAGTAAGGTCCTATCCTATCTAAACCTACCTTAGATTATACGGAAGACTCTCTTCTCTCCCCCACCAGCATGTATAAATAACACTGCCAAAGCACCAGCTGCTGGTGGGTGCCAGGCTTATTATAAACCAGACTTAGCCACAACAGTGGAAGCCAAGTTTAGCCACAACATGGGAAAAAATTCAACTGTTCAAATTACCAAGATTTGGAAAAAATGTCTGAGTTTGAATTCATAAAGCTTATTATGAAGACAATGCAAAACTCTAACCATAACATACAGACACAAATTAAGGATCTCAAATGTCATTTCACCAAAGAGCTACAAGATGCAGAAAGAAAATTTAACCAAGCTACAGAATCTGAAGAACACTGCATAGCATTGAGGCTTACAAAAGAGGCTTAAGTAAAATAAATCAGCTTGAGGAGAGAATATATGAGTGTAAAGCTGGAAAGAAGAGAAGAAAGGAGAGGAAAGGTTCATGAAAAATGAAGCAATCCTCTGTGAAACAGCACACTCCATCAGAAAAAATAAATGTGAAAGATATTTGGATACCTGAGGACAAGATAAATAGAGAAGAGCAGAGAACATATTCAAAGAAACCATATCAGAAAATTGTCCACACCTGAGCAGTGTTAAAAGCATAGGCATTCAGGAAACTGAATGAATACACAAGTCCCTGGATCCAAAACAGCCCACACCACAACATTTCTATCACAGTAAAGCACTCTAAGACAAGGACAAGGAAAAAAATGTTATGTGTTGCTAGGGAGAGTAAAAACCTGACATGCAGAGATAGAAGCATCAGGCTTTCATCCCATTTCTCATAATAAACCCTACAGGTGACAAGGGAGTGTCATAGGTACAGTATTAAATGATAAAAACTGCCGCTCATGAACACTCTATCCTGCCAGATTATCCTTCAGTATGAAAGAGAAACTAAAATCTTCCTAAATATACATTTACTTTAAGTATTCACCTACCAACATTCCTGCCTTGCAAAAATTACTGAAAAGAATCCTACATGAAAAGAAGCAAAGGAACTCCAACTCTAAATGAGGTGATCTGTAGTAGAATAAAACCAGTAACACAAACAGCAAAAGAAGAAATCAAATACATAGCAAAAGGGAGGACAACACTGACAGAGCAATATGACCACTGTCAGTGAACCAAGGCCAACTATCAAAGATTTAGATATTACACCAGAAACTCTAAAATCTCAATAGTTGCCTTACTTTGGAAGAACCTGAAGAAAATGTGTTGGGTAGGATGAGTCAGGAAAAGAGAGGATAATGATCTGGATAATCTCACATATAAGTAGAACTCAGCAGAGAGTGTCAGAAAGAGATAAAGCAGGGTGAATCTTGGACTGGTGGTGGTGTACTGCACCAAAGAGGTGGACTAGAGAAGAATAGGAAAAGGGGGCTTTGAGGGGAAGGGTTTGTGGACCCTAGGTCGGAGAGGACAGTATTTTCCAGACACTCATCTCATTGATGGTGTTTAGCTGTAATGATGTGCATCTGAAACTTATCTATAGTTGTAAACTAATGGAAATTAAATTAGAAATGACTTAATATCAGACATCAAAATAGGCTATTTTATCTTTTCAATCTTTTATATCTTATTTATTACTTCAAACAATGGTAAAGAAAAGATTCAGTTAAATGTCCATGTAGCTATTTTGATTCTTTTAAATTTTTATTTTTTAATGAGTCTTCATTGTTTTGTGTCTATGTATTTTGTTTTTGTTTTTTAGTATTTTTTTTTTAATTTATAGGAGCCTGGTGTTTATAGCATAGATGTCCACACATAGGCAGAATTTCCAAGCTCTATGAGACGGGTGTCTGAAAAATACCATATTTGTGTCTTGAACTCTGCCTATGTTAATAATTTTCTTTTCCCTCCATATTTCTTTTGCTACTTCTTTTCTCCTTTACATTATTCCTCCTTTGAAATTAGTACTATAATTGTCAGTTCTTCCGATTTTTTAAAATAAATCGCAGTGGGAATTTTTAGGCATTAATCATAAATGTTTTCTTTAAATGTGAGGAAATTACAGTCTGGAGAGTGACACAGTGACCAGAGTGCTGAACATAAGCACAGGAGATGAGCTTGAGGCCCTGGAATCACGGTACCAGAGTGATGCTCCCTCCTCCCCCCATGTTAATAAATAAGAATGATTTTAAAAGAAAATAAATGAAAGTGAAGAAAGAACTTTAAGGTTACAGTAACAATTTATGGTAATAAAATAATTTTTATAGATTGGAGGATGAGACTCATTCTACAAATGTCAATAAGCTACTCATACCTAAAAAGTTTCCTATGAGAAACTGAATTACTGGAAAAAAGAAAAATTACACTCATAAAAATCATGCCTAATAAAGAAGTAATCAAGGACTCTAGAATAATATTGTACAATACTAAATCAACAGCTAATACTGATGCAATCAATATGTCACTGTAGTTAACAAGTATTTTACAGTATTTATCGACTATTTTATAGTCAACAGTAGATTTAATGATGTAATAATAAAATATCCTCAAAAATGAAACAATTATAGAAAAATGGCTATTATTTCACTATTATTTTATACTGAGACAGAAATGATAGTCAAAGAAAATTATGAAAAATTTATGGGTCAATTTTCTTTTTAATCAAAAGCACTTATCAATTAAAAGTAAACAATCCATAACTGTCTTTCTTTAGAACGACCATACTATAGAGACCTGGTGGTGCTTTCACCTAGTAGAGTTAATATGAGCCAGGATCCAGGTTACCTAGTCCCCCCAACTCTAGTGGGGAAATTTCATGAGTAGTGAATCTTGCCACGGTTGTCTCTCCTACCCTCTCTATTTCTCTGTCTCAACCTCATTCAACACAAAGAAAACAAAAGGAAGGAAGGAATGAAGGAAGGAAGGAAGGAAGGAAGGAAGGAAGGAAGGAAGGGAAGAAGGGAGGAAGGAAAAATGAAGGAAGGGAGAGAAAAATAATAATAAAAAAGAAAGTAAGAGTCGTACAAGTACAAAACCTCAGTAATTACTGGCATGGGAGGAAAAAAGAATGGCTATACAAATAACCTTTCTCAGCAGCAACAGGGAACTATTTAATAGTTAATAGTTTAACTATTAAATAGTTTAATAATTTAATAAATAGGCAAACATTAATAATATTCATAGATAATTTAAGAATTGAATAATTCTCAGGATGATTTTTGAACTAGATATATCTTAACTTTCATTTAAAATAATCAGCAAAAGAACTGAAAAGAGGGAATAGTAATTCCCATTCTTTTTTTTCCCTTTTGTTGCCCTTGTTGGTTTTATTGTTGTAATTATTATTGTTGTTGTTATTGATGTCATTGTTGTTAGATACGACAGAGAGAAATGGAGAGAGGAGGAGAAGACAGAGAGGGGAAGAGAAAGATAGACATCTGCAGACATGCTTCACCGCTTGTGAAGCGACTCCCCTGCTGTTTGGGAGCCTGGGCTCGAACCAGGCTCCTTATGCCAGTCCTTGAGCTTTGGCCATGTGCACTTAACCCACTGTGCTACCGCCCGACTCCCAGTAATTTCCATTCTTAAGTGTCAAACAAGAGGCTTATATAAGTAGAAAAAGATCATAGATATTTTTCTTCTTTTTTTTAACCAGAGCACACTTTTGAGTTTGGATTTATGTTGGTGTGGGGAGGTAGGGGATTGAAGCTAGGACTTAGGAGCCTCAGGCATGAGAGCCTCTTTGACTAACCATTATGCTATTTTCCCTGCCACCAGTCATTTTATTTATTTATTTATTTATTTATTGGATAAAGAGAAAAAAATCAGAGTGATGTGGGAGATAAAGAGGGAGTGAGAGAGACACCTGTAGCACTGCTTCACCACTTGTGAAGATTCCTTATTACAGGTGGAAACTGAGGGCTCACACCTGGGTTCTTGTGTATTGTAGCATGTGTGCTCAAGCCCATATCAGATTTCTTGAGTAAGAAATATGATGTAATAATTGCAAATTCTAGCAGATAATTTATATTTGTTCAACACTCTTAATAAAATATTACCAGTTTGGATGGGGGAAGATAGCATAATGGTTATGCAAAGAGACTCATGCCTGAGTCTCCAAAGTTTCATGTTCAATCCCATGCGTCACCAAAAACCAGAGCTGATCAGTGCTCTGGTAAGAAAAAAAAATCAACAGTTTTTCCCATATTTATATAAAGATTGATAGATTAAAACTGTGTTTTTTATTTTTCCTTCAGGGTTATCGCATTATCGCTGGGGCTCGGTGCCCACACTACAAATCCACTGCTCATGGAGGCCATTTTTCCCATTTTGTTGCCCTTGTTTCTCATTGTTGTTGTTATTATTGTTGTAGTTGTTGAATAGGACAGAAATAAATCGAGAGAGGAAGGGAAGACAGAGAGGGGGAGAGAAAGACACCTGCAGACCTGCTTCACCATTTGTAAAGGACCCCTCTGCAGGTGGGGAGCCAGTGACTCAAACCGGGATCCTTGTGCTGGTCCTTTGCGCTTCATGCCATGTGTGCTTAACCCACTGTACTACTGCCCAGCCTCTATTTTTTTTTGACTTTTCATTTTATTTTTATTTTTAACAGCCACCAGGATTATTGCTAAGGCTCAATGCAGGCACTACTGGTGGCCCTTTCTTCCTTTATTTTTTAAATTAGATAAAGAAAAATTGAGAGAGAATGGGGAGATAGAGCATGGGAAAGAAAGAGAGACACTTGCAGAACTGTTTCACTACTTGTCAAGCTGACCCCGCGCAGGTGGGGAGCTGGGCCTCGAACTCTGTTCCTTGACCTTGGTAATATATGCACTTAACCAAGTGTGCCTTCAGCCTGCCTACCCCCCAACTATATTTCTGTAAGATTCAAGAAATATAAATTCTTACTGGCTTAATCCATCACAAACTCGTCAGGATTATTGCTGTGGTTCAGTGCCTACACAAAGACCATCATTGCTAATATCCTTTCCCCCCCCTTTCTTTGATAACGGCTGTGAGATGGGGATTAGAACGTGAACATTACTTGGCGCTATTTTTTCACAGTACACAAGGGATAATGGAAGAAGCAAAACATTTAAAGTTTGCTATGATGGAACACGGTGATTTGGTTCAGTTGAGGGTGAAATGCACTGATAGCTACTGTGTAGAACTTACCACTGTGACAATAAAATTTTTGTAAATAAGTTATTTCCTCAATAAAATGATAATTGAGAAGAAAAATTTCACATCTGGTTCTAGTTTAGGCTGTTCACTTTTGTCATTTATGTTGTTTGTGTGACTTTGCAGGATTCTTAAGTACTTTAATACTGATTCTGTGGTCAATTCAAAAAACATGCAAGCTATCAAAGATGTAAAGTACACAGAGAACATTTAACAAATAGTGACTAAGAGCACTCTTTAAAAGCTAATCAGCATGTTAGCTGTAATTCTAGTCATATTTCTATTGAGTCCATTTTCATGCATCTAAATGCCAAATAGTAAAAATCATGCACTGGTCCAAAATAGATGGAACTAGAGGGGACAGTGCTTAGGTTAATAAGAGATGAAAGACAACTACAGGAGTAGTAGGAGAGATGTCTATGTGAAATCTAGAGAACTGATACACAATAATAATAATAATAATAGTAATAATAATAAATAGCCAGAAGCAAGCAAACTGTCCCTAAGACTTGTGAAAACTATGGTGGTCGTCTCTGGGAGGCAGAAGGGTGGGGGCACAGAACTTTGGTGGTGGGTGTGATGTGGAAATTATATACTGTAATTCTACAATTTTTCAATGCACTATAGTCACAATAAACTTTTTTCATAAAGAGATAATTCCTTTACGTAAACACAGGAAACCATGGGTATTATTAAGACAATTAACTAAGGTTGAAGGATCTTTTAACAAGGTGATTGTGAAGACAAGGAAACACTGTAAAGATACTAGTTGAAAGACCATAAACTGCTGTTTTTAAATTTATGTGTTTTCTCATATTGAAGGTTATACATTCTAATGATAATCACATTCCTTTGTGCATAATTGGTCATTATTATTCCCATTGTATATCTCTGGCAAAAAAGAAAACATATAAATAAAATCTTGATTCATGTTTTACTAGTATACTGCACGTGCTTTGTAGTAAAAAGAAAATAGCAATGAATAGAATTTCAAACTGTTAGTAACAGAGAACAGAATTTAAAAGTCACACATGTGGTCCGGGAGGTGGTGCAGTGGATAAAGCATTGGACTCCCAAGCATGAGGTGCTGAGTTCAATCCCCAGAAGCACAAGTACCAGAGTGCTGTCTGGCTCTTTCTATCTTTCTCATGAATAAATAAATAAATTCTTAATAAAAGAAAAGAAAAAAAAAAGAGCCACACACTAGCGAGATGTCAAGCAGAACTTTCTGGTGGTTCTTTCCTTTAATATTTATTTCTTTTTAAAAATATTATTTATTTATTATTGGAAAGAGACAGAGAAATTGAGAGGAGAGGAGGAGTTAAAGAAGGAGAGAGACAGAGAGATATCTGCAGCCCTGCTTCACCACTCGTGAAGCTCTCTCCCTGCAGGTGGGTTTACCTATTTATTTTGTATTTTTTATTTGCTAGGACAGAGTACAGTTGAGAGGGGGAGGGGAAACAGAAAGGGAGAGAGATACTTGCAGCAGTACTTCACCTGTCCTGAAATCTCACCTCTGCAGGTGGACTGGGGCTTGAACCTGGGTCTTTGCACATGGAAATATATGTGTACCTAACCAGGTGTGTCACTGCCCAGCCTCCGCCTGATGATCGTCAATGCATTCAAGGAGGAAAAATAATAAAGATGCCTTGAAATGGTTCTTTCTCGCATACTCTACTTTTCAAAAAAGTGTGCTTGCTCCCCCCCCATTCGTTGTGAGTGTCTTCCTCTACTACATTTTCATAGCCCTTCTTGAACTAATCATAGCACAGGACCATCAGATTTATATCCAATGATCTATTATAACCTTTAATATGGAGCTGTCTCTAGACCATTTGGGAATTTTCACCTCCCTAGACATAGTAACTAATACATTCCCCGAATATACTGGCATCCAATAAATTCTAGTTGAGTCAGAGTGGATCGATGAATCACATAGAGATGAAAGATCTACAAGAATAGAGCTATGAGATATAGATAAATAAAAAAAGAGATAACTCAAAAGCCTTGACATTTTATTTTAGCAGTTTTAGAACTTAGCTTTATAAAATGTGTGGGCACTGTAAATCCCCTAATTTTTGAGCAGACATTCTTACTTCAGATGTGCATGAAGCCATCAGCATAGAGTATAGTCTGTTCTATCAGCATAGAGTACAGTCTGGTCTATCACTCTGGAGGTCTCTGTGATCTACAGAGATGGGTGAAGACACTTGTGGCCTCATCTGTACCGACTAATCTGCTCACTCCAGCTTCAACCTGTAATATCTTGATGTATTTTTGGGACTAGAGGTTGCACACTAAAATACTTAGAGTATACATGCCTGCTCTGTGCCAAATCATGCTTTGCCAAGTCAATATTGTTTTCTTTAGTCAGGAAAAGACTAAAGAAGAATCAAACTGCAATAAAATAGAGAATTCATTCTCAGTGGGATATAGAAATTATGATTCCTGGCTATTACTATGCACATTCATAGAAGCTCTCTATTTCTAGATTTATGTCAGTTTTAAATTTTTTAGAATTGAAAGAAGGTACCCTGGAGCTGGGTGGTAGTGCACCTGGCTAAGTGCTCACATTACAGTGTACATGGACCTGAGTTCATGTCCCTGGTCCCCACTTATAGGGGAAAAGCTTCACAAGTGGTGAAGCAGGGCTGCAGGTGTCTCTGTGTTTCTTGCCCTCTCTCAATCTCTTTCCCTGCCTCTCAATTTCTGGATATCTCTACCCAATAAATAAAGATAATAAAAATGAAAAAAAAAATAAAGAATGTATCCTAAAATATCTGCCTTTAAAGCTTCATGGTAATTCTCACATTCCCTTTCTAACTGAGGTCCTCTCTAGAAACAATGTGTGGTAGTATCTTTGTGTCCAAGTCAGTGACATTACATCAGCTGTTTGTGGATCAAATAGGATAGATATTTTCCCTGTTTAAAGTTTTAGTCCTTCTTTTATTTAATTTTTTATTATCTTTATGTATGTATTTATAGAGACAACTAGAAATGGAAAGAAGGGTTGTGATAAAGAATACGCACAGATGGAAAGTTATACCTTTATACGTTGCTCAATGTAAAAACTTTATCTTGTACCAACAAAACCAATTTTTTTTTTATCTTGATCAGTGTGATTTCCTCCTCTTCCCTTGCTAGGCAAGGGGATCTTTCCCTAAACTTTAAAATATTCAGTTCTGTGGTGGTGGGCGTAGTGTGGTGTGGAACTGCATTTCCCTGTAATTTTATAATCTTGTAAGTCATTATTAAGTCACTAATAAAAATCAGAATAAGTGAAATATTCAGTCCTATACTTTCAATATTAATTAGAATTCACCCGAGATCTTTCAAATTAAATAATAAATCTGCAAACACTTAGCGCAGATGAACTTTGTAGTTCTTTACCTAGATCTTTCTCAGTTTTCTACATTCTTCTCTGTTTAATCTTGGAAAGAAAATATTAATTAGTATCAAACACACATTTTATTGAGTGTAAGAACCATATATTCAATCATATGACAACTATCTGAAAGAAGTATCTTTAGTTCCCTATTAAAAATGGACTGAAAGTCATACAGTTATTCAGTTTCTACTATCTGGTACTGCTGTAAGCGCTGAAATGATGCAATTAACAAAACAGACAAAAATTTCTTTGACAAGAGTTTGTATTTCAAATAGTTAAAACAAAACATGATTAAATATATGTCACGTGCTTTTTCTGCAAGTGATAAGGGTTACGGATTAAAGTCAAACAAAAGAAAAATTATATCAAACATCAGAATTTTGACAATTTAAGTTTCTTTATGAGAGACGTTACTGTGAAAGCCATGATTTGAACATAAACCTAGGTAAAATAATAAAAATTAGAATGAGAATAAATAATACATCATCAGTACAGAATAAAGAACATTGCTGGCAACTCTAAATAATGATGACGATAAAATAAGTAATCACAATCATGATCAGAACCAATTACTTGAAAATCCCCATCTATATCAGTCTCTTCTGAACTGTATATTATACACATCACTCTGTTGTTTGACACCATTGTCTAGTTGTCAATTAGCTAAAATGTAGCAGCTTAACTTTTTATTTTAATTTCTAAACGGTTGTTTGGAATATTCACTGGAAATAGGTATTTTTAAAAATGGGTTCTTAAAGACCTCAGCATTTGAACCATCTAGTGTGCTTCATTCTGATTTCTAACAATATGCATAAGTCTTTGTGTGACTTAACAGACCAGCTGACAGAGTCAGGGCCTGCACTTTCACAAGGAGGGTCATTAAGTAAAGACTAACCCTCTCACGTTTCAAAGACTCTCACGTATTCCCATCTTTGTTTGATAAGATAATAATAATAATAATAATAATCCATCCAAATTATATGTAAATCACCTACCAAAATTAAAAATTATCAATTCTTTAATATCTTGATGGGTTATAAATATCTTGTTTCAAAATATTTGTATTTCTAGTTGAAGATGCTATTATAATGCCAACTTGATATCCCTTGACAGAGCATCTCACCAATGTGTCCTGGAGCCCCACCTGTTCAGAATCCTCCCCCAATAAAGAAAGATAGAAACAGGCTGGGAGTATGCAACTACCTGCTAACACCCATGTCAGCAGAGAAGCAATTACAGAAGCCAGACCTTCCACCTTCTGCACCCCAGAATGACCCTGGGTCCATGCTCCAGAGGGATAAAGATAGGAAAGCTTCCAATGGAGGGGATGGAATACAGAACGCTGGGGGTGTGGAATTGTACCCCTCTTATCCTACAGTCTTTTCAATCTTACTAACTCAATAGGGAGTCAGGTGGTAGCATAGCAGGTTAAGCGCACATGGCGCTAAGCACCAGGATCGGCCTAAGGATCCCAGTTCGAGCCCCTGGCTCCCCACTTGCAGTGGAGTCACTTCACAGGCAGGTAGGTCTGCAGGTGTCTATCTTTCTCTCCCCCTCTTTGTCTTCCCCTCCTCTCTCCATTTCTCTCTGTCCTATCCAACAATGATGACATCAATAACAACAATAACTACAACAATAAAAAAGAAATAAATATTTTAAAAAATCAGTAAATAAAAATATTTGCATTTCTGTTTCAATATAACATAGCTTATCAACACAATTACTGGAGTCCTGAAAGAATTATTTGACTACCTTTTAACTTTTCTAGGACCTTGAAATCTCCAATTTCAGTCACCTTTAAACTAACAGAAAAAAATCATGATATGTCATTAAAATTTTAACAGGAAGAATAAAAGAAGCACAGCACTTATTTAATCCATATTTGGTGACAAGAACTTTACATATACTGCTACATTCTATTCCCTGTTAAGGAAACAAAAAGATGTTATAATACTTACATATTGTATTGCCTTTTCCATTTTATACTGAAGAAAAAAGGAGACTCAAAGAATTTAAATAACTTGTGCAGATTCACAGAACTAAAAGCCAAGACAATATCTATTGTAATATTTGCAAAAATTCCATTTTGTTATCACTGTGGATTGGGACTTTTGAATAACATCCAGAGATCCGTAGCAGCTCAGTGGCAGAACTATATAATATCAACCCCCGAGTCCACATGTATTCTCCAAGGCACCACACTTCCAGTTTAAAAATAGAAAAGACCCTTTCAGTGGTGACTCAGAAAGAGAGAGAATTCAAAGTCTAAGATACTGTCTGCATACACTGGGCCCCAGATGCTGAAGGAAACCTTTGTGGGAATGATGTTATGATAGTGGAATTTGTCATAACTTACTGGGAAATGGGATGTGCAGAAACAGTTTCATGGTAGAAATATGTTAGTGTAGTCTGGAAATATGTTAGTGTAGTCTGGAAATATGTTAGTGTAGTCTGGAAATATGTTAGTGTAGTCTGGAAATATGTTAGTGTAGTCTGGAAATATGTTAGTGTAGTCTGGAAATATGTTAGTGTAGTCTGGAAATGGGGGGGGGCCATACAGACAGAGACTTGGGAGCCAGGGAACAAAGTAATAAGGGGATAACAGTAAAGCAAAGACTGACACTAAAAGGGCATCACAAAGCATCACACAGAGACTCTTAAAGAACCGTGTGTCTGCCACACATTTTTGCCCAGTGCCAGCGCTGCTTAACGTTGATGGAATAATTATTAGGGTCCAATTATACAATAAGTTGCAGTGATTTATGATGCTCTGAAACCAGCACTGAATCAACCTGTCGCAATAGCTGTAAGTCTACATAAAGTTATAATTACAAGCGCCATAAGTTGGTCAGAGCATATGGAGAAAAATGGATTATGAATTTATGATGCAGTGAATGTTCCTGCTGAGTGGCTCTTCTCTGAATCAGGGCCTAGAGACAAGATGACAAGAGTCATAGAGGAGTAGCCAGATGCTTGACAAAGCAGCCACTTCATTTTGAAAGTAAGACTGGGTCCAGATCTTCAGGACTGTGCCAGGATGGGGCCAGAGGGTGTCAAGGGATGTCAGCTGCTCGGTGACGTTCTGATCCGGCCTCAGGTGAGATATAACTACCAAGCCTACTCTACCACAGATTGGCATGTGACAGACTTGAGCCAGAAAATAGTCTGGGCTTGTTTAACAATTCTTTCAACATGCCTCTTATAAGAGGATTTCCCAAATCTATGAGCTACTGACACACAGATCAATGGAATAGGATTGAGAGCCCACAAATAAGCCTTCGTGCCTATGAACAATTAATATACAACAAGAGGGCACAAAACATGAAATGAAAGCGGATTTTTTTTAAATAAACGGTGTTGAGAAAATGTGTTGAAACATGCAAACATGAAATGTGTTGAAACATGCAAACAATAGGATTTTATGGTTCAATAACTATATCGAGTGTGTTTTATAGCAGATTCTTTTGAGATTTTATTATGTTCCAGAGAGCTAGAGACTGGTCTTTGCAGAGTTGTGGAAATTTGAATGCATGGTCCAACTGAGGAAAATGCTGCAGGGATATCACAGATGCAAATCTCCCTGACAGCGTGGTTAAGCCTTTGTCACAAGACAAACCAACATATCCCTCTGGTTCTCCCTTCTATTTAAGTGTCAGTGTGTGTATGTGTGTGTGTGATGGGGAGTGGGGTAACAAAACAGTTCACTTGGATGTTGTAATGCTTGGACATATACTTGACCCAGGTTCAAGTCTAGCCCCATTGCACTGAAGGAAGCTTTAGTGCTATGGCTTTTTTTTTTTTTCTGCTATTTGTAAAATAGAAAGTATCGACAAAACCATAGAATAAGAGCAGTGAAATTCCACATATTTCCCACCACCGTAGTTCCATATCCCACTCCCTCCATTGGAAGCTTTCCTATTCTTTATCTCTCTGGGAGTATGGACCCAGGGTCATTATGAGGTATAGAAGGTGGGAGGTCTGGCTTCTGTTATTGCTTCTCCTATGGACATGGTCATTTACAGGTTGATCCATACTCCTAGCCTGTCCCTATCTTTCCCTACAGGGGCAGGGCTCTGGAGAGGTGGGGTTCCAGGATGCATTGGTGAAGTTATTTGTCCAGGTGAGTCAGGTTAACATCGTGGTACCATCCACAATTTGGTGTTTGGAACAACAAGTTTGGGGGAAAAATTGCTTCCTCCTTTCTTGTGTAACTCGGTTTGGTAGTTCTTATAAGGTAAGGTTGATTGTGGAAAGTTCCTTTAGTTCTTGAATATTTGAGAAAACCTTTATTTCTCCCTCATATTTGAAGGATAATTTTGCAGGATACAATATTTGTGGCTGGAATTCCTTCTCCTTTAGAACTTTGAATATGTCATTCACTCTCTCCCTGCCTCTAGAGTTTCTAAAGAGAAATCTGATAATAGTCTTATAGCTCTGCCTTTGTATGTAACTTATTTACTTTCTAGCAGCCAGCAAGATTTTTTCCTTGTCATTGACTTCTGATAGTTTTACAATAATGTGCCTTGGCGTTGGTCTTTTTGTATTTACAAATGTGAGTGATCTTTCTGCCTCTTGGATGAGAATGTTCTGATGGTTTCCTAAGTGAGGGAAGTTCTCAGCTAAAATTGCTGTGAAGATCTGGGTCTTTGGCCTTGTGCTCCTCTTCAGATATACCTATCACTCTTATATTCAATGGTTTGATGGAGTCTAAAATTTCACAGAGAGTTGCTTCAGTCTTTATGAACCATTCCTCTCCCTCATCTTTAATTGAAATAGTGGCCTGGCTGTATCTTCTGGACTAGAGATTATTTCTTCTGAATGTGTGGATCTATTTGCTAAGCCTTCTACCTTGGCATGGGTTGCAGTTAGGGTGTCTTTTACTCCCTGGAGTTCTGACTAAAGTTCTTCTTTCAAGAACTTAGTGATGTCTGTTATAAGTTCATCTCTCATGTGTTTTAATTCCATAGTAACATGCTCTTTTAATTCTTGCTTAAATTCTTAGAGAGCCCTTATAATGAGCTCTGTGTAGTCTGTCTGTGAGAGTATCTCTAAATCTGTAATTCCTTGGATTTCCTCTGTTTCATTTCTGTCTGGCTGACACAGCATAGCTGGCTGTTTAGTTCTTTCTCTGCTTGCACATTTTTATGCTGGTTATTGATGGCCAGCAGGTGGTGCTGTTGTGATCTCTAGATTTTTCTTGAGATCTGCACGTGTTGGACAGAGTGGAGGGTGGTTGTTTGGGGCTGTTTTGTGCTCACAAATGCCCTGTTTTATGTTGTGTTTTTGCCTTGAATTCAAAAGGCTAAAGCCCCCCCTGAATCAAAGACAGAGATTTTAAGCCCTTGTCTCTTTTCTTCCAGCACTAGGAACAATGTTACTTGTTTGCAGCGCTTAAAGTGAAATCACCAAAATGGCACAGCTCAGCATCCATGCCGCCCAGAGCTCTGATTTGACTGTGCTGTACTTCAACCTGTACCTGCGCCCATTTTTGTTCCAACCACACGTGAGCACCCACCTCAGGCTGCAGAACTTTTGGTTGTAGATTATGACTTCAGTTGGGTCTCTTGTATTTATTTGTTGTTTTGGGAGGAAAGATGATTTGGTTCCAGTTATTCCATTGCCACGTCTCCCTGAAGTCAGTGCTATGGTTTCTTCTCTCTCTTTCTCTCTCTCTCTCTTCTCCTCCTCCCCTCCCTCTTTTACTCCCTCCCACCCTTTTTCTCTACTTCTCTAACTCTCTAAAATAATAATTATAATAATAATCAAGTGTTGATGTGAGATGGAGTTCACTTCCTGAATATTAATCTCCATCACTGGCTTGACTTCCCAGAGAGCCCAACCTTTCAAACTTATCATATCATTTTTAAAAACCTCAATTTCCTGGGTCAGCACCCAGAGTGTATGTAAGTTTAGCAAAATGAAAATGTGATTCATTTGTCCTTGCATGCATCAATTATTTATTTATTCAAACTTGTTTTATTACAATGTTTGCTGCATGGCAAGCACTGTAAGCTCTAGACCTGCTCAGACACAGTTCACAATAGGAACTCTGAGGGGGGATATCTACTTGAACATAAATATTAGGAAGACAATCAGAGATTCCTCTAGAAGATGTAGCAGTTGAATCAAGTAGAATTAATGCCAGATGCTCTTCTAGCTGATTCACATTTGAGGGTAATAATCTGAAAGGAAGGAGGCCAGGCCTTGTCAGCTGCTACCAAAACTGAGCCAATGCTCACATATCCACAGTTAGGCAGAGTTCCCTCCAAGAATATCTTATCTACTTCCTCAGACTATCCACCTGTGACTCATCTTGAGTCTCATTTCTTAGTTTCCACTGGATGAAAATTACACCAAGCACAGTATTTTCTCCACATTCCCACCCTAGTTCTTTGCTGAGGAATTGTTTTTTTCCATATCTCATAAATAAGAAAGTCAAACATTTCTACAACAAATGTGTGGTTGAGCAGCGCAAAAGCCTCCAAGAACCTAGGGCAAGAATCATTCCGAGTCATAGGAGCCTGATCTCTGCCTAAAGGGTCTTTCTGATGGGATTACCATGCTTGATCCTGTTTCCTCACATGAAGAATTGAAGTAGCTCCTTCTGCCCATGCTGCATATAAATTGATGATGAATTAGTAAATAAGGTTTAGTTTTAAATTGAAGAACAGAGTTGCAATTTTCCCATTAGCTCAGGAAACTTGAAATGTAGCCTTCTGCTTTATTGTGATTATTATTATTATTATTATTATTATTATTATTATTATTATTATTGAATGATGAAGTTCTTTCACAGGGAAACAGCGTATCCTTTCTCAACTTTCCTCTGAATATGTTTATGAGGATAGGAAATCAAGATGGAGACACGAGAGACAGGTAGATACACAGTGAATGATTACCACAGTCACATGCCACACTGGAGGCACAATGAAAAACTGAAAAAAAACCACAGAGCATGGGGGCTCAACAGTGGTGCACCCAGATGTTAAGTGCACTTAATACCAAGCTCAATAACTCAGGTACAGTGAAGCAGGTCTGCAGGTGTCTTTCTCACCCTCTTTCTATCCTACCCCTCTCAATTTCTCTGTCTTATCTAATAACAATTAGAAAGGGAGGGAGATAAGGTAAAAATGGCTGCTGGAGCAGTGGATTTGCAATACTGGCATCGGACTCCAGCGTGGACCCTGGTGGCAGAAACAAACAAGCCATAGACCACAAAGAATCTAATGCATCACGATATATTCTAAAATAGACACTAGCCATGAGGTGTGAGGCTCTACTCTTTTAGCTTGCTTTCAAATAAATAAAAGAAATTTTGGGGACCAAATAAAGTGGTTACATTTCACAATACATTAATAATCACATTTCAGAATTACAATTTGTTATATCTCTCTAAAATGTAGATATATTGGTTGTGGGAGCTGCTCAGTGTTTATGATGTATGGAGTAGACATAGAATACCAATAACTAAAGGGAGTCGGGCTGTAGCGCAGCGGGTTAAGCACAGGTGGCGCAAAGCACAAGCACCGGCATAAGGATCCCGGTTCGAGCCCCGACTCCCCACCTGCAGGGGAGTCGCTTCACAAGCGGTGAAGCAGGTCTGCAGGTGTCTGTCTTTCTCTCCCCCTCTCTGTCTTCCCCTCCTTTCTCCATTTCTCTCTGTCCTATCCAACAACAACAACAGCAATGATAACTACAACAATAAAAAAACAACAACAAGGGCAACAAAAGGGAATAAATAAAAAAATATTTAAAAAAAAGAATACCAATAACTAATCAATAGAACAAAAATTCTAATCAACACTACTAAATTAAAAATAAGACATAAAAACTGTAGAAATGGAACCCCATTTTTTAGCTGTCCAACAAGAATGCTCAATATTCTTGACATGGAATTGCTTATGCACTGCAAATGGAATTTAATTAACAATTTTTAATATTTAATTATTTATTTCCTTTTTGTTGCCCTTCTTATTTTTATTGTTGTTGTAATTATTGATGTTGTCGTTGTTGGATAAAACAGAGAGAAATTGAGAGAGGAGGGGAAGGCAGAGAGGGGGGGAGAGAATGATAGACATCTGCAGACCTGCTTTACCACCTGTGAAGTGACTCCCCTGCAGGTGGGGAGCCGGGGCTCAAACCGGGATCCTTCCACCGGTCCTTGCACTTTGTACCACATGCACTTAACCCACTGCACTACCGCCCAAATCCCTATAAATAAAAATATTATAAGCAACAACTGTTCATATGTCAAGAATCCTAAAAGCATATTCTTTTTCTTTTTCTTTTTTTGCCTCCAGGGTTATTGCTGGGGTTTGGTGCCTGCACTATGAGTCCACTGCTCCTGATGACCAGCTTTCATTTTAGATAGGATAGAGAAATTGAAACGGGAAGGGGAGATAGAGGAGAGACACAGAGAGACACCTGCAAACCTGCTTCACTGCTTGTGAAGCATCCCCCCTGTAGTTGGGGGGCCGGGTGCTCACACTGGAATCCTCACATGGGTCCTTGTACTTCATATGTGCGTTTAATAAGGGGCACCACCGCCCAGCCCACCAACTACTTTCTTTCATTAACCAAGTATGTTTCTATAAATATGTAGTGTTTCCTAAATAATAACATACCACTACCACCCTTCCCACCAACACTAGCAGTACTGGCAGCTCCATTACCATGTCCACCATGAGCAACACCAACAGCAATGTAAGATGATTCCTGTTAGCAATATTTTATTATAATATATGACAGGTAGAATAACAACAAATATCTTATAGTTGGTCAAATACTAGTAATAGAACATTTATAAAAGAATAATTCCAGAGGATGAAGGTAGATAGCATAATGGTTGTGCAAAGAGACTCTCATGTCTGATTTTCCAAAGTCCAGGTTCTATCCCCACACCACCAGAAGTCAGAGCTGAGTAGCTCTAGTAAATATATATATATATATATAATTTAATTCAAATGCAATTATAGTTGGAAAGGTGAAAATTGAATACATTTTCAAAATTAATTCACTCTCAAACATTTCTGATTGAAATGCAAATAGTCACTGTCCTCTAAAAACTTGTGTGAGCTAGAAACATTAAAATGCACTTTTTTTTTGAGGAATGGTTATGCCTCACTCGGTAGAGTTCACACATGACTGAATCCCCAGTTGCTACCCACAGAAGAAAGGTTTAATAAGTGGCATAGCAGTATTACTGAAGTCTCTCTGTGTCCTTCTTGCCTCCTCTCTGTCTCTCACTTTCTATAAAAGAAATATGGCCTCCTTTAGCCCACCTGCATGTTAGTTGTAGGGTTCAAGCAAAATTTAGCAAAGTCACAGGCCCCTTGGAATATACCTAAAATAGACATACTAGCTTTTTCAAAAATGGAGACCACAAATCTTATCAGCTGAATTTTATCTTTAGGTTCCTGATTATTAAACAGTTTGTTCTGCTTTATATCTTAATGTTTTTCAGCCATCAAGGTGCAGATGCTACCATGATGCCAACCTGACATCCCTAGGCAGACAACCTCACCAATGTGTCCTAGAACCCCACCTCTCCAGAGCACTGCCTCACTAGGGAAAGACAGAAACAGGCTGGGGATATGGATCCACCTGCCTACACCCATGTCCAGTGGAGAAATCAATTACAGAAGCCAGATATTCCACCTTCTGCTGGGGGTCACGTGGGGTGGCTCCAGCCAGGAGGCAAGTCACTGATTCTCCCTCGCTAGCTCAAGGGCTCAGTGCTACAGAAAGGAGACACCAGGGAGTATTCTAGTACAAACACTCGTTTTATTTGAGGATGGGCTTGGATATATATAGAAAGTTAAACAAAGAACATTACAGGTTTCTTAAAGGTCAGCTTGCCCCTATGGTAGGGGGCTGGTATGACAAGAATTGAAGGTCAAGACAATTATTCTCCATGATGCATGCAGGTTAATTATCCAAAGGCATTTGAGAGAAGCATAGGGGTTAAACCAGTAAGGTGAGATAGAGAGAAGATAAGCAAGGCTTGATGTAAATCATAGATATCGAAGAACATAAGGAAATAGAAGTTTTGGAGTTTTCTCTGCTGTTTGAGGTGTATGACATAGTGTGTTCTCCTTTGTGATAAAAAAATGAGGTGGATGTTTGAACTTTGAGTGACTATGTGAACTCTGAGTGAACCTTAAAGTAGGCAGCCATGTGGCCTTCCAGCAGGGAGAAACTAAGTGTGAGAGGCCTGTAGGTTTTCTGTGAGCTTGGGCATCTAACAAGGAGAAACTGAGTCTGGGAGACTTTTCCCTCTTGGCTCATCTCTTTAAGGAGAGAGGCTAATAAGTGGGGTGTCTTTCCAGACTTCCATCCAAGGATGGGAGAGCTTCCCTAAGCTCTACCAAGCTTTCACATAGTTCTACAACCTTCTATACCTCATAATGATTCTGGGTCCATGCTCCCAGAGGGATAAAAATTAGGAAAGTTGGGGATGGCAAGGGATATGGAACTCTGGTGAAAATTGTGTGGAACTGTACCCCTCTTATCCTATGGTCTTGGCAATCATTAAAACAATACAAAAAATATATATGTCCTCTATAAAAGAGTGGCAGAGTCATGCAGGCACTGTGCCCTAACAAACAAATGCTTATGTGCCCCTCAACAGATAAGTGGGTAAAGAAATTGGGGGATTGAGGGTTGTACATCAGGTAAAGTGCACAGGTTACCATGTGCAAGGACCTAGATTTGAGCACCTACTCCCCACCTGCAGGGGGAAATCTTTATGAATGGTGAAGAAAGAACTATAGCTGTCTCTCTGGTTCTTTCCCTCTCTATCTTCCACATCCTCCTCAATTTCTCTCTGTCCTATCAAATAAAGAAATTTTTAAAAAAGGAACAAATGGGCTCCAGGTGTGGTGGATTCACTGTGCAGCACCAAGCCCCAGCCATAACCTTGACAGCAAGGGAGGAGGAGAAGAGTTACATGGTGACCAATTAGTATAACATATATCTGTACAAAAACTGATAAGGCATAGACTACTTTTATGCAAAGGACAGTTCCAAAAATGATGAGTTAATGTAGCCATTTCAGTGGTATGTATGTAGTCACCCAAAAGAGCCTTCTTAAGAGAGCAATAGACAGGTAAGTAATTACGTTCAATGTCATTTAATAATTAGACATATATCTTCAAAGCTATACTACTGATACATACATAGTTCCTTGTGTGAGCATATTTTAAAAAGTCACTTTGAGAGAGCAAAACAAGGCACCATTCTCTTTTCCTCTCTTGTACTTTTCAAAGGTGAACTCCTAGAGGTAAGGAACAACTTATTCTGTTAAGCATTATCACATTGCAATCAGTGGTGAGTGATCATTTTGACTAGGAACAAAAAATACACATCAGAATACATATGTGTATATATATACATATATAATGTAATAATATGTATAATTGTTTAATAATATATAATGTAAAGATATATGTATTTGTGTTTATAAACAATGCTATACCAAATAACAAAGTAGCATTACTTTTGGAGTTTAGTATGAACAAGCGATTATAAAACTATCAAAAGCAAATAGGGATCAATTCTATAAAATTCAGCATTAACTGGAAACTGACTCACTGAAAAGCATAATAACAGATGGTGAATATGTGACTGTAAGCAGTTATCAAATGATATTTTCCCAATAAAATTGTAATCAGGGCAAATGACACTCAGAAGTAGTAGCGTACAAAATCTAATTCACATTTATGTGGATACATTTTTAGATTTTTTTTCTCCTCTACAATATCAAGATATTTCATAATTTATGATGACAACATGCTATCATGTCAGAAAAAAAACTTTCATTAACCTTTGTTTACACAAGCACAGGGCTAATAAATATTATCTTATTAGATAAAATCTTAATTAGATATTTTAACTGGTCAAGAGGGAGTTTGAAAAACTCTTTCAAGAGTGAATGCCTAAATCGAATGACAAAATCAAAGCAACTTACACTTTCCTCCTCTCTCTCCTCCTCCTCCTGATGATGATGTGTTGTTACTGTTTATTTAAAATTTTCCCCAACATGACATGGCTGTCATGGGAACAAAGAACTATCTCTGAAACAGACTAAATGACTGGTTAGTACTTACTGTTTACTTTGCAAATTGTTGTGCTTACCTGTGTCAAGACGCAATCTCATAACTAGAGTTTTCCAAATTAATTTCCTAAATTAATTAATTTTGGTATAATTTCCAAATTGATTAATTAACTCTAAATTAATTTCATTTCCCCAGTAGAAGGCAATGCTTAGAATAGATGCATAGTAAGAAAAAAATGGAACTTTGGGATTCATTATTAAAAACTTCCTAGTAATCACAGTACCTGTTTTGCATTTATATCAACATAATCTTTTTTCAAGGAGAACGGTTATTTTCACTAATGTTTTTTTTTATTTAAGAAAGGAGACATTAACAAAACCATAGAATAAGAGGGGTACAATTCCACACAATTCCCATAACCCGATCTCCATATCCCATCCCCTCCCATGATAGCCTTCCCATTCTCTATCTCTCTGGGAGCATGGACCCAGGGTCGTTGTGAGTTGCAGAGGGTGGAAGGTCTGGCTTCTGTAATTGTTTCCCTGCTGAACATGGGCATTGACTGGTCAATCCATACTCCCAGTCTGCCTCTCTCTTTCCCTAGTAGGGTGGGGCTCTGAGGAAGTGGAGCTCTAGGACACATTGATGGGGTCGTCTGTCACTAATGTTTTTAATTGCCAGAGTATAATGAAAATTAAGCTACACTAAGTATTAAACCTGTTTATTATTTATCAGACAATGTACCCTGCTCTCGCCTGTACCTGCTTCTGCACATGTCCTCTTAAGAGACCCCATGGAGGTCAGATAGGTGTCAAAGGGTAGCGAATGCAATTTAATAAAAGATATATCTTAGGAAACTTTTCAAACTGCAAACTTTTAACAGGTATAGCCCTTGTTGTCATAGCTGTGCACAAGTTCATAGCTGGGAGATATTTGGCCCTTGCTGCTGCTTCTTTTACTCATAGCAGAATTCCTTATTTACTGCAGGACTTCTTTACTAATGAACAGAGACTTGTCTTTGGACACTGTACAAGACTGTGTCGAGCCAATCCATACCACTATTTGGCATTGGTATGATAGTTGAAGGCTATTTGTACTCTTGGATCAAATCTCGAGCCTGGCACTGAAGGGAAGCATTTCTTTAGTGGCTATAAAGAGGACCTGGTGGTGTATCATTGCTTAGAGTCCCATGTGCATGGAAGGAATGAGCAATGTGTGTCTGTGGAAGGTGGAGTACAAGGAAGATGTCCAAGCTAATCTTTGTTCCTTTCGAGCACAAAGAGACTTGTAAGCTCTTTAAGTAGTCATAAATAATAACAACAAATATTCATTGAGTTATACAGCAATCCAGTCACCATTAGAGGGATTCTAGTACATTGGTGATTTGTATCCTTTTATATTCCTATTATCATCATTCTCGTAGCATAGATGAGAACCAGAAGCAGAGAAAGGCTGAGCAATAATCTCAGGATCACTCAATTAGCTGTAGAGCTGAGAGTCAAATAAAGCAGTATTTGCAAAGTGCCTTTCCATGTATCACTGTGCACCTACATGCTTCTTGAGCCACTCCAAAGTCCTCGAGATAGGTGGATTTATTTTTGTACAGGCATAAACCAGTATGTGGGAGTAATTCATCAGAAAGTGTGACAAACCAAGGAGAGAAATATGTTAAAATTATCTTGAGGTACCTATAAAATTTTCTTTTCACTTTGGCATAAGCAAGACCTTTAATTAGGTGGTTTTCATGCTTTATTAGTTGGGGGAAGGAGTCCTGAAAAGAAAGTCAACTACTAAAATTTGAAGATATTAAGAATATGTGGACTAATTTGATTTGAATAAACTTCAAAACATTGTTCAAAAATTACTTTTGGCTATTTGGTTAAAGAAGAAATTCAACTAAATGTAAAGGTTAAGTGACTTGCCCAGTGAATTGTGAAGCTGTCATTTGAAATAAAGTCTGCGCATTTTCAAGGCCAAGATTTTACCATTTGCAGATCTTCCTCTGAAGACCTAACTCTCTAATTAAGACCCAGACTTTCCTGAATACATGCTCCGGGAATAGCTCCCTCAGATTGTCATTCATGTGAAAGTTAATTCATTTTCCCAGAAATGGAATTCTCCATACTGTGGGTCAATAGTCACTATCAACCAAACTTCATAAATCTCTTTGCAGAAGGAATCAAAAAGGAGGGGAAGAGAAGAAGAAAAAAAGAAAGAAAGAAAGAAAGAAAGAAAGAAAGAAAGAAAGAAAGAAAGAAAGGAAGGAAGAAAGAGAGAGAGAGAAACAAGATAGAGAAAGAAATAGAAAGCTAAAGGAAGAGAGAGAGACAAAGGAAGGAAGGAAGGAAGGAAGGAAGGAAGGAAGGAAGGAAGGAAGGAAGGAAGGAAGGAAGGAAGGAAGGAGGGAGGGAGGGAGAATACATAATTGCAGGCTATCCTGTGTGGCTACTGGCAAAAGTAAGAGGTGGCACAAGACCAACATGAACTTATTCAATGAAAATTTGTCAGCTCCCCACTCATAGCCAGGTCCTGTGCTCTGGGCTCTGGAATAACAGAGAGACAATCATAACCCTGTCTACACTCTGAGTTTCTGAGATGAAAAGAAATTCAGAAAAACGTTCTTGCAAAGAATGAAAGCATCTCTTTGAAACATTTATGTGGCTGTTGCTGAAGACATAAGTACTATGTCTGAGGTGCATTCATGTTTTGTATATCAGTCAGGGATATGCTGATTTTTCTCTCATGTTTCTAGGTAAGAAAGTGCTTCTTGATTTACCATTTATCCTTGATTCTCTTAATAACAGGCATGCTGAGAGGCTAGCACTCCTTCTCTATCCTCTGACCTGTCTTCCTATAGGGGGAATTTCTATGACTGCCTGATATGATTCTCACAGAATGAACAGGTGCTAAAAATATTGTCAGCTTAGTGAATTTATTTTTTCTGTTCTCCTTTCCCTAGTTTTTACTTCTCTCCTATGTCTCCATGGCACTAATAGTGATTGAAAATCATCTGGTCTGGATCAGAAAATGAATGAATGATTTGACATTTGATTGACAATAGACATGGGATTTGAAACTGGAGTTGGTTATGACTCTCAGTTCTGATCTTTAATACCTGTTAAACTATAGTAATTAGTTTTCAATCTGGAAATAAAAAAGCATAATTGATATAGTTTTTAATTTCCTCATCTATTCACTCTAATCTCTAAACCAGTTTTCAATTTTTTAATGAGGCAATTTCACACTTCAGGTGACATCTGGCTATGCTGGTAGATATATTTAATTGTTACATCATAGAGGAAAAGGATTATGCTACTAGTGTCTGGCTTTAGGGTAGTAGTCTGTCTCATATTGGGGTTTCAGAGAGACTTTTGGAGGTCAGGATATAGTCTAAGAGTCCTACAGTGTATGAAACAGACTCACAACAATGAATTGTCCAGGCTCAAATATCCATAGTGCTGATGTTGGTAAACCCTGTTCTGAACTTTTTCACACTAATAATTTCATTCCTTACTAAAGTCTCACCTAGCATGTATTATAGAGATAAAATAGGATACACTCTTTCCAGCATGCATCTACCAGGAGATAATTCAGAGAGAAAAGAAAAAAATGAAAATAAAAGACTCTGCATCTTCTTCATACACAGATTGATTTGGTAAAATGAGGAAAACAGGACACAAGAAGGCCAGTATTTGCAAAATCTCTATCTTTTTGGACAGATAACTCTGAAATGGGTGGTTATTGTACCTAATAAGGGAAATCCTATTATCAGACAAGCTGCTACATTAATCAGGACATCCAATATTAGTAGCAATGGCTCAGGCAGGGTTCGGTCCAAAGTAAAGATGATTGAGCAGTAAAGGATAGAGATGGGCAGGAAGGAAACCAGAAAAAATAGAAGAGAAGATAGAAGTGAAGTGAAGAGAGGGAGATGGAAACGAGAAAAAAGGGAAAAAGTGGGAAGGGAGACATTTCATTAGTTACACATTTCAGTAGCAATGGCGAATAGAACTGTGTAGAACACTGGGACACCAAGCACAGATTCTTACAGCTAGACTCTTCCTTACATCAGTATGGAATGGAAAGGGGATAGGGACCTGAAAGATTACATTTTACTAAAAATAGACTGAACACTTTACTTAATGAGGAAATTTGAATTATATGAAGATAATATCAGTTTTTTTAAAAAGTGTATATTGATTCCATGTTCCAAAAGGTAGTCAATGCACTTTTTTAAACTTCTAAGTCAACACTAAATACACATGGTAGCTAAAAATGTCACAGTAGATATCAATGAACATATAGAAGTAAACTGATGTCAAATGAGAGAGATTATCTGAGTGTTTCTCATCTAATAACAGAAGCATTTTCTATAGCTTGTAGCTAGAAGAGCAGAAAATTTTTTTCAGAACTATATTAAAAAGAAGTAGGATTCTTTACATTGCTGGTTTCAAGTTGAAGAAAGCCTGAGCATCCTGAAAAGGATTATAGCAAAGCTATAGGAGTGAGACACTCCAAGGCTAAGAGACAGCAAGATCACAGGGCCCTCAGTATTACCGCTGCTAAAAACTGCAGTTAGTCAATAAAAACCAAAGAGTCAGGATATGTATTTTCTTGAGACCTTCCAGTCAACCAATCTGCTTGTTTGGGACTTAAATGCAGAGAACCCAAATGAGTTGTGTAACATGCCAACCAATAGAACTAGGAAATACTGACAGGGGCAGAGCCAAGATGACGACTTAGAAGCAGCTGCTGGCTCCATCAACAGCTGCTGGAAACAGTAGGATAACTGGCCTTTAGCAGGATGGTGAATAAAAGGGGTCCTAGGTATGACATGAAGGAGGTGACTATAGCTCAATTTGGGTTAGAAAACAGAGAAAAAAGAAAGTAATTTTTAAAATAATTTCCAAAGTGCACCCCTCCCATCTCCCCATAACCAGACTGCAGGGGGTGTAGAGCTGCTACTAGAAGGCTCCCCACTGAGCTAATTTCTCTACCAAGATTCATGGCTCACCAGGGGTGTCATTCCAAACATTTTCCTTTCTGATTCTCTTTGCTCTTTTTTTTTCCTTCTAAGTGGCTCAAGTCCAATTGGAGTGAAAAATACCTGACCAACCAGAGCCTTACTCCACCGGTGAAAGACTACCTGGAGGGTATTTTTTTTTTTTTTTTTTTTTTTTTTTTTTTTTTTTACAATTGGTTGTCCTTGCTCAGGGTGCCCAAGCCAACTGGGAGCCGTCCAAGCTTCAGACTGACTGTTAGGGGTTTTTTACTCTGTTCTATTTTATTATTACTATTATATATATGCATGTCTCTTCGCCACCACCCCCTTCAGGTTGACCAAAATTAACTCTTAGTGTATTTTCTATTGCTAGGTAACTAAGTGTCCTATCCATTGTGAGAGGAACTTGTTTCACCCTACCTACCTCCCCCCCCACTCTCCCCCTTCTCCCTCCTCCTAGCAAATTAAATAAATAAATAAGCTTTCCTTTCACTGCTCTTTTTTTCTTCTCTTTTTTCTTTTTTTTTTCCTGTCTTCCTGTCTTCATTTCTCCTTGTTCTTCTTTCCAAATTCACTGATACTTGTGAATTATTTTAGGGAAGAAATCAGACTCAGAGTGGACGCTCTTTGTGTGTGTCTCTTCTCTACTTCTCTTTCTCTATTTGCTACCCCTAGAATTTACAGTGGACAGTAAATTTGCATAATTGTCTATTCTTGCTATCCCTTTTTTCCTTTCTGTTTCTTTTTCATTTGGACTTGGTTGCTATTTTCTCTTGGACTGGAGGCATTGTTTGGCTAACTGGTATTGGTTAAACTACTTCAATCCTTGCTTGAGGTACTATTGTAATTTCTGAGGTTGGTGATTGCATTTGTCATAAAGGTATTTAGTATAGCATGGCTTGTATTCAAAACACAACAACTGAGGAACAACAGAACATAAAAATAAAAAACACATAAAAAATGGTTAAACCAAGAGCAAATAAAACTGCTACTACAAGCAATGAAAACAAGAACCCAGAAGAAACTATAATCAGTCAGAAGTAACAATAGACAAAAAAAGTATGCAAGCAATAATAAACTTAATAATCACAGAAATAAAGACAACTCTGGAGGAGAGGTCTCACAGAATAAGGGAAACAACAGATGAGACCCTCAAGAAAAATACTAGCTACCTCGAGGTAATTAGAGAACTGAAAGCTGAAATAGCTGAACTGAAAAAAGAAGTTGAGGCAAGGGAAAGCAGACTAACAGAAGCCAAAAACAGAATTAGACATAGGATGAGCTAGAGAAAACTAAGAAAGAGGTAAAAGAGCTCAAAAAAAGATTGAGAGACACTGAAAACAACAAAAGAGACATATGGGATGATCTCAAAAGAAGTAACATTCATATAATTGGCATGCCAGAGGAAGAAAGAGAGGAAGGGGAAGGAAACATTCTAGAGGAAATTATAGAAGAAAACTGCCCAGACCTAAACAACATAAAGGACATTAAGATTAAAGAGGCCCAGCGAGTACCAAACAGAATCAACTCAGACCTCAAGACAATCAGCAGACTTCACTCAAACTCTAAAAGCCAGAAGAGAATGGCAAGATATCTATCAAGCCCTGAATGAAAAAGGGTTTCAACCAAGGATAATACATCCTGCTAGACTTTCATTCAAACTAGATGGAGTGATCAAAATCTTCTTAGACAACAGTTAAAGGAGGCAACCATCACCAAGACTGCCCTAAAAAGGTTCTAAAAGACCTCTTATAAACAAGAACATCACTATAATACTTGTAATATATCAGAGAAAATTTAAAAAATGTTAAATAATGGCACTACAATACATTAAATCCATAATTTCAATAAATGTCAATGGCTTAAACTCACCCATCAAAAGGCACAGAGTGGGAGAATGGATCAGAAAACATAACCCAAACATATGCTGCTTGCAAGAATCCCATCTGACCCAACAGGTAAACACAGACTTAAAGTGAAAGGATGGAAAACTATCATACAGGCTAATGGACAACAAAAAAGGCAGGAACAGCCATTCTCATCTCTGATACAATAAATTTTAAATTAAATACAGTAATAAAAGGTAGGCAAGGACATTACATAATGATTAGAGGATCAATCAGCCAAGAAGACTTAACCATTATCAACATCTATGCACCCAATGAGGGACCACCTAAATAAATCAAACACCTACTGAAAGAACTTCAAAAATACATCAATAGTAATACAATAATAATGGGAGACTGTAACACCTCACTCTCACCCCACTTAGATATATCAACAAAGAAAAAAGAGAATTAAAGGAAGAGATGGACAGACTAGGCCTCCTGGACATTTTCAGAGTTCTTCACCCAAAAAAAATTGAAATACAAATTCTTTTCAAATCCACACAACACGTACTCAAGGATAGACATGTTAGGCCACAAAGACAGCATCAACAAATTCAAGTGCATTGAAATCATCCCAAGTATATTCTCAGACCATAGTGGAGTAAAGCTAACATTTAACAACAAACAGAAAATTACTAAAAGACACAGAATTTGGAAACTAAATAACATACTGCTTAAGAACCACTGGGCCAGAGAGAGACTCAATCAAGAAATACAAATGTTCCTGGAAACAAATGAAAATGAAGACACAAGCTACCAAAATATTTGGGAAACAGCTAAAGCAGTATTGAGAGGGAAACTCATAGCCATACAATCACATATAAAAGAAAAACAAAAGGTTCAAATAAACGACCTTACTGCACACCTTAAGGACTTAGAGGAAGAGGAATAAAGGAACCCTAAAGCAACCAGAAAGACAGAAATCACTAAAATTAGAGCATAAATAAACAACATCAAAAATAAGAGACTCATACAGAAGAACAATGAATCCAAATATTGGTACTTTTAAAGATTAAACAAAATTGAAAAACCCCTAGTCATACTCACTAAACAAAAAAGGGAGAAGACTAAATTTCATAGAATTGTAAACAATAGAGGAGATATCACAACTGACACCACAGAAATCCAGAAAATCATGCAAAACTTCTATGAAGAACTATATGCCAACAGCTAGAAAATCTGGAAGAAATGGAAAAATTCCTAGAAACATATGCCCTTCCAAAACTGAACCAAGAAGAACTACAAAACCTAAATACACCAATCCAAGATAAACAAATCTAAACAGTTATTAAAATCTCCCTAACAATAAAAGTCCTGGACCAGATGTCTTCACAAACGAATTCTACAAAACCTTCAGGAAACAGTTAATACCCATACTTCTAAAGCTTTTCCACAAGATTGAAGAAACAGGAACACTCCCTTCCACCTTTTATAAAGCCAACTTCACCATGATACCAAAATCAGACAGGGACACAGCAAAAAGGGAAAACTACAGACCAATATCTCTGATGAACATAGATGCCAAAATATTAAACAAGATCTTGGCCAAACGAATACAACAGTATATCAAAAAGATTGTACATCATGACCAAGTGGGATTTATCCTAGGAATGCAAGGCTGGTTCAACATATGTATGTCAATCAATGTCGTTCACTACATCAATAAAAGCAAAGCCAAAATCCACATGATTATCTCAATAGATGCAGAGAAAGCCTTTGACAAAATACAACACCCATTCATGCTCAAAACCCTACAAAAAAACTGGAATAGATGGGAAATTCCTCAAGATAGTGGAGTCTATATATATAGCAAACCTACAGCCAACATCATACTCAATGGACAGAAGCTGAAAGCATTGCCTCTCAGATCGGTGACTAGACAGGGCTGTCCACTAACACCATTACTCTTCAACATAATATGGGAAGTTCTTGCGATAGTAATCAGGCAAGAGAAAGAAATCAAAGGAATAAATACTGGAAGGGAAGAAGTCAAGCTCTCACTATTTCCAGATGACATGCTATACATAGAAAAACCTAAAGAATCCAGCAGGAAACTACTGGAAGATATTAGTCAGTATAGCAAAGGATCATGCTACAAAATCAGTGTACAAAATCAGTGGCATTTCTTTATGCAAACACTAAATCTGAAGAAGAAGACATCCAGAAATCACTCCCATTCACTGTTACAGCAAAATCAATAAAATAATTAGGAATAAAGCTGACCAAAGAAGTGAAAGACTTCATACTGAAAACTATGAGTCACTATTCAAGGAAATAGAAACTGATACCAAGAATTGGAAAGATATCCCATGCTCATGGATCGGAAGAATATGTATCATCAAAATGAATATTCTCCCCAGAGCCATATACAAATTTCATATGAAACCCATCAAATTTCCACCAAGCTTCTTTAAGAGAATAGATCAAACACTACAATCATTTATCTGGAACCAGATAACACCTAAAATTGCCAAAACCACCTTGAGGAAAAGAAACAGAAATGGAGACATCACAGTCCCACATCTCAAACTATATTAAAAGTCCATCAAAACATCATCAAAACAGCCTAGTACTGGAACAAAAATAGGCACACAGACCAGTGGGACAGAACTGAAAGCCCAGAACTACATCCCCACACCTATGGACATCTAATCTTTGATAAGGGGACCCAAAGTATTAAATGGAAGAAGGAGGCTCTCTTCAATAAATGGTGCTGGGAAACCTGTGTTGAAACATTCAGAAGAATGAAATTGAATCACCTTATCTCACCAGAAACAAAAATCAACTCCAAATGGATCAAAGACCTGGATGTTAGGCCAGAAACAATCAAATACTTAGAGGTAAACATTGGTGGAACACTTTCCCACCTAAACCTCACGGACATCTTTGATGAAACAAAACTAATTGCTAGGAAGACTAAAGCAGAAACAAAGCAATGGGGCTACATCAAATTGAAAAGCTTCTGCACAGCCAAAGAAACTATAACAAAAACAAGCAGACCACTTACAGAATGGGAGAAGATCTTCACATGCCATACATCAGACAAGAGACTAATCACCAAAATATACAAAGAGCTCAGCAAACTTAGCACCAAAAAAGCAAATGATCCCATTTAAAGATGGGCAGAAGATATGAACAAAGCATTCACTTCAGAGGAGATCCAAAAGGCTAACAAACATACGAAAAACTGCTCCAGGTCGCTGATTGTCAGAGAAGTGCAAATAAAGACAACATTGAGATACCACCTCACCCCTGTGAGAATGCATACATCAAAAAGGACGGCAGCAACAAATGCTGGAGAGGCTGTGGAGACAGAGGAACCCATCTGCACTGCTGGTAAAAATGCAAATTGGTCTAGCCTCTCTGGAGAGCATCTGGAGAACTCTCACAAGGCTAGACACGGACCTTCCATATGACCCAGTAATTCCTCTCCTGGGCATATACGCCAAGGATTCCATAATGCCCAACCAAAAAGATATGTGTACACTTATGTTCATAGCAGCACCATTCATAATTGCTAAAACCTGGAAACTACCCAGGTACCCAACAATAGATAAGTGGCTGAGAAAGCTGTGGTATATACACACAATGGAATACTATGAAGCTATTAAGAACAATGAAGCCACCCTATCTGACCCATCTTGGATGGATCTAGAAGGAATTATGTTAAGTGAGCTAAGTCAGAAAGATAAAGATGAGTATGAGATGATGCCACTCATCAATGGAAGCTGAGAAAGAAGAACAGAAAGGGAAACTAAAAGCCGGATCTGACTAAATTGAGAGTAGGGCACCAAAGTAAAAACCCTGTGGTTAGGGGGAGGGTGGACATTCGCCTTCCTGGGGCAGTGGGGGGGGGGGTGGAGGTGACTGGGTGGGATGTGACACAGTCTTTGGTTGGTGGAAATGGTGTTTATGTACACTCCTGTTAATGTGTAGTCATATAAATCACAGTTTAATTAACATAAGAGGGGAAAATTGATTGTATGTCTCAAGCTTTTTAAAACACAGACTGAGTCTTTTTAATACATAGGCTGAGTCGTTGATATGTTGACTCTCTCAAAAGCCTTGACCAGGGAGAACAGAAGCAACCAGTGGCACAGCTATATACAAGATTCTGGGTATTACATAGCAAAACCTAACAAAGGGAACTTTCAAAGTTAACCCAATTACCAAATAATGTGATGATAACAATAACTATCCATTGTCTTCTTGAACCCTAAGACAGTAGGAACCTCACATTTCCACTATAAAGCCTATATTTCCCCCAGTCCTGGACCCTTAGAGCGGGGCCATTTCCTGCATGCTTCTCTCAATTCATATCAAATAATATTGCACCCAACAATCGACAATCACAACCTAATCAACAAGTGCCACTCCAGCATGCTTCACTTCAGACTGTATCCAGAGACTTCAGGTGTGGAATGATAACCCTTCAGCTTCATTACTCAGGTGAGACTTTTCCTTTCATAGTATTCTCTAAATCCATTCAAGGTGGTTCACTTCCTAACAAAGTCCCAAAACAGATATAGACCAGGTCCCCTGAGATAGAGCTTATGTTCACAAGTACCATAACTAGGGCAAAATATATACCTGAAAGCAGAAGTACACAATAGTCTGCAGTGAGTAACTCCCAACACTTCATCTGCACTATTCCAGCCTTCAGGTCCATAATGGTTCAACAACTTTTTTGGATTTGTATGTTAACTCTCTTTTCAGCCACCAGGTTCCAGATGCTAGCATGATGCTGACCAGACTTCCCTAAACAGAGGACCCCACTAATGTGTATTGGAGCTCTGCTTCCCCAGAGCCCCACCCTACTAGGGAAAGAGAGAGGCAGACTGGGAGTATGGATCAACCAGCCAATGCCCATGTTCAGCGGGGAAGCAAGACCTTACAGAAGCCAGACCTTCCATCTTCTGCAACCCACAATGACCTTGGGTAAATACTCCCAGAGGGATAGAGAATGGGAAAGTTATCAGGAGAGGGGATGGGATATAGAGATCTGGTGGTGGGAATTGTGTGGAGTTGTACCCCTCCTATCTTACGGTTTAGTTAATCTCCTTTTTAAAATAAATAAATAGAACTAGGAAATGCTAAATTCATGAAGTAAACTGCCACATTTATATTAAATTACAAGATAATCATAGAAAATGAATACATTGTATGAGATAATATAGTTGTATTAACAGTCCTTTATACTTAGTACAAACTCTTATTTTATCTCAATATTTTTTATTTCTATGTTCTTTAAAACTGGATAATTTGATGTTCCAAAGCAATGGAAAATTTTCCACACAGTTTCAAGGCTCCTCATTTAGATGAGTATTTTCCAAGGTACATTCTCAAGCTATGCATTTGAACAGCCATATTCCTAGAATTTTTGCAAAATATAACATTTTAATTGCAGTTGATTAAAATTACCAGCTCTTTCTACTCTTCCTCATTCATACTTACATTTGGCATTGGATGTACCATATATGAGCAGTTTTTAACAAATGATCTAGATGACATTAAGCTTAAGAAATATCCAATTTGAATTCAAGTAATTTTGTGTCAAAAATATTTCCTGTATAGAAAAAGACACAAATAAATGGAAATATTTTCCATGTTCATGGGTTGGAAGAATTAACACCATCAAAATGAATACTCTACCCAGAGCCACATACAAATTTAATTTATCCCCATCAAGATCCCATTCAATTTTTTTTTTCATTTTTTTTTTTTTTAGGAGAACAGAACAAATGTTTATCTGGGACCAGAAAATTCCTAAAATTTCCAAAAAAATCTTGAGAAGAACTGAAAAGCACCGTACTCCCACAGAACTGAAAGCATCATACTCCCACATCTCAAACAGTACTATAGGGCCATTGTAATCAATACTGCATGGTACAGGGACATAAACAGACAAAGTGACCAGTGGAATAGATCTGAAAACCCTGAAGTAAGCTCCCACACCTGTGAACATCTAATCTTTGACGAAGGTGCCCATACTATTAAATGGGGAAAGCAGAGTCTCTTCAACAAATGGTGTTGGGAAAATTGGGTTGAAAGACGCAGAAGAACGGAATTGAACAACTATATTTCACCAAACACAAAAGTAAATTACAAATGGATCAAGGACTTGAGTGTTTAAGCAGAAAATGTCAAATACTTAGAGGAAAATATTGGCAGAGTTCTTTTCCTTCTAAATTTTAAGACATCTTCAATGATACAAATCCAACTACAAAAAAGAATAAAACAAAAAGAAACCAATGGGACTATATCAAATTAAAAAGATCTGCACAGCCAAAGAATTCACCGTCCAGTGAGACCCCTCACAGAATGGGAGAAGCACTTTACATGCCATACACCAGGCAAGAGGCTAATAAGAAAATATATAAAGAATTCACCAAACTCAGCAACAAGAAAACAAATGACCCCATCCAAAATTGAGAAGATGTGAACAGAATATTTATTAAAGATCAAAACATATGAAAAAATATTCCAAGTCACTGATTGTCAGAGAAATGCAAATAAAGACAACAATGAGATACCACTTAATTCCTATGAGAATGTCATACATCAGAAAAGGTAGCAACAACAAATGCTGGAGAGGTTGTGGGGACAAAGGAACCCTCCTTCACTGCTAGTGGGAAAGTAAATTGGTCTAACCCCTGTGGAGAACAGTCTAGAGAACTTTCAGAAGGCTAGAAGTGGACCTATCCTATGATCTTGCAATTCCTCTCTGAGGGATATATCCTAAAGAACCAAATATACCCAACCAAAATGATTTGTGAATACCTGTGTTCATAGCAGCATGATTTCTAATAGCCAAAACCTGGAAGCAACCCAGATTTCCAACAGTAGATGAGTTGCTGAGCAAGTTGTGATATATACACTGTGGACTACTACTCAGCTATTAAAAATGGTGAATTCACCTTTTTCACCTCATCTTGGATGGAGCTTGAATGAATTATGTTAAGTGAGTTAAGTCAGAAACAGAAGAAAGAATATGGCATGATCTCACTAATAAAGAGAAGTTGAAAAATAAGAACAGAAGGGGAAACACTAAGCAGAACTTGAACTGGGTTAGGTATATTGCACCAAGGTATAAGACTCTGTGGTGGGGAGTAAGGTTCAGGTCCTGGAACATGATGGCAGAGGATGACCTAGTGCAGGTTGAATTGTTATGTGGAAAACTGATAAATGTTACACATGTACAAACCATTGTATCTTATTGCCGACTATAAACCATTAACCCCTCAATAAAGAAAAAAAATTCCTGTGAAGGCTCTAAAGGGCCACTATATCACAAACCTTGGTGCAAGGCAAGATGTTCTGGCACTATATGAAAATAACTGGGGACTCAACACTGTTGACTGGGTCAACTTTGTCAAATAAAAAAATAGAGAGGGAGAAAGCAAGATACCAAAGAACTGAAGTTTTCTCTGGGGCATTAGGGTCCAAGTTTGAACTTAGATCATGTTTCTGAAAAAGCAGGTGTGCTCTCCAGGTGAGAGTATTTCTGCAGCTCTTATGTGAAAATATGTTCTTGGTGTCAGGCAGCAGAAGTTTTTGTGTAATGGCATTAAAAAAGCACCCTTCTTTTGCCCAGGATATACGGTTATTTGTAGAAATACTCACACCCTATGTAGAAATATGTAGAAATACTCACACTTCTTTTTTTTAATTTATTTTTTATTTAAGAAAGGATAAATTAACAAAACCATAGGGTAGGAGGGGTACAAGTCCACACAATTCCCACCACCCAATCTCCATATCCCATCCCCTCCCCTGATAGCTTTCCCATTCTCTATCCCTCTGGGAGCATGGACTCAGGGTCGTTGTGGGTTGCAGAAGGTGGAAGGTCTGGCTTCTGTAATTGCTTCCCCACTGAACATAGATGTTGACTGGTCGGACACTTCTTATCTGATAGGAATGGCATGAGATAGGCTAAGTATTCCTCAGCCTGTGAGACATGAGCATGCAACACTAGCATAGGCAAGTATATTTGTGTGTGGAATCATGTACTTTGAAAATCCCCACATCTCAGTCCATCTTGTCAGTCTAGAAATCTGAACATCCTCTTTGAATGGCTCACTAGCATTCTTTAATAACTTGAAGAAAAAATATTCAGTTGCAGTTTTGCGTATTCAGCATCCACTGAGCATCGATAATATGAAAAGAACACCATTAATGTCGAAGCTTAGTATAACATACGAAAATTCATTGCACAGCTGTCAGATTGCTCAACAAGCATGTCTGAATTTAAGCCCCAGAACCAAATGAATGTGCCACTGCACAAGAGGACAGTTTAGTGCTGCAGTATATGTCTCTCTATCTCTATCTCTATTTCTAGCACTAGCTCTAGCTCTATCTCTATTGCTATCTTTATCACTCTAGCTTAAACAAAAAGATTGAAAAGCTGACCTGGGAGGAGTGAAATCACATATATGCAGGAGGCCCCAGTGCCACCAAAATAAAATACAATAACTAATTTAGGGGCTAGACAGTTGCACATCTGTTTTAGCACACATGATACCATGTCTCCAGTCCCTACCTTTAGGGAGAAAACTTCATTAGCTCTGGAGCAGGTCTGCAGGAGTCTTTCTCTTCCCTCTCTATGTCCCCCTCCCCTTTCAAATTCCACTTCCCTCTGTCCTATCAAATAAAAGAAAGGAACAAGAAAGGCCACTAGGAATGGCCGATTTGTCATATAGGCACTCAGTGATAACTTTAGTGGCAATAAAAAAAAAACTAATTAGAATTACTCATGTAATTTTAACTTCAGACTATTTTTGATTTTTGTGAATTATCTACCATATCAAATAAAATTTAGAGACAACACCCATTTATCAAACTGAATGATAATATCAGTTATAATACATTATCAGTAACAATATTAATTATAGTAATACTTGATTCACTGCATTAATGGCAGTAAACTTAAGGTCTAATTTTTGTATTTTCATTTCTGTCATCATAGTTATTGTCAGGACTTAGTGCTTTCACGATGCCTCCACCCCTCCAAGTGACCACTTTTGTTTTTTTTTAATTTTTTAAATTTGTTTATTTGTTGTTTTTTATTATTGTTGTAGTTATTATTGTTGTTGTTACTGATGTCATCATTTTTAAATAGGACAGAGAGAAATGGAGAGAAGAGGGAAAGAGAAATAGAGGGGGAGAGAAAGATAGACACCTGAAGATTTGTTTCACCACCTGTGAAGCGACTCCCCTTCAGGTGGGTACCCGGGGGCTTAACTGGGATCCTTATGCCAGTTCTTGTGCTTCATTCCACGTGCACTTAGCCCGACTCCCATGACCACTTTTTTGTATAAAGACAGAGAGAAATACATGATAAATATGGAGAGGAAAGAAGAAAGAGATACCTGTGGCCCTGCTTCACCATTTGTGAAACTTTCTCCATGTAGGTGAGGGCCAAGACATGAACCTGAATCTTCATGCATGTTAATGTGTGGCCTCTACCATGTGCACATCCTTGGTTCCTCTATTTCTTCTAAAATAATAGAAAATTACAAAATCATTGTATTGCTCAATGAAGCAGTAGATAAGATCAATCATCAAAAGTAAGTTAAAAAGTGATACTGTATTGTGCAATCAAAAAGATGATTGTTGTTAAAATTCAGCGGCTCCAGGTGGCCGGGCTAGCTTCACGGGCGGGTAACAGAGACGACCAGAGACATACGGCTGGGCAGGAAAGCTGTATTTCTTTATTCAGGAACAACGATTCATAAACTAAACCAAACTAATCACCAAACAGAACTCTGCTGTCTCTTTGCGGCGGCGCAAGCACTCTCTCTCTCTGCAACTCTCGAACTCTGGAACTCTGGAACTCTGGCCCTCTCTCGGGGTTCCTAGGGGCGGGGCCAAGTGGGCCCGCAAAACTAACTGGACTGATCCAATTCTCTTGGTGGGGGAGAACTAGAACAACCCAATGTAAAGCATACAACAATTCCCCCTTTTCTTTTTAACTAAATGACTACAGTATCAATGGTGTGGGGTGAACAGAAACCTATATCATACAGACATTTTTAAAAAAAAAGAAACTGGCACAAACATGGAGAAACATGTAAGCAAGTAACAAGAACCAGTGTGCTGCCAAGGAAAAACCTGAGGGGGCCTTTTTTGCCTCTGTGGACAAAACTTTATCAGCTTAAAAAAAACATTTCTTGCCTCTGGGGGGCGTACTTACTTGCCTCAACGGGCATTTGTATGGGGGTAGAGAATGGCCTAGAGTCCCAAAGGCACCTGGCTGCAATTTACTTACTATGAAACAAAACTTGTCATTAGCATATCCACTGCACGATCCGAAGTTTCTAATAGAGAAGGAATTTGAGACTTTTACATATCAACAACGTCTTTTTAACCTTTTGTTACACCCATTCAAGATGGAGTCAGGAAAGGAAACCTCAGGCATGAGAATAATTAGCATAGCCATTGTGCGATCTACCATTTCTAATAAAGAAGGTAATGGAGAGTTTTACATATCAACAAGTCTATTTAACCTTTTGTTTAGACCAACTTAGTTAAAATATATTGATTGTTAACTAATTTTACCTCAGACTTTAAATGTAAGTTAATTTTATCTTTATGAGAATTATGTTGAAAACCTTTTTCATTTAACTTTGTCTAGTAAGAATTTAGCCTTAAAGTTACTGTTTACCAAACTTTAAACATACACATAAACATGGTCATTAATACACAAGGAGAGAAAACTTTGTTATGAAGACACGTCATTTTAAACATGAATTTAAATCTGTACTGTCTTAGTTGTTGGGGGGGTGCGTTGTCCAGTGGTGGTCTCGTGGGCAGCTTCACTTCTAGGAATTGTAGCTTGCGATCTCTGCACAAATCTCTGCGTACTCCAGCTTGTCTGCCTTCAGACCGGACCGGCAGCTGGAGATCTCGTGTGCCCAGTTTTGGCAGGGAATCCAGGGGTCCGGGAGGTCCGGGATCATTCCAGAATTTATAGCAAGAGGGCGGGCGGGCCACCCCTGCAGAAGGCGTGGGCCTAGGTGCCCAAGGGTGGCAACCATGATATTCCACCGCGGCCCTGCCCCATGGCCCTGCCATGTCTGCTGCCCTGTTCGCAGTGGCCCAGCAGCATGGAGGGATCACGCGTCCAGTGCCCTGTGCCACGCGGTGGAGAGCCGGCTCCTATGGGCTGGCCTGTGTGCTGGCATTGGGCTCCTGCATGGTGGCATTGGGCTCCTGCGTGTTGGCATCGGGATCTTGCATGCTGGCATCGGGCTCTTGTGTGGTGGCATCGGGCTCCTGCGTGGTGGCATCAGGCTCCTGCGTGTTGGCGTCAGCCTCCTGCGGGCTGCGGGGCTGTGGGGCTGCGGGTGCGGTGCGCGGGGTTGTCTGGGCTCAGCCGGCTGGCTGGCTGTTTAACCAGGTGGAAATAGCAGCTCCGCGCCTCGCCTCCCGCCCGCTGGCTATTCCCGCTGGCTGTTCTGAGTTTGCCCGAGCGAGTGGAAACCACAGAGTGGTCCAGAGATAAATGTTCCAGAAACAGCAAAACAGTCTCATGAAGAAAGAGCAGAGGCCTTTGGAGATCTCTTCACAAGCAGAAGAGAAGGCCATAGTACATAGGTAGCCAAATTGTCTTCACTTATCTGAGAGATGCGCAGGTCAGGTCCACGTGGGCACCATTTGTTGTTAAAATTCCAGCGGCTCCAGCTGGCCAGGCTAGCTTCACGGGCGGGTAACAGAGACAACCAGAGACATATGGCTGGGCAGGGAAGCTGTGTTTCTTTATTCAGGAACGATTCATAAACTAAACCAAACTAATCACCAAACAGAACTCTGCTGTCTCTTTGCAGCAGCGCAAGCACTCTCTCTCTCTGCAACTCTCGAACTCTGGAACTCTGAAACTCTGGCCCTCTCTCGGGGTTCCTAGGGGTGGGGCCAAGTGGGCCCATGAAATTAACTGGACTGATCCAATTCTCTTGGCAGGGGAGAACTAGAACAACCCAATGTAAAGCATACAACAGATGATATTCTGTCCTGAAAGTCGAAAATAAATAGAACTGGCGGTGGTTATTCTTAGAGAAATAAGAGGTGAAAGAAGTATATAATCTGTCTGTATACTGTCAAAAAACGATGGTGGTCATCATTGGGAGGGTGGGGACACAGACTTTGGTGGTTGCAGTATGAAGCGATGCCCTGTAATCAAACATACAACCCTGTAAACCACTATCAATTTCAAATTTAAAAATGGCTAGTAAAATATAGTATGGAGATATATCATAAATAATTAAGTATATATTGCTATTTTTCTAGAATTTTTACATTAGATGTCAGGGTTTTTTTGTATTTGTAATTTTCTTATTCATTCTAAATGAATATTCACTTTTTTCACTTAATACTATATCTATAAAAAGTTTTTGTTTTTTACTAGAACACTACCCAGTGGTGTAGGGGATAGAACCTGGAACTTTGGAGCCTCAGGCATGAGAGTCTCTTTGCATAAACATTATGATATCTATCCCTGCCTCCAAAGTATTATTTTTCTTTATTTTAATGTTTTTAAAGTTATTTTTATTTATTCAATAGAGACAGCTAGAAATCAAGAGGGAAGGGGGAGATAGAGAAGAAGAGAGACGGAGAGACACCTGCAACATGGCTTCACCACTTGCAGTGCTTTCTCCCTGCAGGTAGGGAAAATTCTTCTTTTAATGACAGCTGTCCAAGTTACATAGATTTCACCCCTAACTTCCCCAGTTATAAACTCAAGCAACTCCACATTGCTCAGTCCAGTCACATCAGAGTCAATTATAGATCAAAGTCCTAGCTGATACTTCAAAGACATAAAGTAAGATATGATCCTTTTCCTTCCTAAGATCAACTTCAGGACTTAGTGAGTGAAAAGTATTTTGGGGGTACCATGAAGCCCCTTCAATCACAATGTGTCTTGCCTCCCACATAACAGTGTTTCATACTGAGTTAATGTCAGTTCAGCTAGAATACTCTAGAGATGAGTAAAGAGACCTGGCCTTGGGCTATTATAAATTATTTATTGGTAGAAACTCTGTGAACTTTGTAAATAAATCCTAGTCTATATTCAAATAAGACCCACATTTATTCCTGGCTAAAAGTCTCCAGCTCTCACTTCCTAAAGAAAGTGTGTTCACCCTCTCCTGAACTAGCTTCCCTCCTCCCATCATGCACTAGGAGCCAAGTATGATCCTCTTGCATCACCTAGAAAGATATATAGTGAAAGTTTACAAACATATTGCTGAAAATCAAATTTGGGAGACAGAGGAGATTCATAAACATTATAGTGTTTGGAATTTAATAATAGATTTATCCTATTTTGTCTGAGTAGAATCTAAAATAATGTCAAATTGAAAAGAGGTAGAAGGACATGGAGTTAATTCACTGGATAGGAAACACAACTGACTTTGTGTGAGGTCCTGGGTTCAAGCTCCAGCACCACATGTAAGTACCATGGACAGCACTGGGAGAACTCCAATAGTGATGGAGTGGTTTTACTGTAGGGTCACTTCTCTCTGTCTCTCCTCTCCTCTCCACTCCTCTCCTCTCCCCTCCTCTCCTATTCTCTCTATTCCAGTCTCAGAAAGGAGTAATAATAAAGAAAAATCTGAGAAAAAAATAATAAAGAAGGTCAGCAAATAGATCATTTAGATAATGTGATGCTTTTACTTATTCACTGTATAGAGACAATTATAAAGGGGCAGGCAGTGGCAGACTTGGTTGCACACACAAGTCACAGTGTGTAGAAACCCAGGTTTAAGTCCCTAACCCTCACCCACAAGAGGGGAGAGCTTCATGAACAGTGGAGCAGTGCTGCAGGTGTTTCTTTCTTTATCAATCTCCTCCTTCCCTCTACATTTCTCTTTGTATCTATCCAATAAATAAATAATACATAAAGAAAACAAGAGGGGGGGTTCACAGAAGATGGTGGACTGAGAAGCTACTAGTGGCTTGAGCTCTGACCACATCTTCTGGAAACAGTAGGATTTTCTGCCTTTAGTAGGCTAGTCAATAAGGGGTCCTAACGGTGACACCAAGGAGGTGACTATAACTTAATTTGGGTTAAAAAAAAATAGAGTAGAAAAAAAGGGAAAAAATTTTTTTCTTTTAAATTATTATTCCAAAAGCACACCTGCTCACCCTTCCCCACCCCCCATAACCAGTCCCTGGGGACCAGCTCCTAGCAGGCTCCCCTGCTGAGCTTCTTTCTTTACCAAGATTCCTGTCCCACTAGGGAGTATAATTCATTCTAAGTCTATACCCTTCTGAAACCTCTGGCCTTTTTTTTCTAAGTAGCCAACCCCCCTCCCACCCAGCATAGCTAATTAAATAATTAAAAATAAATAAATAAATAACTCTTTCCTTTCACCACTCTTTTATTACTGTTCTTTTTCTTTTCTTTTTCCTTTTTCTCTCTCTTTCTTTTTTTCTTTTTCTCATTCTTGTCATCCTTTCTTCCTTAATCCTACAGCTTCCAAAGCCACAGGCTCCAGCCCCCACACCACCAAAAGTGTGTTTTCACTGAATTCACTGATACAAGTTTGGGAATTATTCTGGGGAAGAATTCTGACTCAGAGTGAACTCTCACTACGAGTATCTCTGCTCAACTTCCCTTCCTCCTTTAGCTACCACTATACAGTGGATAGTAGGTTTGCATAACTGTCTATTTCAGCTATCCTAGTCTAGTCCTGAGGGTTTTTGTTGTTGTTGTTGTTGTTGTTTTCTTTCTTAACAATCAGCTACCTCTGCTCATGAGGTTTGAGGTAATCTGGGACAGGGTTTTTTTTTTACCCTGCACTATTTTATTATTAATATTATATAAAGGCATATATCTTCCCCCCCTTTAGGTTGATCAAAATTAACTCTTAGGGTATCTTTCATTACCAGGGTAGTGGGCATCTTATCTATTGTGGGAGGTACTTGTCTCCTTACTCTTACATCCTCTACAGACTCTCCCCTTCCTCCTCCTCCTAGCTAACTAAAAAAAATTAAATTAAATTAAATTAAATTAAAAATAAAGTAATCAAAAAAACTTTCCTTTCACTGCTCTTTAATTACAGCTCTTTTTCTTATCTTTTCTCTCTTCTCTCTCTTGTTTTTTTTTAATCTTGTCATACACTTCTTCCTTCCTTCTTCTTTGCCTTTCTGAATTTGTGAATTATTTTGAGAAGAAATCTAACTCAGAGTGGACTCTCTATGTGTGTATCTCTGCTCTACTTCCCTTTCCCCTCTTGTTACCCCTAGAATATACAGTGGATAGTAAATTTGTATAACTGTCTATTCTTGCTATCCCTTCTTTATTTTCTCTTTCCTCTTCACTGGGATTTGATCACTATTTTTTCACGGACTGCAGAAATTGTTTGGCTAACTGGTAGTGATTAAACTGCTTCAATACTTGCTTCAGTTGCTACTGTAATTCCTGAGGTTAGTGAGTGCAATTGTCATAAAGGTATTTAGTACAGTGTTGCTTTTACTCAAGACACAACAACTGAGGAACAACAGAGTACAAAAAAAAAGAAACACATAAATCAAAAAAAATGGGTAGATCAAAAACAAATAAAACTGCTACTCCAATGAATGAAGACAAGAGCCCAGAAGAAACTACAAATCAGCCTGAAGTAACCATAGCTAAGAAAACTATGCAAGCAATAATAAACTTATTAATCATAGAAATGAAAACAACATTGGAGGAAAGGAATAGCAGTATTAGGGAAACAACAAATGAGCCCCCCAAGAAAAATATTGATTATCTTGAGGCTATTAGAGTACTGAAAGCTGAAATAGCTGTAATGAAGAAAGAAGCTGAGGGAAGGGAAAGCAGACTAACAGAAGCAGAAAACAGAATTAGTCAGACAGAGGATGAGTTAGAGAAAACTAAGAAAGAGGTGGAAGAGCTCAAAAAGAGATTCAGAGACACTTAAAACAACAGAGATATATGGGATGAGCTCAAAAGAAGTAACATTCGTATAATTGGCCTGCCAGAGGAAGAAAGAGAGGAAGGAGAAGCAAATATTCTAGAGGAAATAATAGAAGAAAACTCCCCAGACCTAAATAACAGAAAGGACATCAAGATTCAAGAGGCCCAGAAAGTACCAAACAGAATCAACCTAGACCTGAAGACACCAAGACACATCATAGTCACAATGAGAAGTAGTAAGGATAAAGAAAGGATCCTAAAGGCTGCAAGAGAGAAACAAAAAGTCACATACAGGGGAAACCCCATAAGATTATCTTCAGACTTCTCCACTCAAACTCTAAAGCCAGAAGACAATGGCAAGATATCTATCAAGCCCTGAATGAAAAAGGGTTTCAACCAAGGAAAATATATCCTGCTAGACTTTCATTCAAACTAGATGGAGGGATCAAAATCTTCTTAGACAAACAACAGTTAAAGGAGGCAACCATCACCAAACTGGCCATGAAATAGGTTCTAAAAGACCTCTTATAAACAAGAACATCACTATAATACTGGCAATGTATCAGAGCAAACAAATTTTTTTTAAAGAATGGCACTACAATACATTAAATCCATAATATCAATAAATGTCAATGGCTTAAACTCACCCATCAAAAGGCACAGGGTGGGGGGATGGATCAGAAAACATAACCCAACCATATGCTGCTTGCAAGAGTCCCATCTGTCACAACAAGATAAACACAGACTTAAAGTGAAAGGATGGAAAACTATCATACAGGCTAACAGACCACAAAAAAGGGCAGGAACAGCCATTCTCATCTCAGACACAACAGATTTTAAATTAAATACAGTAAAAAAAGTTAGGCAAGGACATTACATAATGATTAGAGGATCAATCAGCCAAGAAGACAGCAATTATTAACATCTATGCACCAATGATGAACCATCTAAATACGTCAAGCACTTACTGAAAGAATTTCAAAAATATATCAATAGTAATACAATAATAGTGGGAGACTTCAATACCCCACTCTCACACTTAGACAGATCAACATAGCAGAGAACCAACAAATACACAAGAGAATTGAATGAAGAGATTGATAGACTAGACCTCTTAGACATTTTCAGAGTCTTTCACCCCCCAAAACTGGAATACAATACACCTTCTTTTCAAATCTACATAACACAGACTCAAAGATGTTAGGCCACAAAGACAGCATCAATAAATTCAAGAGCATCGAAATCATCCCAAGTATCTTCTCAGACCACAGTGGAGTAAAACTAAGATTTAACAACAAACAGAAAATTATTAAAAGTCACAGAATTTGTAAACTAAACAAGTTACTCCTTAAGAACCACTGGGTCAGAGATTCACTCAAGCAGGAAATTCAAATGTTCCTGGAAACAAATGAAAATGAAGACACCACCTATCAAAATATTTGGGACACAGCTAAAGCAGTACTGAGAGGCAAACTTATATCCATACAATCACATATTAAACACCAAGAAGAAGCTCAAATGGAAGACTTTACTGCACACCTCAAGGACATAGAGGAAGAGGAACAAAGGAACCCTAAAGCAACCAGAAGGACAGAAATCACTAAAATTAGAGCAGAAATAAACAACATCGAAAATAAAAGAACCATACAAATGATCGATGAAGCCAAATGTTGGTTCTTTGAAAGGCTAAACAAAATTGACAAACCCCTAGCCAGACTCACCAAACAAAAAAGAGAGAAGACTCAAATTAGTAGAATTGTAAACGATGCAGGAGATATCACAACTGACACCACAGAAATCCAGAGAATCCTGTGAAACTTCTATAAAGAACTATACGCCACCAAGCTAGAGAATCTGGAAGAAATGGAACAATTCCTAGAAGCATATGCCCTTCCAAAACTGAACGAAGAAGAACTACAAAATCTAAATGCACCAATCACAGAAAAGAAATTGAAACCGTTATTAAGAATATCCCCAACAACAAAAGTCCTGGAACAGATGGTTTCACAAATGAACTCTACAAAACTTTCAGGAAACAGTACCCATACTTCTAAAGCTTTTCCATAAAATTGGAGAAACAGGAATACTCCCTTCCACCTTCTATGAAGCCAACATCACCCTGATACTAAAAGCTGATAGGGACAGAACAAACAAGGAAAACTACAGACCAATATCTCTGATGAACATAGATGCCAAAATATTAAAAAAGATCTTGGCCAACCGGATACAGCAACATATCAAAAAGATTGTTCATCACGACCATGTGGGATTCATCCTAAGAATGCAAGGCTGGATCAACATCCGTAAGTCAGTCAATGTCATTCACTACATCAATAAAAGCAAAGCCAAAAACCATATAATTATCTCTATAGATGCAGAGAAAGCCTTTGACAAATACAAAACCCATTCATGTTCAAAACTCTAAAAAAAATGGGAATATATGGGAAACTCCTCAAATAGTGGAGTCTATATATATAGCAACCCTACAGCCAACATCATACTCAATGGACAGAAGCTGAAAGCATTCCCCCTCAGATCGGGAACTAGACAAGTCTGTCCACTGTCACCGTTACTCTTTAACATAGTATTGGAAGTTCTTGCCATAGCAATCAGGCAAGAGAAAGAAATCAAAGGAATACAGATTGGAAGGGAGGAAGTCAACCTCTCACTATTTGCAGATGACATGATAGTATACATAGAAAAACCTATAGAATCCAGCAGAAAACTACTGGAAGTTATTAGGCAATATAGCAAGGTATCAGGCTACAAAATCAATGTACAAAAATCAGTGGCATTTCTTTATGGAAACACTAAATCTGAAGAAGAAGACATCCAGAAATCACTCCCATTTACCGTTTCAGCAAAATAAATCAAATACCTAGGAATAAAGTGGACCAAAGAAGTGAAAGACTTGTAGACTGAAAACTATGAGTCGCTACTCAAGGAAATAGAAACTGATACCAAGAAATGGAAAGATATTCCATGCTCATGGATTGGAAGAATAAATATCATCAAAATGAATATTCTCCCCAGAGCCATATACAAATTTAATGCAATACCCATCAAAGTTCCACCAAGCTTCTTTAAGAGAATAGATCAAACACTACAATCATTTATCTGGAACCTGAAAACATCTAGAATTGCCAAAACCATCTTGAGGAAAAGAAACAGAAATGGAGGCATCACACTCCCAGACCTTAAACTATATTATAAAGCCATCATCATCAAAACAGCATGGTACTGGAACAAAAATAGGCACACAGACCAGTGGAACAGAATTGAAAGCCCAGAAATAAATCCCCACACCTATGGACATCTAATCTTTGATAAGTTGGGCCCAAAGCATTAAATGGAAAAAGGAGGCTCTCTTCAATAAATGGTGCTGGGAAAACTGGGTTGTAACATGCAGAAGAATGAAATTGAACCACTTTGTCTCACCAGAAACAAAAATCAACTCCAAATGGATCAAAAACCTGGATGTTAGACCAGAAACAAGCAAATACTTAGAGGAAAACATTGGTAACATAGTTTCCCACCCACACCTCAAGGACATCTTTGATGAATCAAACCCAATTGCCAGGAAGACTAAAGCAGAAACAAACCAATGGGACTACATCAAATTGAAAAGCTTCTGCACATCCAAAGAAACTATTAAACAAGCAAAGAGACCCCTCACAGAATGGGAGAAGATCTTCACATGCCATACATCAGACAAGAAACTAATCACCAAAATATATAAAGAGCTCAGCAAACTTAGCACCAAAAAAGCAAATGACCCCATCCAAAAATGGGCAGAGGATATGAACAAAACATTCACTACAGAGGACATCCAAAAGGCTAACAAACATATGAAAAACTGCTCTAGGTCACTGATTGTCAGAGAAATGCAAATTAAGACAACATTGAAATACTACCTCACTCCTGTAAGAATGGCATACATCAAAAAGGACAGCAGCAACAAATGCTGGAGAGGTTGTGGGGACAGAGGAACCCTTTTACATTGCTGGTGGGAATGTAAATTGGTACAGCCTCTGTGGAGAGCAGTCTGGAAAACTCTCACAAGGCTAGACATGGACCTTCCATATGATCCAGTCATTCCTCTCCTAGGGTTATACCCCAAGGACTCTATAACACCCAATCAAAAAGAGTTGTGTACTCCTATGTTCATAGCAGCACAACTCATAATAGCTAAAACCTGGAAGCAACCCAGGTGCCCAACACCAGATGAGTGGCTGAGAAAGCTGTGGTATATATACACAATGGAATACTATGCAGCTATCAAGAACAATGAACCCACCTTCTCTGACCCATCTTGGACAGAGCTAGAAGGAATTATGTTAAGTGAGCTAAGTCAGAAAGATAAAGATGAGTATGGGATGATCTCACTCATCAACAGAAGTTGAGTAAGAAGATCTGAATGGGAAACTAAAAGCAGGACCTGATCAAATTGTAAGTAGGGCACCAAAGTAAAAACCCAGTGGTGAGGGGTAGACATGCAGCTTCCTGGGCCAGTGGGGGGTGGGAGTGGGCGGGAGGGATGGGTCACAGTGTTTTGGTGGTGGGAATCGTGTTTATGTACACTCCTAGTAAAATGTAGTCATATAAATCACTAGTTAATTAATATGAGAGTGGGACAATTAATTGTATGTCTCGATTTTTTTTAAAACACAGACTGAATCTTTTTAATACATAGGCTGTGCATTTGATATACAGACTCTCTCAAAAGCCTAGACCAAGTAGATCAGAAGCAACCAATAGCACAGCTATATACAAGATACTGGGTACTGTACAACAAACCCTAACAAAAGGACTTTTCAAAGTTAACCCAATTACCAAACAATGTGATGATAACATTAACTATCCATTGTCTTTTTGAACCCTAAGACAGCAGGAACCTCACATCTCCATTATAGAGCCCCTATTTCCCCCAGTCTGGAACCCTTGGATAGGGCCCACTTTCCCGTATGCCTCTCCCAATCCATATCAAATAATATTGCATCTGCCGATTGCAACCTAATCAACGCAACAATTGCCACCTCAACATGCTTCACTTCAGACTGTGTCCAGAGACTGTGGAATGATAACCCTTCAGCTTCATTACTAGGGTGAGACCTTTCCTTTCATTGTATACTCTAATTCCATCTCAGGTGGTTCACTTTCTAACAAAGTCCCAAAACTTAGATATACACCAGTTTCTGTGAGAGAGAGCATATGTTCACACGTATCCATAAACTACTGCAAAATATATACCTGAAAGCAGAAGTACACTAGAGTTTGCAGCGAGTATCCCCCTAACACTTCCTCTCCACTATTCCAACCTTTGGGTCCATGATTGCTCAACAATTTGTTTGACTTTGTATGTTAACTCTCTTTTCAGTCACCAAGTTCCAGATGTCATCAGGATGCCAGCCAGGCTTCCCTGGACTGAAGACCCCACCAATGTGTCCTGGAGCTCAGCTTCCCCAGAGACCCACCCTACTAGGGAAAGAGAGAGACTGACTGGGAGTATGGACCAACCAGTCAACGCCATGTTCAGCGGGGAAGCAATTACAGAAGCCAGACCTTCCACCTTCTAAAACCCACAATGACCTTGGGTCCATGCTCCCAGAGGGATAGAGAGTAGGAGAGCTATCAGGGGAGCGGGTGGGATATGGAGACTGGGTTGTGGGAATTGTGTGGAGTTGTACCCCTCCTACCGTATGGTTTTGTTAATTTATCCTTTCTTAAATAAAAAAAAATAAAAAATTAAAACGTAAAAAAAATAATAAATAAAAAATAAAATAAAAAATAAAAAAGGAAAACAAGAGGGGATGGGAAGATAGAGAGGGTAGAAAAAGAGACACCTGCAGCACTGCATCACCACTTGTAAACCTTCCTCCTATAGGTGGGGACTGGGGGTTTAAACCCAGGTCCTTGCGTGTTATATTATGTTTGCTCTACTGGATGCACCATCACCCAGCCCCTCATATTGAGCCTGCATTATTATTTCTTATGGTGCCTATGTACTATATATTAGGTGTTCAAAAATACTGATTGAAAGAGTTGTTTAGTTCTACTAGTAATTTTTCATTAAGTAAAATCTAAAACTTATTTTAATACAAAATTTAAAAAAGACCAAATATAATGGTGAGTAAAGTGTGTACGTGTGTGTGTGTGTGTGTGTGTGTGTGTGTGTGTGATCATAAACCATTAAATCATCACAGATCCAGAAAGATCATTCACTGGGTAGTGTGCCTGCCTAGCCATTAAGTCATCACAAACCATTTAATAGAACTCTGGTATACAAAAGAAATATATGAAGACCTCCAAATTAGAACTGAGCTAGAGCTGAATGCTTATGATAATGGAAAATTTGAGGGGAAAATGATCTGAAGTATAGAAGGGCATATTAATCATGACATTTTGTTGTTCACCTGACTTGAAATCCCTGTGTGTGCAGAGTGGCTGAGAGGGTGCTGAAGCCAGATCTGATAGCCTCTCCTGCCTACTCACTATGAGCTGCACACAAAAGGAATATCAGAGGAAAGAGTTGAAAGTAATAATTAAAGGGAGTCTTAGGGATTACACTTGGATTTCATTTATCCTCACTTGCTCATTTCCTCATTGGCAAAAATAATGAGTTTCTTGCATTTTTCTTCTCAAAAATTCAATAAAATTCTGAACTTTAAGAAAAGCATATTCACTCAGAATTAGAGTAATATATCAGATAAATTGTCCAAAGAAAAATCTGCCCAAAGTTAATTTTTGAGGCAAGTTTGATGTGTCTTAATACAATAGAATATTACACTTACATAAAATATTTATATGATTGGGGATAAAATGGTCCTTAAATTGGAATAGTTTAGACTGTAAGGAGAAAGTCCTAAAAAATTAATTTATAAAAATTTTTCTCTCGTAGGGATTTGAAATTCTTATAAAAACTTAAAAAGAGATACAAATTTAAAGTTTGCAGAAGATGTTTACTATTATGCAGACATTTTAAGACCATGAGACAAGTGATCTAAAGAATTAGGAGTAAACCTATTTTCTAGCAAAGATTAATAATCAACATTATAGCTACCATAATGTTTTAATGTACAGGTTATAATGAGATTTTATTTCGTCTGTTGCTTCCTGTAAGTGTTCATATACTAATAGCAGAGCTTATAAAATGAATACAATTAAATTATAGTTGTGATCATTTTTATATTTCAAATGAACAATTGTGAAAAAAAATGATGCCCTGTGAGTTTTACTTAATCTAGTTCACCTGTAAAAAAGTGGTATTCCACAAACACTAATGAATTTAGAATAAATTGATTAAGCTTTTCTATTCATAAACCATCTGCTTTATACTATAAATTTTTCTTAGAAATATTATACTATTCACAGGATTCTAGTTACTAAAAATTATGCAATATTTATCATTCTACCATTATATCAGACATTTGTCATACATTAGAAATTTTGTATTAGTCTTACTTCTAAAGTAAAGTCATATTTCATGAGTCTGTTTAGTATTTTATTACTGAGGTGAGTTTTTGTTTTTCATGCTTTTTTCTTTGGGGAGGGAGGTAATGGTCTAGTATAAACAGTTGTTGGTACACGGGTAAAATATTTCAATTTTCTGCAAACCCCCCCATATTAGATGCTCCTCCAGCATCATGCATCTGGACCTAAAAGCCTCCTCCTTACCCTGACAGAGTCATTTGCTTTGGTGCACCCCACCAAACCCAGTTCACAATTTTACTTTGTCTCTCTTCAGTCTATTCTAATTTATTAACTTCTGTCCATGAGAGAGATCACCCCCTGTAGTCATCCATTTCTTCCTGCCTTTCTTTCTTTTCCTTTCACATTTAAGATTATTCCTTCAAGCTCCATCCAAATTGAGGTGAAAAAGGTGAATTTATCATTCTTAAAAGCAGAATAGTATTTCATTCTGTGGATAGACCACAGCTTTATACAGCTTATCAGTTGTTGAACACCTAGGTTGCTACAAGTTTGGGCTCATAGGATTCCTTAATTCTATTTTGAGTGGTGCACTTCCTAACAAAGTCCAAGAACCTAGATATGGACCAGAATCCAAGAAACACAGCACATGTGTACATGTACACATAAATTAAGGGAAAATACATACCTTATAGCAAAAGTACACAATAGTTTGCAGTGACTCAATAAGTGCAGCAAGCAAGTAGAAAGACCTAAAAAGGACTTCATAAGTACCTAATCAAATAGTTTCTACTTAGGTCTAGATATTCTCACCTACTTCCTACTTCACTTCCTTTAGTCACTCCAAGGTCAAACTTGTCAGACAAAGTAAGGACTACAAAAACTGGATAAGGGCATGAGACCAGTATAGTTTAATGATGATGGCTCTTCTGGTTATTACCAAGCCACCTCATCTCCCAGGGCCCTAGTCAGGGAGTCCTGGGATCCCCACACAGACATGATGGGCCTAGATTTCTAAAAGATCCCTCTCTACACTGTCACTGGTCATCTCTATCAGAAACAACATAATGGACTCCTCTGTGGGCCCCTACAGGACCTTGCCCCCAGTGTGGATAAACAATGTTAGGGATTGCCCCATTCTCTGAAGTGAGGTTGGGCCAAAATACTCTACTTCTTGGGGAAGATGGGTCCTGAAATTAGTGCAGCCTAGAATGTTCCTAGCTATGACCACAGAATGCGAGCTCACACCTACAAGTATACAGAGGTTACACAGGCTCCTCCACTAGATATAGGCCCCAAATCAAATAGATGGGGTTTACAGTTAACAGTATTTAGGTATTTACATACTTTCCCCATATGTGGGAGCTACTCTCTTCCCTGATCCATCTTTCTAGTCCTTTTTCCATATCTGACACCATCTCCCCCAGACAATACCTTGGGTCCACCTGCATGTTAGCTATCAGGCTCAGGTAAAAATTAGTGAAGTCATGGGCCCCTTAGAATATATGTAAAATAGACCTACTACCTGTTTCCAAAACAGAGACCCCCACATCTCATATGGTATATTCTTGCCTTTAGGTTCCTGATTATTAAACTATTTGTTATTCTTTATATTATAATGCTATTTCAGACACCAAGTTGCAGATACTACCATGATGTCAACCTGACTCCCCCAGGGAGATGATCATACCAATGTACCCTGAAACCTCACCTCTCTAGAACACTGCCCCACTAGGGAAAGATAGAGACAGGCTGGGAGTATGGATTGACCTTCCAACACCCATGTTCAGCAGATAAACAATTACAGAAGCCAGATCTTCCACCTCCTGCACCCCATAATGATCCTGGGTTCATGCTCCCAGAGGGATAGAGAATAGGAAAGCTTCCAATGGAGGGGATGGGATATGGAACTCTGGTGGTAGGAGTTGTGTGGAATTGTACCCCTCTTATGGTCTTGTTGATATTTTATTATTTTATAAATAAATTTAAAAAATAAATTATTGTACGACTTCTGGAGAACTCCCAGAAGGCTAGAAGTGGACCTACCCTATGACCCTGCAATTCCCCTCCTGAGGATATAACCCAAAGAAACAAATACAGCCATCTGAATAGATTTGTGTAGCCCTATGTTCATAGCAGCATAATTTGTAATAGCCAAAACCTGGAAGCTACCCAAGTGTCCACCAACAGATGATTTGCTGAGAACGTTATGGTACATATACATAATGGTTTACTATTCAGCTACTGAAAATGGTAATTTCACCTTCTTCACCCTATCTTGGATGGAGCTTGAATGAATCATGTTAAGGGAGATTAGCCAGAAACAGACTCGTCACCCAACCTGTGCTGGATTAGCACAGTCAACGGCCAAGCCTTTCCCGCTATGAGACAAGTTCTCAAGAACTTCCCGCACAGTCATCACCGCCCAGCTATCATCCACATTGGTCTCCAGCTCCCACTGATTCTGTGCTCGGAGAAACTAAGATGGAACTTTCGGAAAGCATATTGGCGTCTGTTCAGTGATCTTAGCAACAAATCTATTCCTGCAATCCCAATTAACTCTATCCCCTCTGAAGATTCCTACAGGCGCTTCTGCCAAGCCATCTTGAAAGCAGCTTCCCAAGCTATTCCTCGTGGGAGACGTGCTAACTATATGCCTTGTCTTGATGCTGAATGCAAGCAACTACTAAAGCAGTATGATGAGTCGGGTGACCCAGATGTGGCCGACCATCTCATTGCCTCCCTAGATGCAGCACACCAAGCCCGCTGGCAACAACTCACGGAAAGTCTGAACTTCACCCACTCAAGTAGGAAGGCCTGGAAGCTTCTTCATAGTCTGGGTGCCGGTAGCCAACCCTCTCCCATCTCCCATCCTCCCGTATCTCCAAACTCAGTGGTCATTGAACTAACTCAAGTTGGACATGCTAAGATCGACCCAGTCTGGAAAAGAAAAATTTCCCATGAGTGGTCATCTCACTTCCGTTTATCTTGTCCATCTCCAAAACTCTCTCCATTTACACTGTCTGAACTGGAAGATGCTTTGAAGAGGGTTAAACCGGGAACAGCTGCTGGCTATAATAACATCACCCCAGAACTCATTCTTAACTTGGGTCCCACGGCAAAGAAGTGGCTCACTACATTCCTGTCCCACATCTTGGAATCCAGATCTATGGCCAAAATTTGGTGTCGTGCAAAGATAATAGCAGTTTTGAAACCAAAGAAAGACACAACACTGGCCACCAGCTATAGACCAATTTCTCTCCTCTCCGTGTGTTACAAACTCCTTGAGAGGCTGCTTCTGTCACGTATTTCTCCTCTTACAGAGAAATTCCTATCACCCGCCCAAGCTGGTTTCCGCCCAGGAAGATCTACCTGCAAACAAGTCCTGGCCCTCTCAACTTACATTGAAAATGGATTCCAGAAGAATTTAAAGATGGGTGCTGTCTTTGTTGATCTCACAGCAGCCTATGACACGGTCTGGCACCGTGGTCTCCTAGTCAAGATCTCAAGATGCCTGCCTCCATGGGTGGCCAACACTATATCGTTTCTTCTCCAAAACAGAAGATTCCGGGTACATCTGGGTGACAAGTCTAGCAGATGGAGACTTGTCTCAAGTGGCCTCCCCCAGGGCTCTGTTCTTGCTCCTATGCTATTTAATATTTACATCAATGACCTCCCAGAAACTTTTTCAAGGAAGTTCATCTACGCCAATGACATCTGCTGTGCAACTCAGGCATCCAAGTTCGACATCCTCAAGGAATCACTCACGAAAGATATGTCTCTGATATCTGTTTACTGTAAAAAATGGTGACTAATCCCTAGCACTGCAAAAAACGGTATCATCTGTTTTCCATCTACACCATGCCTCGGCCTCGCGTGAGCTTAATCTGCAGCTTGATGATACGAGAATCCAGCATGAAGCCCAGCCAGTCTATCTTGGCCTTACTCTCGATCACACTCTGTCATTTCACAAACATCTCATAAAAACTGCAGCAAAGGTGGGCACGAGGAATAACATCATTGCAAGACTGGCCAGCTCCTCATGGGGTGCAAGCGCTTCCACACTACGATCATCATCTCTGGCATTATGCTATTCCACTGCAGAATACTGTGTCCCAGTATGCTTCCATAGCCCCCATGTCCACTTGGTCGATTCCAAATTATATTCCTCCATGAGGATAATTTCTGGAACCATCCGTTCCACCCCGGTTCCATGGCTGCCAGTTCTTAGCAACATCGCCCCGCCAGATATTCGTCGGGATGCGGCATCATCTAAGTTCATTTCCCATGTCTACGCTCGACCGGACATGCCAATATACGCAGATATCTTCGCCCACCCTGTTCAACGCTTGACGTCTCGTCATCCAATCTGGTCTCTTACGCCTACACTGAACTTCTCTGTTCCAGTCTCTTGGAAACAGAGTTGGCAGTCAGCTGAGGTAAACACCTCATCACAGATCCCTGCAAGCATCAACCCGGCTTTGACCTAGCACGTTATGATTGGGCCCTCCTCAATTGCTATCGAACAGGCCATGGCCGGTGAGCCTCTATGTTCCATCGCTGGGGATCCAGAGACAACCTGAACTGCCCCTGTGGCTACAGACAGACTATGACCCACATAGTCAACGACTGCCACCTCTCCAGATTCAAAGGAGGTCTCAAAACTTTACATCAGGCTCAACCTGATGCTGTTGACTGGCTACGGAAGAAGGGCAAACGCTGGAAGAAGAAGAAGAAGAAGAAGAAGAAGAAGAAGAAGAAGAAGAAGAAGAAGAAGAAGAAGAAGAAGAAGAAGAAGAAGTAGAAGAAGAAGAAGAAGAAAAGGCCAGAAACAAAAGGAATAATATGGGATGATCTCACTCATGGACAGAAGTTGAAAAATAAGACCATAAGATAAAACACAAAGCAGAGTTTGGACTAGAGTTGGTGTATTTCACCAAAGTAAAAGACTCTGGGGTGGGATGGGTTGAGTTCCTGGAATATGATGGCAGAGAACCTAGTGAGGGTTGAATTGTTATGTGGAAAACTGGGAAATGTTATTCAAGTACGAACTATTGTATTTTACTGTCGACTGTAGACCTTTAATCCCACCAATAATTTTTTTTAATTGTACTGCTATGAACATAAGTAGATACAGATCATTTTGGATGAGTGTGCCTGATACCCTATGATATGTCTTCAGGAGAGGAATTTCAGGGTCATAGGGTAGGTCCATTTCTAGCCTTCTGAGAGAGCTCCAGAATGCTCTCTATAAGGGTTGGGCCAGTTTGCAGTCCCACCAGCAGTGCAGAAGGATTCCTTTACTCCTGAAGCCTCTCCAACATTTGTGTTTACTATCCTTTCTGATGTATGAAATTCTCACAGGAGTGAAGTGGTAGCTCATTTTGTCTTGAAGCAACTTTTCATGTTTGTTGGTCTTTTGGGTCTTTCCTTTGGTGAATATTTTGTCTACATCCTCTCTCCACTTTTGTATGAATCATTTTTTGGTGCTGGGTTTGATGAGCTCTTTATATATTTTCTTTATTAACCTTTTGTCTGATGTATGGCATGTAAAGATCTCCCATTCTGGAACATGATGGCAGAGGACCTAGAGGTATCGTTATATGGAAAACTGGGAAATGTTATGCATGTACAAACTATTATATTTACTTTGCATGTAAAACATTAATAGTCCAGTTAAAAAGAAGACAAAAGTTAAGATTTAAAGCAGAAAAAATTGTTGACTAATCATGAACCTAAGGGCAAGAATATTGCAATTGAAGATTTGGAGTCTCTGTTTTGGAAAAAGCTTAGTAAGTCTATTTTAGGTATATTCCAAGGGGCCCATGACTTTACTAGTTTTTGCCTTTGCCTAACATCTAATATGCAGGTGGAATCAGGTTATTGTCTGGGGAGATGATGTCATAGTTGGTAAAAAGGGTTAGAAAGCTGGATCATGCAAGAGAGTACCTCCCAAATATGGGAGAAGTATATAAATATTGTTAACTGTAAAACCCCATCAATTTGACCTAGGATCCATATTCAGCACAGGAGCCTATATAAACTCTGCATCCCTGTAGGTCTGAGCTTACATCCTATGATCACAGCTAGGAACATTCTAGGTTGCACTAATTTCAGGATCCATCTTCCTCAGGTAGTAGGTAGAGTATGTTGTCCAACTTCTCATCGAAGATGAAACATTCCCTACCATTGTTGATCCACATTGAGTACAAGGTCCTATAGGGGCCCACAAAAGGATCCATTACAAAAAATCTGCCATTCTGTAAGGAGTATCTTTATAATGTGGGTGTTGGTTTCTTTCACTGTGCAGAAACTTTTCAATTTGATGTGATCCCATTGTTTGTTTTTGTTTTCCTTTCAATTGGGCTTGAGTCTTTGAAGATGCCTATGAAACTCAGATGGCAAAGAGTTCTGCCAATTTTTTTTCTTCTAAATATAAATGATAGCTTCTGGTCTAATATTCAAGCCCTTGATCTATTTGGAGTTTACTTTTGTGTAAGGTAAAATTTAGTGGTTCACTTTCATTCTTCTGCATGTTTCAATCCTATTTTCCAGCATCATTTTTTGAAAAGACTCTCACCACTTAATAGTTTGGGCCCCTTTGTCAATAAAAAAATAGCTATCCATAAATTTGGGGACTTTGGGGAGCTATCAATTCTATCCCACTGGTCAGTGTGTTTATTTTTGTTCCAGTACCAGGTTAACCACCGCTCTTGAGGAAAGTCAGATTCCAGTTGTGGTCTTCTTGGCTCCACCCTGATGTGTGTCTTAAGACTAGTGTTTCTCTTTCATTTTTAAATTTTTTCATTATGTTTATTTATTTATTGGACAGAGACAATCAGAAATTAAGAGGGAGGGGGAAATAGAGAGGGAGACAGAAAGAGAGAAACCTATGGCTTTGCTTCACCACTAGCAAAGCTTTCTCCCTGGCAAGTGGGAACTGGGGACTAGAACCTGGGTCGTTGTACATAGTAACATGTGCACTCAAGCAGGTGCGCCACCACCCAACCCCCAAGATTAGTGTTTCAAATGACATTTTTCAAAATTTAGTTTAGAAGATTTTTTTGAAGATCTAACTTGTCCATTTGTGCTATGCACAATTAAAGGGGAAGGAGAGAAATAGAGAGATGAATGAGTAGAGTCTGAAAAAATGTATTAAAGTGTGAATTACATTATAATCAAAAAGATTAAAATATTGACTATCTTCCATCCAAGTTATTAAAACAAAATGTTGTCTTCTATAATTCATTTTTCTTAAATATTAATTTTAAGTTAATTTCTTGGCACTAAATGGCAGCATCCAGTAACCCTAACAGCAACAAGATAAAAAATAAAAATAAACGGTGGGTAATCTGGGTTTCTATGGAAATAGAACCAGAGAGAGGCATGGTCTGTGATAGTCACATGGTCTGCAAACCAGGACAGCAATAACCCCAACCACATTTCACCCCATTCTATGTCCTAAAACCTCCTGTTCCCAGGATTGGCTCAAGTGTTTTTCCACAGTTACAGGGATGGATAGTAGTCTGGGGTAAAAAGAAACTAAAGGTACTAAGAGCAGTATGAGAGATTAAGGTCTGACTGAAAAAAAAAATAGTCAAAGAAAGACAAAGCAATAGCAAAGTGTAAAAAGATGTATTTCAGCAACGATGATACTCAAAAGAGAAAGATGCTCCCTTGTCCTTAGGGACAAAAATATGCCATCATAAATCCCAGAACTCAGTTCTTTGTTTCTATCAGTTCTCACTGATAGAATATCATCATTGCCAACTGTATGACTTTGCTACAATCTCACATGTCAATAGGTGGGCATAAAATCTAAGTGAATTATAATGTGTACATCCTCATTATTCATTTATCATTCCCTCTATCTTAATCCATGAATAGAGTATCTGATAGGCACTCCTTATTTCTGTGTAATTCTTTACATTTGTGTGATAATATATGTATACACCCATGTTCATATCTGTATGTTTACTTATACATATATGCTTACATATCTGTATGCAACTCAGCCCTATCATACTGACTAATCTAGTCTATGGAAACAAGCGTGTACTTAATTCCATGAATTCAGATATATACTGATATATTTGTAAATCAATTTTAAGAAAGATAGTGCTGAAGTTAAACTAGACGATGTGCTTTTTAATAATTCCTCCCCAGCAGACAAATCTCCCTCAAATATTTCCAAGTCTAAAAATGCAATCTGGTTCCTCACATACCCAATACAATAAACATTTGCTCCCTGGCCATCTCCTGTTCCTTCCTTTCTTCCCTCACAGTTCTTTATTCCTCTGTCCATAGCAATACATATTCTTACACACAGTGATACTTCCTCAAATGTTTCTGTCAATTCAAATACTCTTCGGAGACTTCCTTTGATCTCCCCCCTTCATTGCCCTTCTCCTGGGCCTCCTCATTGTGGTTGTCCCTGGGAATATCTATTCTGGGTGCAGGGAGAGAAGTAGTTTCCTTTCTGTTCTTGTCCTCCCTCTGTGTACTCTCTCTTCATTTTTCTTCCTTGTGGCTCTCACACAGCTTACTTTTACTAAAACAAACTCAGCTGGTCTCCTTTCTCAGTGGGAGCTAGATTCTTATCTCCCTGTCCCTGACTTGCCTTGCTCTATTTATGCATTGTTCATCTCAGCTACTCCTGTTGTCACTCATCAAACTATTCCATCAACAATCTGAAATGTAGCTTCTTTATTTTCTTTCCTTGTCTTCTTGGTAATGCCTTTCAATGTCTTTCTTTCCCTATTGTTGCATTCACTGAACAAGGATGACCAGTTCACCTGTTTCATGTTTCCTTTTATTCTAGGCCCTTACAGTGAGTCCCAAGGGCTGCTTCTTCCTTTGCTGACACAATTTCATGCATTTTGCATAAATATGACCTTTCTCATAACATAAGTTACACAGCAGCAACTTTCTGCAGAAGGTCCAATAATGTCACTGTACCCCACATCTGAAACATATTTTCTGACTGTGTGTTATATTCAAATGTTTCCTCCAGCCCAGCTAGAGTGGACTTTTAGCTTTTCCAGGAAAACCTACACCATTAGCAATTCACACAGCAGAAAAAAACTAACCTTACCGCCCTAATTCAAACTTAATACACTGAATTCTAATGCATGGAGTTTATGTAAGAATTGATATAAAAGGGGCCTACCTGTATCCTACTGGAAACCTGATTTTAGTAATTCACAGTAACCTTCATAATTTGCATGGTGGAGAGTGGGGAAAGCATTTGAGAAATCTTTTCTTAACCTTTTAAAATAAATGATGTACAATACCCCAAGAAATTTGGCATGTTCCTCCAATCTGCCCTAAATACAGAGAGCCCTTCTTCTGTGCATAGTATTTTCCTATATGATGATATGCTTTTGTCCTTTTTATATTTAACTCTGCACTATCATGGATAAAGATGCAGTACAGGAGTCACTTAATCATTGCCCATGAACTAAATCGGGCCCACTGCCCAAACATGTACTAGAATGAGGACCCATTTGTTTTTTTGCGCACTGTTTGTATGGTACAAAAGAAGAGTAGAGCAGGCACCACAGAGAACATTAGCAATAACCTCACCAGAAGCTAGGTAGGTAGGTAGATTGGTAGGTAGGTAGGTAGGTAGGTAGGTAGGTAGGTAGGTAGGTAGGTAGGTAGGTAGGTAGGTGATTTTTCCTTTTAGCTAGTTATGGGGTGTACCTCTTGATTCAGTCAAGTTGACACATAGAGTTACTGACAACATACAAGATCCTGTATTTATTATCTACCTACTCTTTGTTTCTTTTCAGTTTATCAACCCTTGGTTTAGGGTTAAGATTGTGTTGCTCTATATTTATACCATTTAATTTATCTTCCATCTTCTTGCCAATTGTTTCCTCTCTCTAGTTAATCTGAGCAATTCATTCATATGTACTGTTTAAAAAATAATTATCTTTATTTATTGGACAGAGACAGTCAGAAATCAATAAGGGAGAGGGAGGTAGAGAGGAAAAGAGACAGAGAGACACCTGCAGCCCAACTTCACCACTTGCAAGGCTTTCCCCCTGCAGGTGGGAACCGGGTTCCTCCTGCACTGCAACATGTGCGCCACCAACCAGCCACCTCATATTAACTCTTTTGACTCTGTCCATCACAGTAGTGATGGACTCACTGGAATCACTCATAAAGTGTCCTATTCTCTCTTGTTACTTTTTCTTTATTCAAACTACCAGAATCAATTTGTTTTTCTACTCATCTGAAGATACACAAACAAAACCCTTAACATCTGAGATTGAGATTACTAAATGTTATATAATATTGATTACATATTTATAATTTTATCCTGAGCACTTGGACTTTAACCCAATTAAAGCTGATCTACTTGCTAAAATTTCAAAATTTTCAGAATATTGAGTTGTCAGAAAAACCATGATGTATTTTTGTTTTCCTCTGCAAATGTATCATGATTTTTTTTACTGTTTTTTTTTTCAATTTCAACTTCTACAGAACTTATATAAAATAGCAGTTACAACATTAAGTTTGGCTTTTGCTGCTATATGCTATTTTTGTATTTCTTCTTTTTCTTCTTTTTACCTCCAAATTTATCGCTGGGGCTCAGTGCTTGCACTGACAAATGCTAGAAGAAGAAGTGCTTGCACTGTGAATCCACTGCTCCTGGCAGCCCCTTTTTCCAATTTTAATGAATAGGACAGAGAGAAATTGAGAGAGATGGGGGACATAAAGATAAAGGTAAAGATAAAGGTAGACACCTGCAGACATAGTGAGCCCTGCAGGTGGGGAGTGGGGGCTAGAACCTGGATCCTTGTGCAGGTCCTTGCACTTAGTACTATGTACATTTAACCTGGTGCTCCAACATCCAGCCCCCTTTGTATTTATTCTTTACTCCATTTTTCTTTTTTTCCTCCTAATCCTGTCTAATGTCCCTAACAACTGAACACAGATAAGGATCCCAAAAATGAATGTAGAGGAAGTTGTAACTTTTATAAGCATAAGCAATAAGCTGGAAGGGAGAGAACCAAGAAACTAAACAAACATTTCTTGCTACCTCTCTCAAACTTTCAGTGAGTGCCTCCAATTGGCACAAACCAACTAGACCTAAGAAAGTGAAGTTGCCACTTTTGTAGATCATACAGGCCTTGGGACACAAAACAGAATCAAGAAATATTAAGGATTTTTGAGGAAGCAAACCAATTATTCCTGAATAGGGATGTTGTGCGAAGACCTGAAGTATGTAAACAAGTCTCTTACTAAACTTTATTGAGTCATAAACTAAAGGGCAATATAAATAAGATATACTTCTAATGTTCTGTTAAGGGAATTTTACAAGTTTTCACTATATCCCAACAGAGGTTTTAAACTTCGGTGCTTCCAGCTCACTAATCCACCCTATTTGTGTCATTTCAGTATTTAATAATTTTAAAAGAACAATTTTCACCTCTTCCAAAATACTATTAGTATGTGACAAATTTACCATTAAGATATTTACAGCCACAAAATAAAGAAACATAGTTCCCTGAAACATTAAATGAGGGGATATGCTACAGACAGATGTCCCTGTTCTTAAAAATCTAGTCAAATCAACATTTAGCAATGTTTCTATTAGGTACATTTTCACTCAAGTATATAAAATGTATCTATGCAGTCGTTCTCAGCCACTTATGGTGCAAATATTTTCTTCCCTCCATTCTTCTCTCTTTTTTAGAGAATATTCCATATTGGAGAAGGGATTGACAATAGAAAATATTGACTTTTCCCCTAAGAACACAGTCTTTCCCTAAGCATCATATGACAAAGAACTAGATTTTTTAAAAAGAATTATTAGCGAGTATGTATTTAAGTCTTACCTTTTCTTTTAATTGTTAAAGTTCCATTCTTAGATTTAATTTTTTAAAGATTCATTTGCTTGATTTTTGGGGGGGAGACTGCCCAGAACACAAGCATCCACAGTGTTCACCTCTGGTTTAAAAACTGAACTGAACTGGGGGCCTCACTCATGTAAATAAGTCCAGCACCCTATCCACTGAGCCCCAGTAAGGTCATGGGGTTTAGAGTTCTTACACTATCATGGATAATGCTGATTTTTATTTCTGGAGCTGTGTACATATTTTACTAACTATATTGTCACTGGAAGTTAGTTTGGTCATTCTAAACATGAAAATGTACAATACCATGGAAATTAAAAGTTTCCATACTTTTTTTTTAATTTTTAAATTTTTTATTTAAGAAAGGATTAGTGAACAAAAGCATAAGGTAGGAGGGGTACAACTCCACACAATTCCCACCACCCAATCCCCATAACCCACCCCCTCCCATGGTGGCTTTCCCATTCTCTATCCCTCTGGGAGCATGGACCCAGGGTCGTTGAGGGTTGCAGAAGGTAGAAGGTCCGGCTTCTGTAATTGCTTCCCTGCTGAACATGGGCGTTGACTGGTCGGTCCATACCCCCAGTCTGCCTCTCTCTTTCCCTAGTAGGGTGGGTCTCTGGGGAAGCTGAGCTCCAGGACACATTGGTGGGGTCTTCAATCCAGGGAAGCCTAGCCAGCATCCTGGTGGCATCTGGAACCTGGTGATTGAAAAGAGAGTTAACATATGAAGCCAAACAATTTGTTGAGCAATCATGGATCCCAAGCTTGGAATAGTGGAGAGGAAGTGTTAGGGAGGTACTCACTGCAAACTCTAGTGTAATCCTGCTTTCAGGTATATATTTTGCAGTAGTTTATGGATACGTGTGCACATAAGCTCTCTCTCACAGAAACTGGTGTATATCTAGGTTATGGGACTTTGTCACAAAGTGAACTACCTGAGATGAAATTAGAGTGTACTATTAAAGGAAAGGTCTCACCCGAGTAATGAAGCTGAAGGGTTGTCATTCCACACGTGAAGTCTCTGGATACAGTCTGAGGTGAAGCATGTTGAGATGGCAATCGTTGCTTTGGTTAGGTTGTGATCGGCGGATGCAATATTATTTGGTTTGGATTGGGAGATGCATACGGGAAAGTGGGCCCTATCCAAGGGTGCCAGGACTGGGGGAAGTAGGGGCTCTATAGTGAAGATGTGAGGTTCCTGCTGTCTTAGGGTTCAAAAAGACAATCAATAGTTAATATTATTATCACATTATTTGTTAACTGGGTTAACTTTGAAAAGTCCCTTTGTTATGGTTTGCTGTACAGTACCCAGTATCTTGTATATAGCTGTGCTATTGGAAGTTTCTAATCTACTTGGTCTAGGCTTTTGAGAGAGTCCACATATCAAATACGTAGCCTATATATTAAAAAGATTCAGTTTGTCTTTTGAGAAACTTTGAGACATACAATTGACTTCCCCCTCTCATATTAATTAACTACTGATTTATATGTCTACATTTTGCTAGGAGTGTACATAAACACCATTCCCACCACTAAAGGACTGTGACCCATCCCTCCCGCCCACTCCCACCCCCCACTGGCCCAGGAAGTTACATGTCTACCCCTCACCACTGGGTTTTTACTTTGGTGCCCTAGTTTCCATACTTTTGTGCTTGCTGGTTCTACCCTTGATGACAGTGGCAGAGTGAATGCGGTAAGTCAGCAAACTCCCACTGAGGTTATTACGCTTTGAAAAAAGGCTTATGTGTAAAGTCCCTTGAATCAAGACATAGCACTGCTCACCATCTCTAGAGACCACTAACATGATAATGAGGGAACTTTGGTGCCCTCAAAGTTCAATCAAAACCCCTTATATTCCTCCATGGGAAATTAGGGGGTGAAAGTTTGAATTAAACTTTCCCTTAGGGAATGAGTTCTGCATAGATCAGAAAGCAGAAATTAAAAAAAAAAACATAAAGTACAAGTTAAAAGGCTATTTTACCAGAAATAAATCATTTCTGAACTTTCTGGGGTGAATAGATTATCAGAAACAGTTGTTCTACAGTTTCATCTCCCAAAATCCCATTCTTTCATCCCTCAAAGCCTGGATATTTTTTTCATGTTCAACTATCATTAACCCAACAAAGTCACAGCTGCCACTCTAAGACCTCTGTTTAATGAGAAAATAAACGGAAGGCATTTGGGGGTGTATTTTAAATGAAACCCCATTAAATTGTTGTTCCAGAATGCAGTTAGGATTAGCAGTCATTCTATCACTTCAAATGATATTGAAGACTCATGCAATACAATGAATGTATTATTTCTTATAGAAAGTATAAGCAGAGACGGGGTAATGTTATAACTTGTCATTCTGCCTATGGTGAAAATAAAAAAAAAAATCCCAGCAAATAGAGACATTACTTTTCTTCAGTTGTAGATCTCTTTAGGAGTGTTCCATATTGCGAAATTGTGCAGATGCGGTCACATCCACCATGTTGTCCTCTCAGGGTATTGTCAATTCCCGTGAGAAACCCTATTCCTGGAATGCCTTGTTTCCTAGCCAATCCTGTCCCAACTTGTCACTTCCAGAATTTCTCCCATAAAATACCTTTTGCTTCTGCCCCTCTCTCTCTTTTTTTTTTTTTTGCCCACTTTTCACCTTGGTGACCGGATGCAGGGAAGAGTTGTTGTGTGTAGCAGGAGGCGGCCATTTTGCTAGCTCCACGTGGCCCGAACCACTGCGCTCTCACCCGTGCCCTTGAATAAAGATTTGTGTTCCCTCTCAGCTCCAGATCTCCTCTCTCTCCTCCGTGTTGCAGAACAACAGTTCCATATGTTTTTTAAGCTGCAAAGTTACCTGCAGTCTACATAATGGCCATGACTGCTTCACTGAGACTACAGGGAACTCAACCTCTCTCATGGCATCCATATTACCCAGGGCCCAGGGGTTAAGTGAGAATTTAATACTTGGTTTTCTGTTCCTGAATTCAGCTCACTGCTCACAGGATTACTTAACCTATAAATTTTTTAAAGTTATACATTAGAAAACACTTCACTTAGTTATATTACTGTGAGAGAAATGAAGAATTAGAGTGAGACTACAGTACTGTTCATCTGTGGTTTATGGTGGTGTGCCGGATTGAACCTGGGACCTCAGAGTGGCAGGTATGAAAGTCCTTTTGCATAACTCTTCTGCTACCTTCCTAGATTTTAAAAGTTATACTTTAGTTTGGGTTGCTCTGATGTAAAGATTTATCTGTTGATAATGTATGTTTCTTCTTCTAGCGTTTGCCCTTCTTCCGTAGCCAGTCAACAGCATCAGGTTGAGTCTGATGTAAAGTTTCGAGACCTCCTTTGAATCTGGAGAGGTGGCAGTCATTGACTATGTGGGTCATAGTCTGTCTGGAGCCACAGGGGCAGTTCGGGTCATCTCTGGATCCTCAGCAATGGAACATAGAAGCGCACCGGCCATGGCCTATTCGATAGCAATTGAGGAGGGCCCAATCATAACGTGCTAGGTCAAAGCCGGGTTGACGCTTGCAGGGGTCTGCGATGAGGTGTTTGTTCTTTACCTCAGCTGACTGCCAACTCTGTTTCCAAGAGTCTGGAACAGAGAAGTTCAGTGTAGGCATAGGGGACCAGATTGGGTAATGAGATGTCAAGCGTTGGACAGGGTGGGCGAAGATATCCGCGTATATTGGCAGGTCTGGTCGAGCGTAGACATGGGAAATGAACTTAGATGATGCTGAATCCTGACGAATATCTGGCGGGGCGATGTTGCTAAGAACTGGCAGCCATGGAACCGGGGTGGAACGGATGGTTCCAGAAATTATCCTCATGGAGGAATATAATTTGGAATCGACCAAGTGGACATGGGGGCTAAGGAACCATACTGGGGCACAGTATTCTGCAGTGGAATAGCATAATGCCAGAGATGATGATCGTAGTGTGGAAGCGCTTGCACCCCATGAGGAGCTGGCCAGTCTTGCAATGATGTTATTCCTCGCGCCCACCTTTGCTGCAGTTTTTATGAGATGTTTATGAAATGACAGAGTGCGATCGAGAGTAACACCAAGATAGACTGGCTGGGCTTCATGCCGGATTCTCGTATCGCCAAGCTGCACATTAAGCTCACGCGAGGCCGAGGCATGGTGCAGATGGAAAACAGATGATACCGTTTTTGCAGTGCTAGGGATTTTTTACAGTAATCAGGTATCAGAGACATGTCTTCCGTGAGTGTTTCCTCGAGGATGTCGAACTTTGATGCCTGAGTTGCACAGCAGATGTCGTCGGCGTAGATGAACTTCCTTGAAAAAGTTTCTGGGAGGTCATTGATGTAAATATTAAATAGCATAGGAGCCAGAACAGAGCCCTGGGGGAGGCCACTTGAGACAAGTCTCCATCTGCTAGACTTGTCACCCAGATGCACCCGGAATCTTCTGTTTTGGAGAAGAAACCATATAGTGTTGGCCACCCATCGAGGCAGGCATCTTGAGATCTTGACTAGGAGACCACGGTGCCAGACCGTGTCATAGGCTGCTGTGAGATCAACAAAGACAGCACCCATCTTTAAATTCTTCTGGAATCCATTTTCAATGTAAGTTGAGAGGGCCAGGACTTGTTCGCAGGTAGATCTTCCTGGGTGGAAACCAGCCTGGGCAGGTGATAGGAATTTCTCTGTAAGATGAGAAATACGTGACAGAAGCAGCCTCTCAAGGAGTTTGTAACACACGGAGAGGAGAGAAATTGGTCTATAGCTGGTGGCCAGTGTTGGGTCTTTCTTTGGTTTCAAAACCGCTATAATCTTCGCACGACGCCAAACTTTGGGCATAAACTCAGATTCCAAGATGTGGGACAGGAATGAAGTGAACCACTTCTTTGCTGCGGGGCCCAGGTTAAGAATGAGTTCTGGGGTGATGTTATCATAGCCAGCAGCTGTTCCCGGTTTAACCCTCTTCAAAGTGTCTTCCAGTTCAGGCAGTGTAAAGGGAGAGAGTTTTGGAGATGGACAAGATAACCGGAAGTGGGATGACCACTCATGGGAAATTTCTCTTTTCCAGACTGGGTCGATCTTAGCATGTCCAACTTGAGTTAGGTGACTGGCCACTGAGTTTGGAGATACGGGAGGATGGGAGACGGGAGGGGGTTGGCTACTGGCACCCAGTCTGTGAAGAAGCTTCCAGGCCTTCCTACTTGAGTGGGTGAAGTTCAGGATGAACTTTGGGATGCATTGGGTCGACCTTCCCGTGGTGCATCTCGTGAGTACCCATTCATTGGGGAAACTGACGATCCTTCCTAGCCGACTGAATCCACATGGATCCCAGTCACTTTCAAAACCAGCAACAAGCAGCTCCTGCCAGCTTTCAAGCTGTTGGTCCTGCTCTTCGAGTCCTCCAACTTAATGTTGAGGGGCTGTCCTTTACCAAACGCGTTCTTATTGGTCAATTGGCGATACAGCATCAGGCAGATGTTATCTGCCTACAAGAAACACATATAGCAGTCGATGAAGCTGCTCGATTCACCATCAGTGGATTCGATTTAATATGCTGTAATCTCCATCATAAACATGGCCGAGCCATCTACGCCAAATCGTGTCTTGCGGACGTTTACCATACGGCCTCTTTGACCTTCTACGACTCCATTACTGTTGGATCTATTCAGCTCGTCAATGTATATAAGCCTCCCAGTGCCTCATGGGATAACGAGGTCCTGCCTAGCCCGAATCACCCAGCAGTTTACGTTGGAGACTTTAATAGTCATCACCAAGACTGGGGATATTCCTCCACTCATGCTGACGGCTCTATCTTAGCCGACTGGGCTTCAGCGAATGACCTCTCCCTATTTTATCATCCCAAACAACCAGGCTCTTTTCACAGTGCTAGATGGAATAAAGACTCGTCACCAGACCTGTGCTGGATTAGCACAGTCAACGGCCAAGCCTTTCCCGCTATGAGACAAGTTCTCAAGAACTTCCCGCACAGTCATCACCGCCCAGCTATCATCCACATTGGTCTCCAGCTCCCACTGATTCTGTGCTCGGAGAAACTAAGATGGAACTTTCGGAAAGCAAACTGGCGTCTGTTCAGTGATCTTACCAACAAATCTATTCCTGCAATTCCAATTAACTCTATCCCCTCTGAAGATTCCTACAGGCGCTTCCACCAAGCCATCTTCAAAGCAGCTTCCCAAGCCATTCCTCGTGGGAGACGTGCTAACTATACACCTTGTCTTGATGCTGAATGCAAGCAACTACTAAAGCAGTATGATGAGTCGGGCGACCCAGATGTGGCTGACCATCTCATTGCTTCCCTGGATGCAGCACGCCAAGCCCACTGGCAACAACTCATGGAAAGTCTTATAATGTATGTGAGAGGTAACCTTAAAAAAACGGGAGTGAACATGTACAAACAATTGCATTTACTGTCGACTGTAAAACAGTAATCCCCCAATAAAATAAATTAATAGCAAATAAATAAAAAACAGGAGTGAAGGAATGGATAGAGAAAAGTCAATTTAATGAGAATCATATTGAGCTAAGTGCCCTCTGAAGAACTGCCACTCAAGCCCACAGAACATGTTGAGAAGATTACCACTGAGATAGAGCAGATGAGACCCTATGTTGCCCCATACCATGGCAAAAAACACACCAACCTTCTGAGCTATACTTGTACTAGGTTGATCTGTCATCCTTAGTCTCAGAAAAGCAAAGCATTGTAAAGAGAGTTGTTACCCCACAGATGCTGAAATCAGGGCAAGTAGGAAAGGAGCATACCACTCTGCTGTAAGAACATAGATCATCAGGAGACAACACCTAGTGTGAGTTCTGCAAGGAAGCTGCTTTCAACCTGGGAATCTCACCCATCAGCTTCCAGATGATATTATGATGCCAACCCAACTTCCGTGGGCAGAGGACCCTACCATGTGTCTTGGAGCCCTGCCTCCCGAGATCCCTACCCCATTAGGCAAAGAGAGAGACAGGCTGGGAGTATGGATTGACCTGTCAATGCCCATGTTCTGTAGAGAAGCAATTACAGAAGCCAGACCTTCCATCATCTGCACCCCACAATTATCCTGGGTCCATACTCCCAGAGGGAGAAAGAATAGGGAAGCTTTCAAGGGATGGGACTGGATATGAAACTCTGGGGGTGGGCACTGTATGGAAATGTAACTCTCTTATCCTATAGTCTTGTCAGTATTTCTATTTTATAAATAATTTTTTAAAACAAAAACACAGACCATCTGCCAGGCATCAGTGGTTGCTTCTGTTGCTATAACAAGCACCATGTTTTATTTATATTGTCTTCCTTCCTTCCTTCTTCAGATAGCAGGTGAAAAGACTGAGGAGAGACAGAAGAAGAGGGAAAAAGACATCACAGTACTGCTTCGCAACTAGTGATGCTTACCCTTTTCATGGCTCTCCCATATGGTAACCCAGGAGAGCTCAAACCCAGGTACTTGTGTTTGGTAAACTGAGTATTCTATCTAGTGAGCTATCTCTCAGTCATTTTTTTCTTTCTATTATATTTGAGAGATATTGAGAGAGGAGGGGGAGACCTAGAGGGAGAGAGAAAGATACCTACAGACTTACTTCACTGCTCATGAAGCATTCCCCACCCCACCCCAAAGGTGAGGAGCAGGTCATTGAACCCAGATACGTGCACATGGTAATGTGTATGCTTACGTGGGTCCACCAGCCACATTTTAGACTCAGAAAATCTGAATTCAAAGGTTTTAGAGCCACTTTTATTAATGTGCCTCTGGAAAATTCAATCTATGCTTTGGTCTCTATTTTCTATCTTTATTAGAGATTGACAAATAAATTACACATACTTAGAGTAAATAACATGATTATTTGATATTATGCTATGAGATGATTAACATAATCAGACTAATTAGTACATGTTATCACACATACTTGCTATATGTGATGAGAAAACAATATCTTCTACCTTAGAATTCCTAATCTCATCTACTCTATCCTACTCTTTGGTTCAGGTTCATTAACCATTTTGTATAAATTTAGGCCATTCCACCTTCCAGACACCAAGTTATACATGCTACCATGACTCCATCCTGACTTCTCTGGGCAGATGACTTTGGCAATGTGCACCTCCAGAGCTCTGGTCCACTAAGGAAAGATAAGAACAGGCTGGGGATATGGATTGACTTGTCAACACCCATGTTCAACAGAGAAGTAATTAAAGAAGCCAGAAATCCTACCTTCTGCACTCCAAAACAACCATACTCCCAGTGGGGGAGAAGTGATAGGATGAAGATAAGAGGGCTCTGAACTCCAGCTCCATCAGCATCCAGAGAGAGAAAAGGAAAAGGAGGGGGATATATGGAGGTAGTTATGCTGTCATGAGTGGCTTGGAGGGGAAGAGAGGATTGAATCAGGAAAAAAGGGGGGAAATTATGTATAAATGTAGACAGATAGTTGTAGAGATGATGGCTGGCCAATTTCTACAGCCTTAGGGGACCTGTTGTGGACTACAGTGAGGATACTGAAGATTCAAAGCTCTGGTGGTAGGAATGGTATGGATTTAAACCCCTGTTGACATGTAATTTTGAAAAATAAAAAACGAATTAAAAAAGAAAACAGTATCAATTCCATTAGGAAATTCTATGTCCACAACACAGTATTAATTACATCACCATGCTATGCATGAAATTCTCATAACTAGTAACTTGAATTTTGTTCTATTTGACAAGCATCTCATTTTCCTCACAATGGTAACCATTATCTAATCTGATACTATATGTTCTTTCTTTTTTCCAGAATCCACATATAAGAGAAATTACATAGTACTAGCCTCTATATTTCAATTTAGCATAAGTCCTCTAGGTTCACTCATGTTGCTGCCTATTATTACATCTTTTTTGAGTTATTATTATAAGGGGGTTTTGTTTTGTGGGACTTTCTTATAACTTTACATTTTGACAAAACAATGGAAATCTAATCTTTTCATTTTTCCCAATATTTGCTTAAAATACATTTTGTCTTCTATTGCTGATGTTTTTAGTTGACACACAACATATACATGATAAAGCTTTTTAATCATTGTGTACATGTAGTTTATTAGTCTATTATTAGTTATTAGATATTGTTAGCCTATTTATTAGTTCCATTATAGACTAATATATTCCACTGAAGTTATAACCATTTGGGTCATCAGAGAAAGTTTTTACTTGAAGTTTCACAGTTTTCCTTAATTCCTCCAAAGGGTAAACACTTTTTTGATTTGTTTCTCTGTAAGCTCATTTAGTCTATTAAACTTCATAAAATTGAATTAACTATACAGCATATGCTCTTGTGAATCTGATTTCTATACAAACATAGAAACCAACTTTGTTGCAGGTATTAATAGTTCTTTTTTCTCTTTTTATTCTTTAAACTTTAATTTATTTGATAGGACAGAGAGAAACTGACAAGGAAAGGGAACAAAGTGGAAGAGAGAGACAGAGGACCACCTGCAGCACTGTTTCATGACTTATGAAGCTTTCTTTCTGCATGTGGGAAAGGGGAGTGGGGCTTGAATCCAGGTCCTTGCACATGGTAGCATATGCACTAAACCAAGTGCACCACTAGCCAGCCCCGTCATTTTCTTTCTTTTTTTAAAATTTATTTATAAAAAGGAAACACTGACAAAATCATAGGATAAGAGGGGTACAACTCCACACAATTCCCACCACCAGAACTCTGTATCCCATCCCCTTCTATGACAGCTTTCCTATTCTTTATCCCTCTGGAATTATGGATACTTCCAGGGTCATTATGGGGTACAGAGGGTGGAAAGTCTGGCTTCTGTAATTGCTTCCCCACTGAACATGGGCATTGGCAGGTCAATCCATACTCACATCCTGTCTCTCTCTTTCCCTAGTGGGGTGAGGTTCTGGGGAATTGGAGCTCCAGTACACATTGGTGCAGTTGTCTGTCCAGGGATGTCTGGTTGGCATCATGCTAGCATCTGGAACCTAGTGGCTGAAAAGACAGTTAACATATAAAGTCAAACAAGTTGTTGACTAATCATGAACCTAAAGGCTGGAATAGTGCAGATGAAGAGTTCGGGGGTCTCCATTTTGTAGATAGCTAGTAGGCATATTTTAGTTATATTCCAAAGGGCCTGTGGCTATACTAGTTTTTGTTTGTTTGTTTGTTTTTTCCCTGAGCCTGAAATCTGATATGCAGGTGGATCCTAGTTATTGTCTGGTAAGATGTCATTCAGCCCCTCATTTTCTATTGACAAGTTATATTTTAGTGTGAAAAACACAAGACTTCTTTGTTTACTTAGTAGATGACTTTGGAAATTTTCAATTGTGTATTTTTCCCTGGGAACCCTATTTCTGAAAGGAAATTGCTTAATGTGCACATTCAACAATTCCTAATTCTTCCAGTTCCAACCTATGCTCTCTATGCTTTCAGGATTTACCTCAACTACCTGATCAATCTAAAGGCAGATATCACTGTGGATTGGCAAAAGGGTCACTTAAAGCTATTGAATATTCTACTAAAAATACCCTGATATGATATGGTTACTTTAAACTTCTGTTTATTAAATGGAGGTATTTCTCCTAGCTTAATAGTTAAGGAAAGAATGTAGCAAAACATTATTCAGAGGACTTTGACTTTTGATCTCTGAACTACTGATTTCATAAATCCTTCAGCAAGCAATTATGACTTTCCTCTGAGCTAGCTAGAAGTTTCCAGTGTTCATAGTCGGTGAAGTCTCCCACATCCTACTGTCTTCTTTTGTCAGATTACTTCCTGTGGTGCTTTAGATTTTATTTTTCTGCTTATAAAGAATACTAAGGCTTCTAATTCCTGTAATGTCTCTTTTATCTTGTCATACCAACAAATAATTTCTTACACTGTTGATGTGCCTGCAGATTTCTCATTTTGCTCTGATTCTCTTCTTACATTAAGACACTTAACAGGGCTCAGATACTTTCTAGCTTTCCTTTTCTTCTCACCAAACTTGCTATTCTAGTTGTTGACTTTGCTCTTTAGATTATATGACTTCTTGCCTGGGAAATTCCATATTTCATCTATTTTACAGAAGAGAATGACAAGCATAATTAACTTTTTAGTACTTACAATGTGACAGATGCTATTTCAACTACTCTGTATATAAAGATTCGATTCACAACAACTACAGGAGATGCCCTGTAATTATACCCAACATACAGTGAATAAATTAAGGCTGGCAAGTGACTATGGTGACTACATGACTTTTTGCAAAATCATGGAGCTCTTTATTTTTTATAAGTAGCTTAATATTGGCTTACAAAATTATGAGATAAAGGGAGTATAATTCCACACCATTCCCACCATCAGAGATCCGTGTCCTCATTTCCTCCATTATAAACTACAGTAGTTCTTCTAAAGTCACAGCTATGGATTGACTATTATTTCTATAACTGGCTAGCTATATTTATATACATTTTCCCATTTTCTCCTATGGTCCTGCCTTCTCTTCCTTTCTAAGTGACACTTAAGCCTATGGCTACTTCTGAATGTTGTTGTTTTTTTTCTTCCCTCTCTGGATCCAAACAGAATTGAATTCAGAGCCCTTTGGTTACCTTCCCCTAACATTAATCCCCTATTTTCATCTGCTCTGTTCTTACTTTTTAGTTCCTGTTTGTTAAACAATTTGTCCTGTTTCATATCTTACTGCCTTTCAGCCACCAAGTTGCAGATGCAACTATGATTCTATCCTAACTGAATTGGGAAGACAACCTCACCAATGTGTCCCAGAATCTTACCTCTCCACTAGGGAAAGACAGAAATATTCAGCAGAGAAGCAATTACAAAAGCCAGAACTCCTACCTTTCTTCCCATAATGAATCACAGAGCTCTTAACTGATGAAATAAAGATTTAAATCAGGAATACTAACCCTCTAAATCATCCACTACTGCCATTTGACAAAGATTTGAGATAGTTTATACTTGGAGCTTTCAGTAGTCTGTATTCCTATGAAAAGAGAGAGGTTTTTTTGGTTCTTTGTTTTTGTTTTGTTTTCCACTAGGGTTACCACTAGGGCTCAGTGTCAGCACTACAAATCCACTGCTTCTAATGAGTGGCCTTTTTTTTTTTAATTTTCATTCTTTTTTTTTTTTGACAGGACGGAGAGAAATTGAGAGGGGAGGGGAGAGAGAGAGAAATATATATATATCTGCAGACCTGCTTCACCAATCATGAAGCTTACCCTTCTACATGTAGGAAGTAGGAGCTTGAACCCAGGTCCTTGTACATGGTAATGTTTGCATTCAACTGGTGCACCACTGCTTACCCTCACTCCCAAAAAAGAAACATTCTTTAAAGAAAGAGATAAGGATTTTTGATCAATTTCATTTATTTATTTTGGAAAAATATCAGAACAAAAAGAGGAAAATTTAGTCGGATAATCATGTTTTCAGAATTTACTTTTAGAATCATCTAAAGTTTACTGAAAATGCTTATTTTTAACCACTCAAAGGGGTAGTAGACACTTTGCTAACACTCTAATTGGTGGCCACATATTATATGCGCATATATATATATATATATATATATATTGATTAATGCCCAAGGTTGAAAGGAAAGCACATGTATATTTTTCAGTTGTGTGTAGGCTTATTTATACAACAACAAAGAATTTATGCCCACCCATCAATCACAACAGAGTCCAGAATTCAGAAAAATCAAAGTGTCAAATCCAACTGTTATCCTTTCAAAAATGGTGGACTACTAGCTGGACTTATTGAAGAATGTGGGGTGATAGGTCTGAATTCTCTTACTGAAAGGTGAATTTCTACAATGGAATTTCTACAATGAAATGTCAATACATGAGCAAAATAGGCAAAAACAAAAAGAAACAAAAATATCAAAATGGAAATAATTGAAAGATCAGAGTTAAGACTGTAGTTTCTACTAGTGACTTGACCATCAACCTAAATTCATATTTTCCATTCTCTGCTCTCTATGAGAGTAATATTGTTTGACTTACAGAAAACTTAAAAGCTCACAGAAAACATAAAAATTAAATATGCCACCAGATATGTAAAACATCAGATATGTACAACATTTGGAAAAATAAGTATTATTTTTTCAGTATGCTTTAATTTATAGAGATATTTTTCTCATCAAATCTCTGAAACACATCCTACGAGTTAAAAATAATCCAACTTCTTCACCTAATTGTGGGTGGAGCTTGAAGGAATCTTGTTAAGTGAGATAAGCCAGACAGAGAAAGATGAATATGGGATCCCACTCAGACAGAAGTTGAAAAATAAGAACAGAAGAGAAAACACAAAGCAGAACTTGGACTGGATTTGGTGTATTGCATAAAGTAAAGGACTCTGAGGTCGGAGTGGGGAATGTTCAGGTTCTGGAACATGATGGCAGAGGAGGATCTAAGTGGGGGGTTAGAGCGTTATGTGGAAAAATGAGAAATGTTACACATGTACTAACGACTATATTTTATTGCCCACTATAAACTAATAATCCCCCAGTAAAGGAAAAATAAATAAATAAAATTAAAAAAATAAATTAGAGGGATTTTGGGTTTAATTAGCATGTATGAGATTAAAAATGATGCATGTGAAAGACTGAATTGACTTATTTATATTTTATGACTAGAGAATATTTTTATTACATACAGAGAGCTAATAATGTAGAGCCAATATGTACAGCTAATATGTAGAGCCAACAACTCTACATATATTATGTGAACAATATCTCCCAAGGGAGTATAACAAGATCAGCATGACTGACCCCATTTTGCTGCTAAAGAAAAATTTGCAAATGGTAAAGCTAATTACAAATGTATCAGATGAGTAAGTGGAAAAGTCAGGATGTGAATCAGTTTTCTCTGACTACAAGGTGTATGTATTTATACTGCATCTTGTGACTAGTCTTTTCTTTTAATATAATTTCAATTATAGTCAGGTCTTATCTGTAGACACTAGATAAATGATCTTTTCCACCTAAACTCATCACTATACATTGTTTACTTCCTTTTGTCACGATATACTTGCAAAAATATTTAATGTCTAAACATTGAGACAGTTACCCTGTGTGAATTAATCAGGAAGAGAAATTTCATAGAATTTCATGCATAAGTGTAAGGTAAGAAATAGCAACCTAAATGAAAACAAACCCTTCTATAGTGACAGTGAATTGGTGGTAGCTGGAGAAGAGAGTGGGAGAAATAGGAGAGGAACAGTTGTGAGAATCAACTGAATGTGATAGATGATAATTAGTCCTTTGGTAGTGGGTTTGGTATGAAGTATATATTGTTGAAATGTGAACTGTACTCTTGACAGTGAAATAACTTTGTAAGACAGTGCTACCCTACTTTTAAAAAGAAAGAAAGATTATATTGCAAACACTTACTGAATATTTAGAATTAGACTTTTTGCAAAGCCATGCCTAAGTGGTTCATAGAAGAGATGCTCATTGTTCCCAAACTAAAACAGAATTGTAATACCACTCAAAGCATTACATTATTTTTTTCATTCAAATGTTGCTTAAGAATATGGAGAACAATTCTCTTCTTAATAGACTTTTCATTTACTGTAAGAAATACAACATAATGGGGCAATTTTCAAAATTGAGGCTCTTCAAGAAATGATTTCCTTTCAACTAAAATGTCTTCTTTGCCAGAATATATATTTGTAGATTCAAAAATTTAGTTTAAGTTAAATTAAATGCCTTAATAAGCTAAAAGTCTCTTAGACTTAACTTTAGTTTCTGTGAGAGAGTTCCATATACCAACAAGCAGTTCACCAAGACACTAGATGTATATGGCACAATTGAGCTTAATTCTGATGTTTATCATCCAGAATCCATCAAATTCCACAAGATAAGGAGTAAGTCTTACAAAATTACCCCTCCCCACTTCAGATGCCCATGCAAATCCAAGATATTAGTTGTGTTTCTGATCTACTACTTACATGTTGGAAGTCTCAATAAACCTTCCTTGGCCACTCAATTCAGATCCTAGCTGCAAATATCACTTACACTATTAGGTATTTACGGAAACTTCATTCATTTTTTTTCACTACTGATAAAATTACTGACTGTTGAAAACTGATCCCACTTTCTGTCCCTATCACAACAGTGGTCACATGGGCAGTATAGAAAAGTTTCAATCCTCTAATCACTTAGTGAGCTCCATTGGCAATCAAACATCCTCATAAGTACTTTCCAAACTTACCTTATTAACGTAACAAAACACAGCATTCCTAGTATTTACAAAATTCTAAGGATTCTATAATTCCTCAGAGTCCAGAATTACAAACAAGGGCCAAATATGCCAGTTTATAATTCATATTATAGTAGCAATGTAGCAAAATGTAATCGTATCTTAGTATATCTTAGTATATACTTAATGTCTTTCAATTATTCCATAGATTTTTTGTGTGTACGTTTTATTTTAACACACTACATTACACAGGTTTCTCAGATATTACAGATAGCAGCAACTGGCAGATGAATGATTTAAAACCCTTGCATCATAATCAGATTATAAAGAGTAAAGTATTTTTAAAAATTGTGTGAGTACTCCCCACATGCAGAGGGGAATCTTCATGAGTAATGAAGCAGGTCTTCAGGTGTCTATTTTTCTCTCACTCTCTGTATCTCCACCTCCTTTCTCAATTTCTCTCTGCCCTATCTAATAAAAATTGGGGTGGGAGTTGTGTGAATATAGGATTGTGGGAGACAGCATAATGGTTATGCAAAAAACTTTTCATGCCTGAGGCTCTGAGATCCCAGATTCAATCCACAGTACCTCCATAAATCAGAGCTAATAAGTAGTGCGTTGGTGAAAAAGGGGAGAGGGCACTTGATAATGAATCCACTAAAAATTCCAAATACAAGAATGTTTATTATCGAGACACACAATATGTACTGTTATATGGAAAACTAGGAAATGTTAAACATGTACAAACTATTGTATTTACTGTCAAATGTAAAACATTGATTTCCCAATAAAGAAATTAAAAAAACAAAATAAAACTTACCTTATCCACAAAAATAAAAAAAGACACACAATGTAGGTAGTACACTGATTGACAAAGAATTACAAGTCTTTGGTCAGAAATATACATCTACAAGATTTAGTGGTGGCACACTCATTTGAGTGTACATATTTCAGTGCACAGGGACCTGGGTGCAAGCCTCTGGCCCCTAACCTGCATACGAGAAAGCTTCAGGAGTAGTGAAGCATTGCTACAGGTGTCGCTTTCGCACGCTATCTCTCTCTCTCTGCCCACCTTCTTTCTTGAGTTCTCTCTGACTCTATTGAATTAATGAGTAAATAAATAAAATTAAATATATATGTATATGTATATATATGTATATATATACATATATATATACATATTTGCAAGAAAAAACACTAGTATCCTGCTGTTACAGAGACTCCATAAACCAAAGTCTTTTGGACACAGAAACTATTTGGTGAGAAATAATTAGATAGAAACCATTGAGTGGAATTTTTGTATTATAAAGCCAAGGTTGTTAATCACCAGAAGAAAAATATTAGAGAATCAGCAAGCCAGAAATACCAATCTGGCTTATTCCTAGAAATTAGAAGAGATCAAAAGCTAAACTGTATAAACAACTGAAGAAAAGATACATGTCTATGTTTTTAAAATTTTAGTTTTTAATTTGAATTCTCTTGGCAGTTAGACTAGGCAGGAAAAGTTCAACAAAACCAATTGCTTTCAAGCATTTTTAGCTTTCACAAATTGTCGGCAGGGGGGAGGCAAGGATGAGCTAATAAGTAAACTTCTGAAGCACACAAGTATATGACTATAAAGTTGGTGAGGGCTTCAATCTCCCAATCCAGTCACTTAATTTACCTGAATGAGGATGGTGACTCAGATTCTATGAACTAAATGGCTTTTAAATTCTGTTTATTTCCTCTGAAATATCATGATAAATTTGTCATTATTGCTCTTAACTGCAAATAAGCCAGGTTTTTAGACACAGAGATTTGCCACACTAAATGTCAAGTTTCTGTTATATGGCCTTAGGATAGTGCAAATATAGTTAACTAAATATCACACACACAGCCAGTTAAATTTATTTGGAATGATGTCTTTTACTCAGTTTGTAATTAATTGTTCTATTAATGCATTTTAGACTGATCCATTCCAACACCAGTGATTTCTTAGGGCAAAAAAGGAAAAAAAAAAGTCATGTATATTAGTCCCATTAAAAATGTCATCAGATCTTTATAGTGTACATTTTTTTTCCAATATGGAATGTTTTTAGATTTATATACATTCTATTCTTAAGAAAAAAATCCATTCTGGGTTAATAAAGCAAAATCAATAAGTGCCCAAATTTCATCCTAAAATCAAAATATTAAAATAAAAGCATGCTTACCTCATGTCTGTGGAAAATGCACTGTTTGCTTATTATTCATAATAGGGACTTAGATCACTTGCAACAAACATATTTTAATGAATTATCGGTAGGCAATCTGTTCATTTTATACAAATGTGCACATGCATTTCTCTGAGTTTTAGCATGAAGTAGAAAGAATGTGTTATTTTTTCTATGTGGTTTGTTAGTATTGTGTAATGATTATGATAGTGACAAGCACTACAGGAGCTGGGTAGTAAGTGCACATGTTACAGTGATCAAGAACACAAGTTCGAGCCCCCAGTCCCCACTGGGGGAAAGTTTCAGAAGTGGTGAAGCAGTACTGCAGGTCTCTTTCTGCTTTGTCTCTATTCCTCTCTATCTCCCTTTTCCTCTTAATTTCCAGCTATTTCTATCCAATACATAAAGATAATAAAACTTTTAAAAAAGAAGTCTTACAGGTGACAAGCATTACTAAAATTATGACTAATTTGTCTACTATCAACTCTAAGCTTAACATTTCTTACCTCTATTCTTCATCAGAAAGAAGAGATTTAATTAAGGTTATTTTTATTTTACAAAGAGAGTGGCATGCAGAAAAATGAAGAGGCTTTTCAAGCTGAGTTGTGAAGAGCAGGGCCCAGATTGAATCCACAGGTGAAATTCTACCTCTCTACCTGGTCTCATGATAAGGGTTGTGACTGTGGAATTGCAGAACTGGGGGTTTATGGGATCTCTTTGAATGTGACGCTTAATATGTAAAATTAAAGTGATAGAACAATAACTTTGCAAATGTAATGCAGTAGACTTTCATGGAAACACAATGAATCACTACTCTCTAAAATTAGCAGCAAGAAATATGTTTTATCTGTATGTCCTTAAGAATAATTGTATACAGAAAAATAATAATAATAATAGGATTGTCAATCTGTCTTCTTTGCCAAATAGCTGACAGATCAGGTTGTTTTGGTGTCATCTGCATTATTTGAGTTTTAGTTTGTTTCTCACATATGTTCTTAGCGCCCAGTATCACTCAAGTGTGAAGAAAAGAGGGAATAGTGTAGCTCATTCATTAATTTTCACAGCAGTTGGTTCTCCACTGGAATTTAAAATTAACATAAGAAGAAGTTCAAAAATTTAGCTTCATTTCAATTCACATAAAGCACAGTGATTTTCTAGAAATTCTGTAAATGATTAAAGTTAACTAGTGCAAGATAATCGCCCAGCTAAAAAGAAAATGTAGCCCAGTTTCAAAGACCCTGCCTTTTAGTGAATAAATGTCTTACATTATCAACAATGACACGCCAGTAAGGCCAAGAACAACAAACACATCAGAATAGCTGTGATAAATATGCAATACCTCATATCATACAGTAATTCCTAAGACAGAGCTTGCTAGTAAAAAGAGTAAGCTACTCTTTTTAAGCTGTATTTATAAAGACAGGCATGGGAAGTTTAAATGATATTTTGAAATTATTATCCAGAAGCAATAATGAGAGATAGTGTTTCTGTTTTATGATCAGTCTGAAAAATACAGTAAACAGGGGGACAGGTGGTGGTGCATCTGGTTAAGCACTCACATGACAGTGCACAAGGACCCAGGTTCAAGCCCCTGGACCCCACCTGCAGGGGGAAAGCTTCATGAGTGGTGAAGTAGTGCTACAGGTGTCTCTCTACCTCTCTATCTTCCTCCCCTCTCAATTTATCTCTGTCTCTATCCAATAATAAGTAAATAAAGAACTAGTGATACATTTGAAATATGAAATTAAAAAAGAAAAATATAGTAAATAAAGGTACTGTTAGGAAGATATGCTTTCTTATATATAAAACAAATAACTCCTCAAATTATTTTTAGATTCCTCTATATATTTTTTATTTATAAAAAGGAAACATTGACAAAACTATAGGAGAAGAGGGGTACAATTCACACAATTCCTATCACCAGACCTCCGTATCCCATCCCATCCCCTGATAGCTTTCTTATTATTTAACCCTCTGGGAATATGGACCCAAGAATTAGATTCCTCTATATATTTTTTATCATCAGACTTCACCACTCTTGATTAATTATCTTTTTTAGATAGAGAGGCAGAGAAAGAGGGAACAAAAAACACAGGATCAAAGCTTCCTTCAGTGCAGCGGGGAACACACTTGAACCTGGGTTCTTGTACCTCACAAAGCATTGTATTATACAAATGACCTAGTTTGCCAGTTCCATAATGCCGAGTTTCCCTTACAGTCAGAATAACTGATAGTCCTTTCACCTTGTAAGAGCAATCAAAATAAATACATCTGTTTCTTCTGCCGGACACAAATCTATGGGGCAAGTACTTGATAAAGAGTTTCTAGAGAGTTCCTGTGTAGTCATGTTTCCAGTTGATTTTAAAACATGAAGGAGGCCTTCTTGCAAGACAGCTCATCTGCTTAGTCACATTTGCAACCTGGGTTTAAGCCTCTGGTCCCCCACAAGAGAGCATTAATGTGTTGAAAGAAGTGCCTAGGCTGTGGTCTCTTGCCCCCTTTCTCTCACACTCTGTCTCTCACACTAAGGCTCTATCTGAAAAAGTCCGCATAGAGTGGAAGAGCTCCTGTGACTCCAAAAAACATGGAAGACATCTTGATGGTAGCTAGCATACTGCATTTTCTCAATTGTATTTTTTGGATATTAATACTGAGAATAAATTGAATTTATATTTAGAGATGTAGAAAATTAAAATTTACTTCTCTGTGATTCCTAATATGGAGAGAAAAGAAGTGTTTATGTCTCTTAAAAGTTAGTCTGCAATCAATTCCAAAATAATAATTATACTTACTTCATACCCATCTGTTCAATTTCAGAAAGTGAAATATAAACTGTACATAATTGCTCCTGTCCAGTAGGAATTCCCAAGCTTATAAAAAATCAGCACCAGGGACCGGGTGGTGGTGCACCTGGTTGAACGCACAGGTTACAATGTGCAAAAATCCAGATTCAAGCCCCCAACCCCCACCTGTGAGGGAAAGCTTCACGAGTGGTGAAACAGTGCAGCAGATGTCTCTCTGTCTATCTCCCTCTCTATCTCCCCCACCCTATCGATTTCTGGCTGTCTCTATCAAGTAAATAAAATAGTTAAAAATTAAAAAAATGAAAAGAAAACATCATCACTAAGGATGGATGGGCAGTGGTGCATCCAGTTAAGTACACGTTACCAGGTGCGAGGACCCAGGTTCAATCCCGCATCTGCAGTGAAAGAATGCTTCCTGAGTGGTGAAACAGGAATTCAGGTGTCTATCTTACTCTCCCTCTCTCAATCTCCCCTCCCTTCTTAATTTATCTTTGTTCTATTCAATTATAAAAAACTGGGGAGAAAAAATGGGTGCCAGGAGTGGTGGATTTGTAGTGCCAGTTCCAAGCCCCAGTGATTACCCTGGTGGTAGTAAAACAAAGCAAACAAAAGAACAAAATTACAGCTTAATAAAATGATCTATGGTAGTCCAGAGACTAACATCAATATCCAAAAATGATATTCAAGTGTGTTATTCTATAGCAATTTGCAAGTGTATGCAAATCTATTCAATAATATTCAATTTAATAGACCTTAAGAAATTCATACTAATATTTAAAGATTCCAATTAGTTGGAATTAGACTAACCAGTCAAATTCCATTGTGGTAATTATTTTTGTGAAATTACACTCTTGATATCCAATGTTGATGTAGTGGTATTACTAGCCTTAGCACAATACCAATACTAAGGAGAAAATAATGTTCTGTGTGCAAAGAATTTACAATTCAATTTGGGGAATATATAAAACTCATATTGGAAAGACAAACTCCAAATCACAAAACGTACCAACCAAGAGATTAGAAACATGTTTATGTATTAGTCATAAGTGTCAGAGGTATGTCTTTGAATTTTCACAAAGCAAGGCAGAGAATTAATATATAAAACATTTCTATCAGGTTTACATTTTCAAAGTGCAAAGACCTAATAGAAAGGAAGTAAACATTAATTAGGTGAGGAAAATTGTACTTTATTGATCAGGAAAATGGGAAGTTAACCATGCATATTTATACTCAGAAACAGAATCTAAATAGGCTTAAAATCAGGAGACATCAATAAATTTAAATATAATTAAAAGATTCTGCAGGTTTTTTTTTTAACTTGGATTGATAATTTGTACTATTTATGCCTTTTATGGTTAACCTTTTTCACAGAATCATATCACCACAAATGATACTGTATAAGAACATAAGTATGTTTATATAGTTTGCTTATGCTTAGATAAATTCAGGTCGTTAAGGTTATTATAATAAATACTGCTGGCTGAGCTGTTGCCCAACTTCTACACCATTTTCATACAAACATTATTAATTATTGAGTGTCATACATTAAGAGGTGGCTCAAATAAACTAGTCCACTGGATAACAGATACAACTTCTTATGCTACCTAATTAAGATTGTCTACATGCTAGATGTTGCCATGTTATATATATTTTTAAAAATGTATTATTTTTATTTATTTATTGAATAGAGACAGCCAGAAATTGAGAGGAAGAGGAAGACAGAGGGAGACAGAAAAACACCTGCAGCCCTGCTTCACCAATCGTGACGCTCCCCAGCCCACCCCAACTCAAACCTGGGTCTTTGCACATTGTAACATGTGCGCTCAACCAGGTGCGCCACCACCCAGTCCCCAATGATATCATTTTGTTAGATTTTATCATTGAGAGATACAGATTTATCCTTACAAAGAATTAATTTGATTTTACAAGATTTTACAACTACAGGTCAATCTAAAAACTCAAAAAACAAAACATTCAGTTTTCTCAAAACAAAAAATTTAGTGTTACAGATCTATTAATATTAGCATTTTATTATATATATATTAAATACTCGCATATATATGTATATATGTATATATATATATAGACACACACACACACACACATATATATATATTTGCAATGCTTGCAGTTCTATTAACCACCACCAGAATCAGGATAGAGATTAATTTCCTAGTCTCCAAAATTTCTTCAGGATACTATGTTATCAACTCTTTTCTGAACATACATCTCCTGACAACCTCAATTTTTATCTACCTAATAAGTTTACCTTTTGCAGAATAAAGCAGGAGAGAGAGGAAGAGACACCCATTGCACTGCTTCATCACCTGTGAAGCTTTGTCATAAACTGAACACTGGGGGTGGGGCGGTACTGCAGTGGGTTAAGCGCATGTGGCATGAAGCACAAGGACAAGTGTAAGGATCCCGGTTCAAGCCTCCGGCTTCCCATCTGCAGGGGATCACTTCATAAGTGCTATGGCAGGGCCTCAGGTGTCTTTCTCTCCTCTCCTGTCTGTCTTTCCCTCCTCTCTCAATTTCTCTCTGTCCTGTCCAACAACAACAACAGCAATGGCAACAATAACAACAACAACAACAACAAAGGCCACAAAATGGGAAAAATGGCCTCCAAGAGCAGTGGATTCATAGTGCAGGCACCAAACCCCAGCAATAACCCTGGAGGCAAAAACAAAGCAAAAAAACAACAAAACAAAAAAACTTAACACCAGTTCCAAATATGGCATGGACTCCTTCATTTGTAAAAATCTGGGCATGAAGTATTAAGTTTTATGTTTAAAAGTAGTTCAATGTCATTCTTTTACAAGAAACAGATCCCAGTCATAGCTGATGGAAGCTGGAAGTGATCTTTCTGTGTATACCTTTTTGGAAAACACACTTATTTAGTTGGCTTATTACCACTTACTATTTCATATACTTAGTGTGCATTTCCTCTTCATGTGCCCTATATGTTGGGAGAGACAGAACTTTATACTCAAAGTTCTTAATCAGTTTGATGTGAAAATTGATCTTCAAATGTGTTATTTTAATCAGGAAGATAACTGATCCATGAGTATATCTAATGGCCTTATCCAAATTTCATGAGATTTAGTTTGTAATGCAATATTTCTCTCATCATCAAAATATTGTGGCCCAATCACTGGCAAATCAAGTTGTCAACAGTATGGTATATAAAATATTCTTACTTGCCATTTAATTAAAGTCTCCCAAAGCCAGTTTCCAAATATTCATATACATTCAATTAGCCTTAAAGAATTCTATTAGGTGTCTTGATCTTTGATAAATATGTCTCTCGAAAATTATGATAAAAGACTCAATGTCTATTTCAAGGGTCTTAACATCCTATCAGAAAATATGCCATATTTTCAGATGAATGGTAAAAGTTTCCACAAGATTCTCAGTCTAAAGAAATAGCATATGACACAATACAATACAATACTACTAAATACTTTGGGTTTGATATCTTTGAATGGGAGTTTGACTCACAATAAATAGAAGGGACTATATTTTATGCAATGAAGACTAAGGGAAGGATTTTAAATGATTACCATATGGATTGTAATGAGGACAGAAAGGACAAGGAAGACAAGAAGGGTGGTGCTATAAGAAAACAGAGGATGGGAGTCGGGTGGTGGCGCAGTCAGTTAAGCGCATGTGGCACAAAGCACAAGGACTGGTGGAAGGATCCCAGTTCAAGCCCCCACCTCCCCACCTGCAGGGGATTCGCTTCACAGGCAGTGAAGCAGGTCTGCAGGTGTCTGTCTTTCTCTCCCCCCTCTGTCTTCCCCTCCTCTCTCCATTTTTCTCTGTCCTATCCAACAATGATGACATCAATAACAACAATAACTACAACAATAAAACAACAAGGGCAACAAAAAGTGAATAAACAAATAAATAAATATTTTAAAAAAGAAAACAGAGGATTTGGAAGATGCATTGAATTTCTCAACGAGATTCTTTAATTTGCTTTCATCTGAGTGCACATTCCATAGTGTGACATGCTTTAGAACTTAGCAGCCTAGACTTAGGCACACAAAGAAAAAAAAGTTACAACAAAAGTAGTAGTAGTTAGTCTTTTTAGCACTAAACCTTTGGCTAGTTAGTAAGTCAGAAAGAAAAATTGTGAAGTCCATTTTGTGCGGCCAAACATGAGGTAGAGAAATATGATTTATTAACACAAAAATAGCTCACCTGGATAGTGTGTTGTTTGGACATGTGCAGAACCAAGGTTCAAACCTGGCCCCCACTGAGTTGAAGGAAGTATCAGTGGTGTGGTCTCGTCTACTTTCCCTCTGCCTTCTCTGTCTCTAGAAACCAAATTAATTAAGTAAGTAACAAGCTCATTGTAGTAGATTTTTTCAGAGGCAGGCTATCCCCAATATTTTAACCACTGTGATAAATCAAGGATTACTGGTTAATTATAGAAATAAGTCAACTTTTGCTGGTGCTCACGTGAGTGGCCTTGCAACCGAGGTAGCTGCTGGCTTCCCTGTTGCCAATTCAAGGGATGTGTGCAAAACAGAAAGGACAACCAGGGGAAATTCAGGTATGAACATCTGACTTATTCAGAAAAAGACAAGGCTTATATAGCAGAGTGGAACAAAAAACATTTTTCACATATGTCAGTAATCATAGGTTTCCAAAAGGTCAGTACCCCTATGGTTGGGAGGCCTAAGGAATGATGAGAATTGATAAGATACTAAAAGGTCAGGATAATTAGATACCATGAGGCAAAAGATGTTAATTAACCAAAGGTATTAAGAAAAACATGGTGGTTAAACCAGAAGAATGAGATAAAGCACAGAAGAGTAGAGTATTGATCTAAGACATGATGATCAAAGAACGGGAAATAATGTGTGGGGGTCTCACTGTTAACTTACTGGCAAGGCAGAGTGACGGAGTGTAGTTTTGTATGTGATCAAAGATGGTGAACTTATATTGAACTTTAAGTGAACTTTCAAGCAGGCAACCATTTGGTTTGTACCAGGGGAATGAGTTAAGTGTTATAGGGTGCAGGCCTCTGTGAAGCCTGGGAGACTGACAAGGGGGAACTAAGTCAGGAAAGCTTTTCCCTCCAAGCCCTATCCCTGAAAGGGAAAGATTGACAGGTGGGGTGTCTTTTCAGACCTCCATCTCAAGGATGGAACAGTTCCACTATGCTCTACCATGCTTTCACATTATCCCACAAACTTTAAGGACTGGAAAGATTCAGCCGTGGTAATCTACAAGGTTTGTATTCAGAAAATTCCAGATTAAATCCCTGACACCACTTATAGCTAAAATTGAACAGTATACAGGTTAAGAAAAAAGTCAACTTTCATAAATTCATGAATAGGATAATGACTCACTAATTTAGACCACAACTTAGGTAAATAGCAGGACTAATTCAGACTTCATTTGGGGAGTAAAATTGGACATCAAGAAAAGGAAGATGTAGACTGTAGAAAACAAAGTCTAAACTCATAAACAGATCAGCAAATATGGCAAGTGGACAACATAAAATATAAATTGCTATCTCTTGCAAATATCACAACTGACAGTAGGAAAATCCGTATTTAAATTTTCATTTAGGTGTTTTTGTATGCAGTATATTTTGTTTTGTCTTATTTTCAAACTTGAGAAAGAAGCAAAAAATTTGGATACCAAAATTTGGATAGGGTTATTATTTTTTTTAATTTTTTATTTATAAAAAGGAAACATTGACTAAACCATAGGATAAGAGGGGTACAACTTCCACCACCAGAATTCTGTATCCCAACCCCTCCCCGATAGCTTTCCTATTCTTTAACCTTTTGGGAGTATGGGCCCAAGATCATTGTGGGATGCAAAAGGTGGGAGGTCTGGCTTCTGTAATTGCTTCCCCGCTGAACATGGACGTTGACAGGCTAATCCATACTCCCAGCCTGCCTCTCTCTTTCCCTAGTGGGGAAGGGCTCTGGAGAATCGGAGTTCTAGGACATATTGGTGGGGTTCTCTGTCCAGAAAAGTCTGTTTGGCATCATTCTAGCATCCGGAACATGATGGTTGAAAAGAGAGTTAACATACAAAGCCAAACAAATTGTTGAACAATCATGGACCTAATGGCTGGAATAGAGCAGATGAAGAGTTGGCGGGGGTGGGGGGGGTTCCATTTTGTAGATAGTAGGCATATTTTAGTTATATTCCAAAGGGCCTGTGGTTATTCTAGTGTTTTCTTTCCCTGAGCCTGAAATCTGATATGCAGGTGGATCCAAGTTATTATCTGGGGAGATGATGTCATGGCTGGAAAAAGGACCAGAAAGCTGGATCAGGGAAGAGAGTAGCTCCCAAATATGGTTATTATTATATATATGTAAATATGACAGAATTGAGAATAAATACATTAGTACTTTTTTAGTTCAAATATTTTCTTTTTGAATAAGTTCAATTCTGAGGATAGAAGCATATATGGGTTCTAAGTTTAGTGAATAATTTTTGTTACATCATTATCTTATAAGTTCTTATCTTGCATAATAGATTGTAAGTTTTGTGTTTTCTAGTAATTTTTTAAATGTTTGACTTTAATAACATGACTATATGAAAACAAATTACACATATTAAATAGAAAATTTTAATTTCCTGAGAATTAGAATGTAATAAAAGGCTATTATAAAAAAAATAATTCAGGGAGTCAGGTGGTAGCACAGCGGGTTAAGAGCACATGGTACAAGGCTCAAATACCCATGTAAGGATCCTGGTTTGAGCCCCTGGCTCCCCACCTTCAAGAAAGTAGCTTCACAAGTGGTGCAGTTCTGCAGGTGTCTATCTTTTTGTCCCCCTCTCTATTTTCCCCTCCTCTCTCCATTTCTCTCTGTCCTATCCAACAACGATGACATCAACAACAACAACAATAATAAATACAACAACATGGGCAATGAAAGAGAAAAATATAAATATTAAAAAAAAGTAAAAATAAATAATCCAATGTTTATTGTCAGGCCTTAAGCCAGCCCCCCCCCATTCCATTACTGATACTACAGCCTATTTACATAATCATTGTTTTGCCTGAAAGATCCCTATGTTTGATCTATCTTCTTTCTACCTCGAGACCTGCCCCGCCTGCAGGGTATTAATTAATCCCACTGGTTAAAACCTTCCCAACAGTTGCTAAGGGAGTTTCTACCTTATCTCGCTCTTTTCTTTTCTCCAACTCCTTTCCTAGCCATTTCCTTTTCTGACTTGCCGCTTCTGGTTCTAATAGATAAAAGTGTTGTCTCTGATCAATAAACACACATTGCATTCCGCTCTGCCACGAGTTCCTGGTCTCTCTCCTGCATTGCTGAGTAAACAGCAGCCCAGCTTCACTCTGGTCGAGTTCTCTCCAACCCAGAGAGTACAGGGCTGGGTGAGAAGGCACCCCCACACGAGCCCCGCAGTTTATTAAGCTATTTAATGATTTCAAAATATCTTCCTATCTTAAACTTTTTCATGCGTGTTATCAAATAAATCAATTAATATTATAATAAAAAATTAAAGAAAATAAACCACAGAAAGCACATTAAATGCATTTTAATGAAAAAAATTAGTAGGCATATTGAATATAAAATATAATTTTCAAGATTTAAATGACATCTACATCTCTAAAAGTTTTTCAAACCACTGCATGTATCATGTCATTTTTCAGATAATTAATTACGCTTTCTCCCTTCTTTCTCTCTCTCTCTTTCCCTCTCTTTCTCTCTCTTTTAATTCCCACCAGTGTTATCACTAAGACTCTGTACTGGCACTATGAATCCACTGATCCTAGCAGTCAATTTTTTTCCTTTTTCCATTTTTTTCTATTTTTTTTAAATAGAACAGAGAGAAATTGAGAATATGGGGGAGATAAAGAGGGTAAGAGAAGATAAACACCTGGAGACCTTTTTCATCACTCACTTGTAGGTGGGGAGAGGGAGATTGAACCCAGGTGTTTGTGCATGGTAGTCTGTGTGCTTAAACAAGTGTGCCACAGTCCGACAGCCCCCCTTATAGACTTTGAACCTAGCACTGAACTTCAAATATAATTTGTCTGTTTGCTTGTTTTGCCTCCAGGTTTATCGCTGCACTTGGCTCCAACAATATGAATTCACTGCTCCTGGTGGCCGTTTTTCCCATTGTATTGGTGTATTAACCTAAACTGACAAGCAAAAATCAAAGACCATGCATTTCAGAGTGAGACTGGCCTATCACATGTAAAAAGGATGAAGGAGTCCTTATGAGGTACAATACTGCAGAATGTCATATTAATTTGTTTTGTCTTTAGTGATATTGCTAAGAGACTACTGTCACCATAACATTATAGCATGAGAAATGCTAATGATACTTTCTACATAGCTGATAGCACAATGAGGAAACATGCCACCAAATGCCTACTGACACTTGAAAACAGAGAGAAATTCCAGGTAAGCTGCACCTATGAGGGCTGCATTTTATGTATGAATGCTACAGGTAAAATCTCCATCTGGGAAGTGAATGGTAAAGTACTTAGCTGCAAAGCACAATCAGGTCCAAAGATATCTAATATCTGCTGCTTCTACATTTTGTATCTAATTCATTTGCCTAGAGGCTTCCCAGGAGAGCTAATTAAAACATAAATAGCATAATAAAATTGAAATGTTTCCACAGAAATGCATTTGTTTCTTAAAATACAAAAACTGCATAGGATAATAGGCTGTATATAAAGTATCCTTAGAGAAAGATATAAGTTTCCAGCTCCCAGCATTAGACAAAGGTGGGTTAGGTTTGAATTTATGTTGGCAGAGAAAAATCATTTTCTAAATCTATGTTATAATTTAGATACTATATAGGAAGGGAAATGAAAACAAATGACATATATTGGAACTAAAGAAAATAACTTTTGAGTCCAATTTTGAGAAACATGAGTCTTGAATCACTTCTGAGTAATGAAATTGATAACTTCATTATGCCAGGTACTGCAGACTCACCAATGATCTGCTCATGATTTAGGAAAGTTCTGGATTCACACAATTATGTTACATTTTGGTAGAAGAGAAAGGGAACTTCCAAGGAGAAACAAAAAAGAAAGAAAATACTTTAATTTCACCTATTAATAAGTGTGATTCAGAATAATAAATAAGCCATGGTGATAGCTCAGCAGTAAAAAGTATGCCTTGCTTGTGGGAGACCCTAGATTTGATCCCGCCCACCACACAGATTATAAACTGTCAGGAAAAGAATAGACTTCTACATGGCTGTGTTCACTACCATAGTGTCTAGTTTCTTGGACATAGAACATTTATCAGATAACGAATGTCTGACAGCAAGTACCACTTGCTTCGGTATTTCCTATGTAAATTTTTTCCCTAGCAGGGAGTGATATTATATATTTAAACTATAGTATTTTTTTTTTGGCCAAAGGATGTGATTGATATAATATTTTTTAAGTTTTTCAGGGAATTTTATTGGACTGTTACTTTCTTATCATATAAGATGAAGGTGCCCTGATTTCTTTTTAAGAAAGGATAAATTAACAAAACCATAGGGTAGGAGGGGTACAACTCCACACAATTCCCACCACCCAATCTCCATATCCCATCCCCTCCCATGATAGCTTTCCCATTCTCTATCCTTCTGGGAACATGGACCCAGGGTCGTTGTGGGTTGCAGAAGGTAGAAGGTCTGGCTTCTGTAATTGCTTCCCCGCTGAACATGGACGTTGACTGGTTGGTCCATACTCCCAGTCTGCCTCTCTCTTTCCCTAGTAGTGTGGGTCTCTGGGGAAGCGGAGCTACAGGGCACATTAGTGGGTTCTTCAGTCCAGGGAAGCCTGGCCGGCATCCTGATGGCATCTGGAACCTGGTGGCTGAAAAGAGAGTTAACATACAAAGCCAAACAAATTGTTGAGCAATCATGGACCCAAAGGTTGGAATAGTGGCTGAAAGCAGAAGTACACTAGAGTTTGCAGTGATTGATCTAATTATATATCCAGTAGTCACTGGAAAAATTATATCTGTGTTTCTTTTTATATTTTTATGAGACAAGATACAACTCCCTCATATATGGTGTTTTGATTGAGCTCTGGTCTAATGCATGCATGAATAATTTGCTTTATACCTACCGAGAATCCTCCCTGAACAATTTGTCTGCTTTCTGAAGTGTGTCCTGTGGAGGTTAATACTGTGAGATGTGGGGGCAAAGTGGTGGAGGGTGGGTTATGTGCAAATAGTACAAAGCAGAAGCACAAGGGCCTGAGCAATGAACCCCATTTGAGTCCCCGGGTCCCTACCTACAGGGAAGTCACTTTGCAAGTAGTAAAGCAGGTTTTCAGGTGTCTAGCTTTCTCTCCCCCTCTCTGTCTACCTCTCCTCTTTCAATTTCTCTCTGTCCAACAACAACAACAAAATAGTAGCAACAACAATAACAACAACAACAACAATGGGTAAAAAAGATACCACCAAGAGCAATGGATTCATAGTGCAGGCACAATGCCCCAGCAATTAACTCTGGAGGCAAAAAAAATACTGTGAGATATTCCAGGAAAGAAGTATTATGAGATGAATTCTTTCAGGTAAATGCTTATATTACTACCACTTGGTGCAACCCAATACCAGTTATTATAGAATAGTCACAAAATAATCCTCACAACTCCGTTGACTTGTTTTTTTCCCCCACAGTCTTCTTTTTTATAGGGAATACCTATTAATCAACAGTAGAGTTGATATCAGAGGGGCTATCTTGAAGAAATTCTAGCATAGATGGAGCTTCCTGAAAACTTTTCACATACCTCTTTCTAGATCATTCAGCCATGAGTCACATATTTCAGTCATAAAGTTCCAGAGACTCCCTCCTGTTCTGATGCTTTGTTAAGTGAAGCTCTTTGCTTCATGAGGTGTAACAACCATGTTACAAGAATCATCATTCTGAGGACATCCTAATGAATTTCATTTCTTTTCCATGAAGCCTTCACTGACATACTATCCTCATTATTTCTCCACTCTTCTAAGCTCCCATAGTATTCAAAGATTGAATGATTCACTGTTGACTATTAAATATTTAATTAAATACACAGACTTGTATTTCTGGCTCATTGCTTCTATCATCATGGCTAATCATTCTTTGTTTCTACATTCATGTTCCATATGTTTCAGTTACAACAAACACTCTTGAGTGTCCAAGCAAGCCTCAATTTTTTTTGGTTCTGTGCTTTTAAATGATCTATTTGGGCTATCCTTCTACTTCTCTACATCTTCTCAATGGCTATTGTTTTTTTTGTTTGTTTTTATTTTTCACCAGAGCACTGATCAGTACTGGTTTATAATAGTGCCAGGGCTTGAACCTGGGGCCTCAGAGCCTCAGGCATAAGAGTCTCTTTGGATATGCATTAAGCTATCTACTTCCATCTTGGCTATTGGTTCTTTCAGTTATTGTTCAGATGTCATGGTAGCTGCAAAACTTTCCCTGACAATGGGAGTCACTTTGTCCTCTGTTCTCATGGTATTTTGTATAAAGCATACTGTCATAATTAATAAGGTTATGCCATAAAAGTGAGCTTCTGTGACTATCTTCCATGTCTTGCTTAAAAAAAAAAAAGTAGGACTCTGACATGCTCATGCTTGGTTGTATGATTGTTCTGAAATACTTTGAGCAGAGTAACCTCAGAAAAAAAAGTAATAACCAACTGATGGGGGTGGGGGATAATGATCTATTAATATTTGTTGTTGCTTTTGGAGTGACAAAAAGTAATTCTTTAAATTTTGTGGAGTAAGATAGGTTTTAAATTATAAACCTCAGCTCTCAATACTATAAGATCAGTCCAAATAAAGGGCAATATTTTGTCGTTGATTAAACTGAAGATAATTTCTTTATACAAGACTTCACACCCAAATTAGCAGGATAAAATTATTAAACATAGCATCTGGACTAAATTTTAATTCAACACAATAACTTAACCTTACAAGGGAGTTTTAGGTCTCTTAAATGACAGTACTCAGACTTTAGACTATCCTCCCTGATTGCTCTTATTCATTCCATGGCATCCTAATCCATGCTAATCTGCACTTTCCATAAACTTCAGGAAGTGGATGGCTGTAGTTCTGACCTTATGATAACCTTGGGATCTCCAGACTAACCCTTTTGCTTCTCCCTGCTGGCTGTTCTTAACAAAAGCTCCATAGTCACAAATCTGATATCCTAAACTTTAGAAATGGTTTTGCTCTCATTTTAACTAGTCTAGCCTCTACTTGTCACTTTCCATGGATATCCACCCCCTTCCATTTCTTGGAAGACAAGAATGGTTTCTTGGAAGACAAGAATGGTCAGAATGGCTAAACTGTTAAACTGCTTACTGCCCAAGATGATTGATGGGTCAGGAAGGTTCATGAGCTGGTTTCCTTTCAGCAGAGACAGCAAATAATTTCTCAGAGCTCCTCTTACAAGATCTATGTCAGCTCTCCTCTGTTTCGACATCTATTTGACATTTCCATTTGTTTCTCTTTCCTTTCTTTTTTTCCTCCAATAGAGGAGCAATAATCTGCAACCTTAAAATATATCTATGTCAAAAGACTGATTTCATGGGGAAAGTTTTGGCATCTGTGTGGAGAAAAACCTTAGAACAAAAGACATTTACATAGAATTTACAAAGAATGAACAACCTATAAGACTGTCTATCCTACTATTCTGGAAAACACTGAATTTAATGGAGAAGGAAGGACTTAAATCTTGCCAGAGACCCCAATTTTTTTTCCTGGTAACATTCCTGATTCTAATTTTCCTTTTTCCAAATTTTCCCACGTTAAAGAGTAATCAAAAATCATATCTAAAACCATGGGGGGATTATTCATAATTTATGCCTTTCCCACATGGATAGGAGGTGTAGTAAATTTACTTTATTTTTTTTCTCTACATAATGCTTGTTTGTTTATCCAACCTCATAAGAATCCAGAGGGCATAGTATGGCTTCCTTCCACCTGAACAATTTGGCGAGTCAGTCAAAAGAATTAGCAAAAGGTTGGAAACTGCTTCTCTTCCTAGAATTATATGGAAGAAGAGCATATGAGATGTCTGAAAAAAAATGTGTCAAGGAAAGTAAACATCAGACAACATTTTTCTCTTTCCTCATCTTTTTTTTTCTGCAGAAATCTAATTAAAATTAAACAGGGTAATAGCAGATATTACTTCTCTCTTTAATAAGTCCTTTGTACAGTGTGTCTTTTTCCCTTGAATACTGTGTCTCGAGGAGATCATTGTTTTCTTTCTTTTTTTTTTTAATTTTTTATTTAAGAAAGGATTAGTGAACAAAAGCATAAGGTAGGAGGGGTACAACTCCACACAATTCCCACCACCCAATCCCCATAACCCACCCCCTCCCATGGTAGCTTTCCCATTCTCTATCCCTCTGGGAGCATGGACCCAGGGTCGTTGAGGGTTGCAGAAGGTAGAAGGTCTGGCTTCTGTAATTGCTTCCCCGCTGAACATGGGCGTTGACTGGTCGGTCCATACCCCCAGTCTGCCTCTCTCTTTCCCCAGTAGGGTGTGACTCTGGGGAAGCTGAGCTCCAGGACACATTGGTGGGGTCTTCAATCCAGGGAAGCCTAGCCAGCATCCTGGTGGCATCTGGAACCTGGTGATTGAAAAGAGAGTTAACATATGAAGCCAAACAATTTGTTGAGCAATCATGGATCCCAAGCTTGGAATAGTGGAGAGGAAGTGTTAGGGAGGTACTCACTGCAAACTCTAGTGTAGTCCTGCTTCCTGGGCCAGTGGGGGGTGGGAGTGGGCTGGAGGGATGGGTCACAGTCCTTTGGTGGTGGGAATGGTGTTTATGTACACTCCTAGCAAAATGTAGACATATAAATCAGGAGCTAATTAATATGAGAGGGGGAAATCAATTGTATGTCTCAAAGTTTCTCAAAAGACAAACTGAATCTTTTTAATATATAGGCTATGTATTTGATATACGGACTCTCTCAAAAGCCTAGACCAAGTAGATTAGAAGCTTCCAATAGCACAGCTATATACAAGATACTGGGTACTGTACAGCAAACCATAACAAAGGGACTTTTCAAAGTTAACCCAATTAACAAATAATGTGATGATAATATTAACTATTGATTGTCTTTTTGAACCCTAAGACAGCAGGAACCTCACATCTTCACTATAGAGCCCCTACTTCCCCCAGTCCTGGAACCCTTGGATAGGGCCCACTTTCCCGTATGCATCTCCCAATCCAAACCAAATAACATTGCATCTGCCGATCACAACCTAACCAAAGCAACGATTGCTACCTCAACATGCTTCACCTCAGAATGTATCCAGAGACTTCACGTGTGGAATGACAACCCTTCAGCTTCATTACTCAGGTGAGACCTTTCCTTTAATAGTACACTCTAATTTCATCTCAGGTAGTTCACTTTCCAACAAAGTCCCACAACCTAGATATACAACAGTTTCTGTGAGAGAGAGCTTATGTGCACACGTATCCATAAACTACTGCAAAATATATACCTGAAAGCAGGACTACATTGTTTTCTTTCTTTACCAACTAGTTGTATGTGTGTTTGAGTGTTTTACATTGAGCCCTGGTTTCTGGTGGTGCTGAAAGGTTGAACCTGGGTCCCCAAAGCCTTAAATATGAATATTTCTTGCACAATCATTATAGTATCTCCGTAGGCCCACATTTTGCATATTCATATCTCATTGTCTCTATTGGGGATTGCAGGACTCTTCTGAGTCTTCTTTGACAAGAGTAAGATTTGGATACTGGTAAAGGGAGCTTATGAGTTTCAAAATAAAAGTTCCAGTTGTTATTTTTGACTTTAGTTAATTAAACTGAGACTATCTTTCCTGAAACCACACACACTAGAGAAGGAAAACTTGACATAAATTTCAAAGAATTCAAGCCTCATGATTGATTGCTGTACTTACAAATATCTATTAGACTCAGAGATATTTCAATCAGGAAAACCATTATCTAAGGACACTTCTAACCTGACACTAGGTGATTCACTCTATAGAGCCTACATAATACCTTGAACAAGGACCCAGTTTCAAACTTTTGGCCCCTGCTAGTGGGGCAAAACTTCCTGAGCACTGAAACAGTACTGCCAATGTCTCTCTTTTCTCACTCCCTCTCTATCTCTCTCCTTTTAATTTCCCTCTATACTATCAAATAATAAATCAGTAAATGGACAAGAAAGAAAATAAATTGTTGAGACATGAATGTCACTAGCATATGGCTGACGTCAGCCTGATGAGCATACAAAGAATTTACACAAAATCACAAGGCATTGTGAGTATACAGGAAGCATTTAAGAGAGTATCTTGATGAAATCACTCTCTCTGTTCCTACTGCTCTTCTCACCATACCCACCACATCACTTCCTCTGGGACCTGAACATGTATAGCTGAGTGCTGGTACTAAGCTTAAAGACTCATGACTCCCTGCTGTCATGAGTTGATATTTGCTCCTTGACCTACTTTGCTGCCATGGTTTTTATGTACCTGAATAACCCTCAATGTAGTAAACCTCCTATTTGTTAGACCCCAACCAAAACCAACACAAGTTTTTTAGTTTAACTACTGTAAGAAATATCTTCCGTTGGCTACCCTTCTTTATTGGAATAAAAGCTTCACAAGTAGTATTTCTCTTGTCTCTTTCTCCCTCTGTCTATCTCTCTGTATTTCACCTCTATAAAAAAGAGAATGGAAGAGAGGGGGTTGGGGAGGCAGGATATAAAGACAAAGAAGACAACTGAGAACAGTGCAGTCCTCATACACACAGATCTTGAAACCCAGTGATAACTTTAGTGAGAAAAAGAAAAGTATATATACTGTCTAGCCTCAACAAAGTAGCTTCTAATGAGAATACATGCTTTATTATATAATATCTCTTTTTAAAAAATAAGAGGTTATATAAAAATTTTCTAATTTTTATTCCCAAGGATGTAGATACTATTAGTTTGAAGAAAAGCCACATGCTCAAGAAATCTAATGGAGAAATAATAGTAATAATTGGGACAAAGTAATTTTTGTTTGTTTATAAAAGTAATTCTAAAGAATAATAATCTCTGGACCAAATACCTATTAGTTATTTAACAAGAGTGGCATCTGTACTGACTGAGTTAGTAGGGTGACCTTAGTTATTTCATAAAAAATAAAATTTAATAAATATCTATTACGGGGGTTGGGCAGTGGCACACCTGGTTAAGCACAAATAGTACTAAGTGCAAGGACCTATGCAAAGATCCAGGCTTGAACTCTTGGCTCCTCACTTGTAGGGGGGAAGCTTCACAAACAGTGAAGCAAGTCTGCAATTATCTATCTTTCTTACTCCTTCTCTATCTCCCCATCAACTATCAATTTCTTTCTGTCCTATCAAATAAAAAAAATAGAAAAAAATGTCCACCAGAAGCTGTGGATTTATAGTGCTGGCACCAAGTCCCAGCAATAATCCTGGAGGCAAATATATATATATATATATATATATATATATATATATATATGTATATATACATATATATGTATGTATTTGACTTTGCTAGAATTTTCTTTGGGGAAATTAGCTTTACATGAGTAACTCTAAATATAGGTATATTACTCCCTTCTACATTTTTATCTTTTGTAGGATCACAAATAAAAGAAGCTTAGCAAATCCAACATTCCATGTTTCCTGTCAGCAAGTTTTACTCAGTAGATAGTAAATAGATAGATTTAGTGAAAATAAGTTATGATTTAAAAGACACTGGGCATATTTTTTAAGAGTGAAAACAATTTTGATTTCACCAATCCACTAATGCTTTTTTTTTTTTTGGTGTTTTACAGCTAAAACTTTTGTAGTTATTTGTGTTGTGGTGTCATAGGTCTCATATAAATCATGATCACTCTTACTTCCCCACTATCTTATTTCATATTTTATCTCATGTGTTATTCTCATTGAATCATAGAATGTACAGAAGCTAGTAGGAGTATTCTATGAAACTATAATGGACAGATACTCTATTATTAAATGTTTTTTACATAGCAGATTTTATAGTATAAGAACTTGACTTTAGAGAGAAGCTCAATCATAATAGCTTCCATATACATAAGCAATCACTTGATTCTATGTGATTTACAGATTTTTTGCACAAATATAACTACATTTATTGTTGCATTCTAATTCAATTCCAGCATTGATAAAGAAAACTATTAGCTCTCCTCATCCCTATTTAAAGTAAATTTATATGCAACAAAGAGATCATTCAGAATGTGTTCGGGACTGATTATATCTAAAAAGCATATGAGGTAGACAGAATAAGAAATTACATTCATGCAAAATTTTCTCATTTCTATCTGATTTGTTCTACTTTCAAAACTCCATTTTATTTTATTTTATTCTATATTCCATCAGCCAGCAATTAGGAATGTAAGTTGTTTAGTCATTGTCACACAAATTCTATACAAGGTGTTTTTTTTTTCTATTGCTAAACCATATTAAGGAGCAACAGAGTTTACTCATAAAGCAGTAGCATTTTATCACTGTAATCAGCCTTATATAAGCCCAGTAACAAAAATGACAAAGTCTGATAAAATGCTCACTACCAGTTCAGAGAAATTTTAATTTTATTGCCATCCCAAGAAAAGCTATTTAGGTAGCACATATTTGCCTACACCTGCTCCTCAGTGTGATTGCTTTGCTCCCCATTTCCTGTCTCTCACTTCCTAGGTAGCATTCTTATGCTGAGTCTACTCCTTCCCCCTGCTCAATTGTTCTGATGATTCTGTGTCCCTTACAGTCTATGTTTTTGAGAGAAGCAAATCAGAAAAGTAAAAATGAAAGAAACTTTTGGCATTATTCAATAACAAGGGAAAGACTCCTCTTGCCTTTACTTTATGGAAGGTGGAAGGACCTAAACCAATTATTTTATTCTTTTTCTGAACTCTTAGCCTACCTTCTACCTTCTTCCTGATGCACAAAAAAAAAAAAAAAAAAAAAAAAAAAACTTTCATTTTGTATAACTTTTTCTAGTACTTTTCTGCTTGCAAGAGTGGATGCTGCTTTTAGCTCATGAATTATTTAATAAAGCAAATCATATCTTTAAAACTAGCTTTGTTGCTCCTCTCCCCAGTCACCTAAGAATAACAAAGAAGATCACCAGAGAACACAACAAGACAAGACTTGGAATACTTTGGGAACCCACCAAGTCACAGGTGAGTACAATCACATGTGGCTCATGGACAGAGAGGGGCCTAAGGAGAGATTCCTGGGGCAGAAAGCCCGTACCTACTCGGGAGGGACTTGTAACAATCTGGCAGTTCGCCAGCTCAGATACCATCTCTGGTCTGATTTTTATCAGCAAGTAAACTGCTGATGGGAGGAGAGGATCCCCTAAGGCTTACCAAATGCAACGTTTGAGTGTCCATTGCTACAGTCCCTTGGAGGCTGGAGTAGCACTGGGGAGACCCTGGGCTGACATCGGGGAGCAGAGACCTGATCAGGCAACTAAGGAGAAGACATACACTCTCAGTAGTCTGGAAGTAAGGCTGTATAGTGACAGCCTTTCCACATTGTTCTCCTAACAATTCAGAGACACATTGAATAACTGTCCTAGAACCCATGGAGTACAAACAGAATTTGTTTAGAAACTCACAGGGCCAAGGACTGCTGCCCTTCCTGGTTCTGGCTGTGGTCTTAGAAGCTGAATTGGGTCTGGGATTTTGACCCTTGGGGTGTGGGAGTCTCTTTGTAAAACCACTGTGCTATCTCTCCCCCACCTTATTTTATCTTGAGGTTAGGGGTGTGTAATTAAGATAAAAAAACCTATTTATAGTTAAAAATCCTGCAGACTCCCATAGCCTACAGGGAAGATAAAGCACAAAGGAGGGTTTAACAGCCACTGTTCATCACTTCAAGGATTGAGACAACATTGAAATGACTGTTAATTTCCATAACTGTGAACTCTTAAGTACCTTTCTTTAGATACAAGTCAATCCAGACAAGTGTGATTAGTGGACTGGATAGTACTGACAGGGGGACCTTATAACACACCATATACAATGGTTAAACCAAGAAGAAACATTGGAGATAGGAAAAAGGACAAAAGCCCAGATAAAACTCCTCAAAGGTTGTAGCACATAAGAGTGAGGACAAGATCCGAACACTAACTGAGGCATTAGTCACAAGAGTGAGGAAAAAGTTTGAAAGTAATGTCATAAGAAATGAGGAAGCAACAAATGAGACTCTAAAAGAAAACACGAACTATCTTGAGGTAATCAGAGAGCTGAAAGCTAAAGAGCACAACTAGCTTAACAAGCTAATACAGTATCAGAACAGGGTAAGAAAATAGCTGAGCTACAGAAGACAACATAGGAGATAGAATAGAGCAAGTGAAGCAGGAAATAGAACTAGCAAGATTGAAGATGAATTAGATTAAACTAAAAAAAGATCTCAACAACAGAGACATATGGGATGACATCAAAAGAAGTAATATATGCATTATTGGCTTGCCAGAGGAAGAAAGAGAGGGAGTTAAGAAAGCATTATACAGGACATAATAGCTGAATTCCCTACTCTTGACAACATAAAAGACAGAAAGGTTCAAGAAGCTCAGAGAGACCCAAACAGAATTAACCCAGACTTAAAGACACCAAGACACATCATATTTAGAAAGAACGAAAAGGTTTAATGACAAAGAAAAGATCTTGAACACTGCAAGAGAAAAACAGTCACCTACAGAAGAAAACCCATAAGATTTGCAGCAGATTTCTCTACACAAATACTAAAGGCCAGAAGAGATTGGCAAGATAATGAGCTCTCAATTAGAAAGGCTTTCAAGCAAGACTACTGTATCCTATCATTCAAACTAGATGGAGGCATAAAAATCTTCTCAGACAAGCAACAGTTGAAGGAATCAACTATCACAAAGACCGCCCTGCAAGAAGTTCTGAAAGGTCTCTTCTTCTTCTTCTAGCATTTGCCCTTCTTCCGTAGCCAGTCAACAGCATCAGGTTGAGCCTGATGTAAAGTTTTGAGACCTCCTTTGAATCTGGAGAGGTGGCAGTCGTTGACTATGTGGGTCATAGTCTGTCTGTAGCCACAGGGGCAGTTCAGGTCGTCTCTGGATCCCCAGCGATGGAACATAGAGGCGCACCGGCCATGGCCTGTGCGATAGCAATTGAGGAGGGTCCAATCATAACGTGCTAGGTCAAAGCTGGGTTGACGCTTGCAGGGGTCTGTGATGAGGTGTTTGTTCTTTACCTCAGCTGACTGCCAGCTCTGTTTCCAAGATACTGGAACAGAGAAGTTCAGTGTAGGCGTAGGGGACCAGATTGGGTGATGAGATGTCAAGCGTTGAACAGGGTGGGCAAAGATATCCGCGTATATTGGCAGGTCCGGTCGAGCGTAGACATGGGAAATGAACTTAGATGATGCCGCATCCCAACGAATATCTGGCGGGGCGATGTTGCTAAGAACTGGCAGCCATGGAACCGGGGTGGAACGGATGGTTCCAGAAATTATCCTCATGGAGGAATATAATTTGGAATCGACCAAGTGGACATGGGGGCTAAGGAACCATACTGGGGCACAGTATTCTGCAGTGGAATCGCATAATGCCAGAGATGATGATCATAGTGTGGAAGCGCTTGCACCCCATGAGGAGCTGGCCAGTCTTGCAATGATGTTATTCCTCGCGCCCACCTTTGCTGCAGTTTTTATGAGATGTTTATGAAATGACAGAGTGCGATCGAGAGTAACACCAAGATAGACTGGCTGGGCTTCATGCCGGATTCTCGTATCGCCAAGCTGCACATTAAGCTCACGCGAGGCAGAGGCATGGTGTAGATGGAAAACAGATGATACCGTTTTTGCAGTGCTAGGGATTAGTCGCCATTTTTTACAGTCATCAGATATCAGAGACATGTCTTTCGTGAGTGTTTCCTCAAGGATGTCGAACTTTGATGCCTGAGTTGCACAGCAGATGTCATCGGCATACATTAACTTCCTTGAAGAAGTTTCTGGGAGGTCATTGATGTAAATATTAAATAGCGTAGGAGCCAGAACAGAGCCCTGGGGGAGGCCACTTGAGACAAGTCTCCATCTGCTAGACTTGTCACCCAGATGTACCCGGAATCTTCTGTTTTGGAGAAGAAACGATATAGTGTTGGCCACCCATGGAGGCAGGCATCTTGAGATCTTGACTAGGAGACCACGGTGCCAGACCATGTCATAGGCTGCTGTGAGATCAACAAAGACAGCACCTGCCTTTAAATTCTTCTGGAATCCATTTTCAATGTAAGTTGAGAGGGCCAGGACTTGTTCGCAGGTAGATCTTCCTGGGTGGAAACCAGCTTGGGCGGGTGATAGGAATTTCTCTGTAAGAGGAGAAATACGTGACAGAAGCAGCCTCTCAAGGAGTTTGTAACACACGGAGAGGAGAGAAATTGGTCTATAGCTGGCGGCCAGTGTTGGGTCTTTCTTTGGTCTCTTATAAATAATCACATCATAATAGACATGCCATATATCAGAGCACCCTAAAATTTTAGAATAGTGGCATTAAAATATCTTTATTCTATAATATCAATAAATGACAATGGCCAGAATTCACCTATTAGACCACATAGAGTATGAATATGGATCAGAAAACACAACCCAACCATATGTTTTCTGCAGGAATCCTACCTAACTCAACAAGCTAAACACAGACTCAAAGTGAAAGGATAGAAAAATACCATATAAGCCAATGGACCACAAAAAGGGCAGGAACAGCTATTTTCAATTCATCATGACAGATCTTAAAATAAATAAAATTTTAGAAGATCATGCTCAGAGGATTGGTCAATCAAGAGGTCTTAATGATTATTAACATCTATGCACCCAATGAGAGGCCATCTAAATACATCAAACATCTATTGAAAGAACTACAGTAATATATTAACAGCAACACAGTAACAGTAGGGGATTTCAACACACCTTGAATGTTAGACCAGAAACTATCAAATATTTAGAGGACAATAATGGCAGAACTCTTTTCCATCTAAATTTTAAAGACCTCTTCAATGAAATGAATCCAATTACAAAAAAAAAAAAAGTTGAACAACAAACACAAAACAGAACTTAGACTGTGTCTGGTGTATTGCACCAAAGTAAATGACTCTAGGGTAGAGAGGGAGGGTTCATGTCCTGGAACAGTCTGGCAGAGGAGGACCTACAGGGAGGTTGAATTGTCATATAGAAAACTGAGAAATGTGAACAAGGGTAGATGGCATAATGGTTATGCAAAGTGACTCTTATTTCTGAGGCTCCAAAGTCTCAGGTTCATGGGTGAATTCACCTTCCTTACTCCATCTTAGATAGAACTTGAAGATGGCATGTTAAGTGAGATAAGTCAGAAACAAAAGGATGAATATGGGATGATCTCATTCATAGGCAGAAGTTGAAAAACAGTATCAGAAGGGAAAACACAAAGCAGAACTTGAACTGGAGTTGATGTATTATACCAAAGTAAGTCTCTGGGGTTGGGGTGAGGGCTCAAGTCTGGAACATAATGGCAGAGGACCTAGTGGGGGTTGTACTGTTATGTGGGAAACTGGGAATTGTTACACATGTATAAACCATTGTATTTTACTGTTAACAGTAAACCATTAATCCCCCAATAAAGAAATTAAAAAACTAACTTTGTTGGACTTTTTATATTTAACAAGCTTAAATAAAATAATAATTATTAGACTGCTGCACTAAAAGACGCCTAGGCCTTAAAACTAAAAGTGGTTATGTAAATCTATTCAAAAATATACTCAGTAGTCTTATGACAATCACTGAAGTATTCATGTACAAAACTTTTTGTATTGGTCATAGTTCTCCAGAAAAACAAAGACAATATTAAATAGGTTATAGATGATGATAGACATGCAAACATAAAAGGAGATAGAAAAAATTACTCAGATGATTTTGAAGCCCTATAATTTTATCTACAACTATTGAATCAGCTACAATCAATAGTATAATACAATGCAAACTCTGATATAAAGGAACCAGAGAGCAGAAAGTATAAAGCTGAGTCCAAATGTCTGTAAATAGGGAACAACTGTCATACTTTCCATCAAGTTCAAATGCCCTAGAAGAGGATATGTGACAAGAGAAACTCAAGATTAGCAATTCAAATAGGTCATTTGCCCTTCAACTACCTTTTTTATCTTTTCTGAGTCACTAGATCTGGTGGGACCCAACTACATTGGTAAATGTAAGTGATTACTTCAAATACTAATTTTTTAAAGGAATACTTTTACAAACCTCACAGAAATAATGTTACTAGCTATTTGTGCATTCCCTTATATAATCAAGATGAGATATAGTTTACATATCATACTGTTTTTATGTAAATTAAGCATGTTTAGAAGCTTAAATAACAATTTGATGAATTATATTGATTCTTCTGTCATCCATCGAAAAATCACAGTAACAGCTGACTAGAAAAGAAACACTTCATTGACAAAGAGATAATTTATAAGGTTGGGAAGCAAGTATAGCCAGAATGAACTGTAAAGCAAATTTAAGATCTCTATATGTAAATATTTTGTGTACCATATGAACAAGAACAAAATATTGCAGCCTACTAGTTAAAGGAAGAAACTGACATACAGAGATAGAACTGTCAGACTTCCATCAGATTTCTTATCACAAAGCCTAGAGACAAGAAGGGAGTGCACTATTTGTAGGCTGACAATGAGGTTTTATGATTCCATTGTATTCATTGGTTGCAATGCTTTGCTTGTTCTCTCAGAGGATCTGACTTATAACTATATTTTCTTTGTGAGATTATTACAATATTAGAGAGGAAGTACTGTGGCACTCAGAAACAGCTGTTCATCAATGCAATAAGAGAAAGCAAGGCAAAAAATGAAAGTGTGGTGGTTTTATCTTCTAGTCCTGCTATTCTCTCCTCAAGTTGATTTATTGTATTTACTAGGCCTCTTACAGAGTCTTAACTCCATCAAAAGTGACCTTCATATCCTCAAGCTCTGTTTCCAGTTTTCTTTGTGCATCTTGCAGCTTTTCAGTGAAATGATCTCTGAGATCCTAAATTTGTGTGTATACCATGGCTAGAGTCTTGATATGCCTTCATTATAATCTTTCTGAATTAAAACTCAAACTTTTTTTTTTCCAAATTGTTTTCAGTTCAAACAGCTGAATTTTCCCCCATGCTTCCCCCATGTTTCCCCCACTGTTTCTGCAATTCAGCCAGCAGGTGGTGCTGTGGCTATTTTGTATATACATCATGGTGGTGAGAGAGGGAGAGTCTTCTGTATTGCTTTAAGTGAATTTATAAAGAATAGGTCTTTGTTGCCTTGTTTCAGACTGTACTCTGGCCTCTAGCAGTCTTCTGCCATAGTCTGTACAGACTACACAGTTTCAGCTTTTGACCAGGTTTTTCCTGCCTTTTTGGCTCTAACTTGTATGTTCTGATGTACGGTTATCAAAATGCAGCCAGCTTCCCACTACTGTTTCTGGGTTCCTGGTCCTAGCTGTTTTGTCTTGAAAGTTTTTCCTTCACCCTTAACACATGTACCTGCACCCAACTGTGGCTCAGTTAATTTCTTCAAAATATCCAGTTGAAATGTTGTGAGATTTTTGTTGTTGCTGCTGCTGTAGCTAGTTGTTCCTAGGCTACTATCTTTGGCTACTGCTCTCCTAATGGGTGCACTCACCAGAAGTCACTGTGGGACACTTTATTTTTCAAGTCTTCTTCCAATTCTAAGTTCTTTTAATAAACACTCCTATTTTATCTCATGTATTCAAACTTGGGAGTTGGTTAAAAAGAAATTGTTAGTGATGGAAATGTTCTCTTGAAAGCTGTTATTGTGTATACATCCATCCATACCTGTATGTTGATTATCACAAGTTTGTAGAAAGAATTCAAGTTTCACGATTGGAAAGATCTGGATTCAAATTATGTTTTTAACAGTTAATATGTAACCTTTAGTAATATGTGATATAAATAAATAATCTATTTGATACTCACTGTACAGGAGTTTCAAAAATAAATTCAGGATTGGGGGAGTCGGGCGGTAGCACAGCGGGTTAAGTGCACCTGGCTCAAAGCGCAAGGACCAGCATAAATTCACGATCAGAAAATAAATGCCTAGCTCTGTCTCTAAGCAACATTGCCATCTAGGGTAAATAACTGATCTAATTGACCTCAAGGCTCTTTCCAGTCCTAAAATCCTGCAATTTGTGTTAAACTCAGTTGTATATGTAAAAAAATATGTTTTGCAATTTTCCCATTATGTATGCATAGGCACTACAGTTACATATAAACTTGCCCCTCACTGACTCTTATATATGCTTGAGAGTCCGATGCTTTATCCACTGTGCCACCTCCTGGACCATTCACTGACTCTTATATGAAAATTGTATTTCCGCAAAGAAACTTTTCCAAACCTTACACAATCTCTACACCTAACCTGCCAACCTTTCTCAGTATATGCAGTTTGTGTTTTATATTTATGTGGTACTTATGACAATTTGAACTAAAATATATTTTTGTCATTATTCTCTCTTGTGTCAGAACAGTGTCTTGATCTTAATTGTTTTCCCAATGTTTCTTTTTATGTGATGCCACAGAGCAAACTCAGGCCTCACACACATATGCAATACTGCTGAGTGTCTTCCCCTTGCCAATGTTATTGTTTATTTTTTGAAAGACACTACTAGTGAAGAGAGACTGATACCACAGCACCACTCCACTGTCCATGAAGCTCCCCTTTGATGCTGCCCATGGTGCTCTCATGTGGTACTGGAGCTCAATCTCAGGACCTCATATGCTGCAAGGCCAGGGCTATGCCAGTTCAACCATTTATTTGCTTCCATTTACCTGAAATTTTGCACTTTTCCACATTTGTAGAAGTTATACCACATATACCTGTTGAATAAGAGGAGTGAAGGTTACTACTATAATGCCAGCCTTTATTTCTACTTCCAGCTTACAGCTCTCCCTACTCAATTGTGCTGACCACAGAAAAAAGCTGAAGCTTCAGAAAGGTGCTCTGTACAGTAAAGTCTTGCCAATATTTGCCATGGATTTTGGATTGTAGTCTGTTTCCTTCCCTAATGTCCTGGAAATCACATTTTATTTATCTTGGCCAGCATCTCAATTTGCAGCTGCCTTCACTGTTTTCTCTGTGGCAAGCTCATCCGTCTCTTGATGATTTAGATAGACCATAATGGTTCTATTTTGGATAATTGATGGTAATATAACATTTAAGGACACCCTCGTGTTATAAGCCAAGACATGGGAGTAATTCCAGACTATATAATTCTAGTTAAAGAAACAATTCTAGAAGGGCAAGAATTCAACATTCTTAGGAACTAATGGGTGACAATGACATTTGACTAAAGTCTGTGGGCTGTGTAAAAATGAAAGTCAGTGTAAATTACCACTTTATGAGAAAATAAATAGCATTATGAAGAAAATAAAATGTGCATTTAAAGGTAAGTTAAGGCATCAAATTCTTTGTAAGCTTCCCAAATCTTTGTAAACAACTAGACAGATTGATATTTTGTAGATACTCATAAAACTGGCTGAAATAGTTATATTTAAGAGATATAAAGTCATGCTAGATAGACCTCATTAAGATGCAAAATTAATAGATCACTCAATTTGAAATACTGACTGAAGAAAAATAAATATTATTGTAAAAGAAACAAAGTCCAGGAAACAGAAAAAGGTGGCTAGAAGACACTATGGATATCCACCCTCTGAAGCTGAAAGGAAATACTTCCAGAGGACTAAAATGAGGATGCTAAAGTAGCAAATTATTAGTGTACTTGTGTCCTTTCACTCAACAAATCGTGATCCTGATTTGTCTTATAGTCAGAAATCATTTAAATCTCCCCTCTCATATTTCCACCCAAGCGGAACCCAAATACATAGCAATCAGGGCTAAAATGGAGACAGTTAGTAATATAACTGCATCAGACTCACAGAACAAACATTAGTGACGCTGAAATGCAAAGCAGCCGTGGGAGACCTACTGAGCTTTCTCCAGGAACTAGCATGGACAGCTCAGTATTGGTGCTTACTAAGTAATGTAGATAAAAGTACATTCCTAGATGCAAGGAAATGCCCTAAGAATATTGATGACAATATATTCCAAATAGAAGACTAACAAAATTTATTTTTATTAATAATCAAACATTTATTTAACTTGATTCATCATTTTTATTACCAAATCCATTTTTATTAAGGTATTAATCAAATTTTAATTTGCGATTTAACTGAGCAAGTATTAGGACTAAATAATTTTCTGTTTGTCTTTTTTTTTCCCAGAGTTGGAGCCTCACACATGCATGATTTTGCAGCTCCTAATATGACATATTCACTAAGAGAGAAGAGACAAGGAGATTATGATATACCATAGGAAAAGAGCTTTCCCCAGTGCTGAACTATCTCTCCAATCCAAGAGGATAATTTTAGCAAAATAAAAATAAATGAAACTCATAACTATGATAAATAAAACATTAATCTGTAGAGTTAGTGAGGTAGTAACAGAAGTTGGGCACCAGTATTTCATCCCTATGTCTCTAGAAGTCACGAGTTCAATCCCCAGCATTATATGCCAGAGTTGAGCAGTGCTCTGATTCTATATTTCACTCGATGAAAATAAATAAATAAAATTACGACAAAATAAAAATAATGAGCAAAACAAAATTGATTAAAGGAACTTTTTTCTGGAAAATAATTTTAGGTAAAAATACCTTGTGGATGACATTTGTTGACATTCATACTATTTTATATAAAGTCCTGTGTTTAAAGCACTCCCAAGGTTAATACAGTCTCCACTTGAAATGACGTGGGAAAAATTATTCAATAATCCAATGGAAATGTTCAAAGCTCACTTTAGCAGTGAATCTAGATACCCTCTAAGTCCACTTTCACTTCCGAAATTTTGTTTTTCCTGTTTTCCATTATCTCAATGAAAGGCTTCTCATGAGACAGGAAATCAACTTTCCTGGATAAAGCAGTACATTATATAAGGCAAACATTTTGTTTTTAAGGTTCAATGATATGAGACTTGAACACAACCTGATCTTTAAAGAGATGATAAACATATGGCATTTTACAATAAGTTTTTTTTTCAACTAGATTATCATAGAGTGAACAAAAATTTTCTGTAAGAGATGAAGTACTTTATCATATAAAGTAAATATATTATCTTAAAATTTTATTCCCATTTGGAAAACTGGTATATTTTTGTCAGAGAAGGTGTCTCTTATTTTATCTTAAGATGCTCATTTCCAGCAGACTTTGAGAGGATGTTTCAGCCTTATAAAAGTGCATGATATCTCCTGCTAGCTTTGGTTTTCCTTGCCAAGGAAATCCAAGGTGCAAGATCTAATCAAATCAGAACCAACTTCCAGCTGTGATCATCAGGCAGAAACACATGGCAGGAATATGGATTCTTCTCAAATTCTTTGTAGAAATAAAAGCATGTTCTTTTCAAACAATGACTAAGATTTAGATCTACTGAGTCGGGGAGATAACTTAGTCTGCATGCTTGATGTCTCAGAAGCTGTTAGTTCAAATTCTAGTCACTACCTTAAGCTATGTATTAGATTAAGCTGTTTCTTTATTCTGTTGTCTCTCATACCCCACTCGTGGTCTCACTGAAGAAAAAGATGCTTTGTTATTTCATGACTTTGGACTCACAATTCTTATATGCTCTGGGCTGACATAAAGTTAACTTTCTTTCTTTTTAATTTTTTTAGAAAAAACAAAAAAACATTACTTACCAAAATAACACAAAAGGTAAAAAAAAAAAAAAACAGAATTGGGGAGAGGAAATGGAAAATGAACAGAATATTCACAAAAGAAGAGATCCAAAAGGCCAACAGGCATATGAAAAATGCTCCAAGTCAAGGACTGTTAGTAAAATGCAAACAAAGAAAACAATAAGGTACCATTTCACTCCTCTGAGAAAGTCACACATCTGAAATTGAAAGCAACAACAAATGCTGGGGAGGGAGGCTGTCTGAGGGAACTGGATGGGATGGTAAAGGAATCTTCCTACACTGCTGGTGGGAACGTAAATTGGTCCAACCCTTGTAGAAAGCAGTTTGAAGAATACTCAGAAGGCTTGAGATGGACCTTCCTATGTCCCAGAAATTCCTCTCCTAAGGCATTGAATACAGTCATCCAAAGAGATATGTGTATACTCATATTCATAGCAGCACAATTTGTAATAAACCAAACGTGGAAACAACCCAGATGTCCAACAATAGGAGTGGCTGAGTAAGTTTTGGTCTATATATACAATGGAAGACTACTTAGCTATTAAGAATGATGATGTCACCTTCACCTCATCTTGGATGAAGCTTGAAGGAATCATGTTAAGTGAGGTAAATCAGAAACAAAAGAATGAATATGGAGTGATCTCACTTATGAAGATAAATTGATAATTAGAACAGGAAGGTGAAAACCAAAGAAGAACTTGGACTGGGTTTGATGTATAGCACAAAAGCCAAAGACTCCGGGAGTAAGAGGTGCTTTCAGGTCCTGGTGAATGATGTGGGAGGAGGAACTAGGCTGGGATGAAAATGTTTTAAAGAGAAATTTTACCCATGTATCAACAACTATATTATCAACATGTATTTATTTTAAACCATTAAGCCCCAAATAAAAATTAAACACATGCAATATACTATTTTTTGACTCAATGTCTTAAAAAACATGCTTCCACTTTCTTTCTGGCATCTTGATATTGCAGGAAAGCAAAGAAACTAATCTGAAAAGATTTGATAACTTAATAGATCATCTTGGGGGCTGGGTGGTAGCACAGTGCGTTAAACGCACATGGCACAAAACACAAGGACTACTGTAAGGATCCCGGTTCCAGCCCCTGGCTCCCCACCTGCAGGAGGGTAACTTCACAAGCAGTAAAGCAGGTCTGCAGGTGTCTATCTTTCTCTCCCCCTCTCTGTCTTTCCCTCCTCTCTCCATTTCTCTCTGCCCTATCCAACAATGAGTGACATCAACAACAATAATAACCACAACAAGGGCAACAAAATGGGGTAAATGGCCTCCAGGAACAGTGGATTCATAGTGCAGGCACTAAGCCCCAGTAATAACCATGGAGGCAAAAAAAAAGAAAGGAAAGAAAAAAAGAAAAAGAAAAGGTCATCTTTTCTTATTTTGTATTTAATAAAATTCCATCTATATAAAAAAATCTAAATTCTTATGAGGAGGAACTAGAACCAAAATGTCCAAATATGGAGGACTTGTTTTCACTTCCTTCTACAATAACAGCAAAGCTACACCAAAATGTGCATCCGTGTACAAAGAAATGGACCACAAATTCAGTTAAACAAGTTAAACAAATAAAAATTTTAGTGTACAGATGGTCAGATCACAGAGACACATTCATACAAAGAAAGAAATCCCCATTTGATTGACAACAGGCTATAATCAGAAAGAGATCACTGAGGTTAAAACATTAATTTGGGAAGCAGAAAAACAAATGCACTGAAAACTATATACTATAAACTAGGTGGGCATTCCAGGAGTCTCTATAACCTTGCTGAGAACAGAGCTACTAGGCACCATATTTAATTTCACTCTCCACAGTAATAGACCCTGGGAACAAATTCTGGGAGTAATGTGGCTCCTAGGAAAACATCAGATACAACATCCATCTGCTCACATCTGACTGTTAGCCAAAAAAAAAAAAGTCACATACTAGCATCCTTAAGACATACCAATGCATAGTCAGAGAAGGGAGCCACTCTGTATGTCCTGTTCCTTCACTGGCTCAGATTCTTCCAGTTTTAGGGTATATAGTCTGTCAACACCTGGGATAAAGGAAATACTATATTTAAACCCTGATCCTCTCACCCAGAATAGTGTAGCATTTGTAATATAAAATCTCTGGTCACCACCCAGTTGACCTCAATATTATAGCCTCTACCAGACATTTACTCTTGCTAAGCCTTATTTCTCAGGCCTGTTCAAGCACAGATCTCCTGCCCAGATCCTCAGAAAGCACCAAATATAATTACTAGCTAATGATAGTTACCTAAAGTAGTAGAACATGATGATGAACTTGGTTAAGAAAATTTAACTGAGAAATGTAAATTTTCTTTTTTTTTTTTTGTCTCCTGTCGTATGCTTTACATTGGTTTGTCCTAGCCCTCCCCCCGCCAAGAGAATTGGATCAGGCCTGCTAATTCCGTGGGCCCGCTTGGCCCCGCCCC